>NC_069794.1:11701658-12338272 GCF_027406575.1 Nycticebus coucang | reverse complement strand
CTAGTATTTAAATGTTAAAGCTTTAGTCTTTCCATCGCCTTTATTTGAAACCGGGCTGGACGGAGAAGCTGAAAGAATGGACAAAATCCATGGAAAACAAGTTACTTTCAAATACCTGGGGACCTGCGAGCGCGCGCGGTTGGACCGGGCAGCTTTTTGCCGTTCTGGCCGGGTGATTTTGTTGTTGTTAGTTTGTTTAAATTCCAGTTATGATTTGGCAGCACGTCGCCTTCCGAGAACTGCCAACCACACAGAGCACGTATCCGTGGGAAGGAGCCGAAACCTCTCCACCGGGCAGTTCGCCGCAGCCGCGCACACGAAGCCGGCGAGCACATTTGCTTATTTCCACAGAATCTTTAGGGTTTTTTTGTCACTCGCGCCTTCCCTTTTAAAATTATTTTTATTTTTTACATTATCTGTGACCAGCTGGCTTTAATTTGGCTTCTTCCGACGAGAAGGGCACGGCGAGCCTGGGGCCAGCCTGCTTGCGGCGTCGGTAGAGGGGACCCGGGACCCGGGCGGCACTGGCCGCGCTTGGCCACAACTCCGTCCCTTCCCAGCCGGGGGCGCAGCGGCCGGTGGCAGCGCCGGGGCCGGGGCCGGGACTGGGGAGCCCGGGAACGCGCCCCACTCGTCCGCCCGCCTGCCGCGGGCCGCCCGGAGCCTGCGAGCCTGTCGCGCAGCCCGGCTGTAATGGTGGCAGATCAAAGGCCGCCCCGTGTCCCCGCGGAGCCGGGGACAATCCCGAGCCTTTGTGCACTGTTGCTAGGAGCCCGAGAAACTAAGAGAAAGTGTCAGGAGCATGTTAATCAGACTCGTTACAGTGTAACAATAACGTCTCTCTCGGGTCTCCCAGGCCCCGCGCGCACCCCCGACGCACCCCGGGCACAGGCAGGACACCTGCGCTGTGCCCTCGCGTCCGCCCCGGGGACCCGCCAGCCCCTGTGTCCCTGCGGCCCCCGAGTCGGCTCCTGGGCAACGACGAGGCCCAAAGGGCTCTGCAAGCAGGGGCTTCTCCCGGCTCCTGGCCTCCTTGACTGGAGTCCTAGCCTGTCAGGCCTGGAGTCGAATTGCCCACGTTATTCAGTCATGGTGTTCCAAATCAAGAGAAAAACGAACATTCCCTTTCAGATGGCTTTTTGGTGAGGAGGTTTTTTCCCCCCCAAAAAACTGTTAAATCAACTTTCCTTTTCACATCCTTAGAGGATACTATAAGTGATAATCCCCAGTTTAAAAAAGAAAGAAGGAAAAACACTTTGTTGAGAGTAAAGATTCTCTGACCATTTTCCAGGAAATCCTGCATTCATTTAGTCATGCAGCAAACACCTGTTGAGCCCCACTGGGTGCCAGACAGCTAGTCTGAAAATCACAGAACTTGTTCCAGATGAACTTTTCTTTTAAAATTATAATACTCTTGTGGAAATCAAAAGAGAAGCAAAGGTGTAAAATAATGTCAAGTGTTAAAACAAAAAGAAGTATCCCTGGCTACAGTAGTGATAATAGCAAGAGAGGTGTGAATTAAGAATTAGAAACATTTCAAAAACCACAGCCCATATGCTTTGAAACCAGCTACATTTGTCACCTCTTTCCTCCCCCCCCACGTCTTTGGTGGGCAGGAGCTCTGCCTGGCTTCAGTCTTTAAGCCTTTCAGGTCCTTCCTGAACCCTTCTGCACATTTGTACACAAACTCTTAAGACTTGGGGACACAATTCTCCCCTGGGCCATACACAGGGAACTGGAAAGCTGTCCCCCAGGCTTAGGGCAGAATTTGGCCAACTCTAGGTACTTTTTCTCCCACGTGAGCTGAGCTCTTATTTGAGAACCAACCCATTCAGCGAGAGTAGGACAGAGGCCAGATTTCTGGAATGTCACTGCTGCAACCCAAGTCAGAGTTGGCAGCCACCAGGCTGACTTGAAGTCCACCTTGGAAATCACCTGTACCTACTCATTCCTGGAGAAGGAATCCTATGAGCACACAAGACTTTTCCACTGGCCAAAGTCACTTTCTTTCTCAGAAGAACATAAAAACATAGTGAAAGCTTGACATGGCTCCCCAGAGATTGGAATTTTAGGCTTGAAAGGAATTTTAGAGATTTCTTTTATACATAAATAAAATATTGGACATACTGAAAACTCTATCTTATGAAAAACAAGGAGGAACCAAATACTGACTGTGTCATGATGTGAAAATATCTGGAGCGCCGGCCCCATAAACTGAGGGTGGCCGGTTCAAGCCCAGCCCCAGCCAAACTGCAACAAAAAATAGCCGGGCGTTGTGGCGGGCGCCTGTAGTTCCAGCTGCTCGGGAGGCTGAGGCAAGAGAATTGCCTAAGCCCAGGAGTTGGAGGTTGCTGTGAGCTGTGTGACGCCATGGCACTCTACCGAGGGCAATAAAGTGAAACTCTGTCTCTACAAAAAAAAAAAAATATATATCTGGCTAAAAATGGAGAAACTCAGTAAAATGAAACTGAAGTTTTTTGCCTACATAATGCCAAATGGCTGGCTTGGCTAGGTTTTGTTTTGTTTTTAAACAATGAATCAAATTTCCTTCATAATCAGGCACACTAATAGAATCAAGAGAAAAATGAACATTTCATTGCAGATAGCTTTGTAGTGAGAGAGAAGCTTCGGGAAACTATGCATCCCAAAGAGCCCCATGAAAAGAAGAACCTAAAAACCAGTGTGAACTTCAGGCTTAGATTCTCTGGGAGAAGTGTGCTCTTAACCCAAACTCCCAAATGAGGAGAGCAGCACATTGTTTTTCCCAGTTAATTTCCAGGGCCTGGAAGCTTCCATCAGGCTGGCATGAGAGAGCTCCAGCCACGGGGAGCCTCACCAGTATTTCCATGTCAGTGACAGCATAGCTCTCTCAAGGGGGCCTGGCCACTATCCACACCGGTCTTTTGCAAAGCCTTCGCACAGGCTATAATCCTTCCCTCTCCATCACACCCAACACAGCTTCAAGGCCACATACTCCAGGATAACCTGCTGGTCTTCCCTCTGTCCTTCCATTGCATTGGATCAGATTTCCATTGTAGTGCTTGTTTAGGGCTGTAAGCCCCCCAAGTAGTGTGGACACCCTGAATATTGAACATTGTCACACATCCACTTATTTTGAGCATTGATTAGTTTCTTCAACTATACAAATAAATATACTTAACTCCAAGAGTTGCTGTGAGGATATGGTAGTCACAGAGATGCACCACCCAGAGGGCCCTTCCAGGCCCCACTTGATGGCTAGGGAGGTACAGTCAGCAGCCTCCAACTGCCTTGCCCAAGCCCCCACCCAGCCATTCTGGCCAGAGGTGAGATACCTGAAAAGCCATATACACCCCAGACCTCCCAGTAGGGTAGTAAGATGTTGTTGGGTTTGCTTGGCTTGGCAACTCAACTTCTCCTTCATCCCAACCCTCATTCTTTCTTCCTTTACTGGGTACTGATCTATCTGCTCTTGTACCCTAAGGGTCTGAGAATCTGCTTCTAGAGAGCCTAACCTGTGACAAAGGATTATGAACTACTGTATTTAAAAGCACCTAGCATATTGTGCTTGCGGGGGCTGGGGAGGGGGGGTTATTGTTTAATAGGAACAGTTTTGCAAGATGAAAAGAGTTCTGGAGAAGGAACAGGACGGTGGTTGCACAGTGTGAATGTGCTTAGTGCCACCAAGGGTATGCTTAAAAATGCTTAGAACAGTAAATCTTGTTACGTATAATTTACAAATAAAAAAAGAATGAATTTAAAGTAAAGATAACTAAAAACCAATAAATAAGTATAGTATTTCTTTTTAAGCATCGTACTTGGCATATAGCAGGGATTCAGTAAAGAGGAAACTTTCTATCTAGGTGTGGAAGCTGCACTGCAGTAATTGGGTGGGAATCCCACTGCAGAAAGGGGCTGGAGAGTGCATTTCCATCAAGTGAACCCCGTTTTCTCACCCACTTTCCCTGTAGACAAAGGATATGTTCCTCACAGGAAAAGAGGTCAGGGCAGCAAATTCCTGGACATGCTAGGGGTGGACGCACACTCCAGAGCCCTTGTACTCTGCATTCTGGGAGCCTTGTTGCTCTTTGTTGTCAAGAATCTCCCAGCTTCACTGCTCCCAGCTCCATCACCTCCAGCTCCATTGAGAGCCTCTGTTAGCTTCTCTCAGTGCTGGAGGTGTTCAGGCTGTAAACTCAAATGTGATCATTTTGTCCAACCATCTGACTCTGCTAATGCCAGAACACTGGAGGATGGTTCCGCACCAACTCCTTGCTGAAGGGGGCACCATTCCCACAGAAAAAAAACAGCAATGCTGGTGTCACTTTCTAGAGTGGTGTAACTATAGGCCCAATTAGGGGACTTGTTCAAGGTCACATTGATGGCAAAACCAAGACTACAACAAAATCTCCAAGCTCCACTAAACCACACCCCAACTCCCAGAATGCCTCAGATTCATGGTTCCCGATCAAGTCCCCTGTTTCATCAATTCTGTAGAGTGAAGAAGCACCAAATGAGTTTTGACACGGTGAGACAAGGAGGTGAAGTATCCTTCTCAACAAATGCTTCCCTCAGAGACAGTACCTGATGCTAGCAAAGATACTGGAATTCATCACCATTCAAACAACCAGTCCTCTGCCACCAGACCAAGGCCACCTGGCAGTAGGCCCTGATGTCCTCCCAGACTGCACAGTCCCTGGCACATTTTGTAAGATTTTTCACTGGGGCCTGGTCTGAGTGGCTGAGGAATGTCGTGAGTTGTCAAAGGAAAGAAGTCCCAGTGGAGGAGGGAAGGGGCGGGTACAGATCTCACCAACACAGACTACACGGGAGCTAGGCCAGCTAGGCCGGCTCTGGCTGCCTGTCTCATGCCTCCTCCACCGCTTCACCATGCTGCCTAGGATCCCTCAGCCCAGCTTGTCCCTCTGTCTCCGTCTTTCTGCTTCCTCTTCCCTTTGCCTTATAATTCTACCCTCGCTTCCTTCTTCCCCTCACAGCTCTAATAGCAAAAATAACCAAGAAAACAACAAAATTTGGGCAAAATATGTTTTTCTAATTCTTTGTGCATGTTTTAGAGGTAAATCTAGTGTGTTACATTGTGAGCTGCTTGCAGGACATTCCACAATGCCTCATTCACTGTGAACTTGGCACAGGACAATGATGACAGCCATTGTACTGTAGAGACCACGAGTGCAGACGACAGCTAATATTGTACTTTAGGAATCAGAGTCGATTTGCCAGTGAGGCTGCTAATTATTCAGTAAATTAAATTTTGCTGCCAAAGCTGCTATTCCTAATGTCCTACATTTGATCATGCTGTCTTAATGCAAAGCCAACATTCAGATTGCATTGAGGTGGTAAAGAAGATGAGAAGCTGGAAATTGGCTCTCACTTCTTTCTGTTTTAGTAGAAGTCACTTGAGGCTACAGCCTGAAAACTCATATCCTAGCCTAGAATGATGCTGATAAATGATAGTTTAACTTGATACAAGTATAAATATATTCATATAAACTCATAAAATATAAACTTGTATAAACTTACAAATGTTGATTTCTATCCTATTATTAACCTGATTATTGCACCTTTAGGGGTGATATTACTAGAAAGGTAGTGACCACTGATTATTATAAAGACAGGTTTGTACATTCCATTTTAGATTACTAGAATGCGACACCAAAAGATCATTTTTATAACTATGCCCCATTAAAGGCTTTTGGAAAAATGATCAGTCTTTGTATCATATAAGGAATTTTACACCGCAAAATATATTTATGAGACTATTTAGGTAAATATTTTCAAAATAAGTAGCCAATGAATGGGCTGTGAATTTTCATGCATCGCCTCTGAAAATGAGGGCATTTTAAAATGGTTTGCTCAGGAGGCGCCTCCGGCCTTAACCCTCCTTCTTGAAGAGCATGTGTGTTAGATTAGTGATCAGAAAAGAAGACGTGTTTTCATAGCTTCCGGTGCAGTGTTTATAAAAATTGTGATGATTTGGAGACTGCACCTTCATTTTTCAAATTTTCAAAACTTGTCCCTTTTTACTTTTATTTTCTTTCAGCAAAACAAAGACTGAGGAACCTCCTTAAGAAATTTTATACATTCCCACAGAGTCCCCGTTTGTTGACCTTCAGGCCACAGAGTAAAACCTTTCTTTTAAGTCAAGCATTCCCCATTGGGAAGCACTCCAGCTTTTTTTTATGAGGAATTTTAACTGCTGGACTTAATTTAATTATCGTATTTTGTACATACTCCCAGAAGCCCCAGGGCATGAGCTTTACTTTTTTTCAAAACTTTCAAATAAGTATCTTTTTAGAATTGCATATTTCTGGTAGCAATGTTACTTCCTTGACTTATATTTCTAATCCAAATACCAAACATGGAGCTTTCTTTTTCCCTGACTTATTCATGGATAAGTTTCAATCTTAATATCACTTAGCATCACAGCCGGCCTTCATAAGCAGACACAGGCATGTAGTTATAGTTATCTGTGGGCGCCTAGGTTTCATAACAAGAAAATAAAAACCATCTCCCAAGATGAACTACATTTTAAAGACTGGCTAGTTCTGGGGACAGAATATTCAATAAGGAGGGTTGCTAGGCAGACACTGCCATGAAATCAGGAGCATGCTGGCCCCATGGCTAAGGTCTGCCACCATCTGTCCTTATAGTTCCTATAAGGTGCTCCCGCTAACATGGACTGCTCCTCTGCATCTTAGCCGAGGGTCACCGCAAACACACACATACACACAGAGGGAGTTGTCATGCCAAAGTAATAGCAAAGATTCCATATCTTTATTTCTCATGTCTTTATCCATAAAAATTTGCATTTGATCCTTTTGGTCTCCATGATCTCTACCCGGGAACCAAAAACTTTGACCACACTTTGACTGTCAAAGTGAAAAATTAATTTATTTTTGAAAATTGACTTTTTTTTGTTCTCTTTGCCTCAACCTCCTAAGCAGCTGTGACTAAAGGTGTCCACCACAACACCTGGATAGTTTTTCTTTTTTTTTTTTTTTTGGTTTTTGGCCGGGGCTGGGTTTGAACCCACCACCTCTGGCATATGGGACCGGCGCCCTACTCCTTGAGCCACAGGCGCCACCCACCTGGATAGTTTTTCTATTTTTAGTAGACACAGGGTCTCACTCTTGCTCAGGCTAGTCTCTAACTCCTGAGCTCACCCAATCCACCCTCCGCAGCCTCCCAGAGAGCTGGGATTACAGGCATGAGCTGCTGTGTATCTGACAATTAACTTAGAACTCCTCTAGGAATATTAAAATTCAAAGCAAATATAATTTTTCTAAATTCATAAATCTGGCAAGAATATTTTGTGGGAGTTGGGTCACTTACGACGTAGCTTTCATTTTAGGACTTCTGTGAATTCTGAATTAAGGAAGTAGATGTTTTTAAGCAGAATTATTTGCAATGTGAATATTTACTTTGATTTTAAAATTTAAATTATAGAAATTACAGCATTTGGGGGCCAAAGGACTTTAGAGATGATGTAGGCCAACAGCCTGGGCACTGGTGCATGTCAGAATTACCTGCTGAGCTTTTAAGTAAACATCAATGTCTGGGTCTTACCCCAGACTCATTAAATCAGACTCTAGTCTGACCCATCATTTTGCAGATTAATAAGAGAAACAACCAAACAAAACTAAATGGTCCTAAGATGAAATATGACATTAACATAAGGTACAATACTGTCACATGATTTGGGAACTCCTATTTGTGCTAAACTTTTTTTTTGTAGAGACAGAGTCTCACTCTATGGCCCTCGGTAGAGTGCCATGGCCTCACACAGCTCCCAGCAACCTCCAACTCCTGGGCTTAAGTGATTCTCTTGCCTCAGCCTCCCGAGTAGATGGGACTACAGGCGCCCGCCACAATGCCCGGCTATTTTTTGGTTGCAGTTTGGCCAGGGCCAGGTTTGAACCCGCCACCCTCGGTATATGGGTCCGGCACCTTACCGACTGAGCCACAGGCGCAGCCCAATGCTAAACTTTTAAAAAGTTTATTTCAAATAAGTTTCCATAGTTAAGTTTGGGGCCTCATGAGTTGATTTTTTTTTTTTTTTTTTGTAGAGACAGAGTTTCATTTTATTGCCCTCGGTAGAGTGCCGTGGCATCACACAGCTCACAGCAACCTCCAACTCCTGGGCTTAGGCGATTCTCCTGTCTCAGCCTCCCGAGCAGCTGGGACTATAGGCGCCCGCCACAACACCCGGCTATTTTTTGGTTGCAGTTTGGCCGGGGCTGGGTTTGAACCCGCCACCCTCGGTATATGGGGCCGGCGCCCTGCTCACTGAGCCACAGGCGCCGCCCTCATGAGTTGATTTTATAAGTAGGAGAGTTGATGTTCCCACATAACCTAATTTATGATTTTATACAGATTGACATTCCCGACTGACTACAGAAGAGGATGGTTTGGACATCATTTTGAAATGTCTCATGCTGAATTTTCAAAATCAGGCACACTTGTATGGATGGGTCCCTCCTGTAAATTTCACTTAAAAGGAAGGTTTGTCCAGGCATAGTGGCTAAGATGTAATGACTGAAACTGTAGACTTATGACAAGAGGGTAAGTTAATGCTGTGTTGCGGTGTTGCTGTGAGCTAGGCTGACTCTAGCTGGGGCAATAGAGGGAGACGGTCCAAGAAATGGTCTTGCTCTGTCACCCAGGCTAGAGTGAAATAGCTGGATGATACCTCACGGTATCCTCAAACTCTTCAGCTCAAGCAGTCCTCCTGCCTCAGCTTCCCAATTAGCTGGGACTACAGGCACCCACCACCACATCCATCTAACTTTCAAATATCTTTTAGAGATGGGGGGGTCTTCACTAAATTGCTCTGGCTGGTTTCAAACTCCTGGCCTCAAGTGATCTTCTCACCTCAGATTCCCCAAAGTGATGGCATTACAGGTATGAGACACTGTGCCCAGTCTCCCAGATTAAACATTTTTAATGATGGGGAAAATGCTGAAAAGTTTGTCCCCATTCAGTAATTTAACTGTGTTTCTTTTGTACTTTCCTATAGATTCCAAATGAATTCAAATGAGCACATATCACTGTGATCATCAAGAAATATGATAGGACGGCTCAGCACCTGTCGCTCAAGCAGCCACATACACCAAAGATGGTGGGTTCGAATCCAGCCTGAGCCTGACAAACAACAACGACAACTGCAACCAAAAAACAGCCGGGCATTGTGGCGGCACCAAGTAGTCCCAGCTACTTGGGAGGCCGAGGCAAGAGAATCACTTAAGCTCAGGAGTTGAAGGTTGCTGTGTGCTGTGACGCCATGGCACTCTACCCAGGGCGACAGCTTGAGGCTCTGTCTCAAAAGAAAAGAAAAGAAAAAAGATAGGGAGGGCCTATGGCTCAGTGAGCAGGGCCCCGGCCCCATATACCAAGGGTGGCAGGTTCGAACCCAGCCCTGGCCAAACTGCAACAAAAAAATAGCCGGGCATTCTGGTGGGTGCCTATAGTCCCAGCTACTTGGGAGGCTGAGGCAAGAGAATTGCCTATGCCCAGGAGCTGGAGGTTGCTGTGACCTATGATGCGACGGCACTCTACCGAGGGTGACAAAGTGAAACTCTGTCTCTAAATAAATAAATAAGTAAATGAGATAAACAGGGGGCGGCACTTGTAGCTCAGTGGGTAGGGCCCTGGCCACATACACCGAGGTCGAACCCAGACTGGCCAGTGAAAATGACAATGACAATTGCAACAACCAAAAAAATAGCCAGGCGTTGTGGTGGGCACCTGTGGTCCCAGCTACTTGGGAGGCTGAGGCAAGAGAATCGCTTACACCCAAGGGTCTGAGGTTGCTATAAGCTGTAACGCCATAGCACTCTACCAGGGTGACAGCTTGAGACTCTGTCTCAAAAAAAAAAATAAAAAAGAAAGAAGATAAATAGGACAGGTGTGATGACTCATGGCTATAATCCCAGTACTTTAGGAGGCAGAGGTGGGAGGATCACTTGAGGCCACAAGTTTAAGGCCAATCTGGACAAAAGCAACACCCTAGTCTCTATAATAAATTTAAAAGTTTGGGCAACGCCTGTGGCTCAACAGAGTAGGATGCTGGCCCCATATACTGGAGGCCGTGGGTTCAAACCTGGCCCTGGCCAAAAACTGCAAAAAAGAAAAAAGAAAAATGTAAAAATTAGCTGGGCTTGCTGGTGCATAAAAAGTCCCAGCTACTGGGGATGCTGAGGCTAAAACCTGGAGGTTACAGTGAGCTATGATGATGCTACTGCACTCTACCCTGAGCAACACAGTGAAACCCTATCTCAAAAAAAGAAAAGAAAAGAAAAAGGAAGGAAGGACCAGGCACGGTGGCTCATGCCTGTAATCCTAGCGCTCTGGGAGGCCGAGGCAGGTGGACTGCCTGAACTCAGAAGTTCAAGACCAGCCTGAGCTAGAGCAAGACCCCACCTCTAAAAATAGCTGGGCATTGTGGTGGGCGCCTATAGTCCCAGCTACTTGGGACATTGAGGCAAGAGGATCACTTGTGCTCAAGAGTTTGAGGTTGCTGTTAGCTATGACTTCACAGCACTCTACTGAGGGCTATAAAGTGAGATTCTCTCTCAGAAAAAGAAAGAAAGAAAGGAAGGAGGGGAAGGAAGGGAGGAAGGAGATAAACAATCAAATAAGTAAATGGGATCTCGAAGTTTCCCTGTTTTCTTTTTTTTTTTTTTTTGGTTTTTGGCTGGGGGTGGGTTTGAACCCGCCACCTCCGGCATATGGGACTGGCGCTCTACTCCTTGAGCCACAGGTGCCACTCAGTTTCCCTGTTTTCTAAAATGGATTTTTAAAATTTTTAAATCAGAAAAAAGTATGTTAAAATGTCAATTTATTGTTGCTTTAAATAAGAATATATTTGAGGAAAATCAGAATTTGAATGAGCACTAAAGGCCAGACAGATAATAATGTACATTGTTATCGAGGAGTCAGAGTTGGGCTAGAGACAATTTAAAACAATAATATTTTTTGCATATCCAATTAATCTTTTTTTTTTTTTGAGACAGAGTCTCACTATGCCACCCTCCGTAGAGTGCGATGGCATCACAGCTCACAGCAACCTCAAACTCTTGGGCTTAAGTGATTCTTGTGCCTCTGCCTCCCGAGTAGCAGAGACTATGGGTGCTCATCATAATGCTCAGTTAATTTTTCTATATTTTGTAGAGGCAGGGTCTCATTCTTGCTCAAGTTGGTCTTGATCGTCTCAAGCAATCCTGTCGCCTCACTCTCCCCAAAGAGCTCTTCTTTTAAATCAGGTACTTATATATAGTAAAATATAATCCCTTCCCGTAAGTTCACAGTCTAGTCTGGAAAACAAATATGAAGCAAAGAAAGGGCAACACTACTCGCAAAGCAAGATAGAAATATGTGCATGGTAGAGCAGCATGGTGTAATTTAATCACACAGACTCTGCTAT
Source organism: Nycticebus coucang (assembly GCF_027406575.1). Classification (NCBI taxonomy): domain Eukaryota; kingdom Metazoa; phylum Chordata; class Mammalia; order Primates; family Lorisidae; genus Nycticebus; species Nycticebus coucang. The sequence continues at coordinate 12,326,850 of NC_069794.1, read as the reverse complement.
CAGACTGCATGAGTTCACAAAGCTGTGTGACCTTGGACAAGTTACTTGACCTCTCTGGGCTTCAGCTATCCTGTCTGTAAAATGGCAATGATACTAGGGCTTACTCACAGGATTAAGAGGAGTAAATGAGTAAATATTTGTAGTGCCTAGACATACTAGGTAACAAGTATAAATATACTTAAATAAATCCTTCCTGTGTTCTCTGAATTTTAAACTTTTATCAAGAACTCTCAGACCTTGCTTTTGTACATATCTGATTATTCTCTTAGAGGGCTCCTGACCAAACACAACTCCAAAGCTGTGGACTCATGTTGATAAGAAAAGGGACAGTGAAAATTCCTATTTGTGGAAAATAATGAGCATTTGTCAGAATTAAAAATAACCTCAAAGCTGAGAAATACCTAAAAACTAGGGATTGTGCATACATTCTATATAACTGCTACTCTCTTCTCCAGGTCCAGGGCAGACATTACTAGTCAACCTAGGATCCTTGAACAGGAGTGAGGGGAAGTCAGGGCCTGCTGGTGTCTCAGACTCAGCCTTACCTTCCCTAGGCTTGTTTACCCATCCAGGCCCCCTGCTGCCTGTAGCCAGGACACAACTGCCCTTGTCCCAAGAAGATCTCAGCTCCCCAAACACCCTCCTCACCCTCTTCTGAGGTAACACTAATGACGGGTTTGACTTGGCCCTTCCTTGTCTTTGGTCCTTTCCTTTCTTCCTTGCAGAAGAAAGAACTCAAGGCTTTGGAGACAGGTCTGTGGGCACCATCTGACTCTGACTCGGCCAAGCAAGTGGCCTCAGAGTGACCTCTGAGCCTCAGATTGCCCCCGGGCGAGATGTCCCCCTGTACTATTGTAAGGATCAAACCTGCTAAGATGGATGAGAACAGAACAGAAAAGAGTGACCAAAAGTGGGCTGGGTAGTCCTGGTTAAGCCACTGTTGCCCCAACTTGGCATTAACTGTAGCTAGAGCCAAAAAGGCCTGGCACCCAGAACCAGGATACAGGAACTCCCTCCCACATGCTATTGGGAAAAGAGAGGGGACACCAACAGAGTACTTTCCTCCCATAAATGGAGGGGAAAATGGACCCAGGGCAACACTGGGTGGATAGGACCTCTCCTGCTGCCCTCCCCAGCTCCTCCTAATGCAGGGAGGGTTTATTTGAGACTCTCCCGTTACCTCTCCCAACTGAACCTGGGTAAGGAGGACTCAGTGATAAGTTCCAGACCCCTCTTCAACCGGAAGGCTGTTCCCTGAGAAGATTAGACTTGGCCTTCCCGCTCTGACTCTGCCTCCCCCCTCTAACCCCACATCCCCTCTGAGTCCGCCTCCCCTCTGACTCTACCTCCCCTCTGACTCCACCTCCCTCCTCTGATTCCCTCTTGATCTGCTCATGCCAAGTGTATATCTGATATCCCTCTAAAGCATCCTCTTGTTCCCCTTTTCAGAGAAATCAGCCCTGCACCTTCTGAACCCAGCCAGTCCTAACACAGTGACTTAGTCATGGCTGGCATCCATGTTGCAGGGAAAGCTGTGCCACCCTCCTGTCCTCCCCACCTGAGCCAATGTGGGACCTTGTCATTGAATGGTCACAAGTAGCCTAGGCAAGCAGCACACCCAGCCACTCTGCCTGGGCCGAGCCAGCTGTCCAGCAACTGCAGCCCAGGGCCCTGCGTGTAAAAGGCTCTGTCGACATTTCCATTATGGGCTTCTCTTCTGAGAGTTTACAAGCCTACTGGGAAAACACAATGAGCCCAGCCGGAAAGTTGCCTTACAAGGGAGCAAATCCGTGCAAAGAGAGCTCAGTGCAGCCGCACTGGGAGACAGAGAGACTCCACACTGAAATCTTGGCCAATTTAATGTCTGCATTAAAATCGGATTTGTATGAAATGCAGCCACTTCTTTTAATTGGTCCGAATAAATATCCAGGGTAATTTTGAGAAAGACTTCTGCAGTGGCTTCCTGAGCAACACAAACCATATATATTGCCAGGAAGTGCTTTGGGGCATTATTTGCTGAGAAAGGTGTTACATAAATTGAAACTCCTTTTTCTCAGAGCCGAGTCCGGAAAGTCCACGCAGGGAGGAACACTTCTCACCATGCACAAACTGTGAATTGTATATAAAATTAAATTTTCTGATTAAAACCTGCATTGCTGGACCTCCTGCTGGACACCACCATTTTGCTGAAGTAAGATACTATTGGCGGCAGTGGTAGGGAGGGAAACCTGTTATCATTGATTGTAAACTGGCTTCACTCCTACCGCTTAAAAATCTGGAGAGCTTCATTGTGCAAACGTTGCATTTTCCATACAAATATTGCCGAGCAAAGTTCTACTACTGATTCATCAGCCGGGGTGCAGGCAGGCTGGCAAGCTGACCCTAGCAGCCCCTCCACCTTCTGCACACCGACACTGAGCTTCAGGGGGATTGTGCAATGGGGAGGATTACCCTGCGAATAAGATAAGCATACATAATCATGTGCTGGTTTTTAATTTTAAAAAATATTTTTCTTCGGGTGGCGCATGTGGCTCAGTGAGTAGGGCGCCGGCCCCATATGCCGAGGGTGGTGGGTTCAAACCCAGCCCCGGCCAAACTGCAACAAAAAAATAGCCGGGCGTTGTGGCAGGCGCCTGTAGTCCCAGCTGCTCGGGAGGCTGAGGCAAGAGAATCGTGTAAACCCAAGAGTTAGAGGTTGCTGTGAGCCATGTGACGCCACGGCACTCTACCTGAGGGCGGTACAGTGAGACTCTGTCTCTACAAAAAAAAAAATATTTTTCTTCACGGCATATTATTTGAGAGAAGAAGGGAGACAGAGGAAAAGAAGAGGCTCAGGAAGAGTTTACCCTCACCACCGAGCTCTGCCCAGGATGCCCAAAGCATTTCCTCCTAAGGACTTGCCCCTATCCCTGTCCCCTCACCACCAACCTCCATGCCCTGTTCTTAGGGCCAGGCTTGGAAAAACAGTGACAGGGCGGCGCCTGTGGCTCAGTGAGTAGGGCGCTGGCCCCATATGCCGAGGGTGGTGGGTTCAAACCCAGCCCCAGCCAAACTACAACAACAAAAAAATAGCCGGGTGTTGTGGCGGGCGCCTGTAGTCCCAGCTGCTCGTGAGGCTGAGGCAAGAGAATCGCTTAAGCCCAAGAGCTGGAGGTTGCTGTGAGCTGTGTGACGCTACGGCACTCTACCAGAGGGTGGTACAGGGAGACTCTGTCTCTACAAAAAAAAAAAAAAAGAAAGAAAAGCAGTGACAACTCTGCACAGTGTTGCTGACAGAGAGCTCCAAGTTAATAATTTCCTTTTACAAATGCAGAATCTGAAACCACTCCTCCCCACCCCCCAGGAAAAAAAATGAAGATAATTTTTGGCCTAAGGGCTGGCTTTTCATCTTTTCTGTTTCCCAGCCTTCAGTTTACCCGTGAGCACTCTCCAAAAGTCAGCATCAGTCAGGCACACATAAATATTTTTTTATTGCTGTCTGACCATTAGAAGCTAAGATTGTCCCTCTCTTTCATTTTTAAATCATTTTGTTGCTCAGAAAATACAAAACAGCTTTGATTGACAATTCAAGAAAAAAGAGAAAGATTTAGCGAAATGATTGATCCTTGGGGGATATTTCCTATTTCAACCAATAAAAGGAAGCAAAACCAAACCAATTTCCTAAGGAACAATCTAGTCTGAATACAATGAATGTCACCAAATCTTTTTCTAGAAAAGAGCCCTAAAGGTTATAGACAAATACAGTACTACAGAAAAGTGAACTCTACCTCTTGCTGTTAGGGAGTAAATTCCCAGGGAAGGTGGCTTGAGGTGAGCAGGGGATAGGCACTCAAAGCGCAAAAGTTCAAAAGTTCAAAGGTGCCAGGCATCTAGGCAAAATGGGTGGGATTGCGCATGCACACACACACACACACACACACCAATCAAGATGTCCTTCTGTAGCATCTTTTCTGAAAAGCCAGGGATTCATAGTCCTTAGCCTAAGTTGGTCTCACCTGTAGGTGGAAACAGACCTTGCCCAGTGGGGTTGCAGACCCAATTCTCTCAGGGTTGCCCTTCCAAGGGTTTAGAGCTCTGAGAAACCACATTATCGTGCCTATTTCTGTTTCAACTGCACAAAGACTAAATAAATGTCAAAATTTTACAATATAATTTACAAATCCAAGAATTAGCTATCTTTGAAAATTATTCTACTGGCTTTCTTTTCTCCCTCTGGACTTCTCTTACATCTTCTAGTCCTATATAGTTTCCACAACTCTAACCCTAACCTGTGCTTTTTTCTGTGATAGAATGAAAAAACAAAAAAGATAATCTGTTTTCTGTTTTCCTTTCCTTCCTCTCCTATCTGTGCAATGTTTCCACAATGAAGCACTCCAGATTTTTAAGTGGTAGGAGTGATGCCCTCTAGTCAAAAACCAATAGTAGTATCAGTTCAGTGTTTCATCTATTCAGTAAATATGCTATACATGTACTGGGTGCTAAGTGCTGGACTGTGATCCTTCTTTTACTCAAGAATTCTGTCAACCTAGGAAATACATCAGAATCACAGCTTTACTGGCTTTTGAACTAGGAGTTTAAAAACCCAAGAGAATCTACAAAAGGAACGTGCTTCTGAAGGTGTTCCTTCTCTGGTCTTCACTTCCTTCCTCCGCCTGAATCTCAGGTAACCCTGGTCCTCTCCCTGGCCCCAAAGGGCTGAACCGCCCAAAGGATCCCTTTCAACAGCACCATCATCTCTTGTCTTAACCAAAGAGGGGCTGCTCTACCTGCCCATGCCACTGCCCAAACTTTGCCCACAGTTTTTTTTTGCTCTAGGCTGCCCATGAGTTTCTTCAAGTGGTCATTAATTGTTGGTTTTTATAAGAAAAGTCATCAACGATATTCCACTGACTTTCCACAGTTTGTGGCAAGCAGACATAAAGCCTGCCCCTGTGTAGTGTGTCAAAAGTCAATGACAGGACAGACGCATGTGAAAATGATTCAAGATTTGGACGGCGCCTGTGGCTCAAGGAGTAGGGCGCCGGTTCCATATGCCGGAGGTAGCGGGTTCAAACCCAGCCCCGGCCAAAAAAAAAAGAAAACAGCACACACACACACACACAAAAAAGAAAAGAAAATGATTCAAGATTTAGTAGGCTGGCTGAGTCATCCATGCCCTGTTCACATGCCCTTGCAAGCACGGCCAGAGAGTCCTGCAATGCAGCCAGGAGGGAAGTGCCTCCGTGAGGAGGCACTTGGGGACCAGCCGAGTGGTCTCTATCTCCCAGGCTAAACAGGGAGGCCCCTGTCCCCATTTGGGGGTGTTAGTGGAGATCCCTAAGACGGTAGAAATCTTGGTCTCCATGCTAAGAAGCAGGTCCTCAGATGTACCTGCAATTTGAGGGCAAGAAAGCTCAGTTAAATCCGTTGGTAGGGAAGAGACTGTTCCTCCACCTCTTTCTCACTGGGTCTGCCATTCTGGTAGTCTGGTGTGCATGTGCTGAGGGGGCTTCGGAGGGACAGAGCCTAAAATGGCCACTGCTACTAGGCATGAAGGCCTGCCTATCGTAGATAACCAACGAATTCCCCTTTGCTATCCCGAACTTTTAATAATTGCCAAGAGATTTACTCCAGAATAAAGGGTTCCACCACCACCCTCCAGCCCCAGTCCCATGTACGTTGCCCTAGTTGGTCAAACCTGAAGGATGGGAATATGGTGGCCACCACCCATCTCTCTTCCCCAGTGGTTCCCAGAGGAGAAAAGCCAAGTCCCACCCGGTGGTGCACCTGCTGTTTCCCATCACAGGTCATGGAGGCCCCAGATTTATTAGGATGGAGCAGCTGGACTCCTGTCACCCCCTAGAGAAGAGCGGCCAGTGGGTGTAGCATGGCACGCTCCTGCCCTTCCTCCCGCTTCCTTCCCTACCTCTCCACCTCTCCATTTTTCTCTCGATATAGAGTCTCTTCCATCTACCCACCTCCTACTTCTCATCTTCCTGAATTCCAGTCTTTATTCCGGGTTGGCAGACACCAGAGGGCAACGGAGTCTCACCTACTTGCCAATTCTCCCTCATCTCTGGTAGAGGGAAGAGCCTGAGAGAACCCACATAAACTAGGAGTATGTGGATTTTTTTTTTGAGACAGATTCTAATTCTGTCACCTGGGCTACAATGCCCTGGCATCAGCTAGCTCACAGCACCCTCACACTCCTGAGCTTAAGCGATCCCCCCGCCGCAGCCTTCCAGAGTAGAAACTATTCTGAAATATGGAATTAGCCAGGGCGAAAGAACAGCTCTCTCAAAGTCATCCCGTGCCAAGGCGTTCTGTTCTTGTTGGTAAATAATCTGTTATAAAACCTTCACATGCATATTAACTCACTAAAGCAAGACCCCGACAAAATTTCCCTCCAGGCTGTATTTTGCAAAGAGACAGAACTTTCACGTGATGTGAGACCTGAAATTAAACTAACAGAACTCACGCGTTGTTCAAGGTAGTACTGACCTTCCATTCCTTACTCATGTTTTAGTCTGTTGAGATCTGGTTTTTATTTTGGTTCGGAAATAATTAGTAAGGCATTTAGCAGGTCCATATGGGCTTATTTGGGCAAGTGAAGATGAGTCTATTAAAACTGATCATGAACCAAGCAGCAGAGCCCTTAGGATAACAAGACGCCAAGCAGTCCCTGTCCAATTTGCAAGCCCTACAAGAGCATCAGCCATGCCTATGGAGGAAAGGAGAGAAGGTTCCCTTTGAAAAAGCTTAGAAGAGAGGGATTCAGAAATTAACCTTGAGCCAATGACTATTTGCCAAGTAATCATCCCGACCAAATTCATCTTAAGACCTTTAAAAAGCAAACACTAGGGCGGTGCCTGTGGCTCAAGGAGTAGGGCACCCGTCCCATATGCCAGAGGTGGCGGGTTCAAACCCAGCCCTGGCCAAAAACCAAAAAAATTAAATTAAATTAAATTAAATTAAAAAAAAAAAAAAAGCAAACACTATGGTGCTGAGCAGTCTGGTCTGCTCTGCCACTGCAGCTTACTGGATTGTTTGGATCTAACTAACTGGCTTGGATATTTTCTGCTTGGTATCGCCAGCATTTGAACCACTTCCAAAGCCAGAGCTTTATTAAAAAGGTCTTTGAAAACTGTAAAAATCTGTGATTCTATCCTTCTTTAGATTTATTCATATGACTCTGCCTCCATTTCTTTCTTTTTTTTTTTAACAGAGTCTCACTCTGTCACCCTGGGTAGAGTGCTGTGGCATCACAGCTCACAGCAACCTGTAACTCTTGGGCTAAAGCAATTCTCTTGGATCCTCTTGACTCAGCCTCCTAAGTAGTTAGGACTATAGGCGCCCACCACAAGGCCCGGCTAATTTTCTATTTTTAATGGAGAGAGGGTCTTGCTCTTGCTAGGGCTGGTCTCAAACTCCTGAGGTCAATCAATCTAATTATCTCGGCCTCCCAGAGGGCTAGGATTACAGGTGTAAGCCACCGTGCCCAGCCCCCTTTATTTCTTCATCAACGTCCTTTCAATGATCTCAAATATGTTTGTATCCTTAGTCCCAGAAGTAGACTGGAACATGATTTCCATGAATCCCTTGAAATTGTGGGCAAAATCCTATGTGTATGTCACCTTTGTGGTCTCTGGGGAGAAAGCCCATAACTTCCCCCAGCTTCTCAAAGGACTCCATGGCCACCAGGTTTTTACTGTGCGTGCATGATGTGGACTAGATCAGTGTTTCCCCATCCATTGGCAGGAATGGGTTCCAGGTACAGGCTGGGGCCTCTGACCCCACTACCTTGGGTGGCTGGACAAGGCCAGAAATGGCTGGCGCTTCCAAGATGGCCATCTCCTGCCAAGAGCTGCCCAGTTGCCATAAACTATTATTTTCTCTATGCATCACAGGTTGAGAAACACTGCAGTAAACGCTTTTTTTTTTTTTTTTGAGATGGGGTCTCACTTTGTTGCATTCAAGATAGGGTGGCATGGCATCATTCCAGCTCATTGCAACCTCTCACTCCTAAGGCTCTAGCAATCCTCCTGCTTCAGCCTCCAAGGCAGCTAGAACTACAGGCACCTGCCACCACTCCCAGCTAATTTTTCTATTTTTTGTAGAGATGGGTGCAGGTCTCACTCTTGCTCAAGCTGGTCTTGAACTCCTGAGCTCAGGTGATCCACCTGCCAGAGTGGTAGGATCACAGGCTCGAGCCACTGCAACCAGCAGCACACCCTTTTCTTCTCACTTTCTTTGTTCTCCGCATCTCCTCTCACATCTCCACAGCCTTAGTCATCCAGAGGGAAGCTGGGCACCTCCCATACATCTGCACTGGCAGATGCTGCCAAGACAGGACAGTGGTGCAATAGTCTTCCTTGCCTGGATACACTGTCTGGTACCCACATTTTGGGAACTTACCTTACCTGCTACATTGTGGTTAATAAGACCAGCTCATGTCTCCATTTCTGTTCTGATTACACACACCTGCCCTTTTTCCTTATTACCTATCTTTGTCCATGTGACTAGAAGAATAACAAACAGGGCAGGCAAATCCCTGTGACTTCCTGGCTCCTAGTGAGCACCCCCAAATAGCCTCACCTTGCAGACCCTCCACTGCTCAACCTCTAAAACACACAAAAGCCTTCACATCCCATAACCAGAGAGGCCACCAGGGTTAGTCTGATTACTGGATGCTCAGATTATGTCATTTTACTGTCAGCAATTTTATAATTTTAGCAAACTAAGAAATATGTCATTCATTTAGAATTCATCTATGATTCATGTTTGTGTTTCAAGGACTTTGATGAAATGTTTACAACTCTCTGCTGCACCTCAACTGTCCATTTCAAAGCCTGATCACCTAATTTTTAGATATCCTATCCAATATCACAATTCTGTGAGACAATGAAACTATATTTCTTCATTTTTCCAGTAAGCCAGGGTTATGATTCAATTTGTTAAAGTGGTTTTTCAGGTCATCAAAACTTTCTTCATCCCTTCTATTTTTTTTTTTTTTTTGGCCGGGGCTGGGTTTGAACCCGCCACCTCTGGCATATGGGATTGGCGCCCTACTCCTTGAGCCACAGGCACCACCCATCTTCATCCCTTCTTATCTGAACCACCTGATTCAGACAGACGCAGCCCTGACCCTATAACTTTCTAGTTTATGCTTCCTTTAAAAAATATCTCACTTCCGAGAGAAAATAAGTTGCTGTTAAACCATGAGGAACTGTGAGTGCATGTTTCTCAAATGTGTAAGTGCAGTGTTACTAATCAGAAGGCTGTGTGAAATAAAGTAGGGAATGTGAGGCAGAGAAGGCCAAGAACATGGGCTGAAAACAGAGCCCTAAGGATCACAGACTTCGCTTTGCTACTCAAGAAAATCACAAGCCCACAAAGAAGTGTTCTCTTAAAACCTACCACCACTAACTCTAAAATAACACTTAACTTTTTCTTAGGTTATTTCCAACTGTAGTTAGATTCTCCAACTGGATGCTCCTTGAAATCATCACAGTTGATTACAGGGCATTGTTTTTGTTTTGTTATGTTTTTTGAGACAGAGTCTCATTCCATTGTCCTGGGTGGAGTACCATGGCATCACCATAGCTCACAGAAATCTCAAACTCCTGGGCTCAAGTGATCCTCCTGTGTCAGCCTCCTGCGTAGCTGGGACTACAGGCACCTGCCCTCATGCCCCAACCAAATGTCCTATTTTTAGTAGAGATGGGTCTCACTCTTGCTTAGGCTCCTCTCCAACTCCTGGCCTCAAGCTATTTACCCACCTCAGCCTCCCAGAGTGCTAGGGTAACAGGTGCAGCCAGCCACACCACCTAGCCTTAACACGTTTTTCAAGATAGAGTTTTTCAAAGTTTCATGAGCAAACCCCCAACAATCCTGGGAGGAAAAGCCAGTAGGAAAACAGGTCAACTGCTCTAGTGGGAAATCCCACACAGCGGGGGTCTGCGGAATCCCCGCTGATGGCCTTTCCTTCTCCAATAAGTTCTCTCTCTTAAAACATAAATGTACAGGGTGGTGCCTGTAGCTCAAAGGGGTAGGGCACCGGCCCCATATGCCGAAGGTGGCGGGTTCAAACCCAGCCCCAGCCAAAAAATAAAAAAACATAAATGTACAATCAGGAAATTAAACAGAGAAATAATTTTGTGGTTCCTGGATACTAGCAGAGTTCAAACCCCAATTATGTCATGCTGTGCCAGGGTTGGGTAAACTGTGTCACCTCCTCTTTGGAGCCTTCCCCGCCCTCCCTGTCCCTATGTTCCTGTCCTAATGCCCATTACACCTGCCATTCTTCGAATGCCCACCCCGTGGCTCCTATACTTGCATCCTTGGCTGTACAATGGATTCTTTAGAGTGGAAGCGAGTGTCTCTGTCACCTGCCAATGGCCATTGCCCACTCAGTGCCACTCACGGTCACTGTTATAGACAATGTGCTCAATAAATGTTGAAGGTGTAAATGCTTAGATTCTCTAGACTCCTCATTTTGTTCTCTAAATCCCATTTAGCACATTTAGCCTGGAGCTACTTGCCATTTAGAACAAGGATGAGTCAAGCCTTCTGGATTTTCTAACAAAGTCTCATGTGGTGAGCGATACAGGCTACTAACAGCCAAAGACCGGGAGGAAGCAGAATGCTTGGGAGACTTCAGGAAAGCATGGAAAGAAGGCAAATGGGAGACTCTAGTGAGATCACTGGGGTGAGTAGAAATTATGCAAAGGCATAGAGAGACCACACAGGGGAGGGGGGACGTTACCACTTTTGCAGCTGATGATCGGGAATGCAGGTGTTAGCCCTGAATAACCCATCCCGGCTGACTCTGGGGTCTTCTCTTCTCCCCCTGGCTGCCCAGCTTCACTGACAGAACAAGGTCTGCAGCCTCAGATCTCCTCCCTGCCTTCCCCAAACACACATGCCCTGTACTGCCTTCCCTGGGCTCAGTGCCAGGCGACAGCCAGCCACTGGGCTTGCACTGATGTGTTGTGTTGCTCCTCCTAGGTAACTTGTTTCCGAGTTAACAGGTAATCTTCCTGCTGGGGGTGCCGGGCACCATGCCAACCTGGTAAAGACCACCTTTGGGGCCAGATGTACATTTTGGTACCCATAATATCCCATTGGCAAGGTTGCCACCTGTCTCCAAGTAGTGCCTACCCTGGAGAGAGCTAAGAATCTAGTGAACTGAAACCACTTGATCTTACACACTCATAGTGGGACTTCTTTAGAGAAGGAACAGTTATTAAACCCTCAACATGTGCCAGGCACTGTGCTTCTGGTGCCTTCTGTTTAGAGACAGACTCTTTAAAAACATTCTCCCTCCATAAGATACCACTTTACACCCATTAGCATGGCTATTAGTAAAGAAAGCAGAAAAGAAGTGTTGGGGGGACGTGGAGAAACTGGAACCCTTGTGCATTGCTGGTGGAATGGAGAGCGGTGAGTGCTGTGGAACAGTGTGGTATCTCCTCAAAAATTAAACAGAGAATTGCCTTGTGATCCTGGAATTCCACCTCTGGGTACCTATCCACACAGAATAGAAAGCAGCAACTCAAACAGATATGTGCACACCGACAGTGACAGTGGCGTTATTCACAGCAGCCAAAAGGTAGAAGCAACCCAAGTGTCCACTGTCAGATGAGTGGATAAACAAAAGATGACCTCACGAACAAAGGAACGTCATTCAGCCTGTGACAGGAAGGACGTTCTGACACGTGTGCTACAATGTGGATGAACCTGGAGGGTGTTACGCTGAGCAAAATGCGCCAGACCCAAAAGAACAAATGCAGTGTGATCCCACCTACATCAGGTGCCTACAGTTGGCAAATTCGCAGACACAAAATGTAGGTTGGCAGGTGTCAAGGCTGGGAGAGGGGGGTGGGGAGTGGTCCCCAGTAGGATCATAGAAGAGTTCTGGAATTGGATAGTGGTGATGGTTGTACAGCAATGTGAATATACTTAATGTCACTGATGGCACTCTTAAAAATGGTTAAAATAGGGTGGCGCCTGTGGCTCAACAGAGTAGGGTGACGGCCCCATATGCCGAAGGTGGCAGGTTCAAACCCAGCCCCGGCAAAAAACTGCAAAAAAAAAAAAACAAGGATAAAAATGGTAAATTTTATGTTTATTTTGTCACAATAAAAAGTTTTTAAAAACAAATATCACTCACCTTCTTGCAGGCCCCAAACCTAACATGCCCCATCCATGTGCCCCTCCTGCTGGGGGTCTGACTCCCTCCCATCCACCCTCACCCTCAGCCTGTGCCCGACCTGCTTCTGGCCCGAAGAAGAACTCCCACTCTTGACCTTGGTCACCAGAGCCAGGATTGGCACCTTGTTTCCCAAGTGTCCAAACCTCAGCTTCCCCAGGGACCTCACCAAGGCTGGGCCTCTCCAACTCCAGGCCCCAAAGCCCAGGAGTAAGACTTAAGAGAGATGGACAAAAGGAGACACTGGGGCCTATAATCCTCGTACTCTGGGAGCCCAAGGTGGGTGGATTGCTTGAGCTCACAAGTTCGAGACCAGCCTGAGCAAGAGCAAAACCCCATCTCTACTAAAAATAGAAAAACTAGCCAGGTGTGGTAGTGGACACCTGTAGTCCCAGCTACTGGGGAGACTAAGGCAAAAGGATCACTTGAGCCCAAGGGTCTGAGGTTGCTGTGAGCTATGATGACGCCATGGCACGCTACCTGGGGCAACTTTTTTTTTTTTCTGTCTAAAAAACACAGAGACACAGAGAGGTGCTAGAAAACAATTTCCATCTTCATGGTGAGACAATGCTGTAGGAATATCACATACCAAGTACTGTGCTAAGCATTTTGCTAATCATCTCATTTAATTCTCACAACAATCTAACAAGTAGTTCTCATCGTTACCATCTTCCCCATTTCACGGATGAAAAAGCTAAGGCTTGGGGACACTAAGTAATTTGTTCAAGATCCCAAAGCTAGGAAGGTGCAGGTTCCAGACAGGAAACCAGCATTCAGATTCACAGCCCATGTTCAGCTTTGACAACGCCACGCCACAAGAAATCTCTTATAGAACTAACTCTTGCAGCTCGGCACCTGTAGCTCAAGCGGCTAAGGCACCAGCCACATACACCAGAGCTGGTGGGTTCGAGTCCAGCCTGGGCCTGCCAAACGACAGCTACAACCAAAAAATAGCTGGGCGTTGTGGCGGGTGTCTGTAGTCCCAGCTACTTGGAAGGCCGAGGCAAAAGAATCACTTAAGCCCAGGAGTTGGAGGTTGCTGTGAGCTGTGATGCCATAGCACTCTCTCTACCCAGTGACAGCTTGAGGCTCTGTCTCAAAAAGAAAAACTAACTCTCAGATGACACCATCTTGATGCTTTTACTTACTGATACCAAAGTTAATATTTAGGGCAGAAAAGAAAATTTGCCAGCCAGTGCTCTTCTCTGAAAAAGAGGTCACAAAAGACTCAATGTAAATAGAGGTTCCAATCTGTGTAGAAATAGAAAGTCCCCTCGCCACTAGATCATAATAGCCCACTCTAGGAAATCCTGCAGCCAGAGGTGCAAAGCAGACTATTTCTGAGTTTTGAACAACAGCTCCATTGGCCTGTTAGCTTCAAACCCCAGCATCTAATTTGTGATCTTGGGAAAGCTTGTTAGGAGGGTTTCCACAGGACAGCAGTGAGTACAATCAAATTCTGGTCCTTCCCAAACACAGATCAGTGTGACTGGGCTGCCTCTCCAGCAAGCAGGCAGCACACAGGTGTTTAATTTGGAATTTGATCGCTGCCTAAATTTCAAGATCTCCCGTAGGTACACAAAGAGTCCTCAATGGCCACTGGCAGAAATTCTTAGAAAAACAATCCTCCCGGTTGTTGGAATCATAACAACCACTTTCGCTCCCCGCCTCCCTGTCACCGAAGAGGCTGTTTTGACTTGAATTACAGGGGCCCATGGGGACTACCTGCTGTACAAATGTGCATGTGACAATGGACACTCCTTTGCTGGCTGGCCGGTGTTATTTCAGACACTGTTGGACAGATGGGCTCTGTTCCGAGTAGGGAAGAGAGGAAATTTTTTATAGGGCTGTCATCTCTCTGCGCACAAAATGCCCTTCACTGCTTCACTGGGGTGGGGGCTGAATGGATGCTGGAACAATGGTTTCTCCGGCAGCACGTTCCGTGCAGTCCTGGGGCCTGAACATCCTTGCGGGGGTCCCGGTTGTCCACTGGGTCTCCTGTGCAGCCTGTGTTGCTGCTGTGTACGGAACATGTGCTTGCAGCTTGGCAGCTGTAGGAACACAGTAAATCCATTCACTACTGACACAGCCTAGTGACTGATGTGGGCTTAGCGAGGAAATGGACACGTTTGACAAGCAGAAACAACTGAATTCCTTCTGGAGGGGTGAGGAAATGACACCCCCATGGGCTTGATCTCACCATTTGGTTTGGATGGGGGACCCCTGTGAGCTCACCATGGGAGGCCACCCAGATGTCATCCACCAGCTACCATTATTAATTCTGAGCAGAGAGGGGCCAGGCAGGTGTTCTGGGAATGGCAGGAATAGGAGATGGCTGTTTTGAGACTGGCTGGACATGGAAAAAATAAATCACTCAACCCAAAGATTAAAGAAAAAGGCAGTCTCGTTGTAGCCCGGAGCGATAACTTTAGACTCAAACGGAACTGGGTACAGGTCCTGGCTCTGCCACGTATCCTAAGATCAAGCTCCATAATCGTGTTTCCTTTTCTGCAGAACAGGAGCCATAACAGATTCCTACTAAGGGGGCTGTTTCAAGAATGCATGAGACTATTTTAATAAGTACTTAGCATGAGTGCGAATAAAGCCAGGCATAACACAATTAATGATGGCTATTCATCATAATACTTTTTTTTTTCTTTTGAGACAGGGTCTTACTATGTTGCACAGGCTGGATTTGAACACCTGGGCCTAAGCGATCCTCCCGCCTCAGCCTCCCAAGCAGCTGAGACTATAAGCACACCACACAAATTCAGCCTGTACAACACAGCAAGACCTCATCTCTAAAGTTCATCTTTTTAATTAAAAAAAAAATGTATAAATAAATTGAAGAAAATGAACTTTGTGTTTGTCTGCTGTACAGATAAATAAAGCAGTCTGCACACTGCACCAACTGACATAGCTCCTAAAACAGAGTGGAATCAAGCCTAAAGGAAAAGTTCAAGAGCTCTGTGGTATAGCACAGGGACAATAGTTAATATCAATGTACTGTGTGTTTTGTTTTTTTGAGACAAAATCTCACTATGTCGCCCTCGGTAGAGTGCATGGCATCACAGTTCACAGCAACCTCAAACTCTTGGGCTTAAGAAATTCTCTCGCCTCATTCTCCCAAGTAGCTGGGACTACATGTACCTGCCACAACGTCTGGCTATTTTTTGTTGAGGTTGTCATCGTTGTTTAGCTGGCCCAGGCCAGGTTCGAACTCGCCAGCCTCGGTGTATGTGGCCAGCGCTGTAACCACTGTGCTATGAACGCTGAGCCTTTTTTTTCACCACCACCCCCGCCGGCTAGAGTATCATGGCATCAGCCTAGCTCACAGCAACATCAAACTGGACTCAACTGATCCTCTTGCCTCAGCCTCTCTGGTAGCTGGGACTATGGGCACCCGCCTTCACACAGACTTGTTTTTCTTTCTTTCTTTGTTTTTTTTTTGAAACAGAGTCTCACTTGGTCACCCTCAGTAGAGTGCAGTGGCATCTTAGCTCACAGCAACCTCAAACTTTTGGATTCAAGTGATCCTCTTGCCTCAACCTCCTGAGAAGCTGGGACTAGAGGGTGGCTGGTGCCCAGATGTCTACAGGTGTCCTCACCCCTCCCTCACCTTTAGCTGACTCTTCTCATCCTTTCTGGCCTTTCCTTGGAACTACGTGTTGCTTTGGTTCTTCCTATGAAACTGATCTCTAAAGAGGCATCTCATTTACCATGTTGTGTTTTGGGTGAACCCTTTATTTTTTTCTTAATATCAACAACAACAAAAAATATGAAAGCCAAAGTGGTGCCTCTCAGAGTGTCCCCAGCAAACCCTCAACACTGGCTTTCTGTAGTGGGCTCCTCCTTGTCTGCCCATCTCAGGTCACCCTGACACTGCTCATCTACTCTGGCAGCTGCACACTCAGGGAAGGTTGAATCTTGAACCAGGCAAAGAGGAATACGCTGAACCCATGGCCTCCAGGTTTCCTTTCAGCACCCCTTCCCTTAGTTGCAATCCATTGACTATTTATAGATATCAGCCACCGCCAGGCTGTTTGAAGATGCAGGACAGAAGAAATTCTGAGTGCTGCTGCCTTCGAGAATTTAAAGCAAGAGAATTATTGAAACACATTGCACTGATTTATTATTCATCGTCCCTTGGGCGGGCCCAGGAAGTACCAAGCAGAGGAAGGCAATGCATCACTTCATGGACACTGGAAAACTTTCAAGTGTCTGCCAGGTCCCAAATTTATGCCATGAACAAGGGAACCAAGATGAGAAAGCAGGCCTTCTGTAGCTTAGAGAGGTGCTGAAGACAAAGGAAAGGGTAGGCCAAAGCGAGGGCAGGCCCTGAGGAGGCAGCTTGTCAGAGGGAGAGTGGGAGGGGGAAGTCTTCGTGGGAGCCAAAGTCCATTGTCAGTGTAGGGGACCAGAAACCTCTCCCTGGTGAAAAAGAGCTCACCAGCCACAGACAAACACTGCTGCTGGCCCCCATAACCAGGGAGACAGATTCTTATCTTATGGGCAGAGGCTTAGCAAAACCCTCATGCGGACTCCTGTTACCCAAGAAAGGGACCCTGGATGGCCAGAAGATTGACAAACCCAGCAAAGCACATCAGAACCACCCATCTGTAGTAGGGAAATCACACATGCCTGGCCACACACACACACACACACATAATGAGAAAAAAGAATAGGCAACCCTCCTCCAGACACCACCACTAAGCTGGCGATGAGTGCTGCACCCGGACGCAAAGGCCTCTTCCCCAAGACTCGTTTGTTACGAACTTATTTCTATTTCCCCGTGCAATTTATTTGGGAAAAGAGGCCTTTCATTGTTGACATTCTGTGACTTCACCAGACCCACACAGACAATAATGAACAATACAAACCCAATTTTGCAGAATCTGGAGACTGCCCCTTGGCCGTCATCATTAGAATTTTCCTTTATGCTCACCCTGAGTTGCTCCTTCCTTTTTATTGATAAGCACGCATGAGCCCCTTCTCAGGATGAAAGATTAAACCCAACAAGAGATCTGGAGTGGTTTTCATGCCTCAAGAGTCGAACAGGTGGGATTGGGTACAGCCTTCTCTCCACATGCACTGGGCATCAGGGACATCATTCTCCTCTGTGGCGGGAACCATCCGGATGTTCATGTTTTCTATTACATTCATTCACTCATACTGCACTTGATCTGCAAATCAAAGGTAGTAACCCTCCTCTCAGGGAACTTGTGAAAACCTAGGCTGCTTTCAGACCACTACAAAGCATGGTATCCATCAACTATTAGGGAACAAATAAAAGATCTGGACATTCTGTGAGATCTGTGTCTTCAAGTACTAATCTTCATCTCTCCTGAGTACTAATATTTTTAAAAGCCACAGAGTTCATCCATAAAAAAGAAAAAAATCCTGACATTTTTGTTGTTCATTCAAACAACATGAATGAACTCGAGGACATCAGGTTGAGTGAAATGTATGATCTCATTCATATGCAGAAGGTAAAGTGGAACTCATAGAAGCAGAGAGCAGAACGGTGGAGCCAGTGCCTGGGGGGGCCGGGGAAATAGGAGGTACCGGTCACAGTTACAGAAGTTCCTTCCTGAAGGAGTTCTGAGGATCTAATAAACTGCATGTTGGTGATGAGTGTGTTAATTAATTTGATCTAGCAATGTTTACACTGTGAATACATATATGAAGTCATCAAATTATACACCTTGAATATATAAAAATTTTATTTGACAATTACACATTTTTTAATTTAAAATTTTTGTAATGATTTAGAGTAATTTTGATCACCCTCTAACACCAGAGTATTTAACCTAGTCATAATTTCAAAAGTAACTTGTTAGACTAGCAGGGCAAAATGTTTATCTTATTAGGAAACTGAATTGTCTTCTGAAAAATTAAACAACGAAGGTAATTACTAGGGGATAGGGAAAGGGGGAGATCAGTTGTTGATCAAGGGAGACAGAGTTCCAGATTTGTAAGATGAAAAAGTTCTAGAAACTTTTCACAGAATTATGAATATACGTACTTACCACCAGTGAAATGTACACTTGAAAATGGTTAAAATGGCTAGGCATGGTGGCTCACACCTGTACTCTGGAAGGCTGAGTTTGGTGGATTACTTGAGCTCAGGACTTCTGGCCTGAGCAAGAGCAAGACCCATCCCTACTAAAAACAGAAAAATTAGCCAGGTGTTGTGGTAGGTCCCTATAGTCCCAGCTACTTGGGAGGCTGAGGCAAGAGGATTGCACAAGCCCAAGAGTTTGAGGCTGCTATAAGCCACGATAATACCATGGCACTCTACCTAGGTGACAGTGAGACTCTGTCTCGGAAAAAAAAAAAAGTTAAGATGATAAATTTTATATTAGGTGTTCTTTACCACAATAAAAATATTATATATATTATATTATATTATATATTATGGCATAATAAAATAAATGAGGAAGATAACCACACGAGAACAAGTGTGGGAAGATGTAACAAGATTTGGTTTGTTTCCATGGACACATTGACAGCAATAAACGTTTACCAACCAAACTCAAGGATACTCTCACCAGAAAGGAGTTCTAAAGAAAGAGTGTTGTCACTAGCTATGTATGTCTTCATAAGTAAAGAGAAGTGGTTCTGCTGATGGATGGCTATTCTGTGCTCAGCCCAAACCACTGCCCTCCAGCACAGACTCAGGGGGCTCCGAACAAAAATGGGTAGAGGCAGGCAGAAGGAAGGGAGAAAGAGGCCAACTGTACCTGAAGACTCACCGGCAACACCAGCCACTTTCCATAAACTACTGCATCTAATATAGCAAGTCTATGAAGTGGCTACTTATTACAGCCTTATTATTAAATGATGAAGCAACTGAGGCTAAGAGAGAGCAAACACTTGTCCAAGGTCATGTGACAAAAACCTGATCTGTCTGTCTCCAGAGCCCAAGTTTTGTACATACCCATTTTACCCGTCAACTTGTAAAACCCACAAAACCACGAACTCCAGAACCCTAAAATAAACAGGATTTTTCCTACACTCTGTTTGAGAGCTTCACTATAATATAACCAGAATTTGGCTGGAAAAGTAACCTCAAATGTCTTCTCTAGAGCAGGGATCCTATTGCCACCCAGGGTGCTGTGGAAATGGGTCACAGGAGTGCCAGGACCCTGAGCCCTGCTGTCAGGGGTTTCAGGGTGCAGCCTGGGACACAGGAGTCCCTGGGGCAGGGCCCCTGGGGTTATTCGACATTTTTCCATTGTGTCATAAAGCATTGTTTCCTATGAATGCTTGTATGACAACAACTGGGAAGCAACTTTGGCTTCAAAGGCAAACTGCCCGGGTTAATCAGGCAAACAAGCTTACCTTTGTTTACCTCTGTTTCCTCATCTATAAAACGGGGATAAAAAGAGAACTGAGCTCATGGAGTAGTTGTGAGAATTAAATAAGATAAAATACATGGAGCTCTCAGTATATAGTAGTAATCACTCGACAACCATTAGCTGAGCCAGTGGGTACAGCCACACGGGCCAGGCATGCCACCACCACAGGGCACTTTCATGCAGACTGTGCTGTGAACAGCACCTGGAAGCTGTGCAGCTGCGCCCCTGCCGCCCAACTTTGCATTTAACCTCATGCTCTTCACAGAGAAGCTCCAATACACTGCTCCTGTCCATGACCTGCCCTGCATCCCCTAATCCTCTCCCCCAAACTTCCTACACGCAAGCACAGCAGTCCCATGACAAACCCTTGAGTTTTCTTCTCTTTTTTTACGCTGTCTCACTCTGTTGCCCTGGGTAGGACACCGTGGCATCACAGCTCATACCAACCTGACACTCTTGGGCTCAGGCGATCCTCTTGCCTCAGCCTCCTAAGTAGCTGGACTACAGGTGCCCACCACAATGCCTGGCTAGTTTTTCTATTTTTAATAAAGACGGAATCTCACTTCTAGCCCGGTCTAGAACTTCCAAGCTCAAGTGATCCACCCACCTTGGCTCCCAGAGTGCTAGGATTACAGGTGTGCGTCACTGTGCCCAGCAACCCCTTGGATTTTCATAGGCACGCCTTATGCCCGGAATGTTCCTCTACTTCTCACCTGGTGCCATTCTTACTCATCCTTTAAGGCCCAGCCTGGAAGTTCCCAGTTCTTTGAAGCTTTGTCCCAAGCAGAGCTGCTCCATCCTCACTGCTCTCAGAACACTATAAATATTAGAAAACCCAGCACCGTTTCTTATGGTTCACACGGTTTGTCTGCGCACAGCCTCCTTTGCCTGGCTCACTGCGAGGCCATGTGAGAGGACGGTGCTTGAGCCACCGGTGCTGGAATCACGTGTGCACGAGACGGGTTTGAGTTGGACTCAATATTGTCACAGAAAAGTTAGGAATCACAGACACACAGGCCAACTTCAGGATCCAGAAAATACCCTTAACCATGTCTCAGAAAGGATATGTTCCCCTGAGTATGGTACTAAGCACCCTAAAAGCGTCAGGGTCCTCTGAAGGTTTCAAGGTCTAACCGAGATGACAGACTAATAACAATTACCTAAGGTGGGTTTTGTTTGACATGTACAGTAAAAACCAGAAAGTATGGCCCAGTTTCTCTCTTGAAATTCTTCCCATCATTCAATTCCAATTTCATGTCTCTATGCCTTGTTTCAAACTAAATATCAAAGTCTTTGCTTTTGTTATCTTCCTGACAGTTCTTCAATATACTGTATTAAAAATTCACTGAGGACAAAAAACACTTTCAAGAGTGATATTTAGGAGCTTGTGACCCCTTGACTTTCTTCATTTCTTTAATCTCTTGGATATTTCATAAAACAAAGGAGAAAAGTACCCAAATGTGTTGCTTTTGTGCTAAACGCTTAGAAAGAATTCCTGTCCTATAGAGAAAACCATAGAGACCCAGATGTCTGACAATAGTCATATAACTCATTCCTAATGCCAGCTTACCATATTTGCACAAACTATCACACACAGGTCATGTAATTTCCATGCATGGTAATTAAAATGAGTTACACTTCTTTCTCTTTGCCAAAATACCTGCCCATTCTGGTAGGCAGAATCACCCGTACTACTCAATGTGTAATCTTTCTCTCCCCCTTGGTAATATAATTAGTTGTAACTTCTTTATTTTTTGAGACAGAGTCTCAAGGTGTCGCCCTCGGTAGAGTGCCGTGGCATCACAGCTTACAGCAACCTCCAACTCCTGGGCTTAAGTAATTCTCTTGCCTCAGCCTCCCAAGTAGCTGGGACTACAGGTGCCCGCCACAACACCCGGCTGTTTTTTTTGTTGTTGTTGCAGTTTTCATTGTTGTTTTAGCTGGCCCGGCCCGGGTTGGAACCTGCCAGCCTCGGTGCATGCGAGCTACCTTGGCGCTGCCAACAAATACATTTTTTTTTCTTTTTTTTTTTTTTGTAGAGACAGAGTCTCACTGTACCGCCCTCGGTAGAGTGCCGTGGTGTCACATGGTTCACAGCAACCGCTAACTCTTGGGCTTACGCGATTCTCTTGCCTCAGCCTCCAGAGCGGCTGGGACTACAGGCACCCACCACAACGCCCAGCTATTTTTTTGTTGCAGTTTGGCCAGGGCTAGGCTTGAACCCGCCACCCTCAGCATATGGGGCCAGTGCCCTACTCACTGAGCCACAGGCGCTGCCCACAAATACATTTTTTAATGTAAAATATATATAACATAAAACTTACCAGGTCAGCCATATTCAAGTGGACAGTCCGGTAGCATTAGGTACATTCACAATGTTGTGCAACCATCATCTGCATCCACTTCCAGAACTTTTTCATCATCCCAAACTGAAATTGTGTCTCCATTAAACCGCAGATTTCCATCCCCCACCCCCAGCCCCTGGCCACTCTTTCTGTCTCTATGGATTTGCCTACTCTAAGTACCTTATATAAGTGGAATCATACAGTATTAGTCCTTATTTGACTGGCTTATTTCACTCAGAGTAATGTTCTCAAAGCTCATCCACATTGCACCATGTATCAGCATTTCCCTCCTGTTTAAGGCTGAATAACATTCTATTCTATGGATAGACCTCATATCATATAATGAAATAATTACACAACTCACCATGATGCAGAATCAGGGAGAGCCCCAAGCTTGTTTTCCTTCAACTCGATGGGCCATCTGGGGCTGTTGGGAGATAGTGACACTGTCAGTGTGTCGACTGTGTCCAATCTACTCCATAATCTCCTTTTGGTTGCTGTCACTCATATGGCATATGCAACCTAGATCCCCAGCATGCACAGTTTACAGTAGGGCTGGGGCTCCTATGAGAATCTACTGCGGCTGCTATTGTGACAGGAGGAGGAGCGCGGGCAGAGATGTGAGTGATGGGGAGTGGCTGTAAATACAGATGAAGCTTCCCTCCCTCACCCACTGTTCACCTCCCGCTGTGTGGCCCAGTTCCTAACAGGACTGGTATTGGTCTGGGGGTAGAGGGACCATGGCTTTAGATGATTTCAAAGCCCAAAGTCTGAGTAAGGACCATGCACAGTCTCACTTCACTCCCTGACCTCCGCCTGCCTCCCTTCTCCTCCCACTTCATTTAAAGGTAAATGTTTATTTTGTGTACGTTTGTTTCTCTTGCAAATACAACCATATATGTATTTCCTTCTTGCCTTTCTTACCTATGAGGATATGTACCAATGCAGCCATATAATCCATACCTAGGTATGTTGTTCTTATTCTTTTTTATTTAATATTCATGAATACTGGAGATCACTCCAGAGCTCCATGCACAATGCTCCTTCATTTTCTCATTACTGTAAAATATTTCATAGTGTGGCTGTGCCATTGATTATCCAATCAGTCCCATGTTGATGAATACTTGGTTATTTCCCGTTTTTTACTATTATGAATAACGCTACAGTGAATTATTTTGTACATGAACCATTTTGTATTTATGCCTGATGCCATTTGGGATAGATTTCTGGAAGTCAGATTGTTGGGTTGAAGGACAGTAATATACATATTGGGCTATCTACCGCCAAATTCTCTGCATCTTGGAGTTGTACTATTTGCCTTTGGGAAGCCTTCTGTTTGTCCTTTGCTCTTTTTCCATCTCCTTCCTTCCTGTCAGAAATTGATTCTAGAAAGTGCAGCAGCCATCTCACAACTGTAAAAATAAACACCATCCCTACAGATGTCAGATCTGGAAACCAAAATTGCTCCCAAGCCCTCTCCCAACATCAGTCCTCCCTGCCTACCACTAAGCTTCTTATTACAGCACAAAAATAAACCGCTCACCTGGATAGACCTGGTTATTCCGTTACCTATTACCCAGAGCCAAAGACAACATAGTAATTTTAATATTGAGTAAGTTTAATTGAAATTATGTGAATTGAAAAGCTTATAGCTCATCAGGGAGTTAGTACCTACTACTGAAGAAGGTGCCATCCAATATGGCAGCCACTAGCCACAGGTGGCCATTTAAATTCAGGTTAAATAAAATTAACAATTCAGGGCTTTTGTGCACTCATTACCTTTCAAGCGTTCAATAGACATGAGACTCTAGTAGTCCCCATATTGGGTAGCTCAGGCATCAGTGAGCATCACCATCAGTGCTGAAGGTTCTGCACTGCTGATACACAATTCAAGGTAGCACTGAAATGTCATGCTAGTTATAAACATTTAAGAAACTGTCATTCTCTAGGACGGCGCCTGTGGCTCAAGGAGTAGGGTGCCGGTCCCCATATGCCAGAGGTGGTGGGTTCAAACCCAGCCCCGGCCGAAAAAAAAAAAGGGGGGGGGGGTGGCACCTGTGGCTCAGTGAGTAGGGCGTGGGCCCCATATGCCGAGGGTGGCGGGTTCAAACCCAGCCCCGGCCAAACTGCAACAAAAAAATAGCCGCGTGCTGTGGCGGGCGCCTGTAGTCCCAGCTACTCCAGAGGCTGAGGCAAGAGACTCACTTAAGCCCAGGACCTGGAGGTTGCTGTGAGCTGTGTGAGGCCACGGCACTCTACCAAGGGCCATAAAGTGAGAGTCTTTCTCTACAAAAAAAAAAAAAAAAAGAAACTGTCATTCTCATGACCTATGTCTTCTAAAGTATTATTAGAAACATAACACTATTTGAGATTAGGCTTATCTATCAAACAGTAAATCTAATACTACGATACAAGACATGACTGGCCTCAGCTTCTCCCATTATAGAAAACCCACCCCCTGTGGTTTTGTGCCTCATCATTAAAGACACTTGCACTGCACAAACAGTCCCGCCAGCATTGCTCTCCAAGGTGTGGCCCTGTAACACACTGCAACTGCATTTTCAGTATTAGTGTTTATAGGCTCCCCAAAACACACATCTAGGCAAAACCAGAAAATGCAATCTCCAGAAAGGAGAGCGGTATATTGTGAAGAAGAGAGGATTTCATCATCAATGCAGAAAATAGCTCAGCACTGTGCAAACCCTGAGGAAATTTCAGGGTAGAGAGCCCATGGCGGTTGAGAAAGACTTTCCCACTTCCACTTCAGTTTTGCAAGGAAAAGCAAACAGGGAGGCACAGAAAGCAAGAAGGATGTTCGCAAGTTTCTGAAGCTTTGGGGGTTTTCACACAGTGAGGATGCCCATATTGTGTGATCAGATACAGGGAAATCATCTGTCAGCCTGTCTGTTCCCATAGCTGTGCTATTCATAGAAGACATACCTCCCTCCCCGTGTAAAACACCATATGCCCCTGCTCTTACCTAATTAGGTGCAGGGTGTGTGGGCGTCCTAAGGACCTATAACGTTTTCTCAGGTCTATGGCACGGAGGAGGAGGAGATAATGATGGTGACTCAAGTGGCCATTTGGAGCCCTCCGGTAGAACATTCTTCAGAGATGTCAAGAGCAATGGGGAACCATGTTAATTAATACATTTGAAATGAGTTTTGACTCTTGCCATCTACAGCATCATGAAAAAGGAAAGACAATGTCAACATCTTCTGGACTCCCCAGACACCCACGGACCCCTCTTCCTGCCTCCAGTTGCCCACCAAGGCTCAGTTACACGATCCACTTTGTAATCACTCCTCACAGCCACCCCACCTCCCCTTTGACCCTCTCACTCAGGTATAACTCACCCATCCCCCACTCCACATCAGCACCTGGACACAGGTGGGAAACACTCAACCTGTGGTTGCCAGCAGCTGGGAGAGGGGAGAATACGACTTATACTGTGTCCTGAGGACAGCACAAATTCTAGAGATGGGTGGAGGTGGCAGCTGCACAACAATGTGAATGTAATAATGCCACCTTAGACCAGGCACAGTGGCTCATACCTGAAATCCTCCACTCTGGAAGGTCAAGGTGGGGTGGGTGGGAGCGTCGCAGAACTTGGGAGTTTGAGACCAGCCTGAGCAAGAGCAAGACCCAAGACCCTATCTCTACTAAAAATAGAAAAACCTACCCTGGCATCATGATAGGCACCTGTAGTCCCTGCTACGCAGGAGGCTGAGGCAAAGAGGATCAGATCACTTCAGCCCAACAGTTTGAGGTTGATTATGAGCTATGAGACACTCTACCAGGGTGACAGAGACTCCTGTCTCAAAAAAAAACAAACAAACAAGAAAATCAACCAAACCAGCAAAAGAAAAAAAGTAAAGTTAAAAAAACAAAACACCAGCCTAGGCAACATATTGAGATTCCATCTCTACAAAAATTTTCTTTTTTTTTTTTTTTGTAGAGACAGAGTCTCACTGTACCGCCCTCCGGTAGAGTGCCGTGGCCTCACACAGCTCACAGCAACCTCTAACTCCTGGGCTTACGCGATTCTCTTGCCTCAGCCTCCCGAGCAGCTGGGACTACAGGCGCCTGCCACAACGCCCGGCTATTTTTTTGTTGTTGTTGTTGCAGTTTGGCCGGGGCTGGGTTTGAACCTGCCACCCTCGGCATATGGGGCCGGGGCCCTACTCACTGAGCCACAGGCGCCGCCCCAAATTTTCAAAATTAACTGAGCATGGTGATGCACCCCTGTATTCCTGGCTACTGGGGAGGCTGGGATGGGAGGATCCCTTGAGCCCAGGAGTTGGGAGCTGCACTGAGCTATGATTACACCACTGTGCTGCAGCCTGGGGAACAGAGGGAAACCCTATCTCCAAAAACAAAAACCAAACCAAACAAAAGCCACTCAGCATTGTTGTCTGGTTTCATTTTAATTTCAAGTATGCAAATAACAAGCAGACATTTGACCCTCCTGCCATGAATCCTTACATGCTTCCCTAATTTCTCCATCCTCCTGCTCTTCACCTTTTCTTCTTCCTACACACTTACCCCTTTCCTCACCCAGGCTTCAGTGAGAAAATTTGAGCAATTGGACAGATACTCCCTCAAGCCTCGGGCTGCGCCTCCCCACCTGCTATTAGGGATGAAGTGTCCTGTTCTTATCAAAAACGGGCCCACTTGCAGGAAGTAGGCAAGGGAATGACTGTTTAACGGTGACAGAGAGTCTAGCTTTAGGGTGATGAAAAGGTTTTGGAAACAATACAGCATGGTTGTACAATATGCAATTATGTACTAATGTAATTAATGCCACTGAATTATACACTTAAGAAGAGTCCAGGGCGGCGCCTGTGGTTCAGTGGGTAGGGTGCCAGCCCCATAGACTGAGGGTGGTGGGTTCAAACCCAGCCCCGGCCAAACTGCAACAAAAAAATAGCCGGGCTTTCTGGCAGGTGCCTGTAGTCCCAGCTACTCGGGAAGCTGAGGTAAGAAAATCACGTAAGCCCAGGAGTTGGAGGTTGCTGTGAGCTGTGATGCCACAGCACTCTACTGAGGGCGATAAAGTGAGATTCTGTCTCTAAAAAAAAAAAAAAAAAGAGTCCAAATGTAGATTTCATGATATATATATTTTACCACAACAACAAAAAAGTGTTTTAAACACTTGCCCCTCAACATGTGCCCCACCCCCACCCCCATTCTCTCTTGTTCCAGTGCCATCAATCTCGAGCATGTCTCCTCCACTACCCCTGCCCCACTAGGCCATTGGGACCACAGTGCACAAACATGCTCCACCAGTCTTGTCTAGAAAACTTGCCCATACCTCTGGGCCCCACCTTCCCACCCTCCAGGGCACTGCCTGACGCTTCTCACTCTTGCCTGACCCAGCCAGCCTTGAAACTCCACATCTCCATACCAACGTCATCACTGAGCCCTATGACCCCCAATCGAGTGACCACTCAGCCTTCTTGATATGCTTTTGATTCTCGTGATGTCCCCTTTCCTACTTACCTCCTGCCTCACCGTGAGCTCCTTCTGGGTCTTACTTGGGCCCTGTTCCATGGAGACAACAAAATGTCTCCATGATGTTTCTGGAATCCTGCTCTTTTCATACAATCCCTTTTGGTGATCTCATTCAGTCTGTAGTTTTAAACCCCGGTAAAGACCAGATGCCCCAAAGCTTCCAAACCAGTCCTCGCCTCTGTCTACCTGGCACCTCCACCTAACTGGCTTTCTGTCCCAAATGGCTTCTGCCCTTCCTCCCAGCACCACCACCCACCCAGTGGCTCTAAAGTCAAATTGCTGATCATCTCCTGGTCCTCCCTCCTCTGCGCTCCCTGGATGAGCAGGTACTGTCTGTGAGTCAAATGAAACTGGCCCCAATCTGTGCACTCTCCCCTGTCCGAACATCACCTGGACCACTGCAGTGGTCTGTTCCCAGGATTTCCAGTTCCCATTCTCACCCCTACACAACAGCCAGACACCCCGCAAAATCAAATCAAAAAAAGAAAAGAAAAGAATTAGAGAAGTTGGGGGTCTTTTTTCTGCCCATGTTTCAGAGATGAGAAGGCAGAAGAGGGCCTGAAGGTGGTTCCCAGGCCTGGGCAGTGCGTCTGCAGCACCTCAGGAAAAAGCAGACCCTTTTGTTTTTCTTCAGACAGAGTGTCACTTTGTCGCCCTCAGTAGAGTGATGCACTGTCATAGCTCACAGCAACCTCAAACTCTTGGGCTTGAGCAATTCTCTTGCCTCACCCTTCCAAGTAGCTGGGCCTACAGGCACCTACTACAATGCCTGGCTATTTTTGGGGGGCAGGGGGCGTCTTGCTCTTGCTCAGGCTGGTCTCAAACTCCTGAGCTAAGGCAATGCCCGCCTGCACCTCCCAGAGTGCTGGGATTACAGGCATGAGCCACCACACACATCTGGACTTACCCTTTTATAAAACAAAGCCAGGCAATGCCTGTAGCTCACTGGGAAGGGCGCCAGCCACATGCACCAAGGCTGGTGGATTCGAACCTAGCCTGGGCCTGCTTTAAAAAAAAAAAAAAAAAACAGGCGTTGAGGCAGGCGCCTGTAGTCCCAGCTACTTGGGAGGCTGAGGCAAGAGAATCTCTTCAGCCAAGAGTTTGAGGTTGCTGTGAGTTGTGACGCCACAGCACTCTACCAAGGAGGGCAACAAAGTAAGTCTCTGTCTCAATTTAATAAAAAAAGAAAAGCCAGACACGGGATCCATCCCAAAAGGAAATGCCAACAAAACAGACTCTCCTTATTTCTCAAAAGAAAAAAAAGATTTCCTTTTACTGTTTAGTCTAATAAGCAGGAATCTGGGAAGCTCTGGCTCCATCCTCTGCATTGTGATGTTGGGAAAAATCCTGCAGGAACTTCAAGCCATCAAAAGCAAAATAATAATAATAATAATAATCCCATGGGCGGCGCCTGTGGCTCAGTCAGTAAGGCACCGGCCCCATATACCGAGGGTGGCGGGTTCAAACCCGGCCCCGGCCGAACTGCAACCAAAAAATAGCCGGGCGTTGTGGTGGGCGCCTGTAGTCCCAGCTACTCGGGAGGCTGAGGCAAGAGAATCGCTTAAGCCCAGGAGTTGGAGGTTGCTGTGAGCTGTGTGAGGCCACGGCACTCTACTGAGGGCCATAAAGTGAGACCCTGTCTCTACAAAAAAAAAAACAAAAGAAAAAGAAAAAAAAAATAATAATCCCAGAAAAACAAGATTGGGTTGAGCTGTAGCTAAGAATTTCTTTAATTTGTAGCTATTTGAATGTACGTCATTTCATATTTTCTTAGCCTATCCTACCTTTCTTTTCTTTCCTCTCAGTCACAACTACTTATAGTAAAAACCCTGCCCTAAGGCTGGGCGCAGGGGCTCACGCCTGTAATCTGAGCACTCTGAGAGGCCAAGGTGAGTGGATAGCTTGAGCTCAGGAGTTTGAGACCAGCCTGAGCAAGAGCAAAACTTCATCTCTACTAAAAATAGAAAAATAACCAGATGTCCTAGCCAGCGCCTACAGTTCCAGCTACTCAGGAGGCTGAGGCAAGGACCAAGAGTTTGAGCCCAAGAGTTTGAGGTTACTGTGAGCAATGTCACGGCACTCTACTGAAGGCAGGGTGACTTAAGTGAGACTCAGTCTCAAAAAATAATAATAAAAAAATAAAGGAGGTGGCGCCTGTAGCTTAGTGGGTAGGGCGCTGGCCTCATACATTGGGGCTGGTGGGTAGAACCTTGCTAAAACAACAATGACAACTGCAACAACAAAAAAATAGCTGGGCATTGTGGCGCCTGTAGTCCCAGCTAGTTGGGAGGCTAAGGCAAGAAAACCGCTTAAGCCCAAGAGTCTGAGGTTGCTGTGAGCTGTGACACCATGAACTCCACCCAGGGGGACAGCTTGGGACTCCATCTCAAAAAAAAAAAAAGGCCCAGCCCTAGCAAAACTGAGGTGGGGAAAGCCTGAGCTAAGACAGCTTCTCTCTCCCCTACAATTATTTATTTTATTTTATTTTATTTTATTTTTGAGACAGAGTCTTAAGTTATTGCCCTCTAACTCCTGGGCTCAAGCGACCCGCTTGCCTCAGTTTTTCTATTTTTAGTAGAGACAGAGTTTTGTTCTTGCTCAGGCTGGTCTGGAACAATCCTCCGGCCTCAGCCTCCCAGAGTACTAAGATGACAGGCGTAAGCCACCACTCTCGGCCTCCACCACATTTATTGAGTTTTACTCCCGGTGGGTGCCCCAGGAGAGAGTTCTCATGTAACGGTCAATGGCAACAACCATGACCTACAGTGCAGCCAGGGCTGGAAAGCATTGGATTTGGAACCTGAGGTGGAATCCAGCTGAAGGAAGCCAAGGATTCTGGCATCTTCTGAAATGCCCACCAACCCAGGAATGGATTAACAAGCTGTGGTATATGTATACCATGGAATACTATTCAGCCATTAAAAAAAATGGAGACTTTATATCCTTTATATTTACCTGGATGGACATGGAACACATTATTCTTAGTAAAGCATCACAAGAGTGGAGAAGCATGAATCCTATGTACTCAATTCTGATATGAGGACAATTGATGACCTAGTACATGGTTGGGGTGGGAGAAGGAAGAGCAGAGAGGGAAGGAGGGAGGGGGTGGGGTCTCAGTGTGTGACACACCTTTTGGGGGCAAGACACAGTTGTAAGAGGGACTTTACCTAACAAATGCAATCAGTGCAACCTGGTTTCTTGTACCCTCAATGAATTCCCAACAATAAAAAAAAAAAAGAAAAAGAACAAGCTAAGAGGCAAAGAGAAAAAGAAAGAAGGTCCACTTGCTCAGCTATGCCGGGAAAGGAACTAGAAGATGAAGTGGGCCAGAACCAGAGGGAGCCAGAGAAAGTGTCCCAAAAATGCCAGCATGGGGAGGGAAAAGAGAAACTGGGATGGAACTGAGAGGGGGAACTGAAAGACCCTGTGAAGGATGGGAGGAGGCTGGGGGAGAAGAAAACAAGGCTCCCGGCCTGTTGGCAGGAAGGGAGAAAGCTGGCGGTACGCTCTGCTGGCTGCGGCCCAGAAAACTCCAACTCAAAGGAGTCGTTTGAGTTTAATACTCTCCCAGGACTGTGGAAGAGGAAAAAAGGAAGGGAGAAAAAAGTCAAAAGTCTCAAGAGGAGGGAGCTTTTTGTTTTAAAGGACTACCTCTTGGGCCTGTCCCTAATTTTCTGGGTTTTGTTCCTGGTTTAAAAGGAGTTTTATGTCACCCAAGAGAGTCTGCATTTTTGTGGGATTCAAATATTCCTTAATTAGGTGTTGTCTCTTTACAGAAAGAAAAGACGCCTTTTATTTCATTTTACTTTGCCATTTTAATTTACTCCCTTTCGTGTCTAATAACTAGGTAGAGAAATGTGAAACAGCTGCTGTGAAATATTACAAACCCTGCTCCCTGGGAATGCTGAGAAGGAACTTTCGAGAGCTATCTCTCATCCTAGAGAGAAAGGTCTAGGGGTGAGCAGCAAATTCCAGGTGTGGCAAGCCAAGGTTAGGGGGTGCCCTCCCTTCCACACTGATAAGGTTCTACTCCCTTCTTTTTTGGTTGATGGTGGGAGTGGAGTGGGGAGGAGCCTAGACATTTGAATGGAGAAGAACAGTCACTGGGCTCCTGGGAATCATATGTCCATCTTCCCCAAATGGCCTGTCTGTCCCTTTCCTTAGGCACTACTGTTCCCAACATGATTGAGACTACTGAATTCAGAACAAGAGAATTTGCCTTGGTGAAATTCTGCAAAATCAGGGGTGGGGAGGGAGTCACAACAAAAAAGCAACATTGGCCAGGAAGTGTTCAGCCTTGGTTTACTGGGTATTGGCATTCTTATCGTGTCCTCAGTTAGAGAAAAATAACAGAAAAGGGAAGAGAACTATAGTTGTTTTTTCTTTTTCTTTCTACTGCTAAAAATGAAGGGGGGCATACTCCCTGTCTGGTTCGGGGGTGATCCTTAAGCAAAGGGTCAGTAGTTGTCTGCAAATTGCAGAAGCTTCCCAAGGGATCCGGAACACAAATTTGCAGGGCAGTGCAGGGCACCAGTTTCCGTCTACTGAGCTGTGTATGCTGCTTATGCACTCATTCTGCTGGCAAAAGAGCCTGTCATAAAATGTACTACTGACTATAAAACAAATCAGCGCTTTGAAACGACTTGCTTCAGATGTTTTCATAAATCCCTAATGGCTGAGGCACAGCCTGCTATTGATAATATTAATGTGTTAATAGTTCCTCCGAAGCGGGAGCACTGGGTAGGTCTGAACACACACATGCACACACACATACACAGTGAACATCATGGAACTGGAACACAACAGTTTGGCTCTTATTTGAATTCCAGCTGCACTTTGCTGACCTCAAAAACCCAGATCCAAGTCAGAAATCTGATATTCTAAAACTCTTGGCTGGAACTCCTCTTTATAGTGTTTGAATTGGTTCATAAACAGTATATTATATATGTACACATAAAAGCATGTAAGCACACCAGGGTTCATAGCAGCATTATTCACAACAGCCAAAAGGTGCAAACAACCCAGGGGTCTATCCACAGAAGGATAAACACAACATGGCCTACCTACACAGGGAATATTACTCAGCCATAAAAAGGAAGAACGCGCCAACCATCCTTATCTTAGGGTTGCACGTACTGTCCATTGAGCTCAGTACTGCTAAGCCCTACGCAACAACAACAATAAAAAAAGAAACAGGAATGAAGTTCTGATGCATACTACAGCATGGATGAACCTTGAGTCATTATGCTAAATGAGGTAAGCAGACCCCAAAGGACAAATTCAGTATGATCACACTTACATGAGGTACCTAGAGTAGTCCTATTCAGAGAGATAGAAAGTAGAGTGGTGGTGGCCAGGGGCTGGGGGAGGAAGATGGGGAACGACTATTTCAGGGATAGAAAGATTCAGTTTGGGAGGATGAAAATGTTCTGGACAAGGATGGTATGATGGTTGCATACAATGTGAATATACTCGATGCCACTGAATTGTACACTTAAAAATGGTTAAAGCCAGGCAGGCCTGGGGTCTTGTGCCTACAGGATAGCCTGAATCCAGGAATTTGAGGTCAGCCTGAACAACAAAGTGAGACCCCATCTCTAAACAAAAACAAAAAGGTTGAAATAGTAAATTTTATGTTATATATATTTTACCACAATTTTTTACGTAGTGGGGAAGAACATATAAGCAATAGACATTAGGCATCTCTACAACTTCCGGTATCTTCTGCTATTATGTCCCACAGCTCTGCCCCCAGGGCCTGGGAGCTGACACTCAGTGTAGCCCAGGACCCAAGGAATGTTGTGCTACCATTCTCCAGACAACCATGAGCCCAGGGAAACCTTCCTATTAAAGCTTCCTTCCAGAAAAAGTATCCAATGTACTCAGCCCTACTACGAAACTAATTTATGGCTTTCATATGAAAGCTATAACCCAGTTATAACCTAAGAATATGGGGAAGGGGGAGAGGGAGGGAAGGCAGGGGGAGGATGGGTGGAGGGAGGGTGATTGGTGGGATTACACCTATGGTGCATCTTACAAGGGTACATGTGAAACTTACTAAATGTAGAATATAAATGTCTTAACACAATAACTAAGAAAATGCCAGGAAGGCTATGTTAACCAGTGTGATCAAAATATGTCAAATGGTATATAAAACCAGTGTATGGTGCCCCGTGATCGCATTAATGTACACAGCTATGATTTAATAAAAAAAGGGGGGGGGGGGCATAGTGATTATGCCTGTCAACAAGGAAAAAAAAAAAAGCTTCCTTCCAATGTCAAAAAGGAACTTAAAGAACTAAGACAGATACTTTTCAGGATGAAATTTCTCTGCTTCCTTCCTAACAGGCATCATTCAGGTTGGCAGAGTCTGAGAAAATATTGTAAGTCCTCCAGTCTTGCTAGGGGCCAAGGACACTAAAATTCTTTGAAGGCACATTTCTGTCTCTCGACCACTCCAGCCCTCTTTCTCTGCTTCATGGATATATAAGTCAAAGGCTAAAATTGCAGGAGGCGTGGAGGGTAGCACTGACTAAATTCCTGGACTTAACCTTTCTGTCTCTTGGTGTTCTTCTCCCTGAGGAAGGCTTGCCTACAATCACTTTATGATTTTATCCCTAAAGGGTATAAGCAGGGATCCACCAATGTTGAGGGCACAGAGGGGTGGCCCAGCAGAGCCCAGAACTCACCCAGGAGTTTCTATCAGGATCACAACAGAAATGCCTTTAGGCCACAGGTTTTTCTGATACTTGCTCTTTTGGGTGAGTTTATTTAAGAAGTGGCTAGGGCAGTCAAAGCTTTGCCCTTACCCTAAAAAGAGAAAGGCCTTGGCACAGTGTCTTTCATACCAAGTCTCCCCTGGACCTTCCTTTAAATTCCCCTTCTGCAAATCATTATCCAAGACCAGGTTGCTGAGAACTCTAGGGTCCTGCCACATGGGCTTTTGCGTCTAGGATATATCAGCGTCAGACTTTCTTCTCTGTGCAGGGTTAGAAGGATGAAACTCATAGCTGGCGACAAGAGATGCCCATCTCTCTGCCCATCTGACAGAGAGGAGGACAGTCAGTAAGCACAAAGCCTATTAGTTTTCAGACCAATGGGTCCAGTTGGCAAGGACCCCTGTCAATTAAGAGGATGGGGCTGGAAGGGTCCCACCATCCTGCAAGGGGCAGCTCCACTGACTGTGAGGTGGGGAGCAGAGCACAGTGCTCCCGATACAGAGGGCCTTGAGTAGGGCTGCCTAGGGACACATAGCCCATTGAGGCAGAATCAGAACAGGGTCTGATTAATAATCAGAACAGAGCCAGGTAATGGGTTAAAAGCTGTTAGGACTTAAATTGGGGAGAGAGATGCATAATCTGAGTATCTTTAAGCATACCTCACAGCCAGCATCCAGATTTTCTGTATCAACCACTTCAACAAATTCCCTGCCAGCCCATAAAATGCTTCCCTGACTTCCTTTCCTTTCTCCAAAGTTTATTTTATTAAGTGGTATAGGAGGTAGGAGAGAGGGGGGAGGAGTGAGGAGAGAAGTCAGGGGTGAATTACATTTCAATTTTATTTATTTATTTATTTATTTTTGTAGAGACAGAGTCTCACTTTATGGCCCTCTGTAGAGTGCCGTGGCATCACACAGCTCACAGCAACCTCCAACTCCTGGGCTTAAGCGATTCTCTTGCCTCAGCCTCCGGAGTAGCTGGGACTACAGGCGCCCGCCACAACGCCGGGCTATTTTTTCGTTGCAGTTCAGCCAGGGCCGGGTTTGAACCCGCCACCCTCAGTATATGGGGCCGGCACCTTACCAACTGAGCCACAGGCACCGCCTCAATTTTATTTTAAATGCAATCTTTCTTACTCTTGCTTCCTGCAATTTTTATTTTTTTTGGTTTGTTTGTTTTTGAGACAGAGTCTTACTTTGTCGCCCTCAATAGAGTGCCATCGTGCCATAGCTCACAGCAACCTAAAACTCTTGGGCTCAAGCAATTGTCTTGCCTCAGCCTCCCAAGTAGCTGGGACTACAGGTGCTGCCACAATGCCAGGCTATTTTTAGAGACAAGTTCTTGCTCTGGCTCAAGCTGGTCTCGAACCTGTGAGCTCAATCTACCTGCCTCGGTCTCTCAAGTACTGGATTATAGGCGTGAGCCACCACACCTGGCCTGTATGTCCTAAATTTGGTTAGGTTCAGGATTTGTAGGTCTTGATAATTTGTAAAGTAGGATTTAGATGCATCATAATAGTGTGTGTGTGTGTGTGTAGACCCGTCTGATCAATACATATTTAACAGGCATATGTATTCCATATACTGGAGCAGAAATGTGTACAACAGACTCTAAGTAGTAACTGTGTTTGGATTAGGGTCCCAGATACTTTTTTTTGTTTTTTGTAGAGACAGAGTCTCACTGTACCGCCCTCGGGTAGAGTGCCATGGCGTCACACGGCTCACAGCAACCTCTAACTCTTGGGCTTATGAGATTCTCTTGCCTCAGCCTTCGGAGCAGCTGGGACTACAGGCGTCTGCCACAAAGCCCAGCTATTTTTTTTGTTGCAGTTTGGTGGGGGCTGGGTTTGAACCCACCACCCTCAGCATATGGGGCCGGTGCCCTACTCACTGAGCCACAGGCGCTGCCCAGTCCCAGATACTTTTAAGAAAATTGTATTTGCTTTATGCACACAGATTTTCTTTTCCTGGTAATTCTTCTGGAAGTCTGACTGTTTTAACTACTTCAGCGCAGACGCACTGGGGATGTGGGCTGGGGGGATGCAAAGTTAACAGGAGTTTTTTATATTTTAAAAGGTGCTTCTCCCAGATTGTTGACTGGCTGGGTGATGGTCCTTGTCTTCAGGCTGACCCACAGTGTTGGCTAGCAGCAGCTGGGCACCACAATCAGATCTCTGCAGATCAAAAGCCCTGGAGGGAAGCCTATTTTGAAACAGGATCCCAGCTATCCTCCCCTCTTCCTTGTCCTTAGTCCCATAGGCAAAGGACACCTAAGAACCCTGGACTAGAGGGCTAAGTGAGTTGTGAGTCAACCATGCAGAAAAGGAAATTAAAAAGAGGAACAGAATGAGTATAGGATGATGTTACCTGAGGAAAGGGAGAAACAGGCAGAGGACTGGATGACTGAGGAAGCAGAAGGCTCAGAACACCCTCCTGGGAGCCCAAAGCATTATCACAGCATTGGCTCCCAGATGGGAGTCCTCAGGGCCACTATCAAGCTAAGCACAACCACTTTCACAACCACAGAGGCCTGGGCCACACCTCAGAGTGCTCCCGGCCCACTCCTACTCCAGGACAGGCCCTGCCTCACCACACCGGCACCCACGGAGAGGCCAGGCTCTCCTCGGACCCACTAGAGGACAAATACTCCAAACACTGATCCAGTCTACACTGAACCACTGCTCAGAAAGTCAACAAGGTAACTGCCTCCACACGCCCACTGCAAGAATTATCCCAAACCAGCTAGGCCTGGCCATAAAAACCTGTGCAGAGATTCAGAACTCACTCCTCAAAAAAATCACAAACCCAGGGCAGCACCTGTGGCTCAGTGGGTGGGGCGCGGGCCCCATATACCAAGGCTGGCGAGTTCAAACCCGGCCCCGGCCAAACTGCAACAAAAAAGGGCCAGGTGTTGTGGCGGGCGCCTGTAGTCCCAGGTACTCGGGAGGCCGAGGCAAGAGAATCTCCTAAGCCCAGGAGTTGGAGGTTGCTGTGAGCTGTGACGCCCAGGTACTCTACCGAGGTCGATAAAGTGAGACTCTGTCTCTACCAAAAAAAAAAAAAAAATCACAAACCCAGAGAGTCTAAGAGACTTCCCTCAAGGATGCCCTGGGGCCACTGCTTCTTCTGGAAGCCCCATCGCAAAGAGCTGGGTAACCTCAACAGTTGATCCACTAGCTTGCTCCCGAAGTAACCTGATCGGCTCATCTAGTACCCTTTGCCTCCCCGACCCTTCCAGTTTCCTGAGCGGGGGCAGCCTGCCGAAGTTGCGCGCTTGTTTCCTATGCTAGGACTTTCCAACTGGGAGGAGAAATCCAGGCTGGGGCAGGACGTAGGGGCGTGTCGCCCACGTTTCTGGCCCAGGGAACCAAAACTCCTCGGATCTGCACGGTATTTGGCCAGCGCTGCAGTGTGGGGGGGAAAGATGATTACACTCGAAAGGAAATCACGACTCCTCGCGGAGCAATTACTCGCGTAGCTCCGCACGCGCAAAGTCTGGTCCGGCTTGCAGCAACTACCCGCTCCTCGCTAACCATTCGCTAGTAATTTGTGGGCCGCGGTGGAGCTGCGCCCAGAGCTGCAGCCCCGATATTAAAGTACTTTTGCAGCTTGGACACCCAGCAAGCTGCCTCTGCGCACGCCAAGCCCGCTCCTCCAGCTCCGGCTCCTCTCTCTCCGCCCAGCCCCGAGGCAGCTGAAATGGAGGTGATTTTCACGCACTTCCTGCGCGCGCACACACATGCATTTCCCCCTCCAACACCACCCGACACGTGCACGAGCCTGGACGTTTTCCTTTTGTGCTCGCTTTGCAGGCCTGGCGTCCCTGCTCCTGGTTTCCTTCTTTCGCCCCTCTTCCCTTTACTTCGCTACTTTCCTTCGGGGTGCCCCAAGCCTGGCTCTTGCCCCTCTGCCTCAGTGGCGCCCTCGCCCATTCCGCCACGGAGGAGCGGAGGCCGCGGAGATGCGCCCTGTTAGCCCGCGAGGGCCGAGTTCTGGGGCGGCTGCGAGCGCAGGGTTGGCCTCCGGCCTGCGCCCTGTTTGTTTTTTTTTTTCACCCCCTGGATGCTAGATTGAGACGTAAAGATTACCCTGACCGAATAATGCCGGGAGTCAACACTCGAGCAAACAAAAGTGCTTGCACAACTCGTCAACCCCGCTGGGACCCGGGACCGGGCTGGGGGAGAGAACGCGCTTCTCGCCGCTAATTACAAATAAATGATGATGTGCTCACTAAGTAATTGATTTAATGAAGTTCCTATGAAACTATTAAACCCGGTGGAGGTCAGGCTGGAGGCGCCCCAGAGCGCCATTGTGGGCTGTTTAACTCCACCAGGCTCCTCGGAAAGACATCGGGGCTAATAGGTGAAGTCACAGCTGCTCGCGCTGACTCCTCGGAGCGCCCGGTCGACCGAGGGCACCCTCAAGCCCTTCTCCTGTCGCGCCCTTGTGCCCCGCCGCCCGCGCCCCGCGCCGGCCAGCTTACCCACGCCACTCCCAGCCCCGCCGCCAGCTCCCGAGGGCCTCTCCAAAGGGATCCCGGGTCTCGTTAAGAGCGGGAAGTTGAGCACTGAACTTGTGCGCACCGCCGGCAGTCGGCGGCGTGCACTGCCGCCCACCCCTCCCTCCTCACTCCACCCCCGCCACTTGGTGCAGGAACTTCAGCCAGTGTGCCACGCAGGGTGCTCGCGCGCTCTTGGCAAGGTGCCTGGAGCCCGAGCGTGTGCCCAGTGCGCTGGGTGGGGAGGGGCTGAGGAGGCTAAGTGGTGCGTGAGTCTGTGTGCGCGAGCGTGCGTTGCGGACCAAAAGGCCATTTTTCGGCATCCCTTACCAGGGGCCTGTGCATGCAAAAAAGTATAGCAGTAGGGAGTACAGAGAAGGGGAATGAGGCAAGATGTGCCAAAGAGATCGCTCAGGTAGGCGGCTGGGCCTGGGAACTCCAGTGCTTGATTTAGCGAAAGTGGGTTGTTTTGGGCTCTCTACCTCTCTCCACCGCCCACCTCTGGGGACTCCTGAGCAGGCCAGGCATTCCTTGGCCTGGAGCTAAGGCTGCCAGCTGTCAGTAGGGAGGAGGACCCTGGGTCCGCATCTCAAGACGGACTTGATCAGAGCTCTTTTGCCACCCATCGCACACAGATCTAAATTCTACAGGAGAGGTAGGGACTTCTGCAGCTTGGTTCTTGATGAGAAACAAGACTGTCTCTTATCCAAAAGCCTGGAGGGAGCCCTGAGGCACACGTCCCAGGATGCAGGAACATACATTGCAAATGGATCTAGGGTTAAGGGTGCTAAACCCTAGTACCAGTGGCACCAAGGGTCCATCACTCTCTCACACAGAGACACACATGGTGGGGGGGAGCATTTGACTGCATCTCCCTCCACCTACAAGAGGCCTTGTGGTTAAAGGGAAGGCCCGCGCGACCAGCTGGAACTCCACACTGGGGGAGGGGGGGAGGGGAGGGCTGTGGGGCTTATAGCTGCAGAAATCAATCTGCCAGGATGCCCTGCCCCCTCTCCCCAGCCAAATCTTGTCTCTTTTCATCAAGAATTGATAGTTAACAGAGTTTCTTTTAAAGCATGCATTTCGTTTATGCCACAGTTAGTTGGCAGTAGCTTCATTCCTTTTTAATGTTAGGAATTTTCGACTACTGAAACCAATTTCCTTTTTATTTTGAATCAAACATTTGAAATTGAGGGTGGAGAGAAGGAGGAGGAGATATTTTGCCGCTCTTGTTGGTGACTTTAAACGGAACTCTAGTCCTGCCTGGGACTTTGGTCTCAATGAGGGTCTCAACCTCTGACTCCTCAGGGAATATTGACAAAAATCTTTTTTCATTCTTGCTTGAGGTCTCAGTTTCGCCGTCTGTAAAATTGGATCTGGAGCTCCTTAGCTGAGGTCCTTTGGGCTTTATTTCTTTGTGGTCTGTGAAGGGACCGTGGGGGAGGGGGGAGGAGGAAACCAGTTAAGACGCTTTTTTGCACCAAGCTTTTGTCTTTCTTTGTAGGAGTGAGTCCCTTTGTAAAATAACGCCCCACTTAGACTGCCTAATGGATTTTTAGCAGAGCTGGAATTTTCATTTTCCCCACGCAGGAAAGACGAGAAGGGGAGATTCAAACTCAGCGAGTCCCGCGTGGCCCTCGTCTGCTAACAGCGCTCTCCAAAATGTGCCAAAAGCGGTGCACTAGGACGCACTCTCCTCCTCCGCCCAAGGCAGCTGTTCCCATTTTGTTCCCGCCTCCCCTGCCCTCACCCTAGTCCCTCGTATTCCTTTAACGCCTGCTGCTGACTGCATCCCTGCTGCCCTTAATGTAGGATGGGCACTTCTCTTCAGCCTCCAAATGAGAAGTGACATTTGCACTCGGCTCAGCCAACGCGTGAGCACAACGCGGGGGCACAGACCCATTGACCGAGCGCGGCCAAGGGGCCGGCCGGCTCGGCGGCATCCGAAGCTGCCTTAATTAATACCATCTTAAATAGTCCAGCAGCCACCGAAGACAAAGTTGAAGAAAGACTTTAAGGCTGAGTGCCCCTCGACAAGCTCTTTTTCCCGTGTCATTCAACATTTAATACGCCGGCTTGTAATGCTACTACTGGTGTTCCTTTCTCAGCAAGGACATTATTTTTTCACGGTGCCCATAGCCAGGAAAAGCCCTTTAGGCAAAGAAAATCAAAATGTTTGTTGTTTTGGATGACTTATAACTCTTGTTTAACACAAGCACTTTCAGGAAAGTATAACAGGCGCAGCCTCCAAAGCAAACAACACAATCCTTGTGACAGAGTCGGACACAAAAAGCACATTGTCTTGCGGACTACCCCTTTTCTCTGGTGCTAGATGGGGGCCTGTCTCCGAGTGAACACCACGATGCCGTTTCACTTTTGAACTATTGTTTTTGAGTTATGCCATGTGGTCAAAAGGAGCGAGAAGGGGGTTGTTTCCAGGCTCATAAGACAAACGAGTTGCCTTTTCAATGAAATCCCCCCGCGATCCTTGAAAACGGAGTTTAAATGTCACCTCCGCCTTTCTAATGGGCACAGCGCTGGAGGCGACCCTTCAAAGAGCCTGGGTGATAAACGACCCTTATTAAATATGGCCCGGACTGCTGGGAAAGTCCTGTGCGCCGCCAGAACGCCCGGAGAGCGCCCCTCACTGGAGGACCCTGGAGGAACCCGGGTCGCCCCCGCAGGCGGGAGAGGACCCGGCCGCGGAGGCCCCAGGCCGCCCTGGCGGGGGCGCGGGGACGCCCGGGTGAGGGGGGCCGTTGTAATACAACTTCTTATCTGCCGCCCCCAACACGCCAGTGCGCCCCATCCCCAGAGACTCTACGTGAAAGGTTGGTGCGTTCCCTCTGACTTCTTTTTGTCGGTTGCCGAGTGGCGTCTGCAAGTCTGAGCTGCGAAGTTACTGATTTGCAGGCTGCATGTTAAGGCAGCCCATGTAAGTAATTTCTCCGGGCACCCCAGCAAAGGAGAACAAATCGCTGACAAAGGCGAGCGCTTTCGATTCAGCGGCGTCGTTAAGGCAACCCCAAAGTATTCCCCCTATAATAAGTTCCACTTCAAAGGGTTTCTTAT
This sequence comes from Nycticebus coucang, assembly GCF_027406575.1. NCBI lineage: Eukaryota > Metazoa > Chordata > Mammalia > Primates > Lorisidae > Nycticebus > Nycticebus coucang. The sequence goes on along the minus strand of NC_069794.1, from coordinate 12,285,149 downwards.
TCAGCGGTGACTGCTTCGCACTTTTATTAAGTCCGGGCTTTTTCACTCGGAGGAATCATCTGTTTGGTTATTTTTCATCGTGTTTATTTTTCACCATTCACACAGTACTTGTATTAAATAAACAAAGAACAATCGCTCTGCAAATAAAAGTACTTAGGTGGGGAGAGAAGGAAGAGGAACTGGGGCTCAGGGGCCCCTCTCCCCCTACCCTTGAAACATCACCCACTCCCCACCCAACTGCCTTTCTCTCCTTCCCTCTCTCTCTCTTTTCTCTCAAGGCATTAGGTTCTATGGGGGAGTCCTAACAAAAAATTGAGGGGGGCAAATATATAGACATATAGATATATGTGTATGTATATATATATATATATATATATATCTGATGAGGTGAAAATTGACAAACCTAACTTGGCATAAAAGTAAAGGTCACTGCAACAGTATCTTAATGAATGTCCCAAATGGCAGTGAACCCTCTGCCAGCGACTCGCCTGGCCCTGCCCATTGCCATAGCAATCTTGGTGCTCTGCGTGGATGTACCATAAAGGCAGTAGTTTGAATTTCAAAAAAAAACATGTCTTTGAACTTCTCTCTGCCTGATTAGGCACTTGGGTTGTGTGTGAATGTGTGCATGTGTGCGTGGGCGTGTGGAGGTGGGGGGATGAGTTTCTGTATGTTTTTGATCATGGCTTAGTGTGCTGGCATCTCCAGGGACCAGGTGGTTTCACCTTGGGTCTCCTTGGTGACAGTATTGCACAGTATTCCTCCAGACCTGGAAGGTTTTCGTGGTCATTCTCCTGTTTTGTTACAAGTGGGTAGAGATGTGCCTTTTGTTTGCCTTGTAATCAGCCTTCCTTTCCTCTTACTTAGGGTGATCACTTGAAAAACCAGACTGTTTCCTCTGTCTCCTCCCCAGGAGTGGTATTTCCTAACCAAACTGGGATTAAAAAACAGTGGTGGAGAGCATCTCTTGTCCCATTTCACAGATAGCTCATAGATAAAATTAAAATGGTGTCCAAAAACTTCCCCAGAATGAATGACAGCAATTTTGAGACTGCAGTACAAATATGGCTACAGATAGTTGGGCCCAGCTCTGAAGGTGTCTGGGCCCTCTCTTTTCCATCCCTAATACTATGGCACTTGTGTGGCCATCTCCAACTCCTTAAGAGAATATAATTCCCACCCTCAAGTTCTAAGTGCTTTAGATCTTAGGAGCATTAGTTTACTAAAGCATGCTGAATGAGGAAACCTACATACATAAACTACAAATAATCAAGTGTTTAAAGATTCTTCTAGTCTGGAAAACAAAGGTAGATGATTTAAACAGTATTTGCAAGGGCCACATTTTGCCTAGGGAAGATGAAGTCTTTGATGATAGCCAACTTAGTGTCAATAAGTGGCTTTCTTTGAGACATATTCAGATGGGAACGTCTTGCTTGCCAATTGCCATAGAAATCTTAACACACCATGAAGATTGTCCAAGCGCCAAGCCTTCCGTTCTGGACTAAATTACTTTGAAGTGGCGCAGGACGAGCAGTGGTCAATTTTAACTCTATAGACTGGACAGAGAACGCTGGGAGTGGGAGATTGTGCGTTTTAAAGCAGAAAATAAGAAGGGGAAACTTGTTTTATACACTCTATACAAGGTTCTGCTCATTGTCAGATATCTTTTATATTTCCCATGAATGATTCATGTCTTGGTGGCTTTGTGTCACCCTTCTTTTCACAAGAAACTTCATTAGAGAGCTATAAGTTTTCCCATTGATTGGGGCCTCATTTATAAGTGTTTTTCTCCTTCGTGTGCTGGTTATTGTCATCTGGCTTAAAACAACTCTTTGCAACCTGTTTCACCTTTACTACATTTAACAAACCTGACTTTTAAAAGCCACTATAACCTTTCAGAGAAATGCTTATTGACATTACTACCAATTGCTTTTAACTATTTGCCTTTTATCAGTTTTGTATCTGCTAACGGAAAACTAAGCAAAGGTCCAGCCTTCTAAATGTGCATAGCCAAATACATGAAGACACTTGAAAATTTTCTTGCCATGAAAGAATCCACTTTCTCCTTAACACCTACCCCAAATGCTGAGCTTAGATTACTAATGGCCACTCAACTTCCAAAATAAACTGGAGTAAAATTGTATCTTTATCCCATTACCTCCTATGAGGTATTTGATGCCCTACTTCATTTCATTAAATACCCATCTCAGCTCCTGACCAATTTTGCTAGCACCTTCTTTGTGTCTGGAAGCCTCTCACAGTCCCTCCCCTTACCTTTTCTTTATCCCTTTCTCCCTGTTGGAGAGTAGGCACCAAAGAAATGCTAAAATTCATTTTTCAGCTTTTCACTGACACTCAGATTACTCATTTTAACAAATGAATGCAGTAACCTTCAAGATTTATGCCGTTTAAGTGCAGCCTTCATAAATGTCTCACTATTATCTAGATAAAACTATAAGCTGTAAATTAAACAAAGATATAAAAACATTTTATTGCTTGGGGAGAGGCTAAGGGTTCAAGGAGAGACAACCTAACGTTCACTCCATTAGCAACTTACTCATTTTGTAAGAGAATGACTGATATGCCATTAGGCAAAACATAAGCAATACATAGGAAGAATACCTTTATTAAATTTGTTACTTATAATCATTCTTGCTTTCTTTCTATTGAAGGTACACATTTTAAGTTTTTATTTTAGGTGTATCAGGAACCAATAAATCTGTGGCGAAGAGTTAACCTATGCATGGTAAAATACATAAAATACATATTACTTTGTCTCATAATAAATAAACCTGTAGCATAATAAAGAATAGTGCAAACTACCATTGAAAAAGTTGTATAAATAAAACAACTCATTATACATCAGGAATATTTTGTTCTAATAAGTTTACGATACATAAATTATCCCCCCAAAGTTCATACCTTATCTTTTCTATTTGAAAGGGCTTTGAAAGTGAATAATATGAAAATCAAATAAACTTTAAAAATGTAGAATTATTTTATATTCAAGTTTTATGGTCTTTTTTTATAAAGGGTCTGCATGTTTCATATTCACCATAACAATCTGAAGACAACATTGAAAGGCTTTCCAAGTGACAGCACCATGCACTGTACTAGTAATATAATATATCTATAAACTATATATAATCTCATCAACACAATGCAAAAAAGACATGCAGGAAGAGTCTTGGTTTTCACATTACGTTGTTCATTCAAGTAAGCTTAAAAATATATTTTTCCATTTTCTTTCCTTTTTTTTTTTAAATAAACCATGGGTCATAAATGACAATCTTTCACCAAAATGTATAATATAATTCTTTGGTGTGTTTGAACTCTTCCAGAAAAAAAAAAGATGTTTGAAAATAAATTAATTCAACTGTACAAATAATAATGTTCACATACAAGTTATTAACAATGACAAGACTACATCAAGCACTCACAGCACACAAAACAAATTTCTACAAACCCTGGGGAGGGGGTGTCTTCAGAGTCTCTGAGGATAAATTAGTGCTCTTTAGTATATTCGTATGATGTTTCTGATGGACTACACTTTGCACAGATGTGTTGTACCAACTGAAAATAAATTGACTAAGAGTTATTGTCCCAGGTTCTTGACCTTCTTTATCCTAGCTTGACAGCTCTGGCAAAGGTCACACATTCATCAGTGTTTGGTGGTAACTATAAACCTTTTAAAATTTTTAAATATTTATAGCAACTCCCTCCCCTCTTTTAATGTAAATCATACACTACCTACTGTCATTTTCAAATGGAATAGTTTGGTGTGTTCAGTGCTCAGGTGGAAGAAAATGCACTAAAATGCAGTTTCAGGCTTTAAAAAATAGACTTTTTAAAAGGTTGATATAACATTATAAAAGAAGGGTTGGCCTGTTTTAAAAACAACAGCTTTCCCAAAAAGTAGGCATGATGCCATCATCACACCTCCTCAGACTTGACTGTGAAATGTTGGCATCCCAAAGAACTTATCATCGAAAACATAATCTCTTTATTACACAAGTTTGGACATAGTAAGGAGGCAGCATCTGAGATTTCAGATTAAAAAAAAAACACCACCACCATACAGGAAAAAGAAAGCACTTGAATTTCTTCTATTTTATAAAATATCACAGTTTCACAGTTGTCTATCGCAGTAGCTTTTTTTTCTCCCCACTTTTGTTTGAACAATCACAGTAGCACGATATATGGAGATACATTAAGGTTGCTGCATCTTTTTTCTCTTAATCACACAGTGGGAAACTGATGAAATAATCCTGTATAAAAATACGTTAAGGTGAGATCAGTAATAAAAGACTGGAAATTAAAAACTACAAATATTAGAACTTAAAGGGTTCTTACAAATATTTTTGGACACAGGTACAGTCCGGGATCTGTTGGCAATGCAGCAAGTGTGTGGTTTACAATCAAGAGGCCTTTGTAGAATTAGGGCCCAACAGGAAAGTCAAAAGCAGCCCACATTATGGTGTCAAAGGCATTCAATTTGAGAGGCACTCTGGACAAGCAGAGGGCCTTGTTGCTGTGTTGAATTCTGACTTAATGCTCTTTCCTCCCCCTTTAAAAAATATGTGTATGTATATATACACACAGACACACGTAGTGAGTATCTTGATTAACTAATCTCCACTCACTATCCTTGACACAATTTGCCTCCAGCCTTGTCCCCCTGCAATGTACAAGTCCAGCTTGGTTGTTTTTTGTTTGTTTAAGAAAAAAAAAAAAGCCCAAATATCTTAATTAAATTAATTGAATTTACAAACACCATAGGGTTTCATACTGAATAAATAGGGCTAATTAGACCTGGTGGCAAGTCTGAGTCATGGGTTTGTCTCAGGCTCAGCATTGTCTCAGGTTAGGATGTGGTCCAAGGACTCCCACTTTAATATTTCACTTAATTAATAAAAAATCCTAATGTATCGTCCGCACAACTTCAGGGTTTCCATAAATCTCCTCATCTTCAGACTCTGAGGTGGTTCCATTGCTGGAAGGTGTGTGGAGGTGGCTGGGTGCCCCGCTGGCCTGGCAAACGTACCACTCATTGAGGTTGGTCACCTGAGGGGATAGAGTGCTGGAGCGACTCCTAGCTGTGTCCAGCACAGGGGACAAGGGGGGACCCACTGGAGTCCCCACTGACGAGTAACCAAGAGTTCCTGGGGAAGGTGGTGGGGACTTGCAGTGGATCTTCATGTGCTTCCGCAGAGAGCTTGGGTGAGTGTAGGATTTGTCACAGCCACGAATCTTGCAGTAGTAGGGCTTGTCACTCGTATGGACATGGGAATGTTTCTTGCGATCACTGCTATTGGCAAACTTTCTGTCACAGCCATCAAATTCACATTTGAAAGGCTTTTCCCCTGCAACAAAACACAGAAAGGTTAACAATGGCTTTCCAGAGAACTCTCACTTGAGAGAAATCTTGGAACAGAACCCAGGATGTATTTTTCCCATTTTCCTGAAAACCAACTTCCAACCTTTTTATTCTTAACTCCTATGTTCCAGAATGCAAAGTGGAAGCAATATTTCAAGGGCGGGCCTGGAGGCTCTGCTTGGACCTGGGCTTTGTGAGAAGCTGGATGTCATCCCCTTGCAGTACTAGGGGGTCGGGGTGAGATCCTGGAATAAGGTCCAGGAGGTAACACTGAAACCCATCTAGGACCCTGAGACCCTTTCCCAGTCTCCCCCAAGGGTCTACAGGCTCAAAAAAAAACAAGATCCTTCTGTCCTGATGAACACTGATAAAATGATACTTCCAACACCATAGGAAAAATACAAATATAAGAAAGAGGAGAAAAAAAAAACACATAGACTAAATTGAAAGCAAACTAGGAATGCAGCAGTATTATAACCATGGTATTTCCCCAGGATTTCATTGATAGAAAGAGGCAGCAGGAGGGAATAGGGGGTTGGGAATGGAAGGAGGTAAAACAAAACAATCCTTTTCTCTTTAGAAAGAAAGGCACCTGTGAAAAGCATACTCCTGCCACTAGATTATTACAAGGCTAGCTGGGCAGAGGAGAGGCTGGTGGCCTCTGCATTCTAAGCTTTCCTTCCAACTTGCAGGGCGATTAAGAGCACAGCAGAACAGAAACTAGCAAATAATAAGACACAAGCCTCAGCCTCATGCCACAAGTAAACTTACTCTTAACAGCTTTCTATGTTGCTCAATAGCCCAAAAGGCCTTTTTTTTTTTTTTAGAAGTTTCTGGCCTGGGCTGGGTTTGAACCCACCACCTCTGCCATATGGGGCCAGGGCCCTACTCCTTTGAGCCACAGGCGCCGCCCAAGGCCTTCTTTTTTTTAACCAAGGTCTTGGGCCTATCACCCCTTTAGGTTGGTCTGACCACCCCACAAACACAATGCCTTTAAACACAAGGCCCCTAGTCCAGGAAATGCTTAATAAGGTAACTAGAAAAATTCAGCCACACTACCTGTTAGTGTTACAAGCAAATAAAAGACAGCAAGTAACAGTATAACTGAATTTTTCCTCGCTTCAGATGTATTTGAGTCCATAACTGAACAAGTCATCTCATACACATTCCTGGGGAAGATCTTCCTCTTACATTCAGAGGATTTAAAAAATAAAGTTGAATTTCAGCAGCTACTCTGGTGACATAACAAGTATGGCATTTTCCTTTGTTTTGGATAATTTATCTTTAAAAATAAATTTTTAAGATTCAGGGCGGCACTTGTGGCTCAGGGAGTAGGGTACCAGTCCCATATACTGAGGGTGGCGAGTTCAAACCTGGCCCCCGCCAAAACGGCAACAAAAAAAAAATTTTTTTTTTTTAAAGATTCAGCCTAGTGTACATAAATTTTTGTAGTGAATTTTCACATTCCCTCTATATAGACAGTTCAGTGTAGTGGGGTTTTTGGATTTGGGGGTTTTTGTTTTAAGATTTGACCAACGATAACTGCCTTCAAAGCCAGAGTATGGTAGCACATCGGAAAGTACTCGACTGCCTGGAACATGGCTTTCCCTACCTGGATAAAAATGAAATTAGACATTATTCAAATACACCTCCGAAATAGATATATAAGGACAGGGAAAACAGTGATAATCACAACCTCTTAAAACTCTGTCAATGAGCTGCAAAAAAAAATTAATGCCTTTTTTTATCAAAATATCAGTAATTTGTCCTGATTTATATTATGCTTTAAACTGGAGAAAATACTAAGTTAACACATAGCATTTCTTTTAAAAAATTATAATCAGGCCTTCTTCAATATGGAGCCTTAAGTAGTCCTCATTTACCCTATGGAAATGTGCAATGTTGTTTTTTAGAATCCTCACGTTCCTGTACAACCTACATAGACCCAGTAACTGTGGAAAGAAGGGTAGGAAATGGATAAAGGACAGGTGGAGGGAGAAAGAAAAAAGTGACAGAATGGCCTGCGTTATCCAGTAGGCCTATGGGGGCAGTAAGTGACTCTCACCTGACTAGAAAGGCTAAGAGAGCCCAGTGTTTACATTTACAATTCTGACAGAGGAGTCATGTCAGAATTTAACTATTTCCAGAGTTTTGTGGAAAGTTGGGGAAGCTCCGTGTGGATAACTCCAGGTCATTTTCCCAGAGAAAGTCCAGCCCAAGGGAAGGTTACAAATGCCAACTGGGGCACGTGGATCAGGAAATGGGAAAACCCCAAAAGGGAGAGGTTTGCTCCTGAGAGGGAAGGAAGGATAGTCCCTTTCAGAAGACCAGACCAAATGGCTAAGCGGCCCGGGGATTGCCAAAAACACGAGGAGCAGGTTTGAGTTTCAAACAGAGGAGCCTAGAGAGGCCCACGCAGCCCCCTGAAAGGACAAGCATCCACACACGACTTGGGGCTGGAAAATCAAACAGCCGCAGTCCTCTAGGCCCTCCCCGCCCCCATGCCCTCGCCTGTCCCTGCAGCCTTTCGTGGCAGGGCAGCCCGCGCTATAGGGGCTGAAGAGAAACCCGGATCCTGCGTGGGCAGCCGCCAAGGGACAGTGACCCCCACACACACACAGGCCGCGCGCACCGCCCTTAAAGGTTCCATTTGGGGACTGGGTGTGTGGGGTGAGGGGCGACTCCACGGCCCCCGGACCGTGCCTGGGCACTGGAGCAAGCTGCTGGTTTAGCAGACCAGGCGTTTTTATGAGAGCCTCCTGGGAAGTCTCCTTCTGGAAAAATCATTAAGGCAAAATGATCCCGATTAGAAAAAAACGGTGCTCCTGGGAAAATGAGCTTCCAGCCCGGGTCAGCCTGTGCGCAGGGCAGGCCCGTGAGGTGTTGGGCAGACGAGAGCAAGGCCCCGGCTCCAGCCTCCGGCCACCCAGACGCCCCCGGCCCTGGCCGCAGGCCTGTCGTTGGGTCTCACACTCTCTACCTGCTTGCCGCCACAGCGCCGATAAATCAGCCGAGTGATTACTGAATGTAAACTCCAGTTACTTAAGTGTCCTCGGAGGGATAATCTTGTCTGTCCCTATAAATCCCGGCTGCGCTCGCGCTCATCAACGCTTCTGCCCTATGAGCTGGTGGGTTCAGTGGGCCTCCCGGCCCTTGGGATCTATCCCAGCGCCCTCCTCGGGGCCGGCACCTCCAAAGGCTGGGCTCGGGGGAAGTAGGGAGTCCCCATGGCACCGGGGGTTCCCCTGCAGTCCCATGGCGGGGTAGGTCTCACCCATCCGAGACCCGGTCCTCCTCCAACTATAGCCTTCTGTAAGAGGACGGAAGCCAATTCCTTCGGCACCCTCAAGGGCGAGTGAGATACTGTGTAAGTGAAGTGTGAGGATGTATGTGGGAAAAGAGGGATGAGGGAATAAGGGTGTCGCAGGAACTGGGTGTATGCGCGCGCGCCAGGGCCTTAAGTTGTCGAGACGGATGCACGTGAAGGTGTGTGTGGAGTGTGTAACGGTGGGAGAGTGTGGGTGCGTGCAGGGGGCTCTCCGGGGACCCTAAAGCGTGCTCCTCTCTAACCGGAGGGGCTACACCGAGCGGACCCCATGCCACAGCAAACCCCACTCCAGCTCTTTGGAGCGCGGCGGACTGTGCTGGGAAGGGAGGCGCTGCCGGGTCAGCCCCGGACCCGGCCCCCCTTCCCATCGCCCTCCCCGATTTCCCGGGGCCGGGCGGATAGGGGCTGCCGACCGTCCTGGGAGCCTTCCTGCTGCTGCTGCTGCTGCTGCTGCGTCTGCTCCGAAGCGGCGGCGGCGGCTGGAGCGCGTTGCCGATCCCGGCCGAGGGGCTGCGGGCGCGCTGGAGACTCCGCAGTGAGGAAACCCAACGCGGGGCCTGTGTATGCTATCGAATTACTTATTCATAGAAAAAAAGAGGGGAGAGAAAAAAAAGAAGTCACATGTCCGGGTTATACGTATGCGAAAAGCAGCAGCAGAAGGAGGGGAAAAAATGAAGGAGAGCAGGAGGAGGAGAAACAGCGGCGGAAGCTGCGGCGGCGCAGAAGGCGGTGGTGACGGCGCGGCCAGGGACAGACACCCACCTGTATGAGTGCGCTTGTGGATCTTGAGGTTCTCGGAGCGCGCGAAGACCTTGCCGCAGCCCGGGAAGGGGCAGGGGAAGGGCTTCTCGCCGGTGTGCACGCGGATGTGGTTGATAAGTTTGTATTTGGCCTTGAAGGGCTTGCCCTCGCGTGGACAGTCCTCCCAGAAGCAGACGTGGCTGCTCTGCTCTGGGCCACCCACGTGCTCCACCGTGACGTGGTTCACCAGCTCGTGCATGGTGCCGAAAGTTTTGGAGCAGGGCTTGGTGCTGCCGGCCGGGGGCGGTGGCGGCGGCTGCGGCGGCGGCAGCCCGGCCAGCTCTTCGGGGTCGATCCACTTGCAGATGAGCTCCTGCTTGATTGGCTGCCGCATGTAGCGCAGGAAGGCCCCGGCCGCCCCTGGGAGGTGGGGGTGGTGCTGGTGCGGGTGCTGCGCGGGAGCCGGCGGCGGCGGCGCCGGGGGTGGCGCGTGGTGCTGCAGGTGGGGCCCAGGCCCAGCCGCTGCTGCGGCGGCTGCCGCCGCCAGGTTCAGGTTTAAGTTCACCGCTCCATAACTGTGCAGGGCGGCAGCTGCAGCGGCCGCTACCGCCCCGTAGTGCGCGTCCCCCGAGCGTGGCGCGAAGGGCGGCTCCGAGCGGCTGTACAGCTCGGCCGCCGCGGCTGCTGCCGCGGCCGCCAGCCCCAGGCGCATCTGGCCGTTGAGCGGGTGCGGATGGCCGCCTGGGGTCCCCGGCGTGTCGTGCAGCGTGGGGAAGAGCGCTGGGCCGCCGCCGCTGTCCGGGCCGGCATAGGTGCCGCTGGCCGAGATGAACATGCCGGCCGAGTGAGGAGGCGGGGCCGGGTGCTGGGGGGAGCTGGTGCCGGACCGCTGCTCCCCTCCGAGCGGGGCCCCGTGCATGGCCGCCGCGGGGGCCGTGGCGGAAAGGTCCCTCCGGAGGACGAAGTCCCTGCTGTGGCCTTTGCCGCTGCTGCCGCCGCCACCACTGTTGGTGGTGGTGTAGCCCGAGAGGGCAGGAGGAGGAGGCAGGGGAGGGGGAGGGGGTGAAGGGGAGGGAGGAAGAGGAGGGGCCGGGGGCGGGGGCGCAGAGGGCTGAGCGCTACTGCTGCCCCCGCCACCAGGGTAGGTGCTGGCGCTGGGGTGAGCGACCAAGGATGCAGCACGGGCGGCGGCCGCCGGAGCCTCCGGGTGTGCTGGGAGCGCCTGGGTGGGAGGGCTGAGGCCCAGCGCGCTCGTCTGGGCCATGTGCTCGGGTCCGAGCGGAGTGATGGCCACGCCAGGGTCAGCGCCCAGGTCCCGCCGGCGAAGGTGCGCGGCAGCGGCGCGGAGTTGGGAGTGGGCGGGCGGGCTGGCCAGCGCCGGGAAGCCTGTCATATTCTGAAGCGGCTGGACCTGAGCTGTTGCCAAATCCGCTAATCTCAGCGCTGGCGGGTTCCTCTTGCTCAAAGGGAGCTCCATCAGAACTACACAATCAGGCCTATAGACCCTCACTGGGGGGACTTTTTTCCCTCTGCCCGCCTTCAAAAACATGTATATATTAGGCGCTCTTTAACTTCTTTTGTCCTGGCCTCCTAACTCTCCTTATTCCTGTTCCCATTCTATCCTCCAGCGATTGGCAGAATGAACACCACATTTGAGCTGCACAGTGGGACTGAGATTTTGGAAATGGCACGGGTGGGATTGGAGGGAGCTGAGTGATTGGCAGCAGCGTCGGCTGCCCGATTGGCTCCCGTTCAGGCCCTCAGCCCAGCGGGGATCCGCCCCTGTGCTTGTGGCCGCCTGCGCTTTCGCTTCGTGCCCCCTCCTCTGCTGGAGCCCCGCGTCCCCGCCTCCCCGGGGACGCCCAAGTTGCACTTGCAGGAAGTTTGAGTCGGGCCTGCGCGCGCAGCGCGGGGCGCTGCCTTCTCACACCTCACCCAGAGGGCGTGTGTCTGCACGCGGTCAGAGGGCATAGGGTGGCGAGGGGCTGGGGACTTCGTAGGGGCAAAGGGCGTAGGGGAAACCTCCGTCTCGCCGCTCGATGCGTCCCCTCCGGTACCCGAGTACTTTATAACTCCATCGCCCTTGGAAGAGTCCTGGGCTACTTTCTGGGGAGAAGGGTGAACCTGTTGTAGTAGTGATGTTCGAAACCTGGATGGACACCCAACCTGCCCAGCGCTCACGGAGGGCACGCAGTAAACGGAGTGAGGAAGATTATATTAAAGTCCATTGGCTGCAAAAACAACTTGAGTGATTTGGCACCTCAAAGCACCAGTTTTGAACTCGAAATAAATCTTTCCCCAAAGGAACTATTTTACCAAGTTTTTTTTTAGCTCATGGAGTCCTTTTCAGCATGGTTCAAAGGAGTTGGCTCGAAGTGTAATCTCCCTGCTCATCAGTTTTAGATCTGCCACTTCCAATTAGATGTACCAGAGGGGCGGGGAGTGTATCGGCAGCGAGTCTAACTTTTGCCTTTTGGAGATACAGTGGCAGGCCAAAAGGCATCTCTCCTGAGGGAAATCTCTAAACAAGAGATGTTCATTATGCAGAATTTCTCCTTCCAGACCAGAACACTTTCCACATGTGCCTCAGTTTCTTTGACCAGTCCACAAAATTCAATGGATCCAATAAAAAAATCTTTGCTATTTATTTACTAATAGAATCAACTTTCACCTTATCGTTTCCTAATAAACTGTTTTCTCCCTGTGAGAGATGTCTTTTTTTGAAATCCATAAGAACGGGCTTTTATTTTTTTTCACCCCATGCTTTTCAAGCAGTTTGGTATCAAGTCCATTTTTTCAAAATAGAAATCGGTTTCTGCATCATTTTTTGGTAGGCGGATAAATGTGCACACACACACCCCCACCAAATTTGGGATTTTAACTGCCCCAAAATATAATTTCACATTTTAGAGGAAAACACTTGAAGTTTGTGATGCTCCAAATACTCAAAAATTAAAGTCAGGGTGTTTAAATTTTTATTTTGCTGCCCTCCATAAGACTACTTGTAAAAAAGTGATTATGATTAGAATGTGATTTTTTTTTTTTTTGAGGATACAATAAAACATGTTTCCAGCTTAATTCGTTTTCCCTCCAGGGAAAAAGTAGATGGCACAAAGCCATTATCTGGGAGACTGTCCTGGAAAGTAATAAGAAATATCTTCAAAAGAGTTGTTTCGATAGTGCCATTTCCATTGGTGTGAACAATGTTTAACAGGGGGCTTTGGTATGACACTTGGGAATGTCATTTCTCTTATAAAACTGACAAGCAAACAAAGACAATACTACCATTAAATTTTAAATGTGCTTTCTCTTCAAGCTCCAAAGAAGTTCAAATATGGGGAAATAAAGGCAGGAGTGGAAACAATAAAAAAATTAATAAACAGTAGTGACAAAATCCACATCTCTATTTGAAAAGGAAAATCCTTTCACAATTTCGTTTCAAAGACTTAAAACATCTCAAGCAATCCAGCAAAGGGTGACGGAGAACTGTGCCACCTCTATGGATGGTTTATAAAGGAAATATTGTATTTGGAATTATCACCACTGTCTTACAACATTTCAAATGAGTTTCCTTTATTTGAATTTCTTAGCAATAAGCATAAATGCCTACAGTAATAGCAGCTTTGAGTTCAATCCTGCAGGTTATAAGTAAAAAAGCAAAAGCAAAAAAATAATGAATTAAGAAAAAAATAAACACAACCTAGCCTTTAATATAGACTGTTGAGCATTTTTATTGTGCAATAAAATGGGTACTTCCACCCCCTTCAAGATAGCTTTTCGTCAAAATTATAACTGCTTTGTTTTATTGAATTGCTGAAATTTAATGGTTTAATGGGTGAAGGCATGAAGGAAAGGCTGTAAAAATGTGAATAATGGTGAAGCAGAGCTGTGCGGAATCTGGAACCCGCCTCCTTGTACAACTCTTGTTAAACACAGCGTGATATGTATCTGTCATCGATTTAATATGTCTTAATTCAAATATAGCTCCCTGATCAATTTCTTTTTATGGACGCCTTAAAAAAGAAAAGATTTTCTTCAGAAATGATAGAGTTTGGGTAGCAGTTGGAAAGAGGGATATTTACAAAGTGAGTTTAATGAATATTTGCAAATTTATGACCAAACCTAGACCCTAAAAAGATAATTGACTCAGGTAAATCGACTTGAGATGCTAATTCTTAAAAGAAAGGACTGGGAGCAAAATTTCAATCAACACCAATAAGGCGCCAATAAACCGCCTGCCAATTAAACCTGAGAATAGGCCTAGCTAGATGTTCCTCAGGAAGGCTCTCAGTGGATTTCCGGGATTGCCTTTCTTTATAAAAGAGCTTTTTATTTTGTAGAAGCGCTTTTTGTTATTGTGATGACCCTCCTGACCCCAGGTGCGCTGTTTCTCTTTCAAGCTATTTGGGAGCCAAATCAAATCCCCTGAACATTCCGAGTTTCTAAGGACCCAATAACTGTGCCACACTTCCTAAATAAACACCAACAAATTCCAGGGCGTTGAAGAAAATAATAATACCAGTTTTTAAAGCAGGGGGCTGTAGAAGGCGTTATGCCAATTCTCCTTCTGTGGATTTAGTCCCACATTTCGACGGCGGTGCTGGTTGTCCGGGCCAGTCCTCCAAACTCATGCCTGAGTTTGTGTTTTGCAGCGGAGGTGCTTGTGTAGAGGGAGCAATTTGGCAAGCCATGGATATGCCCTTTCTGCAGTTAGCAGGACATCTTGGGGCGTCGTTTTCCAGATCTCTCTCCTTTGCACCTCAAACCCCAAACTCCTTCCAACCCCAAACAAAGACGCGAGAAGGCTGGGGAAGTGAGAAGCACAGTGGAGTCCCAGCTGGCCGGAAGCCGGCCGCCACGCCGCGCTCAGCTGCCTGGAGACCGCAGGACCCTGTGTCTGGGGACGCTCCGGCTGGCGCTCACGGCTCCCCGCTGCGCCGAGGGGAGACACGGCCTCATGGCTCTCCTAAGTCCTAGGTTCATCACGGGACGCAGCCCAGCTTCCTGAGATAGGTGTGGGCAATTAATAAACTCTAAGGGAAGTGAATTGGACATTTCCTGGCCTTTGAGCCTTTGTTTGATTGTTTCTGCGGGCGGAGGGAGGGGGAACTATGGGGGGTGGACAAGAAAGCAGCTGGGGGATCCACCTAGCCCCTGTTTATTGCCCCTGCAATTGCTCTACGACACTCTGGTCCCGCGTGGTTTCCATGAGAGCCGCCTCCTTGCAGAAGAGCTGGGTGCCCGCGAGTTTGGAGCGTCTACTGCCGCGCCGGGGGCGGGTTCAAGGGCGAAAGGGACGCCAAAGGTGGATAACGCGAAAGAGTAGAGAGTGGCTCTAAGACACTAGGAAGGCGGTGATAATCAGCTCACCCTCTTTGAAAGCCGGGGCGAGATGGGCAAAACTGTGGTTTAGTAGAGCTTTGTCACCTCCGGAAGGGACAAGAACTTTGGGTTCAAGGAATTTTCCCAAATCAGGTTCCTCAGGCGTCTAGGCAGCAGGGTCCAGGCCCTCCTCTCCTGATCGCCTGCCCCGGCTGCCCTGGGATACCCTCCCCCCAACTTTTGTCACTCACAACTGGACTTGTGTGAGGGCTGCGACCCGCCCAGATGCCTTGGGGGTTCCTAATCGCGCCCTGTGAGGCCCTCTCCGAAGGTTTTCTCCCTTCTGAGTTTACACTGGATCCTCAGACTCCACGGACATATCCGGGGCTAAGAGTAACCAAAAAAGGGCTTCTTGCTAATTTCATCACCCGTAAGTGGACTTAATGAGGATAAAAAGAAGATTGGGGCAGTGTGGCCATCACTAACATGTTGGATTCCCTGGGGGATTATTATTATTTTTTGTTGTTGTTGATTTTTGGATTGTCAAGAATTGGACTCATCCATGTCCACCTCACCTTGGTGGTTAAAAGCTACTGAAAAAGTATCACTCTCTCTACTTCCCCTCTAAGAAGGAATAAGTTGAGTAAAATTTGCCTCCCTTCAAATACTCCTATTGGGTTATCAATCATTTTTACCCTCTGAAATGGAGGTTGTTGGAGAAAGGCCATTGGCCGACATTTAACCATCAGGGTTGGTGTTTTCTTGGAAAATATTATACATCATTGTGCTAACATATGCTCAGAAAGTCAAAACGAGAACCACAAAACTCTACATGTTCACAGTTCATATAACCACCCAATATTTATTTACATTGGCCCCCAAATGTGTTTCTCCTCCTCTTCATCCCTTAGCCTTTAAGATGTTTTTGGATAGACTATAAAGGAGTAGAGGTTGTACAGTTAAAAATATAATCTCAAATTTCTTGGGTGGTTCCTCCCATGCCACGCTCCTTCCAGTATCTATTCTTCAAAATTTGAAGAAGCTGTTGAGATAAATCAAATAGTGACACGTTGATGGATTTACTTGTATAAGCAATATGGTTGACATATGGCATTGTTATTTATGAATGACAGCATAAATTGTATTACAAAGTCTATTGGAATAATACTGCAGTTTATTGGAAAGCTGTTTGCCTGTCATTGGTATTCAACCTCCCTCAATATGGTTGGCCTGGGAGCCCCAAAGATAGGTCCTCAGAATAATTAAACACATTCATGTAAGCCTATGCCTCCTATTTTTTGTTTTGTTTTGCAGTAATAGAAACAATGGGGAAGAGGAAACAAAGTAAGGACAATTAATTCTCTTCCTTTTGCAAAACCACAACCACTCACTGTCACCAATTCAAGGGAAAAGGCAGAGATGGCTAATGGCTTCTATTTTTTCTAAGTCCCTTTTGACAAACACACAAATAGTTACATACCTATCACTAAGCTGCTGTGGAACATATATTTTGTAGGGAAACTTTTTATAAACCCAGTTACAGAACAGTAACTTTTAACTGTAGGAAGAAAAGACATTCTTTTAGCAGACTAGAGAGGGCCTTGTCATATGACAACTCTACTCAACCACTCCCCACCCTTCTTAAAAATGGTATTTAAAAGTTACAATATTGGCTGAGATTTTCACAATTTCCCTTTCTTTTACATTACACATCTCTAAAGCCCTGACAAAGAACTTTTGTTCTAGGTGTGTTTTACCAGGGAGCTCCCCCACCACATATGTGGTCCTTCATGGGTCAGGGGTCACCCAACCCAGGAGTGGCTGGGAAGGCCGAATCAAAGGTGACCTGCAACTTAATATCCTGTTGATGATCTTGTTGAATTTATGAGTCTGCGATGCAGAAGATGGTGCTAGAATCTTCGGAAATCCTTTTTTAATTTTTTATTTTTTTAGTCCAGTTTATATAGTTTATTCCACACACACACACACAACCCTTCCCTCAACTCCCACCACCACCCCATTTCCACCCCCTTCCTAGGGAGGAAAATTAAAAGTTTGAATGATATGGCCACCAAATGCTTCTGCTTTCCAATTAAAGGTCAGTTTTGTTTGCTTGTTGTTTTTTCCGGCTTCTCTTGTGCAGCAATGCATACCTCTGTGTGTGTGTGGGATGGGGGGAGAGTACGTGTGTTTATATAAGCTGTGTTTATGTATAGGTACACAAAAATGCAAATCATACTACAAAAAGATCTCAGTCAACACCGTTCACAGAGGTTCGCTTGGATGTGTGGAGGATTTTCCAGTTTTTGATGACAGCCCGAATTCTGAATTATTAATTGTGCTGTCACTCCTCTTCACTTAGGGGGAAATGTCTGCCAGCCCCAGGCTCTGGCCCAGCACAATGCCGGCTCCTTAAGATTTCCATAGGACAATTTTGGGAAACTTACTAAGAGGGACAAGTTTGTAGGATGGAGACAGTTGCCCATCCTGAGGGCCTGACACCACTGTAGACTGGTCTTTTCAGAAACCTGTTGAAAAACAGAATTCACTCACATGGCACAGAACCCAGCTTGGCCACTTTCCTTTCCTACAGCAAAGGAACCTGCGTCCACTTTTGAAGCAATAACTCTGAAAGCCTTTGCAGGTTTTCCCCCCTTGCTTTCTCTCTGGCTGGTTCTTCGCTTTTCTTCCTTAAAAAAAAAAAAAAATACAGTGTCATGAAGGAAAGAGGTTTTGCGGCTTGCAGAGAAATAAAGCACTTCTGAGAGGAGAAGACGACGTGACTTTGAACTTGGCTCAGCTTCTCTGTGCCCTGACGAGAGAGGAGAACTAGAGCCGGGGAAGAATAGCCAAGAGGGCCCAGGCTGCGGGATCTCCGACGGGAATTAAGGCGTCCGCCCGGAATCCAGCCCAAGCAAGCGCCCAGCCGCGCAGCCCCAAACGCTGGCTCACCAAAGGAGGAATCAAAGTGAAAGGAGAGAATGGGTCACGGAGAGAGGGAGGGAGGACTGCGGAGCAGGTGAGAAGTGGGGAAGGAGGAAGACTTCCAAGTCTAGTGTCTTGAAAGAAGGAAGGAAAGTGAGGTCTTTGGATGTGCAGGTCTGCTATTCTCATAACCAATGTCTAAGGAAATATTTTCTTTTGGAAATGTTTTTGGAATAAGCCATTCCAAGTACTTTCCTCTTGCTCCCCTCTCCGCCATGTAAGTTGATGAATAAAGTAAACAAGTGTGAAAGACTGTGCATTGGGCAATTTTCAATGGATTCAACGTAGCAGAGCAGCTTAGAGCAGCCTTTTTTTCCCCTCTCCGTCTGTCTCTCACAGTTCCTTCTCAATCTAGGGGGCCTGCGTGGCATCCGCCCTCTACCCCCTTTTATATACAGAGAAAGGGGTGTGGAAAAGAGGAACATTTCCTCCTTTTGTGGAAGGGAAGAATCTCCAGACTCCAGGCACACTGGTGTTTTCAGACAAGCTACCACAGCCTCAAATGGCCAGGAAGGTGGGAGCACCGGGCCTCTTAGGCCAGGGACTGCGTGCAGCCAGCTCCATCCTTCAGTGACTCGCTTAAGTCTGAGATAGGCTGTCCGAAAGGCGCAAAAGAGCCAGGCTCTGCCCGCAATCATGAGCTGCAGGAATTCTTCCCACGTTTTTGTTGATTTCGTGTCAATATATAATTTTGAAATCGTGCTAATTTTCGCTTACTCGAATTTTAACTCCCAGAGACTGTAAATAAAAACAGTTCTCCAGACCAACCAGGCGAAGACGCCTGAGGCTCTAGCCTCAGGCTGTCTCTTCACACCTCCGCAACCTCCTGGCCCGCCATTCCTTCTCCTTTTACCTCGAGAGGGAAAACTTTGGGCAGCGGGACAGGAAATGTCCGCAGTAGTCAGCCTGGGGCCCGGGACACGCCGGAGCTGCGGGAGTAGCCTCGCAGCTAGGCTACCGCCCCAAGGGCACACCCTGCTCCAGGAGAAGACCGATATTATACCCTTCTGTAAGGTTTAAGCGCTGCCAATGTGGTAGTTTCTTCTCTGGAGGCCCGGGATTTGACCTGTAGCCAAACTCTGGCCACAGCTTTGCTTGAACGCAGATGTCCCCACACTTCCCAGCTCATCGAGGCTGGGGCCCGGTTTCTGGGCATTTACCCCGAGGGTGACACAGTCTTTAAAGGACTTCCAAACAACTCCCCCCCCCTCCCAGGAGCTACGGCCCAGTGTTTACTGCTGTAATCAGAGCAGGGGCGCGAGCGGCGGGAGGTGGAGGGAGGGAGCTGAGATCGCCCGGGGCGGATGGGGGCCAAGACGTGGGGGGGTAATGTCTGGGTGGGCGTCCCCAGAGTGGGAGGAAGGGGCAAGCTTCGCTTTATCACGGCCCACGGTTCTGCACCTGTGGTTTCAATACCACCAAGCAAGTTTACAAAGGTGCGGGGAGTGTGCCAACCCGGCAGGAGACCGCCACCCCTCGCCGCTTCCCGCGATGCGCTCCGGGTGGGGATCCCTGCCCGAAAACTCCCCACGGGCAGAGCCTCCAGTGGGGCGACCTGCCAGCTGGCTGCCTGGAGCGGTAGGGAGCGTTCGGGTTCGGTGTCCGTCGGGAGCGGATTGGATACCCAGGGAGTGGTGGCCTCGGCGGAAAGATGAGAACTCTGGGCGCCGTCCTGCTCCTGACCTGGCCGAAGGGCCTTGACCCAGGGGACTTGGCCCGCTCAGAGCCTGATGCCTGGTTCCCGGGAGCGCCGCGGCTGGCAGGAACTAGAAGCAGCGCGGGGCGCGCGGGCGAAGCGCTGCAGGATCGCAGGCCGAGGCCGCGGGCACGTTCGGCGGCTGGCGGGGCAGCAAGAACCTCCAGGGCTCAGGCGAAGGGCGGGCGGGCCCGGGGAGGGGGCGCCGGATTGACGGGGCCGCGGCGGCCAATAGCTACGCCGGGAGGGCGGGCGGGGCGGGAGCCGCTGTTAAAGGGGCGGTTTGACCGCGAGGCCGCGGCCGGGAGCCGGAGCGAAGGAGCGAGCGGGGGAGGGAGGGAGGGAAGGAGGGAGGGAGGCTGGGGCGGGAGGCAAGGGGGAGCGGGGGGAGGGGAGAGGAACAGGCATAGACAAAAAATAAAAAATAAAAGGCTGCTGCTGCGGTGGCACCCACCGAAATAAACAGAGGCGGTGGCGAACGCAGCCCACCGCAGCCGAGACGGGCGAGTCCGCTCTGGCCTCCCCGCACTTGCTCCCGCCGCGGACTCAGCTGCAGCCTCGCGGCGCGGACGCCCGTTCCCGGTCCAGCGCCCAGGCCCTGCTGGGGAGAGAGAGGGGGCGAGCTAGAGATCACTTTTTTATTGTTATTGTTTTTCAGCCTAGCCTCCCCTCCCCTCCACCCGCCCTCCTACTCCCCTCCCACTCTCCCCCTCCCCCGACACAACTTAAAGAAAGGGGGAGCAGCGCGGCTGCTTCCTTCATCTTGGGGAATTCGTGGCCACTGCAAGTTTACTACGCGAGGCGCAGCCAATGCCAAGCGCCGAGAACTAGGAGGGCTAAGCTCCGCGACCGCGGCGCCGAACAATACAAGCCGCGCGGGGCGGCGCGAGCCGGGCCGCGGGGGAGGGAGCTGCCGTCCGAGCGCCGAGGAGAGGGCGCCTGGCCTCCGCCTGCCGCGGTCAGGTGGAGCCACGGGTGCGCTGGGCCCGAGCGCCGAGCTCGCCTCTGCTCTGGTTGCCCGCTCGGCCTGCTCCCCGCCGCCGCCGGGATTTCATTCTGCCGCCGCTGCTCTGTGCGGCCGAGCCCGAGGTCCGTGGGGTGTGCGAGCGAGCGAGTGAGTGTGTGTGTGCGCGCGCGAGTGCGCGCAGGGGTGGGAGCCGCGCCGCAGCGCTCACCCCCCGGCGGCCCCCCTCTCCGCTCTGCTCCCCGCACCTCCCTCCCGCTCCCTCCTCCCGCCCGCCCTCCTCGGCCCTGCCCGCCCGCCCCCGCCGCAGCTCCTTTAATACACTTTGGTTCTCCTCCTGGCTTTGGACTCTTCTCCACCTCCACCTCCTCCTCCCGCGCCTCCGCCGCCGCCTCCTCCTCTTCCTCTCCGCGCCTTCGTTCTGCTCCCGGCCGCCGGAGGCAGATCCGGCGGCGGCGGAGGCGGCGGGCGCAGGAGCGCGGCTCCAGGAGCCAAAGCCGCCGCTACCACCGCCGCTTACGCTCGGAGCTCGGTGGCCGCCGGACGTACCGCGCGGACCAGGAACGGGAGCGGAGGCGACGCGGAGGCTTGGGGCTCGCCGGGGCCGGCGGGGAGGGCGGGCGTGTTGGCCATGCTCCTGGACGCGGGTCCGCAGTTCCCGGCCATCGGGGTGGGCAGCTTCGCGCGCCACCATCATCACTCCGCGGCGGCGGCGGCGGCGGCGGCCGCCGAGATGCAGGACCGTGAACTGAGCCTGGCGGCGGCGCAGAACGGATTCGTAGACTCAGCTGCCGCACACATGGGAGCCTTTAAGCTGAACCCGGGTGCGCACGAGCTGTCCCCGGGCCAGAGCTCGGCGTTTACGTCGCAGGGCCCCGGTGCCTATCCCGGTTCCGCAGCCGCTGCGGCTGCTGCCGCGGCGCTCGGACCCCACGCCGCGCACGTTGGCTCCTACTCTGGGCCGCCCTTCAACTCCACCCGGGACTTCCTGTTCCGCAGCCGCGGCTTCGGGGACTCAGCGCCGGGCGGTGGGCAGCACGGGCTGTTCGGGCCCGGCGCAGGCGGCCTGCACCACGCGCATTCGGACGCGCAGGGCCACCTTCTTTTTCCCGGCCTCCCGGAGCAGCATGGCCCGCACGGCTCGCAGAATGTGCTCAATGGGCAGATGCGTCTCGGGCTGCCCGGCGAGGTGTTCGGGCGCTCTGAGCAATACCGCCAGGTTGCCAGCCCGCGGACCGACCCTTACTCGGCGGCGCAACTCCACAACCAGTACGGCCCGATGAATATGAACATGGGTATGAACATGGCAGCGGCCGCGGCCCACCATCATCACCACCACCACCACCCCGGTGCCTTTTTCCGCTACATGCGGCAGCAGTGCATCAAACAGGAGCTCATCTGCAAGTGGATCGACCCCGAGCAGCTGAGCAACCCCAAGAAGAGCTGCAACAAAACTTTCAGCACCATGCACGAGCTGGTGACCCACGTCTCCGTGGAGCACGTCGGCGGCCCCGAGCAGAGCAACCACGTCTGCTTCTGGGAGGAGTGTCCACGCGAGGGCAAGCCCTTCAAAGCCAAATACAAACTGGTCAACCACATCCGCGTGCACACAGGCGAGAAACCTTTCCCTTGCCCCTTTCCGGGCTGTGGCAAAGTCTTCGCGCGCTCCGAAAACCTCAAGATCCACAAAAGGACACACACAGGTAACCACTGGCCGAGGCGGGGAGTGGTGCGGAGGGAGAGGGGCTGGGTGTGCCGGTGCTGGACACAGCGCCAGCCGGGCGCCTGGGGTGGGAGATGTGTTTTGTGTGTGCGAGAGAGCCAGCAGCTTGTTTTTATTGGAGGATGAAATAATATTATTCGGCTGGATTTTTCCATGTGCGGAAATTGAGTTTTAAACCATCAGCGAAACAGCAAATGTATGCTGTGGGTCATGCAATTGCTTCGTTTGCTCAGTCGGTTAATAATTTCCGTTCTAAATAGAACGCACAGAATAAAACTGCTTTCTAACTTGGTGCCCGGGAATCGAGCCTAGAGAGGATTTTGCCAGCTTGTCTGAATGTGCTTTTCTGCTCCGGGGGTTTGTCTGTGTTTGAGTAGCTTGTGTGTTTTCCCATTTCTTCCACTCCAGGTCCAAACGCCCTTCCCGAGACTGTTTCCCATTAAATTAGTCTGGTGTGAGCCGAAGCTGTAAAGCGTTTCTCATTTTTAAAGTGTTTTTTAAAGCTGATCTCGGGGTGGGTCGTGGGGGGTTTACGGTGGTTTCACAGCAGTTTGTGAAATTCTGTAATGGGCACCAGAGGGTTTGCGATTCCCAACTTGTACCCACAACCGGGTCAGCCAGAGCCCCAGGCGGCGCAGCCCTGCGGGGGGATCGCGTGAGAAGCTAGAGCCGCAAAAGAACGCGCCTCCCGCCTCATAGATTATTCATCTATGACCAGGTCCTAGCCAAAATCGTGCCAGACGATTTCCTAAAAGAAAGCCAAATGTTTTAGCAACTTCCCCCGTCAATATTTACTCCGAAGTGGGGATGCGTCAGCGGCCTATTGTTCTCTTCCGGGAAGGGAGGGAGCGGAGGTGCGAGACAAGCTTTTAACAAGGTTTAAAATTTGAGAAATTTATTTGTATGCAATGCTAGCTTTCGAGTCCTGTGTCTGAGCGGATGTCTTTAAGAAACAATTTAGGTGCTAATGGAATTTAATGTTAAATGGTCCCCTTTCCAAGTGGAACGACGTTTGAGTTCTCACACCTCTAAATGACTCCAAGCATTTGGAATTCTGGCAACAGGATGCGGGGACCGCCAGAAAATTAAACAGGGAGATTTTGAAAGGCTTTCCAGGCCCCCCCACCTCCCAGCTTGTGCCCCTCCACAATCGCTAGATGCTGCCTGTCTCTAATAATTTACTTTCTCCCCTCCTTTACTTGTAAAATACTGACAGTGAAACTATGACTAAATCAATTTGCAGAATTTTGGATGAAAAACACTGGCTCAGTAACTAGCCACAGCCCGTCCCCAAACAACAGACAGCAACTCCAAATGTAATTGCCCACTGGCCTCGGAGAGAAACCGACAGCAGCCCAGCAGCCTGTGTGATTTTGATAATGTCCCAAATATTTTGTCATAATAACAGCTTCTCCATGGTGAGACCAACTTGTTAGAAGCTGCGAATCCAGAAAGGCAGGCAGGGCCAGGAACTACCCCAAATTCCTTAGAAATTTGAGGAGATGGGCTTCAGCCTGGAAGAAAGTAAAATAAATTAATAAGGAGGACTGTCAGGTGGGATGGAAGGTGGTTAATTTCAACTAGGTTCTGCCACAAAGGGGATTCAACATGTTTAAGGGACATAGCCCCCGGTCGCCCTTCCTTCCTTCTCTGTCACCCGCGGCCCTGCCCCCTCCAACTCTGGGTGCAAGTTCTCAGGGCTCCAGGTGTCCAAAGCAAGCACTGGTGTTTGCTGTCCACAGGGGAGAAGCCCTTCCAGTGCGAGTTCGAGGGCTGCGACCGGCGGTTCGCCAACAGCAGCGATAGGAAGAAGCACATGCACGTCCACACCTCGGATAAGCCCTATCTCTGCAAGATGTGCGACAAGTCCTACACACACCCCAGCTCGCTTCGGAAGCACATGAAGGTACCACCACGGCGGCCGGGAGGAGGGCGAGGCCGGCCCAAGGCGCTGGTTCTCAGCCAGCCTGGGAGGGACTGGGGACCAGGGCATTTCTGGGGGTACTCCCTCTTGGGGGGCAGCCCCACAGCAGCTGCACTCACACCCAGTCCCCTCTGGTCCCCCCTCCTGGCTTTTGTCTTGCAGGTCCATGAGTCCTCCCCACAGGGCTCTGAGTCCTCCCCGGCTGCCAGTTCCGGCTACGAGTCGTCCACGCCCCCGGGATTGGTGTCCCCCAGCGCTGAGCCCCAGAGCAGCTCCAATCTGTCCCCAGTGGCGGCGGCGGCGGCGGCAGCGGCCGCAGCAGCGGCGGCCGCGGTGTCCGCAGTGCACCGGGGCGGAGGCTCGGGCAGTGGCGGCACGGGAGGTGGCTCCAACGGCGGCAGCAGCAGTGGCGGGGGAGGCGGCGGGGCGGGCGGCGGGGGCGGCGGCAGCTCTGGCGGGGGCAGCGGCACAGCCGGGGGCCACAGCGGCCTCTCCTCCAACTTCAATGAATGGTACGTGTGAGGTGTCCGGGCCTCTCTCCCTCCCTCATTCCTACCCCGGCTCAGCAGCCCTCCCCTAATCCAGCGCCGGGGGCACCTTATGATCATGTTAAAATTATGAATCTGATTTTTACGATGATGAAAATGATTTTACTAGCAGAAGGATTTTTAAAAGTTTTTTTTTAGTTATCTAGGCATGAAAAGCAAAAATATCCCCCTCGGGAGTCTTTGAAGCTGAAAATATAAAATAAATAAAAAAATTAAAACCCATAAAAATATTGAACCAAACCTTCCTGCTAACCCCATGCCCACGTCCCTGTTCCTAGTCTTATGACAGACTGTACATAGCAGACTCCTCCTTCCTTCTCCGAGGTGGTTTTAATGGCTTCTTGGTGTATAGAAGTTGTCCGTTTGTAAAACTCTGGATTGCGTTTCTCTTTCCTTTCTTTCCCTTCCCCAAGTGATGGGCCTTTTCTTTTCTCTTTTTAGTTTACTCGATTTCTTTTTTAAGTAATGTGGAAGAAAATGGTTTATTTTGTACTGTGATACTGAATATTGTGTTCCTTTTTATGAGGCAACCTGATTGTAAACTTCATGCAACTATAGACTGGAAAAAAACGAGCCGTGCCAAAGTCTCCTTTCTGTTTCTTCAATACACTGATCCACAGCACACACACTTGCCACCACCACCAACGCTTGTGAATGTATTTTTCTGTTAGCTGGGTTTACATGTGATGTTTTAGTGCTTTTGCAAGTTCAATTTGTTAGTTCCTGTATGAAAGATTGTGGGGGGGGGGGATAAACGTCGTGCCGTTAGCTTTTTCCGTAATAACACCCTTCCTTCTGTAAATACCCGTTACCATATTTATCCATTTGTAATTAAATTATGGTATTAACTTGCTACAGAGGAAACAATATTTATAAAGAATGTTTCTTAACTATAAATATGTACACTTGTGGGCATAAACTGTTTCAGATTTTTTATTTGAAGGTTTTAAGTGGTTTGATCATTTCTTGTGATGTTTTGAGAGTAATGCATACAGAAATATAATAAAATGTGTTGAAACTGCATGAACATACTATTTTTTTCCAGCAAAGTTATTAAAGCAAAAGGGGAAAGAGGCAGCTGAGGGTTGACCTGCAGATGGGCCAGTGAGGCTGAGTGAATGGGAGACACCACCATGCTTTCTGGGGAGAAAGGTATATGTATGCATAAAAAAAGGAGACCAAACTGCCCCTTTGGCAGAAAGTCTCAAAATTATTTTCTCCGTTCTTTGTTTAGTAGCTGAGAGTGAATTAAATTTTTGGAAAGCCCCTGTGAGGAATGGTGGCAGGAACCTTCAGAGTTTCTAATGGCTCCATTATCTGAGGGAATGCCTTTCTTTCTTTCAGCTATTTGGGCTGGATTTAAGAGCACTAAACATTTCCTTATTCTTTTGTTTTCTCTCTTCCCTGCCTCCTTTCCACTCCTCCCTCTGAAAAGCTGAGGCATAGTTATTTTTAATTGCACTTTTAAAACTAAGTTGAGTACTTTGTTTTTGAACTTGGCCCAATGGTTATGGTTTAAAGGCCCAAATTTTTACCAAAAGTGTTTTTCTGGAAATTTTAAGCAAGAGAGTGAATCCTGCAAAGCAGCTGGGAACACATGAGCACGACCTTCAAGGGAAGGTGGTAAATATACTAATTTTCATTTTCTTTTGGGAGGGGAATAGATAAGAAAGCCACACACTTTTTTAGCCCCAAATGAAAGAGACCCTCTTCAAGAGTTCAGTACAATAAATTGGAATAAAGATATAAAAACTCAAGATTGCCAGGTGGAAGCGAGCTGGAGCTCCAGCCACCAGCTTCTCTTCTGGGTCTGTGGCCTTACTACCCTCCCCCTCTGGAGCTGAACGATTTTCAAACAAGGTACTCTAAGGAAGAAGGCAAAAATAATTTTAATGACAAAAGGGTGGGGATGGGGGAATATTTAAATCCCTGAGGCATCCAAACATCTCCATCAAAAAGTCTCCATCTCTTGGGCGGCACCCTGGAATAGGGTGCCAGTCACATATGCCGGAGGTGGAGGGTTCAAACCTAGCCCTGGCCAAAAAAAAAAAAAAAAAAAAGTCTCCATCTCCAACAGTCTCCCTGAAGCCCTGAAAGGGCTCTGGCGGTCGTGGAACTACCCCCCTGCCCCCTGCGGCCCAAACTTGGGAGGCAGCAGCACCACCTCCGAGAAATAGCCCAGCGCAGCACCGCGCTCGGTCCACCGAGAGTAGGGGTGGCTGCGATAGCGACCGCTGCTGTGCTCCCCTTCCCTTCTCGAATGGGCCAGGCCCGAAGTGCTCTGGGGAAGAGGAGGGCAACTCTGACCTCCGGAAACCACACTACCAGTTCTTCGGGCAAAGAGTCAGCCTAGTGTGTGAGTGTGTGTGTGTCCAGAGGATGACAGACGCTAGGCTCCCCCAAGCGCCAAATGCTGAAGCAATCAACCCCCTATTAAAATCAAATTTATAACCCCTAATAATATTAAGCGAAATTATTAAAATAATGGGCATATGTTATTGGTCTTTAGGAGAGTTCATTGAACACATTATAAGCTGTGAGAAAAATTGTTTAGGGTTTTCCAAAGCCTACCAGCCCCGTGGGTGGGGGGAACGAAAGAGTCACAGTAAATATTTGTCATGACTTGTGCAAGAATAAAAGGGCCTATTCCGAATGTTTTCAACTTTTAAATTTTCTTGTTGGAAATTGTTGATTTTGAGACATCAGATCTAAGAAGAAGAATGAAACAAGCGGGAACTTTAGCATCAACTCAAAGCCTGGAGGCTTTTCTTATTTGGGGGAAGAAGGAAAACGGCAAGACGTGTTCGACAATCTCAGTATTGAATTGGTTGAATGACTTAGATCTAAAAGCTGGAGAGCTGCCAGAGGCCCCTTTAGGTCCAAGGACACGGGTGCTGGTTTTCAGCAAGAAAATAAAATGTGAAGGAAGAAGATGCGGCCTGGGGGTGGCCTTCTAGTCCACCCGAGGACGTGTGGAGCGGGTGGCCACAGCTTTCTCACAAAATGGTTCCCAGTTCTCCGGCCCTCGTGTCCCAAGGCTTTGTCCGAACAAGTCACTGACCCGACGGTATAGCCCAGTCTTCCCCTTTCGCCTTTCTCTCCCGCTCTTCCACTGCTGAAGATAGGATGGGGAGCGGGAGGGAGACGGCAGAAGTGTAAGAGTCTCAGATTGAGTGTGCAGTTTAGAGCCTGGGTAGGGGCTCTGGGCCCAAGGACCTGCCCCGCTACCAGGTGCCAGGGCCTGGGCAGGGGGTGGGATGAGGGGTGCAGGCGTCCTCCCATCCTGCACCCACGCCCCCACCGTCTAAACAGACCTGAATGCTAACCTGCCCTTGCCTTCACTCCAGAGCCCTCACCCCCTGTCAGGGACCCAGAGCTGCGCTGCGGTTCGCTGCCCACAGGGAGGCCCGAGTGCGGTCAGCGCAGGATGGTTCCTGCCAGCCACCGCCAACGTGAAGTTCAGTGAGCTCCAGCTTGCTCCCTTCGCGCTGCTCTCCATCCGCCACTAAATAACTCCCCTCAACGCGAGAGTCACTTTATCCCGAGGCAGCTGGAGTCCCCTGGGGAGGCCCATCATTATTATTATTAATCATCGTGACCCTCACTGCATTATTAATGACCACATGATAACTGGCATCGGTATCAGCTTCTCCCGGCTCAGGGATGTCCCACGAAGTCCCGAGCTGGGAGGAGGCTCCTCTCGGATCAGAGGCTGCTGCGGTTCTGCTTGGGGCACGAGCCAGGGGACGCTGCTGGGGCCAAGGCTCGGCTGGGCCCGAGGAAAGGAAACACGTTCCAGGCCACACACGCCCATCCTACTCCCAGCCGGCTCTTTTCCCCTTTGCTGGCACCTTCTCTCTTCTTCCTCCCCACCCCTTAGCTCTTTTGTCTCTTTTTCAGACGCTGTTTTCAGTCTCAAGTGGTTTTATTTTCCGCACAAAACCCTGAGATCAAGAGCAGATCACAGGCTGGACCGAAGGCTCGGGTTTCCCTAGACCCTGTGCGGTGCTCCCGCACCCGGAGGTTCGCTAGGAAGGCCTCGGCCCTCCAGGTGAGGGACAGCCTGCCTGGGTGGCTAGGATGGGGAGGTGTTTCCTGACGGGTCCCTGGTGAGCTCACTGGTAGCATCAGGCATATCTGGGGACCCACCAAGGATCCACTACGGACTCGGATTCTATCCTCCCCCACATTACCCACGGAAATAATCTGTAATCCATAGGGCACGATAGGGCTGTTTCCAAGGACTAAGATATATAGGCCTCAGAATAACAGCCAATAATATTTGGATGAGTTTTTCTTTTAACTTCAACATACACATGCCCCGGAAAGAGGCCCTGGGGATCCAAAGCAGGGGTTCGATAAGTACTTGCCTATTGATTGATTATAGTCTGATATCGCTCTGGTTCCACAAAACTTGGAGCTCCTTGGCCCACTGTTACCCCCAGCAGACTGCAAGAACGGTTTCTATTTTTAACTGGCAGCTCAGAACAAGGCCTTAGAAATGCCTTCCTCCCCCCTTCACTTCCCCTTTCTTGTCCCCCACCCCTTCCGCCCCGGCTGATTGTTGCTGGATTTTTATTTTAGGTAAAAATGTAGATCTTTCCAGACTGGATCCGGTGGTCGGGCATAAACCCTCAGGTCTGTCCCGCTGAGCGTCTGAGAACCAAAAGGCGGCCTTGCCCGTTTAAACTGAGTGTTACAAATGAGAACTTCTGTAAACCATAACCAGGGCAGCCGAAGGGTCCAGGTTCATGGTCAAGGCTGTGAGGCGAATGGGGCCAGCAAGTCCAGGCCCCGCCCCGCCCCTCAGCGGCGACCACCGAAATCTCCCGCGAGGAACTTGGGACCAGGGTCCTCCCACTCTAGCCCCGCCCTGACAGGGCACAGTCCGGGAGCCCTGAGTTCAGGGGCCACCTCGTCGTCGCCCTCCCACGTTTTCCTTTTGTTCCGAGGGGCCAGAGCTTTTGAAGAGGTGACACCTTGCTTCGCCTTCCCCAGCTCTAGATCCTGCCTTCCTCCGGCACCCTCCTGATCCACCGAACCCAGAGAGGTTCGGCTCAGCTGCCAGGCAGGGGGTGGCGGCGCCCCTTCCCTTGGGCGCGCGCGCACAGGCACACACACTCAACACTTTCTCCACATCCCAACCGACTCACACATGCTCACTTCCTTCGGCTTCCGCACCTCCCAGCCACGGGCTCGCGTGGGTGGGAAGGACCTGAGGCCGCAGAGATGGGGGTGGGGTAGCGGGAGGACCCAGCGCAAGATGCTCCCCGCACCCCTCGGCTCATTTCTGCCTCTCCCACCCCGTTTCTAGAATCACTACAAGCTGGCCACGTCTGCGCTGCGCCCTTGACTCAACCGGTCTTTGGAGGGGCCACCGCCCGGGCGGCACCCGGAGGCCGCCCTTTGAACCACCAGCGTGGGACTGGGCAGGATGGGGGCTACTTGCAGTTGGGGGTCCCTCAGGCCCATAACCCGGGGACTGCGAGGAGCCAGACTGCCCGGCCTGCCGACGCTCCTCCACCCCTGGGCAGTGTGCTGGGGGGGATCCCCCTCACCTCCGGGTAAATCTTGAATGAGGGAAGAGCGGACTCTCCCCTCCCCCTCTACAACCCTGGCCTCAACCTCCTGGAACCAGGCATTCTCTGTCCCAGAGGCCCGGCCAATGGCCCGGGGGAGCACAACGGAGCTCTGCGGAGCCATAGAAGGTGGGGGGTAGAAATAATAATAATGTTAATAATGTCAAAGATAATCATTATCGTTAACCTTCCGCCACTGAGCTTCTCCTGAGAGGCCCACAGAGGCCTGGGGAAGCTCCTTACCGAGCAGAACCGGGAATGGGCATGGGGTTTCCTTAGGGGAGAGGAGCTCTTATTTTGTCCCCGCTAAAAACGAACCAAAACCTCGGGTCTGGAACCAGGCAGAGCCTGCGAGGGCCCCTTGCTGCAGACAGGGCTGGTCCTTTTTCTTTTCTTTTCCCCTGGGCCCACAGTGGTTAGTGTGAGGGCGTGGGGTTACCCGAGACTGTGGAGTCTGCTGGGTCTCCTAGGCGCGGCCTCCGCCCCCACCCCCTGGACCTGTTCCGCGGCCTGTCCCCGCCTGCCTGGACCCGGTGGCTTTAATGAGCGCCAGTGCGGCGTTGGCCCCGAGGTTCTGCAGATGCGCTGACCTGAGTGGAGGGCGCGAGAGGTCAGGCGCGCGCCGGGCTCCTCCCAGGCCCACGCTGCGCGGATATTGATCCTGGGAGAAAGATAAACAGAAGAGTTGGACATTCAGTCATGAATACTAATGAGCCAGGGTAGGGGTTTTAATTGCTGTGGACTTCCTTTTTCCAGTTAATCCTTATTGCAAACTTCACAGGAGTCAGCTTTTTCCAGCTTCGTTTTGTCTCTTCTCTCCCCACCACCCTCCTCATATTTTCGTGTGAAATGTCCCCGTGAGAGAGACCCGTGTCAACTTCACTTTCTCTCCTCGTAGTGCTAGTGCAAGTGCCAGGGCCTACATCCCCGCGTCCCCAGCGTGGCTCAGCTCACTAATTCTGAAAATAGAGGGGATCCTATAAAATAAATTGTTTCAATGTGGGTTTGGCGAGTCTGCTTCTTGACTTCCTCACCCTTATTGTTTCAAATACTTCGTGTCCTTGGCCTTTAAACTTCCTCTTGACAATTGCCTCTTTTCTCCTGGCACCAAACGGTGGGTGTATTCCATCCATTTCTCAAGTCTCCAGTATTTGGCACTGGCTTTGCCAACCGCAGTTTCTAAGTATTTCAACCAAGCAGTGAATTGTCAGGCAAGCTAATTCACCAGTTTACATAAATGTAGTGGTTTCTTTGGTATCTATAAGCAACACTGAAATATGAGACTAGAACCTAAGGGAAATGTCAGAAAGATTTCTGCCTGCCTTCTTGATATGCATTTTATAACTTAGCCATAACTATTTTCTCAAAGCCACTCTTGAATTGAGTTTCTTTTCCTTGAAACTGTATACATCAACTGCAAATTCTATGAAGCACTTTTGGTTGTGTGATCAGGAGAGAAAAACAATGCAAGCCCATTTCTGTGACAGACTATGTAGACATGTGCTGAAATGCAAGCCAGAAAAAAAAATCAAATAGAATAATTTCCAATGTTATTCTGATCTTTAAAGTTTCGGACAAAATAGGCCTATATTTCATATCATTGCCAATAGGTTGCAGCATTGAAGTCTCCTGAGGATTCTGTTTCACTTACACTTTTCAGTCCAAACTTTTTTTTCTTCCCACAATGATTTATTATGTAAGTAATTTTAAGGGATACAGTTTACAGCTTGAATTATTAGACTGAACACCTCTGGCTGACACCACAACGCCTTTTTTTTCCTGCCTGCAGCTGTGAGTCACAACCCCATTTTCATACCCAACTGCTGCACATTCCTTCACAAGTATACTTCCTTCTTGCAAAGATCAAACATGCTTTGGTCAAAGTGTTTATTTTAAAATACAGGAAAATTAAAACTAAACACAGATCTACTGAAAAATCCCCAAATGTATCATATTTTCCTCCTCCTGTGCCCACAAAAAAAAAAAAAGGTAACAAATTGCACCACTTTCTGGAATAAAATTTTGAATTGAAGAACACATAGGCATATAAAGACACAGTTTTCATTTTATTTTGGAAACATAACAGAAAATGTCCCAATTCTGTTCATATCTAGGTTTCTGTTTGAATGGCTCTGATTTTTACCATAAAAATATCACAGGCCAAAAAATAACAACATCAACATCATTAAAAAGATGCTGAAGGCATCTGTTTTATTCACCAACCTACACACTCCTTGTTCTTAGTTCATTTTTCCATCTTAGTCTTTTTATTTTAATTATACCTTCCAGAATGTAACTTGGATATCTTGGAGAAGGATATCTTGGAGTATTTTCCAAATAGAAAACAAAAGGACTTAATAGCTCAGAAATAACAATTCCTAAGTGTCTCTGTAGGTCTTTGGTGTGTGCGTGTGCTTACCTTTTCATTTCAAATTAAGGTGAAAAATTATAAGGCAGAATCACTCCTTCTCGGCACCTAAATCCTGGAAAGTGGATTTTACCTGAGGATTTTAGTGAGCAAGCTGCCCTTTTGCAGCACATTGCCTGACTGCTTATTTCAGCTTCTCTCCGCTCCCTTGTGAAAGACACACAGATTTTAGCCACCTTCTCTCTGAAGCAGTTTACTCAGCTTCTGCAGCCAGAGTTCCTTAACAGGGCAGAAATTGTTGGGCTGTTTTTAATCAAGTTTGGAAGCTGAATCTTTTCCCCCGGACGACTGTGCCCAGGGGTGGATCCGGCTGAATGTCTGGCTCTGCAGGCAGCGGATTCAGCCACTGGTTTTTCAGACACAACACTAGAGAATGGCGTTGAAATAATCGCGAGCGGCAGAAATGTTTAAAAAAATATTAACTTCCCATACCTCCCATACTTCTGAACTAAAAGGCAAAAGAAGCCAGAAGGAAATCTGAAATGATACTCATTTACTTACTGAAAGCAGACCAAGAAACTGTAAAGATACTTGGTGCTTTAAAAATGTACTCTACAAAATCTTTCAAATTAGATGCCATTTAGGGTCAAGAATAGTAAAGATATTTTACGATTGATTGGTTAAAACTTTGCTATACATTAGGGATAATAAATAAACAGACCAGAAGTTTCTTTCCAGGAAGAATTTGGGAAGCATACAGAAAATAATCTGTATGTGATACTCTTCCTTCTATTCTCTCAGGGGAGATAAATTATAGTACATACTATTTGTATTTTTTTTTTACATTAGAGAAATAAATAAAAATATTTAGCTTTATATGCTATTGAAAATTCTTTGCAAGAATGAAAAATTCAGGATTTTCAAGATAAAGAACAAAACAAAGACTCATATTACAGTCTTCCTCTAAAATACATTTCTTCCTTTGCTGGGTTATCAAATGGCATCTTTGGTGATTTTTTGTTTATTTGAACAATCTTTTCAAATTAAAATGCACCGAATATTTTTCCCTAGCTAGCTTAACTTCAGGCACACAAACATTTCAAAAAATTCTAAATGGCAATACAAGTGTTTTTGTAAAGCCTGAACAACAACATTTCATATTATGAAAAAATTAATTTATTGTGACTTTCCTATTTAGTAAATTATCAGATATATCAAAAAATTTCACCTTAAAAATGTGAACTCCTAATCAATCTTATAAATCTGAGAAACTATTTTTATAATGGGTAATTTTAGGTTTATACTTCCATTTCCATTCTTTAAATCCAAGTGAGTTCATTTTGAAAATAGATTTGGACTAAAGGGAAGTAGTGAAAAGTCTTAAAGTATTAATAAAGTACATCTCGACTATATTACACACACATACTTCTTGAGTAGGCAAAAATGTTTCAACTGAAGAGAGCCATCACATCGACCATCTGACTTCAGATGCTTTCTACAGAAGTTTAACATAGCTATTTTATAATACAGCAAAAATGTCATCTGAAGCTTCAGGGTGACATTTTCTTAATCTTGATGTGATATTAGTAGATTACTAATTCAGACATGTAACAAATAACTGATTTTATTGGGCAAAATACTGCTTCATCTATTTGTTAATATAGCTATCTCACATAAGATGCTATTGTAACCTATGCAAGTTCTCTTTTCTGTACAATTGTATTCCCTTGTAGGCAATCTACTATTCTCTTATGCCCCCAGCATTCTTGCACTGGAAAGGTGAATGTTGGGTACTCAGGTTGGAAACCAAATTGAGTGTCTTATGAGAAAGCAAAAGATGTCTCCCTCTGACAGATGCTACTCTGGGTGCCTTTTCTGCTAAGCAGATCTCAGAGCTAAATTAGCCTCATCATTTGCCTTTCTCTTTTTTTCTTCCCCTAAGGTTTTGGTCCAAGTGGCAGCCCTCCCTGCAACAGACCATAGGTTCCGTTCCATAGCTGTAGTGTCAGCTATTTCTTTGCTTCAAGTTTTCCTTTGTGTTTAAGCTACAACAAAACAAGTTTGAAAATCATTTTTAAGACAGCATTTTCAAGAAACTCTTCCTTTCCTGCTGCCAAACAGCGCTGCTCCCCAACCTCTTGGCTGGAACCCTTGCTTTCGATTTGTTTGTTTCACGCGTTTCCCTAAAGAGCCGGCTCTTTGCGCTGTTTAATTCTGCTTTTAAAATGCATGGCTTATGCCCTGAATCATTTTCTGAAACAAATTGCTATCGAAAGTGTATCAGATTCGTTCCAAATATGGGATTTGGGTCAATATTCTCATGGTCTAAATATTTTTTTAAAATGTTTTTTGTCGTAGGAGTTCACACTTTTGCAATATATTTTCAGTTGAAGTAGTGTTGCCTGTATTTCTCATGATAAACAAAAAGTAGCAATTACCTACTGCTTAGACTTTCCTTTATTATTATTTTTAGCCTGTGTATCATTACCTAACTGGTATGTGTTGTTCTGTCCAGCTCTTGATGATCTAGTTGAATTCTAGACATTGTGCCAAGAAGTGTATTTGAAGCAGATAAGTACGTATAACACAAATGCGTTTTGTTAGACCTGATGGATGCTATTTTTCTTTTAATAGGTTTGT
Organism: Nycticebus coucang; assembly: GCF_027406575.1. NCBI lineage: Eukaryota > Metazoa > Chordata > Mammalia > Primates > Lorisidae > Nycticebus > Nycticebus coucang. Next base: position 12,249,954 of record NC_069794.1, on the reverse strand, counting down.
AGCAAACTAACACAATAACACAATGTATTCCTTTTCAAGGTACATTGTTGAAACAGGTCTATTAAGAGCGCGTTGAGCTATTTCTCGCTTCTATTGAACAGTCTGTTGCTCAAACACAACAGCCAACAAACGCCAGCTGCCTCAACAAAAGTAGAAACCTAACCCTTTTATGTAATGTTTTAACAGAAAGGGTAGCTCTGTTTAATTAAAAACATTGATGATTCAGTGAAACAATGGAAACTCAAGTTCAAGTGGTGCTCTATTGATTTAAGATGATTTTTTACTAGCAATGGGTATAATTCATTTTTTTTTCCAGCTCTCTCTTGTGTAAAGGGGTTCCTTCTAGGGGCATTATTTGGGTGAATAGGAAAAGACAGAGATGGCTATTGCCTTAGAAACCTGATTAAGGCATGTTGCTTTGAGGATAAGGTGTTTAATTTATAAGTGCACCCCATATTTTTTGTCAGTTTATTCGCGGCAGGGAATCTTTGAAAAGTAGCTCCTCTCAGCAGGTTAAAAAGTGAAGTCTGCGTCCTGGCATTTAAATGTCTTTGTTATTGTGTCAAGCAAGTTGTTGAAAACTGCATGCTTGGAATACTAAGGTTGGGCAGCTAGAGGAGGCAAGGTGTGTGTGTGTGTGTGTGCGTGTACGCGCCCCTGGGCGCAGGGCTGTGTTGGGAGGACAATTATTTCCATCAGCTGCTCGCTAGCCCGCGCCCGTCTGCTCCTCTTTAGAGAACCGACGGCCTCCTGGCTTTCAACTCTGGAAGTGAAGCAGGACGAATTCCTCCTTGGAGACTCCCTCTTCGGGAGCGTCGAGCTCTCTCTGTCCTGAGGAGTGGGGCTCGATAAAGGGTACCCAGGTCACCCGGGCAGGGGAGCACTCGAGGGCCGCAAGGCTCCGGCCCCGTCATCCTCAGCCGGGCGGTCAGCCCAGGAGGGCGGCGGCCTCGGGGTCCAGGTGGGCGGGGGCAGGTGCTTCCCCCGCGGCCGCGGCCACAGCCCGCGCCGTCCCTGCTGCCCGCCGGAGCCAGGGCGGCCGAACGTGGCGGCCGCGTTTCGCGCTCCTTCCTCCCACCCGGGCCCGCAGGCCGAGCTTCCCAATTCCCAGAGCCCCGGGAACGTGAGCGCCCTGAGGGGACGCAGGCCCCGTCCCTCTAGGGCGCCCCCCTCCGCCCGCCCAGGCCGGGAGGAGCAGTGGGCGACGGCCAGGGGCTCTGCTGGGTCTTTCCCAGCGGCCCGTCCCTAGGTGGGACGAGGACAGAGAGAGCCCCAGGCGTCGCCCACCTGCCGCGACCCGCCCCGAGGGCCGCGCTTCCGCCGCCTCCGACGTCCCGCGCACCCAGGGGTCAAAGGGCGCTGCCGCCTCGCCGGCTTCCGGGGTGGCGTCCCCGACCCCGCTCGTCCCCTCGCGACCGCGGGCCACTGTGGGTCCCGAAGGCCCGAGACCGGGGCCCCGTCGCGGACGAAACTCCGGGGGAGACAGTGCCCAGAAGAGGGACCTGGGAGGGAAGGTCCGTGCGGGCCCCTCAGGCCCACGGTGAATTATTTAAGCTGTTCCTGGTGTTTAAAGAGGTTTTTCAGTTTTTAAAGAATGTTGTAAAAAAATATCAGCCCTTGTTAACTCCCTCATTATATGCTTTTTTTCCCTCGGCTGAACAAACCCAACTTCCTGAGACCGAGGAGCTATGTAAGTGTTTAAACATGTGTCAAGTGTCTTATAAATAATACAAATTCATAGAGAAGAGGAGGAAATTTAACTGATACCTGAAGTAGTTGGCATAGCTGCATTTTGCTGTGAGGTTATTTTTGGCCGTGGGGCGTAAAGAAACTACCCCGAGAGGGGGCGTCGCGTGGAGCTCCTCACTCTGCTCACCCACCTGTGCTCATCCCCCTCTGGAGATGACTGGTAGGGGCCTGCGTCCAGTCAGTCGAAAAAGTTCAAGTTCTCTGCAGAGTCTGTAAGTTACAGAGTTAATGTTTAGCATTTTGGAGTTGCCTTCCTATCTTTTCCTCTCAACCCCCTATCCTTTTCCCATTTTCCTTTCTGCTCTTTTTATCCAAGTATCTGCTGCTATGACATTGCTGTGACATCGCCCATTTCTTTTTTGTTTTTGTTTGTTTTTGAGACAGAGTCTTAACTATGTCTGTCGCCTTCGGTAGAGCCGTGGCGTCACAGCTCACAGCAAGCTCAAACTCTTGGGCTTAAGGCATCCTTTTGCCTCAGCCTTCCCAGTCGCTGGGACTACAGGCGCCTGCCACGATGCCCAGCTAGACATCACCCATTTCTTGTTTATGGGGATTAATGCTGCTTCTGGCACAAAAAGACAGTAGGAGGGATGAGGTCTGGGCTTTAACTTGAGATCTGGGATGCCAAACCATTTATGTTTTGATATTCATTTTCTTACCTGGAAGAGCTGAAAAGAAAAATGTTGGGTGTAGTAGCTTATACTTACAATCCTAGTATGCTGAGGCCAAGGCAAGAGGATTGCAAAACCAGCCTGAGCAAGATCAAGACCCTGCTCTATAGCCGGGCATTGTGGCGGGCGCCTGTAGTCCCAGCTACTCGGGAGGCTGAGGCAAGAGAATTGCCTAAGCCCAAGGATTTGGAGGTTGCTGTGAGCTGTGTGACGCCACGGCACTCTACTGAGGGCAATAAGGTGAGACTCTGTCTCTACAAAAAAAAAAAAAAAAAAAAAAAAGACCCTGCTCTACTAAAAATAGAAAAACTAGGTGGGTGTTGTGGCAGGTGCCTGTAGTTCCAGCTACTTGGGAGGCTGAGGCAGGAGGATTACTTGAACCCAGGAGTTTGGGGTTGCTGTGAGTTATGACATCATGCACCCTTTACTTGGGGCGATGACATAGTGAGACTCTTACTTTAAAAAAAAAAGATTCTTCCTTGGGCGGCGCCTGTGGCTCAGTCGGTAAGGCGCCGGCCCCATATACCGAGGGTGGCGGGTTCAAACCCAGCCCCGGCCAAACTGCAACCAAAAAATAGCTGGGCGTTGTGGTGGGCGCCTGTAGTCCCAGCTACTCGGGAGGCTGAGGCAAGAGAATCGCCTAAGCCCAGGAGTTGGAGGTTGCTGTGAGCTGTGTGATGCCACGGCACTCTACCGAGGGCCATAAAGTGAGACTCTGTCTCTACAAAAAAAAAAAAAAAAAGATTCTTCCTAACACATTTTTTAGTACTTCTGAGGAAGTAAGTATAACATATTATGATAAAATTACATATACACACTATTTTGTACTAAACTGTACCCTATTTTTAATTGCACATTAACTTTGTGGCCACCCTGCATTGTGTGCCAATTAACCTTTAGTGTTGTCTCCATACTTTAGTTCCTTGGATGACATTTTTCATATTGATCGTCATTCTGAGGAAGATTTCTTTGGGCATTCTATTTCTAGCTGTTTTAAAATGTCTAAACTAGGGGGCGGCGCCTGTGGCTCAGTCAGTAAGGTGCCGGCCCCATATACCGAGGGTGGTGGATTCAAACCCGGCCCCAGCCAAACTGCAACCAAAAAATAGCGGAGCGTTGTGGGAGGCGCCTGTAGTCCCAGCTACTCGGGAGGCTGAGGCAAGAGAATCGCTTAAGCCCAGGAGTTGGAGGTTGCTGTGAGCTGTGTGAGGCCAAGGCACTCTATCGAGGGCCATAAAGTGAGACTCTGTCTCTACAAAAAACAATAAAAATAAAATGTCTAAACTAGAGGGAGATGTGGGAATTTTCATTTATTTATTTTTTATTTATTTATTTATTTATTTATTTTGTAGAGACAGAGTCTCACTTTATTGCCCTCGGTAGAGTGCCGTGGCATCACACAGCTCACAGCAACCTCCAACTCCTGGGCTGAAGCGATTCTCTTGCCTCAGCCTCCCAAGTAGCTGGGACTACAGGCGCCTGCCACAATGCCCGGCTATTTTTTTTTTTTGGTTGCGGTTCAGCCGGGGCCGGGTTTGAACCCACCATCCTCGGTATATGGGGCCGGCGCCTTACCGACTGAGCCACAGGCGCCGCCTGGAATTTTCATTTATTAAAATAATCAAATGTTGGCCAGGCACAGTGGCTCATGCCTGTAGTCTTAGCACTCTGGGAGCCTGAGGCGGGAGGATCACTTGAGGTCAGGAGTTTGAGACCAGCCTAAACAAGAACCAGACCCCATCTCTACTAAAAATAGAAAAATTAGCTGGGTGTCATGGTGGGCCTCTATAGTGCCAGCTAGTTGGGAGGCTGAGGCATGAGGATTGCTTGAGCTCAGGAGTTCAAGGTTGCTGTGAACTAGGTTGAGGCCATGGCACTCTAGCCCTGGCAACAGAGTGAGGCTCTGTCTCAAAAAAACAACAAAAAAAAAAACTCAAGTGTTTTCATAAAGGCAGAAATATCTTTGATTTTTAAAGCATCATATTCATTGTAAGTATGATTATCTTCAATTTGGAAGATTAACAAAAATTGACTGCAAACCTGTCTATCTTACCTTGACCACGTCGTTAAATTAGCCGTGGTCCCTGTTCACAGCACCATGAATTTCCATAAAACTCCATCCAAATATTTCTAGGGTACTCAAGAGATGTCTTAGGTATTTTCTTTTTTTTTTTTTTGTAGAGACAGAGTCTCACTTTATGGCCCTCGGTAGAGTGCTGTGGCCTCACACAGCTCACAACAACCTCCAACTCCTGGGCTTAAGCGATTCTCTTGCCTCAGCCTCCCAAGTAGCTGGGACTACAGGCACCCGCTACAATGCCCAGCTATTTTTTGGTTGCAGTTCAGCCGGGGCCGGGTTTGAACCTGCCACCCTCGGTATATGGGGCCAGCTCCTTACCAACTGAGCCATAGGCGCCGCCCTGTCTTAGGTATTTTCAATGACAAGTCCAGTAGTAATAGTATCTTACATTTTTAATCTCTTCTCCAAGTCCTTGTCTTCTTCTGTATGCTTTGCCTCCAGGCTGTGGTTGCCTCATCTCTGTGCTCTGTTGACTGGTCTGCTGGGTGTGGCCTCTCTTGTCAGACATGCCTTCCGTGTGCACTGTTGCTGCTGCCTCTGGATGCAGCTAGTGGTAACTGTGCTGGTGATTTAGAAATACCAAAGCTCTGTTGTTGATTATCTCTGATGTCGTCTCTCACAGGGTTCCAAACCTATGGTCTGCAGTGTATTTTGTCACTGGTCTTCATATAAACAGTATTTCTTTTCTTTTTATTTTCTGAGACAGAGTCTCACTTTGTCACCCTGGAATTGAGTGCTGTGGCATCATCATAGCTTACAGCAACCTCAAACTAATGGGCTCAAACAATCCTCATGCCTCAGCTTCCTGAGTAGCTTGGACTACAGGTGCCCACCACAATGCCCAGCTAATTTTTTTATCTTTTTTTTTTTGTTTTTGGCCGGGGCAGGGTTTGAACCCGCCACCTCCGGCATATGGGACCGGCGCCCTACTCACTGAGCCACAGGCGCCACCCTAATTTTTCTGTTTTTAGTAGAGACAGGATTTTGCTCTTGCTCAGGCTGGTCTTGAACTCTGAAGCTGTCTCAGCCTCCCAGAGTGCTAGAATTACAGGCATGAGCCACCACAGCTGGCCAGTGTTTCCATTTATATTTATAGCCTTACTGTTTTGTTTTTTTTTTTTGTAGAGACAGAGTCTCACTGTACCGCCCTCGGGTAGAGTGCCGTGGCGTCACATGGCTCACAGCAACCTCTAACTCTTGGGTTTACACGATTCTCTTGCCTCAGCCTCCCGAGCAGCTGGGACTACAGGCGCCCGCCACAATGCCCGGCTATTTTTTTGTTGCAGTTTGGCCGGGGCTGGGTTTGAACCCACCACCCTCGGCACATGGGGCCGGCGCCCTACTCACTGAGCCACAGGCGCCGCCCAGCCTTACTGTTTTTAATTTGAATCCAAGGTGGTCTGAGCTAGGGATAATTTCCAGTATTAGGAATTAATAGTACATTCAAAATTACTCCTCTAAGCAACCTTTGGTACTTTGTTTCTAAATCAAGCTACCCAATTTTCTTTGCCTAAGATAGTAAGTTTACTCCCAGGAGGCTTTTTGGTTTCTCATGTAAATACATTTTAGGTGATTGTCTTCCTGCCTTTTCAGAGTTGCTCAGATACGTATGAGCCCTAGTGAAAAAAGATAGGAATAGTTAGGATTATTTCTCTTCCCAGTACTCTCACTTAGATGTAAATCTGCATCTATACTGATCAACTCCGAAATTGGCAGATGAAAACTTTGTTGAGGTTAAATAAATACCTTTTTGATGTGTAAACAATTTGTAATAAGAATGCCAGCCATCTGTTGAAAGACAAACAATAAAAACAAATAATTGTGAACAGAATAGTCAATACATACATAATTTACTAATTTGTTATTTGTTTTTAATATTTAGCTAGTTGTCAGTAAACTGACAAAGCTAGGAACTGAGACAAGACTGATGCTGAATTCAGATAGGGAATTTTGATTTTTTTCTTTATGTGCCACTGTCCATCCCATGAAAGAATATGGTGCCTCCTCACAGGAAAAGATGTAGCTTGTTCTGTAATGATGGAGTTAAGGCAAGTATGGAAAATGAGTAAGTAATACAAGGTAAATAATACAAAGTATGGAAAGTGGCTAAGTAATACAAAATATCGTGACTCCCTTAAAAGAATTATTAGTAAATTATTTTTGTCTTTTTTTTAAATTAAATCATAAATGCATAGATCATGTATACATTAATGCATGTATGGAGTACGAATAAATTATTAAATATTCAAAGGCAAGATAACTTCAGAAATTATAGAAGGATTACATAACTTACCAATCGATAAACATGTATATTTATTTATAAATGTAATACATAAATCATGTATAGGTGGTCCCTGGGCTATGGGTGTGATTATATTAATGAGAATGGATGGGGTTAGGGCTGATCTGTATATGACTCAGATCCCTAATGATCAGTAATAACAGTAATAATAATAACAACAATACTGTAATGACTCATATATGGTAATAATGACACAGTGTAATACTGTGAAAATAGTAATACCCCTATACTGTTATAATACGTTACAGAAAGTATTCTCTCTCTTTTAATTCAAACTGAACATTAAAAAAACTCATATAGGGCGGCGCCTATGGCTCAGTCGGTAAGGCACTGGCCCCATATACCAAGGGCGGCGGGTTCAAACCTGACCCCGGCTGAACTGCAACCAAAAAATAGCCTGGTGTTGTGGCGGGCGCCTGTAGTCCCAGCTACTCGGGAGGCTGAGGCAAGAGAATCGCTTCAGCCCAGGAGTTGGAGGTTGCTGTGAGCTGTGTGATGCCATGGCACTCTACCGAGGGCCATAATGTGAGACGCTGTCTCTACAAAAAAAAAAAAAACTTATATAAAAAGTTTTTTTTTTGCAGTTTTTGACCAGGGCTGGGTTTGAACCCACCACTTCCAGCATATGGGGCCGGCGCCCTACTCCTTTGAGCCACAGGTGCTGCCCCATATAAAAAGTTTTGATAGGACATCAGGGAAATTTCAAAAAGAGTCTTAAAGGTTAAGACTCACCTAATGGGCGGTGCCTGTATATCACTGGGTAGGGCGCTGGCCACATACACTCAGGCTGGCAGGTTTGAACCCAGCCCGGGCCTGCTAAAACAACAATGACAACCGCAACAACAACAAAAATAGCTGGGCATTGTGGCCAGGGAGCTGTAGTCCCAGCTACAGGAGGCTGAGGCAAGAAAATTGCTTAAGCCCAAGAGTTTGAGGTTCCTGTGAGCTGTGATGCCACAGCACTCTACCCAGGGAGACATAGTGAGACTGTCAAAAAAAAAAAAAAAGAAAGAAAGGAAGGGAAAGCGGGTGGCGCCTGTGGCTCAGTGAGTAGGGCTCAGGTCCCATATGCCGTAGGTGGCAGGTTCAAACCCAGCCCCGGCCAAAAAAAAACCACAAAAAAAAAAAAAAAAGAAAGGAAGGAAAAGAAGGAAAGGAAGGAAGGAAGGAAGAAAAAAAAAAAAAAGACACCTAATGTTGCATCAACATCTTGCTTACTGGAGGGGGCATTTTTTGAGTCAAGAAGTAGGCTAGGCCAGGTGTGGTGGCTCATGCCTGTAATCCCAGCACTCTGGGAGGCCGAGGTGGGCAGATGCCCTGAGCTCATAGGTTTGAGATCAGCCTGAGCTAGAGTGAGACCTCCTTCTCTAAAAATAGTTGGGCGTTGTGGTGGGTGCCTGTAATCCTACCTATTTGGGAGGCCGAGGCAAGAGAATCACTTGAGCCCAAGAGTTTGAGGTTACTATGAGTTGTGACACCATGCACCATGGCACTCCACCAAGAATAACAAAGTGAGACTCTGTCTCAAAAAAAAAAATGAATTAGGCTGAAATTAACAGAAGATGTACTTGGTGGCTTGCCTTCCAAGTCACGAGATTTCTAGGCTTGCCAGGACAATGTCTTGTTCTCAGTAATTCCTCAGATGAGTTATGACATTGGTGGCTGTTGTAGTAAGTATGTTTAATCCTCTATAGATGATGATGGCGAGGATGGAGTGGGTGCTGGAGAATCAGGATTTGATCCTGTTGTTGGAGGAGGGGAGTTTACCACTGAAATCAGTTTCTTGAAAGAGGTATCTAGGGTTATTTGCACACCCTTTTTTCTTTCTTTCTTTCTTTCTCTCTCTCTCTCTCTCTCTTCTTCCCTTCCCTTCCCTCCCCTCCCCTCCCCTCCCCTTCCCTTTTTTGTTTTGTTTTGTTATAAATGGTCTTGTAGCAGCTGATGTTCTCACTAACTGCACAGTAAACCTTTGTAAACTGCTCAGCATTAGGATCCTAGCAAATCCTGTTTCAGTGAGATGCAAGGCTTCAGGTAATTCTTTTGTTGTAAACATCTTGGCTGTAGATCTTTTGATTCTTTGTGTTCTTGTGTTTCTGTTAGCTGCTTCTGTAGTTCCATAAGGTCTTGTGGTTAACTCCTGTAAGTCAATGACATTGTTTCCATTGCTGTCGGATTGTACTGCATTGCTGCTGTCCTGCACAGCTTTTCTAGCTTCAGCATTGTCTTCCTTTGTGAAGCCATGAAAATAATTAACAAAAGTGAGGGCACAGTTTGTTCCACACCCCTTTCATTGCTTATTGCTTCATTTTTCTCCCAAGAATCAGCAGTGGTTTTGATGGCATCACAGATGTTACAATTCTTCCAGAACTCTAAAGGTCATCACATCATCTTCCATAGCTCCAACTGCTTGTGCAAATGTAATAAGCCTTAAATGCAGAGATAGCTCCCTGTTCATTGGCTGTAGTAATGATGTAGTATTGGGCGGCGCCTGTGGCTCAGTGAGTAGGGCGCTGGCCCCATATGCCAAGGGTGGTGGGTTCAAACCCGGCCCCGGCCAAACTGCAATAACAAAAAAATAGCCGGGCGTTGTGGCGGGCGCCTGTAGTCCCAGCTGCTCGGGAGGCTGAGGCAAGAGAATCACATAAGCCCAAGAGCTGGAGGTTGCTGTGAGCCGTGTGACGCCACGGCACTCTACCGAGGGCGGTAAAGTGAGACTCTGTCTCTACAAAAAAAAAAAAAAAAAAAGATGTAGTACTGAGTGGTAAAAATATGACCTTTATATTAGAGTAAAGGTCATCTGAATGTAGCAACCCGTATAGCCTATGGCTAAGAGGAGTGAGAGTTACAAGAAATACCTGTATAGCTCAATAATGGACCACCTTGATGAAAAGGGCATGGAGAGGGATTTGGCTCTCCTAACAAGCATGAGAGCTCGTGAGATGAGAGCAGTGGTGAATTGGCAGTCTCTATACCTGTGGTGTTGAGAGGCACGATATCAGCCTTTTATTAGGCTGGAGGAGAAGGCAGTCGTGGGCAAGTGCCTTCTATCACTGACCCGCTTACTCTGACTCTCTCCTCTCCTGCCTGCAGAACGCCAGCATGGTGGCTCTCAGGTGAAGATTACCAAGCTCTGCTAAAGACTAAGATCTATCTATTCTAAGACTGCTTTACCCTCTCTAAGACACACACACACACACACTCTCTCTCTCTCTCCTGCTAAAGTACACAGCCCTCAGGTACCTAAGAGAAATTGTTCCTGAGCAAGGTAGCTAAGCGGTCTGCATCTGGAACCTAGTTAAGCCGGGCCAAGACCTGGCCAGTCCAGGACCCTAACAAGCGGTTGCAGTGGTGGGCTGTGACATCTGAAAATGTTGGATGTCCAGGAGCACTGTACAGCACAAGCAGAATTTTAAAGAAATATATACATACATATCTATTTTATTTTATTTTATTTTGAGACAGAGTCTCACACTGTCGCCCTGGGTAGAGTGCTGTGGCATCACAGCTCAACAGCAATCTCAAACTCTTGGGCGTAAACAATTCTCTTGCATTAGCCTCTCAAGTAGCTGGGACTACAGGCGCCCACCACAACGCCTGGCTATTTTTTGGTTGGAGTTGTCCTTGTTGTTTGGCGGGCCTGGGCTGGGTTTGAACCCGCCAGCTCTGGTGTATGTGGCTGGCACCCTAGCTGCTTGAGCTACAGGCACCAACCCAGGAATATTTTTTCTAAACAATAATGTTTCATAGCAGGAATAAAACTGTTCAAGATTCTGGGCCAGGCACCGTGGCTAACTCCTGTAATCCCAGCACTCTGGGAGGCCAAGGTGGGTAGATTGTCTGAACTCATGAGTTCAAGACCACCCTGAGCAAGAGCGAGACCCCTGTCTAAAAAATACCCCTGTCTCCCAAACTAGCTACTTGGGAGGCTGAGACAAGCGGATCACTTAAACCCAAGAGTTTGAGGTTGATGTGAGCTAAGATGCCATGGCACTCTACTGGGGGTGACAAAGCGAGACTGTGTCTCAAAAAATAAAAATAAAAATAATGCTGTGAAGTACTCTTGGATTTTTAGAAATAGAAATAGTAATAGAAATAATAGAAATAGAAATAGTTTCTATTTAGAAATAGAAATAATTTCTATTTAGAAATAGAAATAGCTCACGCCTGTAGTCCCAGTGCTGTGGGAGGCCGAGGGGGGTGGATTGCCTGAGCTCAGAGGTTCAAAACCCATATGAGCAGCAGTCAGCCAGAGTAAGACCCTGTCTCTACCAACAACATCAAAAACAGCCAGCACCGCAGGAGAAAGAAGAAAATCAACAAAAAAGGAGTACTTCAAACAAAGAAGAATGAACAAGCACATTGAAATTAAAAAAAAAAAAAGAAATAGAAATAGAAAAAGCCTTGAGCTTAAAGTCTCCAGATGTATTACCCCCAAGCAACAAGATTAGTAGTCTCCCCCAGTGTACTTTTTTATCTTTCAAGATATAAGTTCTTTCAAGCACTTTTTGTCTGGAACAATTCATTTTTGTCCATGTTAAGTATTTGTTCTGGCAAATAAGCCTCCTCTCAATAATTTTCTTCAACATTTCAATGAATTCAATTGTTTTAGCTACATTGGCACTGGCTGCCTCCCCTTTCACTTTAATATTATGTATATTTATTCTGTTTTTAAAGTGATTAAACCAACCTTTACTTGCAACCAGTTCTTCATAACAGCTGCTATTTTCCCGTATAGTTTCTAAACTGTCGAAAATGCTTCCAGCCTTTTTCTGCTAGGCTAATAGGAATATTACACTTATTTTGATCTTCTAACCAAATTAGTAATAACCTTTCCATTTCAGAAATTAATCCACTGCTTAGTGACAATTGATGCTTTCACTGGAACACTGCCTGTCACATGTTGCACTTTCACTTTATCCTTTATGATTGTTGGATAGTTGAATGACCGAAGCTTAATGCTTTCCCAGTGAATGGTGTCTGGCCTATCCAAATGCTTAAGTTTTTTTTTTTTTTTTGTAGAGACAGAGTCTCACTTTATCGCCCTTGGTAGAGTGCTGTGGCGTCACACAGCTCACAGCAACCTCCAACTCCTGGGCTTAGGCGATTCTCTTGCCTTAGCCTCCGGAGTAGCTGGGACTGCAGGCACCCGCCACAATGCCTGCCTGTTTTCCTGTCCAAATGCTTAATTATTTCTACTTTGATTTCCATTGTAATCACCTTCCTTCTCTCTGCAGGCTCACCTGGACTTACAGTGGACTTTTACTTCGGAGTCATGATCATAAGAGTAATCATAGACTTACAAAATCAAATTAAAAAGTTAAGACAATAAACATACTTTTTTTTTTTTTTTTGTAGAGACAGTCTTCACTGTACCACCCTCAGGTAGAGTGCCATGGCGTCACACGGCTCACAGCAACCTCTAACTCTTGGGCTTACGCGATTCTTTTGCCTCAGCCTCCCAAGCAGCTGGGACTACAGGCGCCCGCCATAACGCCTGGCTATTTTTTGGTTGCAGTTTGGCCGGAGCTGGGCTTGAACCCGCCACTCTCGGCATGTGGGGCCGGCGCCCTCCCCACTGAGCCACAGGCGCCGCCCAGTAGACATACTTTTATCTGACAATGTGAACGTTACTTTTTTTCGCATTATTATTGCTCAATATTTTGTTGCAGCAATCATTTGATTTCTTTTCTGATTTTTTTTTTTTTTTTTTGAGACAGAACCTCGAGCTGTCACCCTGGGTAGAGTGCCATGGCATCACGGCTCACAGCAACCTCCAACTCCTGGGCTGGGTGATTCTCCTGCTTCCACCTCCCAAGTAGCTGGGACTGCAGATACCTGGCCACAATGCTTGGCTGTTTTTTGGGTGTAGTTGTTATTGTTGTTTGGCAGGCCTAGGCTGGGTTCAAACTTGCCAGCTCAAGTGTATGTGGTTGGCGCTGAGCCTTTTCTGAATATATTTATCTTCATTCATTCTTTTTTTTTCTTCATTCATTCTTTACGAGGTTTTTGTTTCTAGTTCTTATTTTAAACATTGTTATTGTTATTAAATTTTAAGTCTCTTTAATTTTGTGAAGGCAAAAACTGGAAACCAAATAAACACATGTACATGTATAGAGAAAATAAAAAAATAATAAAATGTCTTTACAAAAAAAGAAAGTTAAGACAAAAGTGATGTTCTGTATAAGCAACCGTATAAACAAAGAGACTACCTGCTAGCATAAAGACGCTACACTCATGAACTGCTTGTACCACATGGTTTGTTTGCAGGCATAAAAGAAACTAGTTCTTTAGTTATTAATTTTTTTTTTTTTTTTTTTGTTGCAGTTTGGCTGGGGCTGGGTTTGAACCCGCCACCCTCGGCATATGGGGCCGGCGCCCTACTCACTGAGCCACAGGCGCCGCCCTAGTTATTAATTTAATTATTTAATTATAAATTATCCTTATGTGGAGCTTTGGTAGCCATTAAGTATGAAATGCTATAAGTTGGGTCACTGGTAGCCTAGAGACTGACTGTATAGAATTAATATAAATTATATTGTAGGGCGGTGCCTGTGGCTCAGTGTTTGAACCCACCACCTCCGGTATATGGGGCTGGTGCCCTACTCCTTGAGCCACGGGCACCACCCTATTTTATTATTTTTTTTGAGACAGAATCTCACTTTGTTGCCCTTGGTAAAGTGCCATGGTGTCATAGCCACAGCAACCTCCATCTCTTGGGCTTAAGCGGTTCTCTTGCCTCAGCCTCTCAAGTAGCTGGGACTACAGGAATCCACCACAATGCCCAGCTATTTTTAGAGACGAAGTCTCGCTCTTTCTCAGGCTGGTCTCAGACTCCTGAGCTCAAGCAACCCTCCTGCCTCGGCCTCCTAAGTGTTGGGATTATAGGCGTGATCCACTGCACCTGGCCTATATATAATTTTTTTATTCTATGTCATCTCTCAGTTTTGTTAAGTTGTATTATTTATTTATTTATTTGGAGACAGAGTCTTACTTTCTTCCCTCTAGTAGAATGCCATGGCATCATAGCTCCTAGCATTTTCAGTCTCTTGGGCTCAAGCAGTCCTCTTGCCTGAGCCTCCCTAGTAGCTGGGACTACAGGCACCTGCCACAACACCCAGCGATTATTTTATTTTATTTATTTTTATTTATTTTTCTTAAGACAGAGTTTTACTTTGTTGCCTTCTGTAGAATGCCATAGTGTAGCTCACAGCAACCTCAGACTCTTGGCTCAAGAGACTCTCTTGCCTCAGCCTCCTGAGCAGCTGGGACTATAGGAGCACACCACATGCATGGCTATTTTTAGAGATGGGGTCTCGTTCTAGCTCAGGCTGGTCTTGAACCTGTGAGCTCAAGCAATCTACCGCCCTCGGCCTCCCAGAGTGTTGAGATTACAGGTGTAAGCCACTATGTCTGGCTTTAATTTTTAAATTTTTATTTTTTTTTTTTTTTGTAGAGACAGAGTCTCACTTTATGGCCCTTGGTAGAGCGCCGTGGCCTCACACAGCTCACAGCAACCTCCAACTCCTGGGCTTAAGCAATTCTCTTGCCTCAGCCTCCCGAGTAGCTGGGACTACAGGCACCTGCCTAAATTTTTATTTCTATTAGAGATAGAATCTCACTGTTGACTAGGCTGGATTCAAACTCCTGGGCTCAAAAGATCCTCCTACTTCAATATCCTGAGTAACTGGGGCCACAGGCAGATGCCACTGTGCCCAGCTGTGTTACATTTATGTTGTGTTAATAGTATTAATCTCTCTCTCTCTCTTTTTTTTTTTTTTTTTTGTTTCGAGACAGAGTCTTACTTGGTCGCCCTTGGTAGAGTGCTGTGGCGTCACAGTTCACAGCAACCTCCAGCTCTTGGGCTTAGGTGATTCTCTTGCCTCAGCCTCCCGAGTAGCTGGGACTACAGGTACCTGCCATAACGCCCAGCTATTTTTTTGTTGCAGTTTGGCCAGGGTCGGGTTTGAACCTGCCACCCTCTCGGTATATGGGGCCAGTGCCCTACTGACTGAGCCACAGGCGCTGCCCAATAGTATTAATCTCTTATCAAAAAGTTGTTAAAAATCACTCTTTCTCTGGCCAAGATTCACTAACTGGTACCAGAGTATAAACTACATAAAACTGGACAAAATACAAAAATACATAAAACAACTGTTTTCAGATTTTGGACAAGAGGCAGTGTAGGACTGTATCTGTTAGATAAAGGAAACACACAAGTTGAGCCTCATAATTTCCCTGACTTTGTGCATGGAGGTGCTTTTTGATCTGTGGTGTGGAGAAGTAGAACCCATACAGAGCTGCACAGAAACATAGTATCAAAAATCTGCATAAGGACCCCTTAAGTCTTTGGAAAAATGTAGGCTGTATATGCACGGGGAAGGACCCTGCAAGACCTGTAGAGAATAGCTACAGCGATGAGCTGAATGGACATATCAGAGACCACATTGTGCTGGGAGATGCTGGACATCCACCAACCAAATGGGAGAGATCTCAATAAACACTCCAGTTAACAGCTTAGGAGTTTGGCTACTCTAACCCTAAGGTGTCCTCTAGACCCATGTACTTAAAATTTTAAAACAAGCCTCAAAACTTGGAGGTGATATGCCAGTAAAAAATACCACCTGAAAAAAAGTCCACCTGCCACAATAAACCTCTCTTTGAAGAAAGATAAAATCAAAAATTAAAAATATAACAGCCAGACTTGGTGGCTCATGCCTGTAATCCCAACACTGTGGGGGTATGAGGCGGGTGGATTGCCTAAGCTCACAGGTTTGAGACCAGCCTGAGCCAGAGTGAGAGAGACCTCGTCTCTAAAAAAAAATAAAATAGCCATTGTCGTAGTGGGCGCCTGTAATCCCAGCTACTCAAGAGGCTGAGGCAAGAGAATTGCTTTAGCCCAAGAGTTTGAGGTTGCTATGAACTATGATGCCTTGGCACTCTACTGAGGGTGGCAGACTGAAACTCTGTCTCAAAAAAAAAAAAAAAATTAAAAAATAAGGTAGCATGCATGCAGGAAATTGAGATTTATAACTAAGAGTAAAGCAGTCAATAGAAACAGACTGAGAGTTGACAGGATTCAAATAAACAGACAAAAATGTAATATGACTATTTTTTTAATTTTTTTGTAAAGACAGAGTTTCATTTTACTGCCCTCGGTAGAGTGCTGTGGCGTCACACAGCTCACAGCAACCTCCAACTCCTGGGCTTAGGCGATTCTCCTGCCTCAGCCTCCCGAGTAGCTGGGACTACAGGCGCCCACCACAACGCCCAGCTATTTTTTTATTGCAGTTTGGCCGGGGTTGGGTTTGAACCCACCATCCTCAGTATATGGGGCTGGCGCCCTGCTCACTGAGCCACAGGCGCCGCCCTGTAATATGACTATTTTAAATGTTTAAGAATTCAAGGAAGCTGGGCGAGGTGGCTCACACCTGTAATCCTGATATTCAGGGAGGCCAAGGCAGGTGGATTGCTGAGACCAGCCTGAGCAAAAGTGAGACCCCATCTCTACTAAAAATAGAAAAACTGAGGTAAGAGGCTCATTTGAGCTCAAGAGTTTGAGGTTGCTGTGAGCTAGGATGCCACGGCACTCTACTCAGGGTGACAGCTTGAGACTCTGTCTCAAAAAAAAAAGAGGCTCAGTGCCTGTGGCTCAAGCGGCTAAGGTGCCAGTCGCATACACCTGACCTGACGGGTTTGAATCCAGCCCAGGCCTGCCAAACAACTATGACGGCTGCAACCAAAACATAGCCGGGTGTTGTGGCGGGTACCTGTAGTCCCAGCTACTTGGGAGGCTGAGGCAAGAGAATGGCTTAAGCCTAGGAGTTGGAGATTGCTGTGAGCTGTGATGCAACGGCACTCTATCCAGGGCAACAGCTTGAGGCTCTGTCTCAAAAAAAAAAAAAAAAAAAAGAATTAAAGGAAAAGAAGGACCAAATGAATGAATAGATAGGACATATCAGTAGAGAAATGGAAACTATTTTAAAAGAACCAAATAGAGCTCACTCCCCGGCCATCTTGGCAGCTGGTCTTGGTTGGAGGCTGTCCTGCATTTAGGGCAGGAAGATGGTGGCCGCAAAGAAGACGAAAAAGTCACTGGAGTCAATCAACTCAAGGCCCCAGCTCATTATGAAAGGTGGAAAGTATGTGCTGGGGTACAAGCAGACTTTGAGGATGATCAGACAAGGCAAAGCGAAATTGGTCATCCTCACTAACAACTGCCCAGCTTTGAGGAAATCTGAAATAGAGTACTATGCCATGTTAGCCAAAACTGGTGTTCATCACACAGTGGCAATAATATTGAATTGGGCACAGTATGTGGTGCCCCGGCCCACGGGGAATTCAACAGGGACCTGGGAAACAAAGGGGTCAGTCGAATGAGGGGACAAGAGACACGAAAGAATGAGAGTAAGTCAAGAGTCTGATCAAGCTCCGTGGAGTTTATTTTTCAGCTGGACTTATAAGCACACAAACGAGGAAGTAACTAAGGGCTATTCCTAACAGGCTGGGGAGGGGGCTAGTTTCTGGAAAATTACTAGGAGAAGGACCCTAAGGCAGGGGGTGCATTTTTGAGGAGATATGGAAGGGGAAAGTACCGTTGCTATTTACGGTTGAATTCCTGAGAATAGTTTGCTCGTAAAATCAAGATTGCAAGGGGCATTTTTGTGATATGTTTTGGCTCCCGGCATGTGGGAAATACTACAGAGTGTGCACACTGGCCATCATTAATCCAGGTGATTCTGGTATCAGTAGAAGCATACCAGAACAGACTGGTGAAAAGTAAATCATGTACATTTTTTCTTTAATAAAACTTGCTAGAGCTTGTTTAAATAAATAAATAAATAAATAAAAGAACCAAATAGAAATTCAAGAACCAAGAAAATATTATATCTAAAGGAAAAATTATACAGGATAAATTTGACAGTGGATTTGATATGGCAAAGGAAAAGATTAGTGATCTTGAAGACAAGGCAAGAAAAACTATCCAAATTGAAGTACAGTGTGAAAAAAGGCTGGGGAAAAAATGACTGGAGCATCAGTAACCCGTGGGCCAAGATTTGTGAAACTGGAACCTTGTAATTATAGGAGATGCTAAGGGAGAAGATTTCTAAGCAATGGTGGCTGAGAAACTTGATGTATTTGAGGAAACTATAAACCTATATAGATCCAAGAAGTTCAAGTAAGGGTTTGATAAATGAAGACAACACACCTAGGCATACCATACTTGATTTTCTAACATCTGAAGATACAGAAATAAAAGTCAACTAGGAGCGGTGCCTGTGGCTCAGTTGGTAAGGCGCCGGCCCCATATACCGAGGGTGACGGGTTCAAACCCAGCCCTGGCTGAACTGCAACCAAAAAATAGCTGGGCGTTGTGGCGGGCGCCTGTAGTCCCAGCTGCTCGGGAGGCTGAGGCAGTAGAATCGCGAAAGCCCCAGAGCTGGAGGTTGCTGTGAGTCCTGTGACGGCCTGGTACTCTACCGAGGGCAGTAAAGGGAGACTCTGTATCTACCATAAAAAAAAAAAAGAAGAAATTCTATAGTCAATGGAAATATCTTTCTAAAATTAAGAGAAATAAAGATGTTTTCATATAAGCAGAAGTTTATAGAATTCTTCACTAGCAGACTGCAGTCCAAGAAATTTTGTTAAAGGAAGGCTAGAGGAAAAGGAAAACAGAAAACTGTATCTGCAAGAAGGGAAGAACACTTGAAAATATGTGGGGAAGTAGGAAAGCCTTTTTTTTTTTGTAGAGACAGAGTCTCACTTTACTGCCCTCGGTAGAGTGCCGTGGCGTCACACGGCTCACAGCAACCTCCAGCTCTTGGGCTCATGTGATTCTCTTGCCTCAGCCTCCGGAGCAGCTGGGACTATAGGCGCCTGCCACAACGCCCGGCTATTTTTTGTTGTTACAGTTTGGCAGGGGCTGGGTTTGAACCCGCCACCCTCGGCATATGGGGCCGGCGCCCTACTCACTGAGCCACAGGCATGCCCGGGAAAGCCTTTTTTTATTTTTTATTTATTTATTTATTTTTATTTTTATTTTTTTTGGCCGGGGCTAGGTTTGAACCCGTCACCCCTGGCATATGGGACCGGCGCCCTACTCCTTGAGCCACAGGCGCCGCCCTATTTTTTATTTTTTTTGAGACAGTCTCACTTTGTCGCCCTTGGTAGAGTGCTGTGACATCATAGCTCATAGCACCTCTCTTTTTTTTTTTGAGACAGAGTTTCACTTTGTCACCCTCAATAGAGTACTGTGGTGTCACAGCTCACAGCAACCTCCAGCTCTTGGGCTTAGGTGATTCTCTTGCCTCAGCCTTCCGAGTAGCTAGGACTACAGGTGCCCGCCACAATACCTAGCTATTTTTTGTTGCAGTTTGGCAGGAGCTGGTTTCGAACCCACCACCCTAGGTATATGGGGCCGGCATCCTACTCTGAGCCACAGGCACCGCCCAACCTCTTAACTCTTGAGCTCAAGCAGTCCTTTTGCCTCAGCTTTCCGAGGGACTACAGGCGGCTGCCACAATGGCTATTTTTAGAGGTGGGGGTCTTGCTCTGGCTCAGATTGTTCTCAAGCCTGTGAGCTCAGGCAATCCACCCGCCTCTGCCTTTCAGAATGCTGGGATTATAGGTGAAAGCCACCATGCCCGGCCCTTTTTAAAAATTTTTAAATATCTTTAAGAGATAATTAACAATTTAAAGCAAAATGGCAATGAAATAGTAATTTATTGTGGAGTTTAAACCATGTAGAAGTAGTAATAAAATGTGATATCCTCAGTAGCACAGTACACAGGTAAGGGAAAATGGAAGTGTTCCATTTTAAGGCGTCTTTGTTTTATGTATATCAGTGGTCCAATATTAATTCATGGTTGAGTATAATAAGTTAAGGATGCAGATTATTATTGTTATTATTTTTGAGGCAGAGTCTCAACTTTCTCACGCTTAATAGAGTCCTGTGGCATCATAGCTCACAGCAACCTCAGTTTCTTGGGCTCAAGTGATCTTGCCTCAGCCTCCAGAGTAGCTGGAATTACAGGCACCTATCACAGTGCCTCGCTAGTTTTTCTATTATTAGTAGAGAGAGAATCTTGCTCTTGCTCAGGCTGGTCTCAAACTCCTAAGCACAGGCTGCTATCCACCCAGTTCAGCCTCGCAGAGTGCAAGGATTACAGGGGTGAGATACCGTGTCCTGGCCCAAAGTTGCATATTATAATCCCTACAGCAACCAATAAAAAATAAAACAAAGAGCTATACCTAAAAAGCCAATAGAGGACATGATGTGGAAAATACAAGTAATGCAAAATAAGGCAAGGAAAGAGGGAAAAAGGAACAAAAAACCCAAGAAGGGGCTAATAGAAAACAAATAGTAAGATAGTAACCTGAAATCTAATAATATTAATAGTTGTATTAAGTATAAATAGACCCAATCAAATTAGAAAGACAGATTGTCCGACTAAATTAAAAACAACAACAATAAAAAAGTAAGACCCAGGTTCTTTACAAGAGACTTTAAATACAACGTGAACACAAAAAATTCAGTTTTATTTTGGCATGTCAGCAAGACATAAATGGCAAATGAAATTTTTAAAATGCCATTTGCAATAACAAAAAAAAGATTAGTGGAGAAAACTCTAACAAAGATGTAAGAAGGAAGGAAATATAATAATGAGCACAGAAACGAGTAACTAGAAATGAAAGAAGCAATTGGAGGCTCAAGAAAACCAAAGCTGATTCTTTGAAAAGATTAAAAAAATAAACAAATTTTTGGCAACAAATAATTTACAAAGGTACCAAAACACACTTTAGAATTTTGTTTATTTATTTTATTTATTTATTTTTTTGGCCGGGGCTGGGTTTGAACCTGCCACCTCCGGCATATGGGACCGGCACCCTACTCTTTGAGCCACAGGCGCTGCCCTGTTTATTTATTTATTTATTTGAGACAGAGTCTCACTATGTCGCCCTCGGTAGAGTGTTGTGGCGTCACAGCTCACAGCAACCTCAAACTCTTGGGGTTAAGCGATTCTCTTGTCTCAGCCTCCCAAGTAGCTGGGAATACAGGCGCCTGCCACAACGCCTGGCTATTTTTTTGTTGCAGTGTTTAGCTGGCCCAGGCTGGGTTTGAACCCACCAGCCTCCATGGATGTGGCCATAACCACTGTGCTACAGGCACTGAGTCTTTTCTTTTTTTGAGACAGTTTCACTATGTCACCCTTGGTAGAGTGCTGTGGCATCACAGCTCACAACAACTTCAGACTCTTGGGCTTAAGCAGTTCTCTTGCCTCAGCCTCCCAAGTAGCTGGGACTATAGCCCGCCACAATGCCCAGCTTTTATTTTTTTTTTTAATTGTAGTTGTCATGGTTCAGCAGGCCTGGGCCGGGTTCAAACCTGCCAGCCCCGGTGTGTGTGGCCGGCGCCCTAACCTCTGAGCTACAGGCGCCAAGCCCACACTTTAGAATTTTTTTCTTTTGGCAGTTTTTGACCAGGGCTGTGTTTGAACCCACCACCTCCAACATATGGGGCCAGCGCCCTACCTCTTTGAGCCACAGGCACCGCCCATACTTTAGAATCTTTAAAGGGGTCAAAACTATAGATACAGTAGAGATTCCACTATAGAGTAGAGAAGTTAGGACTATTGGTGAAATGGACAACTTACTAGAAATATGTAAATTAATCAAAGTGACTGTAGCAGATACAGCCAGTTGATAATTCAAAATCCAACCTTTTTTCTCCTTTACTAACAGAACTCTGATTTTGTTTGTAGTTACAATGTACAGGTAAAGAACACATCACCAGTTTCCTTTGTTGGCCAGGTGGGCCCTGAAACACAGTTTTGGATAATGAAGAAAAAGCTTTTGGTTTCTTGATACAGGCACCATGCTTATCTGCTTCATTTTCTTTCTTGCCTGAAAAATTGATTGTGAGAACTCAAGTCAGCTATTTTGAGTTTGTAAAAGCATAGGGTGGAGTCCTCTAAGTTAAGGACAGTAGAATGGAAAGATAGAAAGAGCCTGCATTCCTGACAGCATCATTAGGAAGTTGTATCTTCTCTGAATTGTCTGTGTCTAGTCTTCATGTTATGTGAGGAAAAACTTTAAGTCAGAGGGAGTCCATTTTTCTGTTATTTCCTGTATTCTTTACCTGGTACACTGCTTAAAGAAAAAATAGAAAACCTATGTGAACAGTGTATTTACAGTCATGCATTGCTTAATGACAAGGATGCTTTCTGAAAAATTCATTCTTAGGCAGTTTCTTCATGCAAATATCATAGACTGTACTTACACAAACCAATATGGTATTGCCTACTGAACATCTTGTGGTATAGCCTAATGCTCCAAGGCTACAAACCTATACAGCATGTGACTGTACTAAATATTGTATGCAGATGTAACATGATGCTAAGTATTTGTGCATCTAAACTTACCTAAACATAAAAAACATAATGCATTGTGTTATGACATTGTGATGGCTACAACATTACTAGGTGACAGGAATTTTTCAGCTCTATTATAATCTTATGGGACCATAGTTATATTTGCAATCTTTTGTTTACCAAAACATCATAATGTGGCATATAACTATATATTATGTATTTTATATTTATAAATTATTTGACACCATGACATTTATTTTTTATTTTTTGACACCATGATATTTAACTCCTAAGCCTTTAGCATGTACCTGCTAAGATTGAGGATCTCCAATGTAACTATATTATCATTATCACAATTTCTAATATCTTGCTCATACTCAAATTTCTCTGAAACTTAGGAGTTTGAGAGCAGCCTGAGTGTGATCCAATCTCTACTAAAAAACAGAAAAAGGTGGGCGTTGTGGTGTATGCCTATAGTCTCAGCTACTCAAGAGGCTAAGGCAGGAGGATTGCTTGAACCCAGGAATTTGAGGTTGCTGTGAACTAGGCTGAAGCCATGGTACTCTAGCCTGGGCAGTGGAGCGAGAGCCTGTCTCAAAACAACAACAAAAATAGAATTAACACACTGAAGCTTTTTGTCAGAGATCATGTTTCTGAGAAGATTTTAGAATATCATCTTAAAAGCCCCAGAGCCAGGGAAGAGAAAATGGGGAAGGAGAAATACCACGTTAAGAATTCACTGTTACAAAAATGGCCTGGAGAGAGTGACCAGAGTTCAGGAAGGGGCAGGGAAGTGCAGAGGGCATTTCCATTCTCACACCTGTAAGTTATTAATGACCTTTGAAGTGATTGTTGATGGAAGCGCTTGTACATTTGAGCTGCTTCATATGCGTTCTTAGTGTATTCAGAGAACTGCCTGGCTTTGGGAGCCCTGAAATACCTTCAAACTGAATCAGAGATCAAATGGGAAAATCTATAACTTGGGAATATCATGTAGCCATGTGACATGTGGAAGGATCCAAAGCAGGAGAACCAATGCCTAAGTAACTACACTGTATGTTTTTAACTCTGAGAAATTTAGCATTGCTTTCACAACTTTAAAAATAGCAATCTCAGAAAATGATGTTCCAGAGTTACAAGTTAATATGGTAAGAGATAACATTTTTATAATTTAGTTTGGGTTCAAATGCCTGTACTTAGGAGATTAGAATCTAATTACCTTATTTGCTTTCAAATTGTCATCAGATAGCATGTATAGCATTTGCTTGTTTTATGTTTTGAAGTCCTGGGACAAGGACATTGCCTTTCTTGTTGAGAGCTGAGTCAATTTTGTTTGTATTTATCAAAGATGAAATCACTCCAAGTCTAACTTTCTTTCTATTATAGGCAGTTAGCCCATGAGTGCATTCAACAATTAGTTTCCCTTTTAGAGGAAGTAGCAAAGCACATAGGTCTGTGACTTTATTTTTATTTTTTCCTATCTATATTTCTTAAAATTATTTTTCATGCTTTTTTTTTTTTTTTTTTGTAGATACAGAGTTTTATTGTGTCGCCCTCGGTAGAGTACTGTGGCATCACAGCTCACAGCCACCTCCAACTCCTGGGCTTAGGCAATTCTCTTGCCTCAGCCTCCCGAGTAGCTGGGACTATAGGCGCCCACAACAACACATGGCTATTTTTTTGTTGCAGTTTAGCTAGAGCTGGGTTTGAACTGGCCACCCTCAGTATATGGGGCTGGTGCCCTACTCACTGAGCCACAGACGCTGCCCCTTTCATGCTTTTTTACTAATATAACTTTCTAACTTAATATCAACAACTATTGACATGACATTGCATTAGGAAACAATCCTAAAGAATTCATGGGAAAATTATAGAACATGAGTTATTTCCAAAGTATAATTTTTACTTCTTATTAGTAGGCAAGGACTCAGGTGAATCCTTTGTTTAGAAATTAGTAATTAGGGGCGGCGCCTGTGGCTCAGTCAGTAGGGCGCCGGCCCCATATACCGAGGGTGGCGGGTTCAGACCCGGCCCCGGCCAAACTGCAACCAAAAAATAGCCGGGCGTTGTGGCAGGCGTCTGTAGTCCCAGCTACTGGGGAGGCTGAGGCAAGAGAATCGCTTAGGCCCAGGAGTTGGAGGTTGCTGTGAGCTGTGTGAGGCCACGGCACTCTACCAAGGGCCATAAAGTGAGACTCTGTCTCTACAAAAAAAAAAAAAAAAAAAGAAAAGAAATTAGTAATTAGGCTGGGCACCTGTAGCTCAGTGATTAGGGCGCCGGCCACATACTCCAGGAGATGGTGGGTTCCAACCTGGCCCAGGTCTGCTAAAAAAAAAAATAGCCGGGTGTTGTAGCAGGCACCCCAGTAAGCCAGCTACTAGGGAGACTAAGGCAAAAGAATCACTTGAACCCAGGTGTTTGAGGTTGCCATGAGCTATGATGCCACAGCACTAGGGTGCGACAAAGTGAGACTCTGTCTCAATAAAAAAAAAAATTAGAACTTAAGTACATAATTCTATTGGTTATCACTTCCATTATTTCCTGCATTTTCTCAATTTCTAAAAAAATACGAAGAAGTAAAGAAAAAAGATGTAACATGGTATAGGTCATTAAAAAATATTTTTGGCAGGGCCAGGTAGCTCATGCCTATAATCCTAGCATGGGGATGGAAGGATTCCTCGATTGGTGGAAGGATTCCATGAGGTTGGGAGTTTGAGATAAGCATAAACAACATAAGGAGACCCCCGTCTCTACAAAAATAGAAAATGTAGGGGTGGGCATAGTTGCTCACGCTTGCTCACACTTGTAATCCCAGCACTCTGGGAGGCCGATGTGGGTGGATTGCCTGACCTCACATGTTCAAGACCAGCCTGAGCCAGAGTGAGACCCCCCTGTCTAAAAATAGACTGGCTTGGGACTGGCACCTGTAGTCCCAGCTACTCGGGAGGCTGAGGCAAGAGAATAGCTTGAGCCCAAGAATTTGAGGTTGCTGTGAGCTGTGACGCTATGGCACTCTACCGAGGGTGATAAAGTGAGACTCTGTCTCAAAATAAATAAATAAATAAATAAATAAATAGAAAATGAGCCAGGTAGGGTGGTGTGTGTTTGTGGTCCCAGCTCCCTGAGAGACTGAGGCAGGAGGATCACTCAAGCTTTGAAGTTTTATGTTCAGTGAGTATGATCATACCTAGGCAACAAAGTAAGACACTGTCTCAAAAAAAAAAAAATATATATGTATGTATAAGATTCTCCATAAATGGATGACAGAATAAAGAAAGGAGAATGGGAAGACGAGAGCAATTATTCTAATACCTGAGATCCTATCTATTGTCACTGTCAGCAGTTTTTATCTTTCAAATTCTCATTGTGCTTTATGAAAGTGATTCATTTATAGCAACACCAGAAGCTATATACAAGCTATAGTACAAGACAAGAAATATACATGTATAGGGTGGTGCTTGTGGCTCAGGGAGTAGGGCACCAGTCCCGTATACCAAGGGTGGCAGGTTCAAACCCGACCCTGGCCAAAACTGCAACAACAACAACGAAAATATACATGTATACACACATTTCATTTATAAATCCTAAGTAAAATCTAAGCAAATTAAATCCAGTGATGAGTAAACTGATAAATATATTATGACTGGTTGGGCATGGTGGCTCATGCCTGTAATCCTAGAATTTTTGGAGACCAAGGTGGAAGGCCTGTTGAGACCAGGAGTTTGACACCTCTTTAAGCAACAACTAGACCTTGTCTCTACAAAAAATAGAAAAAAATAGCTGCATGCCTATAGTCCCAGCTACTCATGAGGCAGAGGCAGAAAGATCACTTGAGCCTGAGAGTTTGAGGTTGTAATGAGCTATAACAATGTTACTTCACATTAGCCAAGAGATAGAGACTCTGAAAAACCAAACAAAAACATCATGACCAAATTGGATTAATCCCAGTGATGCAGGATAACGTTAACATTCGAAATCAACCTTATTACATTTAATACTTTGCATATGTAATTTACTAGTTTAAGAGGATAAAGGATTAAAAACCATATGATCATTTTAATAAATGCAGAAAAAAAAAAGGGCCACCGCGCCCAGCTGTATTCACCTTTTTAATTGAGAGTTATTGTCAAGTAATGTAAGAAGAAAAAAAGGTTTTTGTTTGCAAAGAATAAATCAACATTATTTATAGATGACATGATTGTCAGTGTAGAAAAGCTTAATAATCAATGAATAAATTATTAGGATGAATAAGAATATTTAGGAAGGTCGCTGGTTGCAAAAGAATATATACATCTATCTATCTATCTATCTATATATATATATATTTTTTTTTTTTTTTGAGAAAGAGCCTCAAGCCGTTACCCTGGGTAGAGTGCTGTGGCATCACAGCTCACAGCAACCTCCAACTCCTGGGGTTAAGCAATTCTCTTGCCTCAGCCTCCCAAGTAGCTGGGACTACAGGCACCTGCCACAATGCCCAGCTATTTTTTGGTTGTAGTTATCATTGTTGTTTGGTGGGCCCGGGCTGGATTCAAACCCGCCAGCTTAGGTGTATGTGGCTGGCACCTTAGCCGCTTGAGCTACAGGGGCTGAGCTGCTACAAAAGAATATTAAACACTCAATTAAACACCAGGAATATGTTTTAGAAATATAATTTTATAAAAGATTCCATTTATTAAAACACCCAAAATTATGAAGTACCTTAGAAAATGTAAGAAAAAAAGTTTGTTGGGGCGGCGCCTGTGGCTCAGTGAGTAGGGCGCCGGCCCCATATGCCGAGGGTGGCGGGTTCAAACCCAGCCCCGGCCAAACTGCAACAAAAAAATAGCCGGGTGTTGTGGTGGGCGCCTGTAGTCCCAGCTGCTCGGGAGGCTGAGGCAAGAGAATCACGTAAGCCCAAGAGTTAGAGGTTGCTGTGAGCCGTGTGATGCCACGGCACTCTATCCGAGGGCGGTACGGTGAGACTCTGTCTCTACAAAAAAAAAAAAAAAAAGTTTGTTGAAGAGATTTAAATAAATGTAGGGCTATTCTATGTGGATAGGCAAGACTCAATCATATAAGAATGCTGGCCAGTGCTAATCCTAGCACCCTGGAAGGCCAAGGTGGGTGGATTCCTTAGCTTAGGAGTTCAAGATCAGCCTGAGCAAGAGGGAGACCCTATCTCTGCTAAAAGTAGGAAAACTAGGTAGGTGTTGTGGTGGGCGCCTGTGGTCCAAACTACTCAGGAGACTGAGGCAAGAAGATCACTTGAGTCCAAGAGTTTGAGGTTGCTGTGAGCTACAATGATGCCACGGCACTCTACCAAGGGTGACAGAGCGAGAATCTGTCTCAGACAAACAAAAAGAATGAAATATAAGCCATGAACTGGGAGAATATAATAGTGACACATATAACCGACAAACGATTAATATCCAGAATGTATAGAAAAGTCTTACAGATCAATAGGAAAAAGAAAAGTCAATTAAAAAAACCCCAAAAGACATGAACAGGCATTTCATAAAAGAAAAATATAAACAATCAGCAAAGTGGTCAAACTCATTATAGTGAGGATTGTGCAAATTGAATCATAATAAAATACTAAGCATATCTACCAGAATGGAAAAATTTTAAAGTTGGATATTAATAAATGGTGACAAGGTTTATTGAGTAAAACAATTTATCATGTACAGATGGTGAGAAAAAGTTGCTACCATCACTTTGAAAAACATTTTGTTATTATCTAGGACTAGCTGGCAGTACTAGTCAGTAAAGCAGAGCACTGGTGTATATGAACTATTCCCTTCCTAGGAATGTATGTATCCTAGAAAAAGCTTATGCATATTTTGAGCAAGGGACAAGTGAAGAATGTTACCTTCATCATTGTTTAATAGTGACGAAAACACAAAAGTAACACAAATCTTCATGGATAGAAGGGTTGGTTAAATAAAATGTAGTAAGTCATATCTTGATCTATTTTATAGCAATGAAAATTAATGAACCTTAGCTGTACTCATTTGTATGAATGAATCTCAAAAAATGAAGTATTGAGTGAAAAGAAGTTACAGAAAAGTAAATGCCATTCTGTTTGTATAAAATGGTAAATAAGAACATTTGAATTACACATTGTTAAACTCTACTTATATGTGTGATAAAACCATGAAGAAAAGGATTGAACAGTTGTTATAAAACTTAGGATAGTGGGGCGGCACCTGTGGCTCAGTTGGTGGGGCGCCGGCCCCATATACCGAGGGTGGCGGGTTCAAACCCGGCCCCGGGCTGAACTGCAAACCAAAAAATAGCTGGGCGTTGTGGCGGGCGCCTGTAGTCCCAGCTGCTCGGGAGGCTGAGGCAGGAGAATCACTTAAGCCCGGGAGTTGGAGGTTGCTGTGAGCTGTGTGATGCTATGGCACTCTACCGAGGGTGATAAAGTGAGACTCTGTCTCTACAAAAAAAAAAAAACTTAGGATAGTAATTACCTGGGATGGAATGATGAAGATGTGGTTAGGAGAAGGGCATCTTTAAGTACCCAGGATGTTCTTCATAAGCTATATCCTGGGTACAGAGGTGTTCATGTTATGTCCTAAGCCATGTGTTCATAATATACACTGTTTTCTTTATATGCTATTTTTCCACATTATAATGACAAGAAGAATTCACAAAAATTAGACATATGACTTACTCCCTTTACTTTCATCCAGCATACAAATGAGCCATGTTCTTGAAGACTTGAGAGAGTGCAGAATTTTTCCTTTTCAAATAAAAAATCTTTTTATTTGGAAATAATTTCAAACTCACAGAAAAATTGTTTCGAAAACAACTTTTTACCTTTTATTGAATTGTATCAAAAACTCCTATTTACCTTTTATCGAAGTTCATTTATTGTTAACTTTTTATCTTATTTGCTTGATGGTTATCGAGAGATTTTTTTTTCTTTCTCTCAACACACATACATTTTTTCCAAACTGTTTTAAGAATAAACTACACACACCATGCCTTTGCCTTTGCCTCCAGATACGTCACTGGTATTTTTGTAAGAAGGAAAAAAAACCCAAACATCCGTTATATAACTACAATAGAGTTATCATTGTCAAGGAATTTAACATGGAAACAATACTTTAAACAAAAGCCTGCCATCCACATTCCAACTTTTCAGCTGCCCAAATAATGTCCTTTATAGCATCTGTTTTTTCCTCCACTAGAGGTTGCAGTATCTGTATCACATCGAGTTGTTATGTTACTTCAGTCTTTTGTCTGGAACAGTTCCTCAGCTTTTCTTTGTCCCTTATGGCAGTGATATTTTTGAAGAATACTGATGTTTTTTCTTTAAAGAGAATGATTCTCATTTTGAGTTAGATATTTTCTCATGATATTCGGGTTATGGATTTTTAATTAAAATGCTACACAAATGATGTATTCTCAGAGTATCACACCTTGAGACATTTAATATCTGCTTCTCATTGGTGATATTCATTTTGATAATTTGGGCAAAGTGTGTAATTTCTGCACTGTAAGGGTGAGGAATGTTTAAAAAGATTTCTTTGATGAGAGCTGCTGGTGGGTTTTGTAGTCTGCTTCCCTCTCATGGAGACAGGTGGACACATTATTTCCCTCTTGTCTCAAGTCAAAAGAGAGAAGCTTCAATGATACCACTTAGAAAGCTTAAAGTGTGTCTTCTGAATTTATCGGGTCACAGTTCACTGAAGTCCAATTCCTCCTTTTCAGGAAATCTTGAGATCAACAGACTGGCTTGCAGCTTGGAGGTGAAGCAAAGGAGAGCTGCTGGTAGATTGGAATTAGGTTCTTCTTCCTGTTTGTCAGGCAGTGAGTGTGTAAGTGTTTCCCATGAACCAGATGTGAAAGAGAACCTGTCTGGGGCCATTTCGCTATTTGACTCAAAGCCCACTGTAAGGGTGAACAGGCCTATTAGGGGAGACACTGCAAGAAACCCATTGAATTCCTAGTGGTTAGGAGTGATTGAGGTCCTTGGAATGGGGGTACATTCTTTCAGGTCTAGGGAACCACAGGTGAGTCTAACAATAATGGTTCTCTCCTAAGAACCATTAAGGATCCCCAGAGAGGAAGACTTAGCTTTCAATACCTGCAAGCCCAGAATGCAAGAAACCATCAGAGAATAAGAATATCGCTCTCCTCTTTGTAGAGAGGGCTCCAGGTCAGAAAGGGAGGTTAGTAAAATCACAGGAGGCAATGTAGCAGCTTGAGGGGAAAGAGGACCATGCCCTCTTTCCTCATTAATGAGGTTGACCCACTGTAGATCCTGTTCGTGGAAAAAGGCAAGATCTAATGTTTGATTAACTTTGAAATCCATTATTTTATGGGAGCAAAAGCTTTCACTTAAAATGAGATTGAGGGCAAGGCGTGGCAGCTAATGCCTGGAATCCTAGCACTCTGGAGGCTGAGTTTGAGACCATCTTAAGCAAGAGTGAGGCCTAGTCTCTAGTAAAATACAGTGGAAAAATTAGCTGGGCATGGTGCCACTGACCTGTAGTCCCAGCTATATGGGAGCCTGAGGCAGGAGGATGGCTTCATCCTAGGAGTTTGCAATTGCAGTGAGCTATGAAGCCATGACACTCTTCCCAAGGAAACAGAGTGAGACTGTCTTAAAAAAAAACAACAAAAAACAGCATCGAGGCTAGGTGTGGTGGATCATGCCTTTATTCCAGAACTTTGGGAGGCCAAAGCAGGGGATCACTTGCGGCCAATAGTTCAAGGCTAGCCTAGTCAACAAAGCAAGACTCTTTGTCCCTTAAAAAAAAAAAAAAAAAAGGCTCAGTGCCTGTAGCTCAAGCAGCTAAGGCGCCAGCCACATAAACCAGAGCTGGTGGGTTGGAATCCAGCCTGGGCCTGCCAAACAATGACAGCTACAACCAAAAAATGGCTGGGCCTTGTGGCAGGCACCTATAGTCCCAGCTACTTGGGAGGCTGAGGCAAGAGAATTGCTTAAGCCCAGGAGTTGGAGATTGCTATGAGCTGTGATGCCAGGGCACTCTACCCAGGGTGACAGCTTGAGGCTCTATATCAAAAAAAAAAAAAAAAAAAAAAGAAAAGAAAAGCCAGGCTCAATGGCTCACACCTGTAGTCCTACCACTCTGGGAGGCCGAGGCAGGTGGATTGCCTGAGCTCAGGAATTCAAGACCAGCCTGAACAAAAGGGAGACGCTGTCTCTACTAAAAATAGAAATAAAAATAGCTAGGCATTGTGGTGGGTGCTTGTAGTCCCAGCTAGTTGGGAGGCTGAGGCAAGAGAATCTCTTAAGCCCAACAGTTTGAGGTTGCTGTGAGCTATGATGCCATGGCACTCTACCCAGAGTGTTGGAGTGAGAATCTATCTAAAAAAAAAAAAAATATATATATATATATAATATATATATACACATATATGTTTATGTGTATACACATACATATGTATTTGTGCAGGGCAGATAATTTTAGTTCATAGGTTATAAACAGACTTACCAAGGGAGTTGCATCTGGATCTGTTACACATTACAAATTACTGGACTTTGAGCCTGCTGCTGTAGTTGGATAAAACTCATAAAGCCCTGCATGTTATACAATTCTACTTATATGAAATGTCTATAAGGGGCACAGTTATATGCAGAGAGTAGATTACTGTTTTTCTAGGACTGGGGAGTTGGATGGGGATGATTACTGATGGTACAGGGGAATGAAAATGTTCTAAAATTGATTACGGCAGTGATTATACAAGTCTATGAATGTACTAGAACCCTTGAGTTGTACACTTTATTTTATTTATTTATTTATTTTCTAGGGATAGGGTCTTACTCTGTTACACAGGCTAGAGTACAGTAGTGTAATCATAGCTCACTGAAGTCTTGAACTCCTGGGCTCAAGTGGTCCTCCTGCCTCAGCCTCGCATGTAGCTCAGAGAGAAGGCAAGCACACCAGCACAATAGCTAGTTTTTCATCCTGGTCATCCGAATGTGTGTGAAGTGAAACCTCATTATGGTTTTAATTTGGATTTCTCTAATGATTAGTGATGGAGAGCAGTGGTCCCAGCCTTTTTGACAACAGGGACAAGTTTTCTGGGAGACAATTTTTCCACATTCAGGGTGGGAGAGTGGAGGGGATGGGACAGGAGACAGTGCTCAGGTGGTGATGCCAGTGATGGGGAGTGTCTGTAAACACAGATAAGCTTCATTTGCTTGCCTGCAGTGCACCTGGCCTCCTTAGGCCTGGTACCTAACAGGCCATGGTCTGGAACCTTTTTGGCACCAGAACCTGGTTTCATGGAAGACAAATTTTCCATGGACCAGTGGTGGGGGCAGGAGGTTGAGCTCAGGTGGTGAGGCTGTGCTCCCCAATTCCTAACAGGCATGAACGGGCACTGGCCTGAGGCCCAGGGGTTGGGGACTACAGATTAAGAGCATTTTTTCATATACTTCTTGAACATTTATGTATCATCTTTATATATCATGTTATTTGCCCATGTTTTAACTTTGTTGCTGAGTTGCAGATTTTTTTTAATATACTCTAGATATTAACCCCTTATCAGATATGTAACTGGCAGATATTTTATCCCATATCACAGGTTGCATTTTGCTTTGTTAATTATGTTGTTTGATGTACAGAAATTTTTTAGTGTGATATAGGCCCATTTGTCTAGTTTTTCTTTTGTTGCTGTGCTTTTGGTGTCATATCCAAGAAATCTTTACCAAGTCCAATGTCATGAACCTTTCCTTTATGTTTTCTTCTAGGAGTTTTATTGTTTGGGGGCTTATGTTTAGGTCTTTAATGCATTTGGACTGAAAATACCTTTATTTTCTCTTCACTTTTGCTAAGACAGAATTCTTTTTTCTTCCCATTATTTAAAAAATATCATTTCATTGTCTTCTGACTTCCCTTTTATTTTATTTTTGAGACAAAGTCTCACTCAGTCGCTTTGGGGTAGAGTGCTGTGGCATCATAGCTCACAGCAACCTGAAATTCTTGGGCTTGAGCAATCCTCTTGCCTCAGCCTCCTGAGTAGCTGGGCCTACAGGTGCCTGCCACAATTCCCTGCTAGGTTTTAGTAGTCTCACTCTTGTTTGGGCTGGTCTTGAACTCCTGAGCTCAAGCAATACACCCTCCTTAGCATCCCAGAGTGCTAGGATTTCAGGCATGAGCCACTATGCCTGGCCTAAATTTCTTTGAGAGATTAATTTTCAAACTTATCGTTTCTCCTCCTCCTCCTTGTTCTTTTTTGAGACAGAGTCTCAAGTTGTCACCCTGGGTAGAGTGCTGTGGCATTGTAGCTCACAGCAACCTCAAACTCAGGCTCAAGCAATCTTCTTGCTTCAGGTTTTTTTTTTTTTTCTATTTTTAATAGAGACAGGGTCTCAATTTTTGTTCAGGCTGGTCTCAAACTTGTGAGTTCAAGCAATCCATCTGCCTGAGCCTCCCAGAATGCTGGGATTACAGGCGTGAGCCACCACACCCAGCCTTATTGTTTGCTTCTTAAGGTAATACATCACTTTTATATTTTTGTTCTTTGTATTTTATTTTTTTCAGTTTGTCTATTATATGCCTAAGTATATTTTTCTCTGTATTTATCTTGCTTGAGATTTGTAAAGCGTCTTGAATATGTAGTTGAATACTACTTATCGAGTATCACATATTGCTTTTGGAAAATTTTGGTCCATTATTTTTTCACTTATTGCTTTTGATCAACACCAAATCCATGGATGTTAGACCTCCTCATCATCTTCCATGTCATTCTCATGTTCTTTACTGTGTTTTCTATCTTTTTGACTTTCTTACTTTCAGTGCTTGATTTGGTTATTTTATACTGATCTACTCACTAGTTCACTAATTCTCTGTTCTGTTATATGTACTCTGATATTAAACTCATCAATTAAATTATTACTTTCAGTTGCAATGACTGTCTGTTAAGACATTTCCATTTTCTTTTTTTCGTTTCTCTTTCTTGCTTTCTTTTTTTTTTTGGAGATGGGCGTCTCATATGTTTTACATGGCCAGGATGCTGTGTAAAAAATATTTAGATTATTATTCTTTGATGAAATTTAATATATTTTTATATATTCTCTTGTATTTAACTTATAGATATTTTATTTTATTTTATTTATTTATTTTTTTTGGCCGGGGCTGGGTTTGAACCCACCACCTCCGGCATATGGGACCAGCGCCCTACTCCTTGAGCCACAGGCGCCGCCCAACTTATAGATATTTTAAAGTCCCTGTTTGATAATTCTAAAATCTAATTCACTTGTAGGTCTTTTTTTTTTTTTTTTTTTTTGAGACAGAGCCTCAAGCTGTCCCCCTGGGTAGAGTGTTATGACATCACAGCTCATAGCAACCTCCAACTTCTGGGCTCAAGTGATTCTCCTGCCTCTGCCTCCCAAGTAGCTGGGACTACAGGCGCCTGCCACAATGCCTGGCTATTTTTTGGTTGCAGCCGTCATTGTTTGGTGGGCCCTGGCTGGATTTGAACCTGCCAGCTCAGGTATATGTGGCTGGCGCCTTAGCCGCTTGAGCAACAGGCGCCAAGCCTCACCTATAGCTCTTTTTCTAGTGTCTAGGTTTTTTTTTTTTTTTTCCTTTTCTCTTGCTTTTCTTTTTTTGAGACAGAGTTTTACTATGTCACCCTCAGTAGAGTTCCGTGGTGTCACAGCTCATAGTAACCGCAAACTCTTGAGCATAGTGATTCTCTTGCCTCAGCCTCCCAAGTAGCTGGTACTACAGTCTCTTTCCTTTTGATCATTTGGTGTTTTTCTTAGCATGCTTCATTTGGATCTGGACATTGTGGATGACAAGTTGTACTTTTTCCTTTGGTAGCCAGTTAGAACAACATTAGAATGAGTGCATCATTTTATTTTTCTTTCTTGTGTTTTTGAGACGGAGTCTCACTCTATTGCCCTGGGTGGAGTGCTATGGCATCATCATAACTCATAGCAACTTCACTCTCTTGGGGCTTGAGAGATCCTCTTACCTCAGCCTCCCAAGTGACTGGGACTACAGGTATCTGCTACAATGCCTGGCCAGTTTTCTATGTTTAATAGAGACAGGGTCTCATGCTTGCTCAGGCTAGTCTCGAACTCTTGCAATCCAGCCTCCCAGAGTGCTGGTATTACAGGCGTGAGCCACCTTGGCTGGCCAAGGGCATCATCTTGATTCTCAAATGCCTCCCTTCTCTAATTATTAAGTCCTCCTTTGTGTTTTGTTTTCTAATGGTTTCAAACAATTTATCTTATGTTGGATTTTCCCACTAGACCATGAACCAAGGATTTGGGTGAAATGATTAATGAAGAGAGTTCTTCCTTGATTAACCAGTAAGAGTGGAAGAAGAAGGAAATGGAAGAGAAAGCCAAGGCAGCATGCAATTCAAGACCCAGAATCAGCCTCATCGCTGGAACCTTCTGGAATATCACCTATCACCTTAGTGTATGTCTCACGCTGAGGCAAATGAGTTGAGCTTTTATATTCCCATAATGTTCAGTCATAGTCTAATCCAGGCTGTTTGATATGGCCAGAAGCAAAAAGTCCCCATTTCTCCTTTATTGTAATGGTGGAATGAAGAGCATTTCACGGTCATTAATGAGCAAATGAGAGAGGTACAATCTTCTCTTTGACGAACTCTTACAGTGTGTAAAATTATCATGAATATTAAACCTCTTTTATTCTCTTCAAGCAACCTGAGTTATAAGGGGCAATATCCACTCATTTGCTTTTTCTAAAGGGAACACCACCTCAAATACTATGAGATTAATGTCTGGTGGTGGAGAAGTGGGCCTCAGGGATGGGAGGAGAGTATCTTAACATCATTGCCTTTCTTAAGCTCTATCAATGTGACCTGCAGTTATAATTGTTAGGAGTTCTAATCCCTCCCCACCTTTTTTTTGAGACAGAGTCTCACTATGTCACCCTCGGTAGAGTGCTATGATATCACAGCTCACAGCAACCTCAAACTCTTGGGCTTAAGCAAATCTCTTGCCTCAGCCTCCCAAGTAGCTGGGACTACAAGCACCCGACACAACGCCTAGCTATTTTTTGGTTGTAGTTGTCATTGTTGTTTGGCAGGCCCAGCCTGGGCTCAAACCTGCCACCTTTGGTGTATGTGGCTGGTTCCTTAGCTGCTGAGCTACAGGTGGTGAGCCTCTAATTCTCCTCTTTACTGTATGTGAGACTAAGGCGAGGTAATTGATTTGAGATAATAGGTCAAAGAAGGCCATGCAATGGATTGTATTTGTTTATTTTTCCAAGCCAAACTGTGTCCAGGTTTCTTAAGGGTACTTTTCATAAACAATCATGGTATTTCAGGCAGGACATGGGCAGACTATCATTAACAGTATGCAACAACTTTCAAACTCCCTTCTTCCATGGTCTACCAAAAATTGGAAAGCCACTATAAAAAGCAATGGAGTCTTCATTTGATGCTCTTAACAGGGGAATTTTAGAGTGAGGATTGACATTTAACCTTTCACATGTTGTTTAATAACTTTTCACAAGCTGATCCTGACTTTCAGGAAATGAAATGAAAATGGCAGAATTTATCTAAAGATCCACAGTCTACAAATGGAACCGCTGGTCCTTGAGGGATGCCATCTCAGTAGTGTTACTGGAAAAGTCCAGATTCCTTAACATACTGGTAGCCAATTATTGGGGATCAGGTCCCAAGAGGTGAGTGGGTTGCAGGGAATTAAGGCTATGCTGAAGGCAGAGAGAGTACAGGAATAAAAACAAATTAGTTTTTCCATACCACAAGGCATTTGTGCCAAGGTTCTGTGTGTCCACATCAGGGAATCCCTTCTCTTGGGAGCCAAGAGGAAGTGTCTTAAAACTAGAGGGGAAAGGTGTTTTCCTTCATATCAATTTAGCTTTGGAGACATTTTCTTTATGATACATGTCTCTTCCCCCCCAAAATGATGAAGTATTCTGTGTGCTAACAATATAGCTTTAACAAAAAGTAAAACAGAATCTTGTGTTTTTATAAAACTTGATAAAAAAATAGTATTTCAAAATGCTTACACTTCCCTTGCCATCTGCAGCCTCTTCAGCTTCCCGTGCCTGGTCTGTGTTGGATCTCCATTTTCTGCAGAGTATTCCCCTCCTTGCCGGCATCAGCTTTCCCCTTTTTCCCTTTGGGTGCCTTCTCTCCCTTTTTTGCAGGGGCCCTTTCAGGCTTGTTCTCTGGCTTTGAAGCAGCGGGTTTAGCAGACAGCCTTGCAGGTCTCCTCTGTGGTTCGTCCTTTGCCTGAGCTTCATCTCCTTTAGCATCCGTCCCTGTCAGCTTTTCTCTTGGGCATGGTGGCAGGACATAGGAGCTGGGCTCGGGGATTCAGCGACACCTGGGCTTTGGCTGATCTGGGGATTATTCTCACTTCCTCTTCTTTATGCTGCTCCTGGATTTTATTTCTATAATAAATAGAAGCCTGTACCCCATGAAAAAGTGGCTCAGATTGGTACATTTTGAAGCAGCTTTATATTGTATTGGTGAAAGAGTATGTGTCTCTTTCACAATAGGCCCAAGCAGCATGTATTTATCAGAGCGTTTTGTTTGTCCCTTGAAGAACAAGATTACATATATTGTATGGTATGTGTACATGTGTTCTATCTACCCAAACTAACAAGTTAGTCAAGTATAAGTCAAACTTCCACAGTGTTTACTCGCACACAAGAGCAGGCCTTGGGGGTTTAGTACTTCTTTGGGCATTTTAATGTTCATTAGCATCTCTAGCGTGTGTCTTGTGTAGATATCAATCAATTTGACTACTTGTTAGATACTTGGGGGAAACATTTATCCATTCAAGAGGCTGGAGGCACTGGTTAACTTTCCTTTCTTTCAGTGTCTGGGTTTTGGGTGTTTGCTCCCTCGTTTCTATTGACAGAGTATTGGATGTGCTGTTGGTAGTAGACCTGTCTTCCTAAAGTATCCACTTAAATTGAGTGTAGAAAAACCTGTCACAGGATATAGAGAAATGTTTTTAATTGTTTATTCATTTTTACTTTTATTTTGCAAATCAAAACATCTTTTAAACAAGTATAGCTTTCATACAGAGAGGGACTTAAATAATAAGTGTACATTTTGATGGATTTTTTACAAAGTAAACATACCTATGTAACCAATACCCAGATCAAAAAGAGAATATTTCCTGCACAGCAGAAGCCCCCCTTTGACCCTTCCCCATTTGTCATTTCCAAGGGTAACCATTATTCTGACTTCTAACATCATAGATTCGTTTTGCCTGTTTTAAACTTTTCATAAATGGAATCATACTGTATGCTCACTTTTTTCTCCAGCTTCTTTTGTCCAGTCCAATATTTTTGAGATTCATTCCCTGTTGTGTGTAGCAATAGTTCATTCATGCTACATTAAAAACTTTAAACACACACAAAAGCATGCAGAATAGTGTAATGAGCAGCTTTCCTATCATCTAGCCTCAACAATTACCAACTTGTGGTCAATCTTGGTTCAGTAGCCTCCTCCCCACTGTCCCCAACTCTACATTATTATAAAGCAAACCCCAGAAATAATTTTGTCTAGAAATATTTTGGTATATAACTCTGGAAGATAAAGCCATTATTTTTATAA
The DNA here is from genome assembly GCF_027406575.1 of Nycticebus coucang. Lineage (NCBI taxonomy): Eukaryota > Metazoa > Chordata > Mammalia > Primates > Lorisidae > Nycticebus > Nycticebus coucang. The sequence goes on along the minus strand of NC_069794.1, from coordinate 12,211,239 downwards.
AATCATTTCTTCTTTTTTTTTTTGAGACACAGTTTCACTGTGTTGCTCTCGGTAGAGTGCTGTGGCATCACAGCTCACAGCAACCTCAAACTCTTGGGCTTAAGGGATTCTCTTGCCTCAGCCTCCTGAGTAGCTGGGACTACATGCATCTGCCACAATGCCTGGCTATTTTTGGTTGCAGTTGTCATTGTGGTTTGGCCCGAACCCTCCAGCCTTGGTGTATATGGCCGCCACCCTACCCACTGAGCTTCGGGCACTGCCCTATAAAATCATTTCAATACAGTTATCACACCTAAACTCACAATAACTCCTGATGTTATCAAATTCCATTCACTGTTCAAATTTCCAATTGACTCATAAATGTCATCAATGTAAAAAATCAAATTGTTTCAGTTAGGATCCAGAGAAGGTCTACACACTGTGATTGCCTTTTACAGCATTTTTTCTAATATGTGTGTGTATGTGTGTGCTGTGCATGTATGTGAACCTTTTAAAAGATCCATGTATATTTCACAACATGCAATCAGGATTTTTTCCCTTCCCCTCCCTTCCGTCCCCTCCCCTCCTGTAGCTCCCCTCTCCTCCCCACCCCTTCCCTCCACTTCCCTCCCTTCCCTGTCTCACTCTGTTGCCCTGGGTAGTGTGCCATGGCATCATATCTCAGAGCAACCTCAAACTGTTGAGCTGAGGCAATCCTCTCTCCCAAGCCTCCTGAGTAGCTGGGGCTACAGGTGCCTGCCACAATACTCGGCTATTTTTATTTATTTATATTTCATTATTATTGTTGTTATTATTATTATTATTATTATTATTATTATTATTATTTTGAGACTTAGTCTCACTTTGTTGCCCTTGGTACAGTGCCATGGCGTCACAGCTCAAAGCAACCTCAAACTCTTGGGCTCAAGTGATACTCTTGACTCAGCCTCCTGAGTAGCCGGGACTATAAGCACCTGCCACACTGCCTGGCTATTTTTTAGAGATGGGGTCTTGCTCTTGCTCAGGCTGGTCTTAAACTCCTGAGCTCAGGCAATCCACCCACCTCGGCCTTCCAAAGAGCTAGGATTACAAGCATAGGCATGGATCACCGCCTGGCCGGGCTGCTATTATTATTTTTTGTAGAGACAGAGTTTTACTCTATCACCCTTGGTAGAGTGCCATGGCCACACAGCTCACAGCAACCTCCAGCTCCTGGGCCCAGGCGATTCTCTTGCCTGAGCCTCCCGAGTAGCTGGGACCACAGGAACCCACCACAACGCCCAGCTATATTTTTGTTGCAATTTGGCCAGGGCTGGGTTTGAACCCGCCACCCTCGGTTTATGGGGCTGGTGCCCTACCCACTGAGATACAGGTGCCACTCTGGCTGGGCTATTTTTTCTTTTTTTTTTGCAGTTTTGGGCCGGGGCAGGGTGTGAACCTGCCACCTGGGTATATGGGGCTGGCGCCCTACTCCTTTGAACCACAGGCACCACCCTGGCTGGGCTATTTTTAGAGACAGAATCTCACTCTTGCTCAGGCTGGTCTCCAACTCCTTAGTTCAGGCGATCCCCCTGCCTCAGCAGCCCAGAGTGCTAGGATTACAGGTGTGAGCCACCAATTCTGGCAGGATTTTTTTTTTTTTTGAGACACAGTCTCAAGGTATCGCCCTGGGTAGAGTGTATGGCATCACAGCTCACAGCAACCTCAACTCTTGGGCTTAAGTGATTCTCTTGCCTCAGCCTCCCAAGTAGGTGGGACTACAGGCGTCTGCCACAACGCCTGGCTATTTTTTTTTTTTTTTTGCAGTTTTTGGCAGGGGCCGGGTGTGAACCTGCCACCTCCAGTATATGGGGCCAGCAACCCTACTCCTCTGAGCCACAGGCGCTGCCCAATGCCAGGCTATTTTTAAGTTGTAGTTGTCGTTGTTTGGTGGGCCCGGGCTGGATTCGAATCCACCAGTGTATGTGGCTGGTGCCCTAGCCGCTTGAGCTACAGGCGCAGAGCCAGGATTTCTTTTTCTTTTTGATCACTCAACGTTGTTTTTTTTTTTTTTTTTTTTTGAGACAGACTATCACTCAGTCACCCTGGGTAAAGGGTCATGGTGTCATAGCTTACAGTAACTTCAAACTACTGGGCTCAAGCTATCCTTTTGCCTCAGCCTCCTGACTCAATTCTTGATGAATATATTTCCAGACATGGAATATTTCTTTTTCTTTTCTTTTTTGGAGACAGTCTCACTTTGTCATCCTCGGTAGAGTGCTGTGGCATCATAGCTCACAACAACCTCAAACTCTTGGGCTCAAGCAATTCTCTTGCCTCAGGCTCCTAAGTAGCTGGGACTACAGGCAACCCTTGCTTGGGCTGGTCTTGAACCCGTGAACTCAGGCAATCCACCCACCTGGGCCTCCCAGAGTGCTGGGATTACAGGCATGAGCCACTGCACCAGCCACACATGGAATATTTCTATCACCCTAGAAAGTTTCCTCATGCTTCTTTCCCACTCAGTCCCTCTATAAGCAACCTTTGATCCTTTGATTGATTTCTAGTGTAGGATTATTATAAATGGAGTCATATAGTGTGAACTTTTTTTTTAATTTTTAATTTCAGCTTGCTTGTTCATTCTTCTTCGTTTGAAGTACTCTTTTTTTTTTTGTTCATCTTCTTCTTCCTCTGGCGGTGCTCTTTCCCATTGTCTCCCCCGTAGCTGGGATTACAGATGCCCACCACAACGTCAGGCTGTTTTTGATGTTGTTAGTAGAGACGGGGTCTTACTCTGGCTCACTGCTGCTCATACTGATCTCGAACTTCTGAGCTCAGACAATCCACCTGCCTCGGCCTCCCACAGCGCTGGGACTACAAGCGTGAGCCACCACGCCCGGCCTAGTGTGCACTTTTTAATGTTGTTCTCTCTCATTCAGATGTATCCCTGTCATCGGATATATTAGTACAGGGTGTCCCAAAAGTTGCCCCTAAAGTTGCCATACATAGGGAAAATGGGAAATTGTGGCTAAATGTACTTTTATTTACAAAGTGTTCATTACAAATTTTTATAAAGAGGTGGCCAAGATGTGGAGACTGCACATGGATTGTTCCGGACTCCACCTGTGTCTGTTTGCCATATAATTGATTGTGCATCTTTACTATAGCCTTGAAATAAATCTCAGCTGTGAGCACAACTGTGTGTTGAGTCTCATGTGTCTTTCTAGTAAATCTTCAAAAGTGGGGGGTGGTATTTGGAACCCCTAAACCAGTAAGAAAGCAAAAAAAGAAAAAGCTGAATTAATTATTTACTTTACAGTTTAGGCAGGTGGCCTGAGATCAGTAAGTTGTCAGAGATGCAGGACTTTCAAAGCTAAAACTGGGATGGCTGCTCACTCTAAACTTGACCTTGAGGGAAATAGTATTTTTTTGTTAAGTTCCCAGCTCTACTCTTCTCTGGCGTCACAGAACAATTATTAGAAGATTTCATTTTGACTTTTCAGTCCTGAGTGATTTTTTTCTTTTTGCAGTTTTTGGTCAGGGCCGGGTTTGAGTCCGCCACCTCTGGTATATTGGGCTGGCGCCCTACTCCTTTGAGCCACAGGTGCTGCCCCAGTCCTGAGTGATTTTTTACTTTCAGTCCCAGATGCTGATTTTTTTTCCTAGAAGCAACAAGGTAGGATGGAAACGTCAGGATACATGAAGTTGTGCAGCCTGGGTTTGACACCTGGTTCAGGTATAGAACCTCAGGATGGTACCTTGGGTATTATTAGTCTCAGTTTCCTTACCTGAAAAATGAGGACAACACCACCACCTCTGAGGTAATAATAACTGTCTCCTTGTCAGCAAAAATAAAATGAGATCTGGGCAGCGCCTGTGGCTCAAAGGAGTAGGGCGCTGGCCCCATATGCTGGAGGTGGCAGGTTCAAACCCAGCCCTGGCCAGAAACTGCAAAAAAAAAAAAAAAAAGAGCACTCTTCATTGTGAAAGTATCTAGTGCAGGTGCTGGTACCTACCTAGCAATGTCCGTTTCCTCTTTAGAGAAGGAGCAGGACACATGGGATACTAACACCAATACATGGGATTGGCAATTCGAGGGATATAAATCAGAATTTCTTTCCTTCTTTCTTTTTTTTTTTTTTTTATTAAATCATAGCTGTGTACATTGATATGATCATGGGGCATCATTCACTAGCTTCACAGACCATTTGACACAATTTCATCACACTGGTTAACAGCCTTCCTGGCATTCTCTCAGTTACTGTGCCAAGTTTCACATGTACCCTTGTAAGATGCACCACTGGTGTAATCCCACCAATCCCCTTCCCTTTCCCCTCCTCCCTTTCCCCCTTCCCCCTATTCTTAGGTTGTAACTGGGTTATAGCTTTCATGTGAAAACCCTAAATTAGTTTCATAGTAGGGCTGAGTACATTGGGTACTTTTTCTTCCATTCTTGAGACACTTTACTAAGAAGAATATGTTCCAGCTTCATCCACGTAAACATGAAAGAGGTAAAGTCTCCATCTTTCTTTAAGGCTGCATAATATTCCATGGTGTACATATACCACAACTTATTAATCCATTTGTGGATCGATGGGCACTTGGGCTTTTTCCATGACTTAGCAATTATGAATTGGGCTGCAATAAACATTCTGGTACAAATATCTTTGTTATGATGTGATTTTTGGTCTTCTGGGTATATGCCCAGTAGAGGGATTACAGGATTGAATGGCAGATCTATTTTTAGATCTCTAAGTGTTCTCCATATCTCTTTCCAAAAGGAATGTATTAATTTGCATTCCCACCAGCAGTGCAAAAGGGTTCCCTTTTCTCCACATCCGCGCCAACATCTCTGGTCTTGGGATTTTGTGATATAGGCTAGTCTCCCTGGAGTTAGATGATACCTCAAAGTAGTTTTGATTTGCGTTTCTCTGATGATTAAAGATGATGAGCATTTTTTCATATCCATGCTCATGGTTGGGAAGAATCAACATTGTTAAAATGTCCATACTACCCAAAGGAATATTTTATTTCAATGCAATCCCTATTAAAGCTCCACTGTCATACTTTAAAGATCTTAAAAAAACAATACTTCGTTTTATATGGAATCAGAAAAAACCTCAAATAGCCAAGACACTCAGAAATAAAAACAAAGCAGGAGGAATTATGCTACCAGACCTCAGACTATACTACAAATCGATAGTGATCAAAACAGCATGGTATTGCCACAAAAACAGAGAAGTAGATGTCTGGAACAGAATAGAGAACCAAGAGATGAATCCAGCTACTTACCGTTATTTAATCTTTGACAAGCCAATTAAAAACATTCAGTGGGTGGGGCAGCGCCTGTGGCTCAGTCGGTAAGGCGCCGGCCCCATATACTGAGGGTGGCGGGTTCAAACCCAGCCCTGGCTGAACTGCAACCAAAAAAAAAAAAAAATAGTGGGGCGTTGTGGCGGGCGCCTGTAGTCCCAGCTACTCGGGAGGCTGAGGCAAGAGAATCGCTTAAGCCCAGGAGTTGGAGGTTGCTGTGAGCTGTGTGATTCCATGGCACTCTACCGAGGGCCATAAAGTGAGACTCTGTCTCTACAAAAAAAAAAAAAACATTCAGTGGGGAAAAGATTCCCTATTTAACAAATGGTGCTGGGTGAACTGGCTGGCAACCTGCAGAAGACTGAAACTGGACCCACACCTTTCACCGTTAACCAAGATAGACTCTCACTGGATTAAAGATTTAAACTTAAGACATGAAACTATAAAAATACTAGAGGAGAGTGCAGGGAAAACCCTTGAAGAAATCGGTCTGGGCGAGTATTTTATGAGGAGGACCTCCCGGGCAATTGAAGCAACTTCAAAAATACACTACTGGGACTTGATCAAACTAAAAAGCTTCTGCACAGCCAAGAACACAGTAAGTAAAGCAAGCAAACAGCCATCAGAATGGGAGAAGATATTTGCAGGTTATGTCTCCGACAAAGGTTTAATAACCAGAATCCACAGAGAAGTCAAACGCATTAGCAAGAATAGAACAAGGGATCTCATCACAGGCTGGGCAAGGGATTTGAAGAGAAACTTCTTTTTTTTTTTTTTTCTTTTGCAGTGTTTTAGCTGGGGCTAAGTTTGAACCGGCCACCCTTGACATATGGGGCCAGCGCCCTAATCCTTGAGCCATAGGCACCACCATAAATCAGAATTTCTAATTTTTCCTTTTACAACAACCTTGGATGGGGCATTTGTAAGCTCATTTCTATAGAGGCTCCCTATAGGTAACACGTTTTCCAAGTTGCTTTTCAGATTCTGTATTAGAGTTTTCCAGAGAAACAGAACCAGTGGAATGTATAGTCATCCCTTAGAATCTATGAGGGAATTGTTCTAGGAACTCCTGTGGATACCCAAATCCACCAATGCTCAAGTCCCTTGTATAAAAATAACAGTATTTGCACATAACTTACACATACCCTCCTATATACTTTAACTCATGTCTAGGTTACTTGTAATACCTAATACAATGTCTATACTGTGTGAATAGTGCTTGTATTATATTGTTTAAGGAATAATGACAGGGAAAAAAGTCTATACATGTTCAGTACAGATTCAACCATCCATTTAAAAATATGTTTTTTTTTTTTTTGAGACCAAGTCTCATTATGTCGCCCTCAGTGGAGTGCTGTGGCATCACAGCTCATAGCAACCTCAAATTCTTAGGCTTAAGTGATTCTCTTGCCTTAGCCTCCCGAGTAGCTGGGACTATAGGCACCCACCACAACACCCAGCTATTTTTTGGTTGTGGTTGTCATTGTTGTTGGGCAGGCCTGGGCTGGGTTTGAACCTGCCAGCTCTGGTGTATGTGGCTGGCGCCCTAGCCACTGAGCTACAGACGCTGAGCCTAAAAATAAGTATTTTTGATCGATGGTTCTCAAATCTAGGACATGGAACCCAGAGTTGTGGAGGGCTGACTGTATATAGATCTGTGTCAAAAGAGATTTATTACGGGAATTGGCTTACACAGTTATTGAGACCAAGAAGTCCCACAATCTTCCATTTGGAAGCTGAAGAATAAGAAGAGCTGGTGGTGGAATTCAGTTTGAGTCCAAAGGCCCTAGAATCAGGGATTGGTGGTGTTAAGTTCCTATCTGAGTTTGAAAGTCCAAGAACCCAGGTTCTTGATTTCTGATGCAGGTTCCACTAACTCCTTCAAGGAAAAAGGCTGAATTTGCCCTTCCTCTGCTTATCTGTTCTATTCAGGCCTTCAATGGACTGGACGATGCTTGCCTGAATTGATGAGGGTGGTCTTCTTTACTGCTTCTACTGATTCACATGTTAATCTTTTCCAGAAAAACCCTTACAGACACACTCAGAAGTATTATTTCACCAGTTATCTGGCCACCCCTTAGCCTGGTCAACTTGACACAAAAAAGTAATCATCACAGGCCTGGCACCTGTAGCTCAGAGGTTAGGGTGCTGGCTACATACACTGGGGCTTCTGGGTTTGAACCCAGCCCATTGCCTGCTAAACAATGACAACTACAACAAAAAAACAGCTGGGCATTGTGGCAGGTGCCTCTAGTTCCAGCTATTTGAGAGGCAAGAGAATCACTTAAACCCAAGTGTTTGAGGTTGCTGTGAGCTCTGATGCTATAGCACTCTACTGAGGGCGATATAGTGAGACTGTGCCTCAAGAAAAAAAAAAAATTAATCATCACAAATTCAGCCTGTACCTTGGTACATTCCTAGTATAAATTCATAATTAAAAAATATGTATATAGTCCAGCATCTGCCCTCTGGAAGGAGCACCTAAGTACGAATGATCACACCTAGTGTTCACATCTTGGTTTTTAAATTCTGTTTGCCACTAAATAGCCAGGATCCTTTGAAAAATAGCTAATTCCAGCTTTGGAGCAATAAAAGGGATAAGGTGAGCCTGGCTGCAGAAACTCTCAAAGACTAATGGTGCAAAAAGGACACCAAAGGGGCTTTCTGGCCAAATTTGGGAAATTCTGAATCATACAAAGAATGATTATAACTCTTTGAGGAAATAAAAAACCATGACGCCATAGGGATGAGACAGAGAGAGGGAGAGAGGAGTGGGATAATAAAAAAAAAAAGAAAATCCTTTCTTTACAGAATGTTATCTAAGAAATATAGAAGGAATTATAGAATTAAAAATCCCTATTGTAATGACTGATATAAATTAATTCATTTAGGCCAGGCATGGTGGTTTATGCCTATAATTGCAGTTCTTTGGGAGACTGCAGTTGGAGGATTGTTTGAGACCAGGAATTAGAGACCAGCCTGGGCAACATAGCAAGACCCCATCTCTACAAAATATAAAAAGCAATTAGCCAGGCTAGGGTGTCTATAGCTCAGCGAGTATATGCTGAGAGGTTAGGGTGCTGGCCACATACACTGGGGCTCCTGGGTTTGAACTCAGCCCAGGCCTGCCAAACAACAACTATAAAAAAAAAAAAAAAATAGGGTGGCGCCTGTGGCTCAGTGAGTAGGGCGCCGGACCCATATACCGAGGGTAGCGGGTTCAAACCCAGCCTCAGCCGAACTGCAACCAAAAAATAGCTGGGTGTTGTGGCGGGCACCTGTAGTCCCAACTTCTTGGGAGGCTGAGGCAAGAGAATTGCGCAAGCCCAAAAGCTGGAGGTTGCTGTGAGCCGTGTGACGTCATGGCACTCTACGGGCAGCAAAGTGAGACTCTGTCTCTACAAAAAAAAAAATAGACAGGTGTTGTGGTGGGCACCTGTAGTCCCAACTACTTGAGAGGCTGAGGCAAGAGAATCACTTGAGCCCAAGAGTTTGAGGTTGCTGTGAGCTATGACGCTACAGCACTCTACTGAGAGCAATAGTGAGGCTATCTCAAAGAAAAGAAGAAAAATTAGCTGGGCATGGGTGGCATGCACCTGTGGTCCAGTTACTTGGAAGGCAAGAGGATCATTTAAGCCCAGGAGTTGAGGTTTGAGCTATGATGACACAACTGTACTCTATCCTGGGCAACAGAGCAAGACCGTCTCAAAACAAACCAACCAACCCCCCCGCCCCCAAATAGAATTGCTAGATAAGCTTTTCATCTAAATAAAAATGCATTAGTTAATTAGCCAATAGTGAGTTGGCACAGTGCATATGAAAATGTCTGAACCCAAGAAGGGCTCTTCTTGGATAGGAGTTTATGAGAACTCTAAACAGAAAACATCATGAACTTGGCTCTTTGCTGGAGCACTGAGGAGTTCTCAGCAAAGGAAAGGCCGGAATGATAGTTGTTAACTTGGGATTCTGTCTGTACATCTTCAGTTTAGTCCTTCTGAAGATTTCAGTTTCCCTTCAAATCTAATTTGTTGAGGGTTCTTATGAAAAATTTTGCCAAATGCTTTTACTGCCTCAATTGAAATGACCATGTAATTTTTGTGAAAACTTTAAATTTGAGTTAAACTGCCTCCAACTAAAGGAAATGTGATATTTGGAAAATACCTAGTCAATAAGATTCAGTAATATTCTCAAATTGGAGGCACCAATTTGGTTCAGCAGCAAAACCCAACAATTGGGTTTTGCAATTGTTTTTGGAATAACTAATGCAATTATTTTGGAATCTCAAAGCTTACGGGTCATATGAAGGTATCAAGTTGAGGTAAATTTACAGTTTTTCTACCCTTGGAGCTCTAGTCCTCCCTGCTTTGCATTGAAGGAAAGTTCTAGAATAAACAGTTGGAAAGATGGAAGAAGGAAGGAACAGAGGCCAGGGAGACTGTGGCAGAAGTAGTCTAAGGGAGACAGGGAGCCTGCTTTAGCTCACTGTTGGGCTAGTGAGTTAAACACTGAGGTCTACACAGATATCCTTCTGCCTTCTTATCAAAGCTGTGATCACAACTTTACCCCCACCATTGTGTTCATGTTCTGGCAAGATGGAAACAGAAGGGAAAATGGAGGATATGTCCCTTCCCTGAGGGCATAACCCCACAGTTGCCCTTGTCATTTCTGCCTATTTCCCATGGGCCAAACTTAGTAACCAAATTTTAGTAACCACTTGTGCTGCAATGTAATTTCGGAAATGTATGTCTTCATTTAGAAAGGAGAGAAGGGGATATAGAGGGCACAGTTCTTAGATTCCATAAGCCAGACCTTAGTCACATGGCCACACCTATTGCAACCCTTCACTGGTGGCCAAGTACCCAGCTAAAATTCAGACACTCTATTACTAAAGGAATGAGTGGGGAATGGATGTTATGAGACAAGCAGTTTCTGCTATAGTGCCTTTCATAAAAAGAACTCTTAGGAAAACAAATAGAACCTAAGAACTAATAAACAGGTTAAAAATGGGGAAAAGAAAAAGCAAAGCCGATTTCTTGGGTGTCAAGTGAGTCCAGCCTCAAGTACATGTACAAGAAATCCTATGATACTTCTCTTTTTTTTTTTTTTTTGCAGTTTTTGGTGGGGGCTGGGTTTGAACCCACCACCTCCGGTATATGGGGCGGCGCCCTACTCCTTTGAGTCACAGGCACAACCCCACTTCTCTTACTTTTTCCATAAAAGTTCCTACTTATATTAAAAAATTCCATTAAATGTCATCTTTTTTTAAAATTTTTTTTTTTTTTTTTTTGTGGATTTTGACAGGGGCTGGGTTTGAACCCGCCACCTCTGGCATATGGGACCTGCGCCCCACTCCTTGCGCCACAGGCGCCGCCCTAAATGTCATCTTTTTGATATCCCCAAACATTTTCTTTATCTCTTTTAGCATTTACCATCTATCATATATTCTAGGACATTCCTACCTTTGTAACTCTAAAGGTGACTGTGCAGGACAGGCAAAATAGTTAAGTGCAGAACCTGATGGCCTGATGTCTGAGGTTTGCTTTAAAATTCTCCAGCAAAAAATAAAAAGGTAAATAGATGAAAACAGACGGACAAAATGTTGATTTGTTGATGCTGTGTGATGGGTGCTTGAGTAATCACATTATTTTGTCACTTTTGTGCATGTTTAAAATAATACAATAAAACAAACCGAAAGACCAGCCCCTCAACCCAGCCCAACAACTTCAAACCTTTGTTTCATCATTTACTCGCTGAGTGACTTTGCCTCTCCGCAGTTTCAGTTTCTCAAAATGGGGATGATATATAAGCCATTAGGGTTTTTATAAAAATACACGGAATTCGAGGCATCTATCTTAAGGTCTGGCCCTTTAAGTAGTTAATAAGCGTGTCTGCTTGCAGGTGATAGGAGCTAAACTGTATCTGGTTCTGGCTAAAGTAGTATCACGCGTACTAAGTGGCAGAGGTAGTACTTGAGCTCCAATCTCTGATTTCTAGACCTTTCTCTGTGTTATCGCGCTCGTCCAAAACTTTCCCTCAGCAAACATACAGGAATAGAGTTTGAGGCTAAGTCTGGAACTTTGGGCTCTCGGAACCCCAGGTGGCCAAGGGGCGGGGTAGACTCAGGGACTTTAACTTGGCATTGCTCCGTACTGGTTGCTAAGTAGACGCTGGGACAGGACAGGGTTTGCCCCTGCCCGCAGCTGGACCTCACGCTTGTCTCCCAGCCTCTCTTACTCCCAGAGTCAGCACAGGCAGCCTGTCTCTCGGCTCCGGTCCGGCGCTCCGCCCTCCAGCTTCCTCCAGGTCCCAGGGCGCTCTTTTCTAGGACCGGCTCCCCGCTCCGCAGCTCGGGCAGAACATCCCCCCGCCCCCCAATCCGCCCCTGACCGCGCGTAGGGGCGTGGCTTCCCGTTCCTGACTCGTGATTGGCTGAATCCCATGCGCTCCCCTTCCCCGCCCCCTCCGGTGAGGTGAGAGGTCATCGGAGAGGCGGTCTGAGGGGACCACAATGGCCGGGCTTTGGGTAGGCGCGGTAGCGCTGGTCGCGGCTGGACGGCAAGGGCGGCGGCCGCCGCAGCAGCTGATGCGAAGCGCGGCGCTGTGGACCCTGAAGGTGAGGGGCGACGGGGCGCCTACGGGCCTGGGCTTCCAGCTCCCACCGCCTCTGAGTGGCCGGTACCCGGAGGGCTCTGGCTCTGTCCCGCTGCCCCGGCTATGCCCTGGCGACACCCGCGTCCCTTCCCGCCTGTCCCCGCAGCCCGAGGCGCTCTTGTGCTCTCTCCTGGCGTTCGCCCTAGAGTAGGCGAAAGAGGCTGGTTGCAGCTGTTTCTTCCAAGGATCCTGGAGGGCAGAGTGGCCTAAGGAGGCAGGCTGTGGTGGGTTCTTCGCTCTCTCCTGGGCGGCTGGTGACCATAGGGCAGCAACGTACCAGCATTGCCCTTGGTCCGATTCCAGTGCCTTGTGGTACTGGCTTCTCTTAATCTTTACAGGGTGTGCTTTTAAGTTTCCATGTTCTCTTGCCTTTTCCTTTTAGAAGGGACACTGAATTGCTGTTCAAGCAGAGTTAGTATTGCAAGTTCCTCTTAAGTTTTAAAGTGGTATGCAGTATCAGGATTGCTAACAGATTTTATTGACTTGAAAGCATGTCTTCCTTGCACGACTCTACAGTACACTGTATGAAATGCATCCTGTGAATTTCTCTCTTCTATGTAGTGGTTAGCTTGGTTCTGTACGGTTATAAACACATTTCATCACTGTTAGTGAGTGAACCAGGGGTCCTCAAACTGCGGCCCGCGGGCCACATGAGGCCGTGTGATTGTTATTTCTTCCCGTTTTGTTTTTTTACTCCAAAATAAGATATGTGCAGTGTGGATAAGAATTTGTTCATAGTTTCTTTAAAAAACTATAGTCCGGCCCTCCAATGGTCTGAGGGACAGTGAATTGGCCCCCTGTTTAAAAAGTTTGAGGACCCCTGCTCGGGTGTCTTAGTGACAGCTGACTTACAAGTTGGAGGGTTTGTGTATGCCTTTTAATTCTTTTTCCCTTCAACATTTAGTCTCTTGTCATTTTGGGCATGGGCTACCTTACTTATTTTAATAATATGGTTTATTGAGTCACTTCAACAAATTCTTTCAAATGAAGGTTCCTTGAAAAGCATTTGTCATCTAGTTCAGTGTATTTGTGTTTTTTTTTTTTTTTTTGTAGAGACAGTCTCACTTTATGGCCCTCGGTAGAGTGCCATGGCATCACACAGCTCACAGCAACCTCCAACTCCTGGGCTTAAGTGATTCTTTTGCCTCAGCCTCCCGAGTAGCTGGGACTACAGGCGCCCGCCACAATAGTTCAGTGTATTTGTTAAATTTTCTTTTTAAAACTTTTTTTTTAAATTGCCACATGGTAACTTGATTTATTGGCATTCAAATTTAGAAATGGAAGACACTTGGGAGCTGATCTGCCCTATCCTACTCTTTTTAAAGAGTTGGGAACTGAGGCCCAGGTGAGCGGTGTGAGTTGGAGCTGATTGTGGGAATGGAAGTCAGCTGGCACCTTTATTTGCTTTGTGTTGACTTAATGATCACTCAGTGTTCTCTGTGTTGCCATACAGTTTGTACTTTATTGTTCTATGAGTGAGTATAATCTTTTAATCTCTGTTGGCCTTGTCAATTGCAGTTGTAAGGCTTGTACATTTACAAAGAGACAAGACAAGGTGACCTTTTCTAGCAAAAAGAGAAGACAAAGTATTTCCCCTAGACTCTAGAGAATTCTGACCAGTCTTTTAACTAACAGTTTGTTTAAACAATTTTAGGGTATATGTAGAGTTCACTTTTAAGTTTTGTTTTGTATATCAGCTTTTAAAACACATTCTGTTTCAATATTAGTGTGGTGGAAAGGTGTGAGCTTTCGGGTTGTGTATATTGGACAGGTCACTTTGTTGGGCCTTTTTCCTTTTAGCTGTTATCTTTTTCCAACAGATCTTTTTATTTTTAATTTCAGCTTGCTTGTTCATTCTTCTTCGTTTGAAGTACTCTTTTTTTTGTTGTTGTTCATTTTCTTCTTCCTCTGGCGATGCTCTTTCCCATTGCCTCTCCAGTAGCTGGGATTACAGATGCCCACCACAACGTCCGGCTGTTTTTTTTTTTTTTTTGATGTTGTTAGTAGAGACGGGGTCTTACTCTGGCTCACTGCTGCTCATACTGGTTTCGAACCTCTGAGCTCAGACGATCCACCCGCCTTGGCCTCCCACAGCGCTGAGACTACAGGCGTGAGCCACTACGCCCGGCCCCAACAGATCTTTATTAAATATCTCCTATGTTCCAGCTGTAGGGAATGAATATGGTTTCTGTTTTCTTAGAAATTTCAGTCCCTTAGGAAGAGACAGACAAGTGTAAAATGCCATTAGGGCCCTGTTACAACAAGAAAATTAAATAGAGCAGCGGTTCTCAACCTGTGGATCGCAACACCTTTGGAGGTTGAACGACCCTTCCACAGTGGTCACCTAAATACATTCTATCTCTAAACAGAGCTAACTCTAGACCAGGCGTCCTCAAACTGCGGCCCGCCCGCGGGCCACATGAAGCGGTGTGAATTGTATTTGTTCCCGTTTTGTTTTTTACTTCAAAATAAGATATGTGCAGTGTGCATAGGAATTTGTTCGTAGTTTTTTTTTTTTTTAAACTATAGTCTGGCCCTCCAGCGGTTTGAGGGACAGTGAATTGGCCCCCTGTTTAAAAAGTTTGAGGATGCCTGCTCTAGATGATACAGAGTACGATTCATAACAGTAGCAAAATTATAGTTATAAAGTAGCAATGATAATAATTTTATGGTTGGGGGTGACCACAACATGAGGAACGGTAATAAAGGGTCGCGGCATTAGGAAGGTTGAGAACCACAGAAATGGATTCCACCAAGTCAGGAGGATTTTGAGCTCTTTGGCCTAGATACAGTTCTGGTGCTTTACTTGAGTTAATTTATTCAATCCTCACACCAGTCATGTAATCCGTATTTACTGAAGAGGAAAGGAAGGTACAAAATATTATGTAGAGCTAGTAAGTGGCAGACCTAGGAATTAGAATTTCAGGACCTGTGTGCTCTTGATCATACCATGGTACCTAAAGTAAGGAAGTGTTTTTCTTTGGAAGTGAAAATTGGGACAAGTTTTGAAGAACAAGGTGACCTTTTCTAGTAAAGAGAAAAGACAAGTGTTCTCTATGAGAAAGCAGTGTGTGCAAATGTCCTGTGGCCAGAGGTAATGACAGAGTAGAAGAATTGAGAAAGTCCACTGAGGTTTTGGTGTGGAGATTGGATAACATTAGAAAGGTAGGCCAGAAGGAGACCATGGTGGGCCTTATAGGTCATGTTATGAGGTTTGGTGTTTGTCTTAGAGTAGTGGGAAGCAATTGATGTTGGAGGTGGGAGGGATGACTGTGACATTTTAGATTGGCGAGGCTGAGGAAACTTTTGTACACTTGTTATACACTTACTGTGTAACATATAAGCTTTGATTTTTTTTTTTTTTCCTCACCTGGTTTCTTTCTTTTAATGTATCAGCAGAGACTGCATCTTGTCTATTTCTGTGTCCCTAGCACAATGTTTGACACAATAGCTGCTGAATTTGTAACAATAGAGTTGCCTTATGTTTATGCCTGCAAAGAATTCCTCCTTTAGGTGGAATTAGAAGCATCTTGGAAGTTCCCTGTCACTCTTTGGGAACTTGAACTGCTGCTTGTCTTCTTTCGGTGCTTCCCTTCTATGAACTTGAAATGTGCTCTGCTGTGTTTGTTTGAAGCTGAACCTTTTGAAGATTTTAACCCCTCCCATTCCTTCCTCCACCTCCGTAAACCTTTTGGTTGGTTGGAAAACAGCTAACTCTAGACTCTAGAGAATTCTGACCAGTCTTTTAGCTAATTAACAGAGTGTGTTTAAACAATTTTAGGGTATATGTAGAGTTCACTTTTAAGTTTTGTTTTGTATATCAACTTTTAAAACACATTCTGTTTCAATACTTGGTTTTTTCTTCTGCCTGCATGTTTTAAGTGGTTCTAGGATATGGTTTTATGGTTATTGCTACAGTTTTTATTGAATTTCATATGCTTTATATGGTTTTCACATATGTATTTTCTTTTATCTTTTATCCAGCTGCAACTAGGTCAAAAATCTCAATTTTGGATAGGAGGAAACAAAGCTGGGAGCAGTTAAGTAACTGTTTAAGGACATAATTGGCAGAGGTACATTTGAATGTTGGATAAAATGATTCCAAAGCCTTGCTTTTTTTTGATTGCAGGTTAATTTGAGGGTATAAACTGTTAGGTTACATTGTTTGCTGTTTGTTAGGTAAAGTTTGTAGTTGAGCCCTTCACCCCGGAGGTGTGCCAGATACCCTTAACTTGTGCCAGTTAGGTGAGAGCACACTAAAGGCTTGTTTTTCTAATTACAAATTATCTCTCATTTGGTCTCATAGTGTGGGTACATTCACAAAGTTTGAACACTTAAGCTATATGCTCCTTGAAATCAATCTTTTTTTTTTTTTTTTTTTTTTGAGACAGAGTCTCACTATGTCACCCTCACTAGGGTGCTGTGGCGTCACAGCTCACAGCAACCTTGAACTCTTGGGCTTAAGAGATTCTCTTGCCTCAGCGTCCCAAGTAGTTGGGACTATAGGAGCCCACCACCGCAACGCCCAGCTATTTTTGTTGTTGTTGCGGTTGTTTAGCTGGCCCAGGCCGGGTTAGAACCTGCCACCCCTGGTGTATATGGCTGGCGCCCTAACCACTGTGTTATGAGCACTGAACCAAAATCATTTTCTTTTTAAGTCAAGAATACTTAACTGTGAAAAGAATAAGTTTATCTGAATGCTTATAATTGCCTGGAGGTTAATCTTTTCAATATGCTGATATGAAAAAGTAGTTTTTGACACATCATTTGAGGAAAAAAAAATCTCAGCTTATTATTATTATTTTTTTTTATTTATTTTTTATTTTTTGTTTTTTTTGGCCAGGGCTGGGTTTGAACCCGCCACCTCCGGCATATGGGACCGGCGCCCTACTCCTTGAGCCACAGGTGCCGCCCAAAATCTCAGCTTATTACAGAAACTAGTTTCTGGTGTAATAAAATATTTATAGACATTTGTGTATTTATACATCTACCTTTGGATTTCATTCTGTTTTTAAGAGGTTCAGAACAGAGGTAATAACCGCTACAACCCTTTTTTAATAAGGGAGAAAGATAGCGACAGTTTTTTTTTTTTTTTTTTTGTAGAGACAGAGTTTCACTTTATGGCCCTCGGTAGAGTGCCGTGGCCTCACACAGCTCACAGCAACCTCCAACTCCTGGGCTTAAGTGATTCTCTTGCCTCAGCCTCCCGAGTAGCTGGGACTACAGGCGCCCACCACAACACCCAGCTATTTTTTTTTTGGTTGCAGTTTGGCCGGGGCTGGGTTTGAACCCGTCACCCTCGGTATATGGGGCCGGCGCCTTACCAACTGAGCCACAGGCACCCCTTGACAGTTTTTGATCAAGAGTGAAAGAAAAGTTACTTAAATGATTCCAAAATTTTTAAAATGTAAGTGGGAAAACAGTGAAAAGGGAAATTAGGGAAGGAATTTTTTGGGGATAGAAACATAGTGTTTCATGTTAAGTATCTGGAATTAGATGTCTATAAGAGTTGTGTTATGGTTCTGGGAAGACAGAGGAGAATCAGTGGCCAGTTTTGGGGTCAGTAGTCAGAGGCACAAATTAGAGTACGTGAACCCTAAATATTCTGACAACCCTAAATTAGGATTTAGAAGAAAGAAGAAGAAACTATAGGATTTAGAGGAATGGTTTGAGAGGAGCCAATATCGTGTAGTATAACTAATGCCAGGGAATAACTTTCAAGAAGCAGTCAGCATTTGTTCATTTGTCTAGAGCAGTGTTTTCAACCTTTTTTATCTTGTAGCACACTCGAACCTTTAGTTAAACTTCTGTGGTACACTTTAATTATGTTGATCAAAAAAAAAAAAACACAGTAAAACAAAAAGAAAACAACCAGCCTTGCCTAGTAGCTCACATCTGTAATCCAAGCACTCTGGGAGGCCAAGGTGGGTGGATTGCCTGAGCTCAGGGGTTCAAGACCAGGCCTGAACAAGAGCTAGACCTGAACAAGAGCTGAACAAGAGCTAGACCTTGTCTCTAAAAATAGAAAACTAGCCAGGTGTTGTAGTCTCAGCTACCTGGGAGGCTGAGACACAAGGATCACTTGAGCTCAAGAGTTTGAGGTTGCTGTGAGCTCTGATGCCCTAGCACTCAACCCCAGGGTGACAGAGTGAGACTCTGTCTCAAAAAAAAAAAAAAAAAAGTTAAAGAATATACTTACTGTGCTTTGAATTTCTTTTGAACCTAATTTAATTAATGATCTTTAAACATTTTTGTGGCACACCTAAGATCCTTTTAGGGCACATTGGTTGAAAATTGCTAGTCTAGAGATTTAGCTCTCTCTCAAAAAGTTCTAGGAACCATGACCTGTACAGGAAAGGCCTCCCAGAGTGTTAGGATTATAGGCATGTGCTACCATGCCTGGCCCTCCTGTCTCTTACTTTATTTTTATTTATTTTATTTTATTACTATTATTTTTTAACAAATTCTGCCTCAAGTTTATTTGTACAAATAGCACAGGAGGACCCCAGCCCCATACAGACAGCAGCCTAGAGGTCACACCAGTCCTTTTGTCCTCATGGCAGACAGATGCCTCTACTCTGGAGCCTTTGTGGGGGCCTGGGCACCTTTGGGAGCCTGAGCTGGAACTGAAGCTGGAGCTGCAGATGAAGCAGCAGATTGGGCCTTTGTCTGATCCTTGGCCTTGGCCTTTGGCCTGCAGAGCCTGAGACCCTTGGCAATGCGTGCACGAGCACGCTTCCCAAGCTTGGGGTGGGCGATGTAGGCAAGTCGACTGAGTTTACGGCTGGCACCCTTTGGAATCTTGGTCTTAACCTCCTTGGGCTTTATAAGGGCCTTTATAGCTTCAGCACGTGCACTCACGGCCTTGGCATTGTTGGCCTACATCACCTTCAGGCCCTTCTTGTTGTACTTCTTGGCAAAGTGCATGTTCCTCAGGAACTTGGGATCTACCCCCTTAAGAGATTCATATCTTTGTGATCGGGGTTTCTTGATGTCATTTCTGTGCCACTTTCGAGACTGGTTGTGTGTGGTGTGGTTCTTGGACTTGGCCATGTCTGCACTGCAACCCATGACGCCGGTCTCTTACTTTAAATCAAGAGCTGGAATGATGTTCACTTATGAGTGCATGTTGAAAGGTGAGATGGACTAAAAGCCAGGCCTCTTATGCCCAAAAGTCAGGTTGTGAATGCAAAGGAAAAGTTCTTGCAAAAAAAATTAAAAGTGCTACTCCAGTGAACATGCGAATGATAAGAAAAGTGAAACAGCCTTTTTTTTTTTTTTTTTTTTGAGACAGTCTATGTTGCCCTCAGTAGAGTGCTGTGGTGTCATAGCTCACAGCAACCTCAAACTCTTAGGCTCTAGGGATTCTCTTGCGCAGCCTCTGGAGTAGCTGGGACTATAGGCATCCGCCATAGCCCTTGGCTATTTTTTTGTTGCAGTTGTCATTGTTGTTTAGCAGGCCCAGCCTCGGTGTATGTGGATGGCGTCCTAACCCCTGAGCTACGGGCACCCAGCCTGAAACAGCCTTATTGCTGGTATAGAAAAGGTTTGACTAGTCTAGGTAAAGATGAAACCAGCCATAGTGAGATCTATAGTAAGGCCCTAACTCTCTTCAATTCTGTGAAGGCTGAGATATATGAAGAGGCTGCAGAAAAAAAGTTTGAAGCTAGCAGAGGTTGATTCTTGATGTTTATTATGAAGCCATTTCTAAAACATAAAAGTACTAGGTGAGGCAATAAGGACTGCTGCAGAAGCTGCAGCATGTTATCCAGAAGATCTGAAGGTGGCTACACTAAATAAACAGATTTTTAGTGGAGATGAGACAGCCTTCTATTGAAAGAAGATGCCATTTAGGCCTTTCATAGCTAGAGAGGAGAAGTTAAATGCCTGGTATTAAAGCTTCAAAGGACATCCAAGTGCAATGGTGTGCTCCTGTAATTCCAGCTACTTGGAGGCTGAGGTGAGGGGATCCTTGAGCCCAGCAGTTCAAGTGCAGCCTGGGCAACATAGTGAGACTGCCCCCTTCCCCATGTCTAAAGGAAAAAAAGGCTTCACAGGACAAAATGCAGTCAAACAGCATCATATGCATGAAAGGGAATTGATGTGGCAAACTTCATTGTTGCCTTATTTTTAGAAATTACCACAGCCACTCCAACCTTCAGGAACCATCACCCCAGTTAGTCAGTTGCTATCAACATGGAGGCAAAGCCCTCCACCAGCAAGAAGATCATGAGTTGCTGAAGGCTCAGATGATCGTTAGCATATTTTAGCAATAATGGATTCCTTTAATTTTTTTATGACATAATAACGTGGTTCACCTAATAGACTACGGGATAGTATAAACGTAACTTTTTTTTTGGCCGGGACTGGGTTTGAACCCGCCACCTCCGGCATATGGGGTGGGCGCCCTACTCCTTTGAGCCACAGGTGCTGCCATAAACGTAACTTTTACATGTGCTGGGAAAACAAAAAAATTGATGGTTTTGTTTTGTGATATTTGCTTTATTGAAGTGATTGGAACTTAACCCAAAATACACCAAGATAGGCATGCATAAGGAAGGGAGGAATCCAGGATGGTTCTTGAAAACACAAAAGATCACATATCCTGTGATTCCATGTATATGAAATCTCCAGCGTAGGCTAATCCTTAGAGACAGAAAGTAGCTAGCAGTTGTCTAGGGGCTGGGAGGAAAGGAGATGGGAGTGACTTAATGGCTAATGGGTTTTTTTGGGGGGTGATGAAAAATGTTCTGTTGTTAGTAGTGATGGTCCACAGCTTGTGGATATCCTAGAAACCACCAAGTTGTATATTTTAATTTGTTTAGTTTTGAGACAGAGTCTCACTTCACTGGCCCGGGTAAAGTGCTGTGGCATCATAGCTCACAGCAACCTCAAACTCTAGGGCTCTAGCGAGCCTCTTGCCTCAGCCTCCCAAATGCTAGGAGTCCATTGTGCCCAGCCTTAAGTTGTTTATTTTATTTTTATTTTTAATTTTTTTTTGAGACAGAGTCTTACTTTTCGCCTTTGGTAGAGTGCTGGAGCGTCACAGCTCACAGCAACCTCAAACTTGGGCTCAAGCAATTCTCTGGCCTCAGCTTCCTGAGTAGTTGGGCTATGGGTGCCTGCCACAAGGCCTGGCTAGTTTTAGAGACGGGGTCTCTCGCTCAGGCTGATCTCAAACCTGTGAGCTCAGGCAATCCACCCACCTCAGTCTTCCAGAGTGCAAGGATTACAGGCATGAGCCACTGTGCCCAGTGAGTTGTGTATTTTAAAACTGTGGTCCCCAACCGTGGGCCACAGATTCGGACACAGGAGGAGAGCAAGTGAAGCTTCTCATGTATTTACAGCTGCTCCCCATCACTTGCATCACAGCCTGCGTTCGGCCTCCTGTCAGGAGCACAAACCCACCTGTGAACTGCGCATGTGGGGATCTAGGTTGTGCACTCCTTAATGACAGTAGTTTTCAACTGTCATGAGTGTGCCGCAAAAATTTTTAAAGATCATTAATTAAATTATTTTCAAAAGAAGTTCAAAGCACAGTAAGTATATTCTTTACTCTTTTTTTTTTGGATTGACATAATTTAACTGTTCTGCAGAAGTTTAACTATAGGTTCAAGTGCGCTGTGAGATAAAAAAAGTTGAAAAACACTGCCTTATGAGAATTTAATGCCCCATGATCCGAGGTGGAGCAGAGGTGGTGATGCTAGTGTTGGGGAGTGGGATCATCATTAGCAGACAAGTTTGACCACACAGAGACCATAATAAATCAGTTGCTTATAGAATCATCTCAAAACCATGCTCCCTGCCCATGGTAAAATTATCTTCCAGGAAACTAGTTCCTGTGCCAAAAAGGTTGGGGACTTCTGCTTTAAAAAGGTAAGCTTTATTGGGCGGCGGTCCCATATGCCGGAGGTGGCGGATTCATACCCAGCCCTGGCCAAAAACCACACACACAAAAAAAGGTAAGCTTTATTGTGTGTCAATTATAACTCAAGTCAACTACCTAGCTCCTGCATTTGGTAGTGTCTTAGAGCTGGGGTAAGGGGAAATAGTTACCTTGAACAGATGGTTTTTACAGCTGGAGATGGGTTTCTGTCTGTCTTATCCCACAGAGAGGCTCTAGAGCATTGATTCTCAACTTGTGGGTCACGGCTCCGCCTTTGGGGGGGGGGTCTCCTGCATATCAGATATTTACATTACTATTCACAACAGTAGCAAAATTATAGGAAGTAGCAATGAAAATAATTTTATGGGTGGGGGTCACCACAACATGAAGACCTGTTGTAAAGGGTCGCGCATTAGGAAGGTTGAGAACCAAAGAGAAGTGGTTCTCAGTGTGGTGTTAGGCCAGCAGCAACAGCATCAGCTGGGGACATGTTAGGAATACACCGTTCCCCAGCCTCACCCAACACCTGCCCACTCAGAAAATCTAGGACTGGAGACCAGCAGGCTCTTTTAACAAGGCTTCCATGTGATTTTGATACGTTGTAAAGTTTGAGAACTATAGCACTAGATCAGCCTCACAAACAGTAAAATGAGTTGCAAATGAAATTGAAATCTAGCATTCTGTGGGCAAGATGAGAGCCTAGATCAGGCTCTCTCAATGTTTTTCTGGCCACTATATAGGGCTTCAGAGGCTTTCCATCTGTGCGGACTTCCTATGCTAGCTCCCCAACTCTCCTGAGCTGAAAAAAGGTGGATTGTGCGTGTTTGTTTGCCTGCTGCCATAAGCTGAATAAAGGGCATGTCACAGTTACCTTCTGCTCCTTGGTTTTTCTTCCATCAGTCAGAATTCAGTTCATATCTCTGTGGTCTCAACCTTTTGCACTACACATTCATCTGAAAAGGTAAAATGAAAGAAAAAATAAAACAAGATGAAATTAATATATTTTATTTACCCTAATATATTTAAAATATTACTTGAACATTTAAATATAAAAACTTACTAATGAGGCGTTTACATAGTTTACTCTTTGAGCAGATCTGAAGTTGGCCTCTGCACATTTCAAGGTGGCCAGTGGCTGCCATATTGGACAGCACAACCCTAGAGGATAGATTCAATGACTGAATTGGTCCCACCTTTAGATGAGGGGACTTCTCTTTTGGAAGCTGTGTTAGTCATTCCTTGGCTATAGGTTGGGAGGGGATAGCTCTCTGGCTTGATAGAGAACTGGATAGCTGAGGCTCATTGAAACAACAGTCAATGTCTCTTTTGAAATGAAAGCTATGCTTCCATGAAAAAGCTGGGTGTAGCTCAGTGTCTTCAGAGGGGGCATGCCTTCAGGTCACTGAAGGCTTGTTAAAATGCTGAAACAATATTCAGCTGATACTTCCATGTTATGAAACATGGAAGAGAAGACCTTCCGGAAATTTTAGAGATGAAGCATTAACGTTTACTTTTGCCTAAGTAAGATCATTTTATGGTTCTATTGACACATAATTTTGAGGATAGTTTCTTTGAAGCAGAATGCATTCTGATAATGACTTCACCTGCCAGCAGAATTATCTTAGTATTATTCACCTGTATGCCACTATAGATACTTAGGACCAACAGTTTTGATTTTGGCTAAACTAATATTTAAATTGATCTTTAAGGTAATTGCTAGTGGATTTTGCAGTTTCTACTGCCATGTAAGGCCACATCTCAATTATGAAAGTGCTGCCATCTTACCAAAGGATATTTGCTTCCCTGGCGGGAGGCATGCATCTACTTTGTCTCAAGAGCTATCCCGCTTCCCTTCCTTTTTGGGGTAACAGTTATTGTATGCTGACAATAACATATATGTAAAGCTGTGCTAGCATTTTATACATTATCGTTTAATTCTCATATTAGCATTATAACCTACATAAGTACTAACTATTATTATGCCCAGTTTACAAACAAAGGCATTTCTTATCTACTTAAGATTTGAACTTGGGGGCGGCGCCTGTGGCTCAAAGTGGTAGGGCGCCGGTCCCATATGCCGAAGGTGGCAGGTTCAAACCCAGCCCCCGCCAAAACCCACAAAAAAAAAAAAAAAAAGATTTGAACTTGGTTCGGAATCAGTCTAGACCAGAACTCTTAATGACTACATTCTTCTCTCTTGGTAACTCTCCAATGGTGCTGGTATAATTTTAAGAAAGAAGGGATAACTGTATACTTGTGTTCAGTTTTACTTTTTCTGACATTTTACCATTTATGAAGACTAATTTATCCTTTTAGGAACTCTCTAGGAAAGCAGGGAGTTGTGAAACTGGGGCCCAGAGAAGTGATTAACTCAATGCATCTCAGACAAAGCAGTGGAAGTAAGAGTTGACCTGGGTCTTCAGCCTCTCAGGGCCATGCTGCTTCCCGTGTGCCTCGCTGTGGTGTTTCTTTTCTAAGTGTGGAAAATACAGGAAATCAATTTCCGAGGAAGAGAACTAAGGCCGTTATGTTACTGGGAAGTTGCTGTGCACACCCTGATCTCTCTCCCATGTGGCTGTGATAGGCTATATAATCTTTTAGAATGGAATTGATTAAAGTTTTTCCTCAAAATCTTTGCTGCCAGGAAGTATTTTAAAAGAGTTTTGCACTGGGCCTGTAACCAGTTTATTATGTGCTTACAAAAACAAACCTTAAAATTCTTTGTAGCCAACCAAATTGGCAAATTTCTACTAACATGTTCCCTGCATTTAAAAAATAAAGTTTATGTTGTAGCTTTATAAAAATTATCTTAGTTTTGATCCAGGTTCTTCACTGTTGACCTTGCATGAAGGTCTGCCAGGAGTAAACAGGATCAGCAGTGAGTCCAGATTCACTATGAAAATGGTCCAAGCCCCAATCCTTTTTTCCCTTGGTAGTTAATTATTGTGTTGTTACAAAGTTCTGTCTGCTTGTAGGATTTCTAATTCTAGTTATTGGCTAACCAGGGGCACCTGTGTTTTGCTAAAACTTTGGGCCCCATTATTGCAGATTCACAGGCGTACGGAACATCAGATCTTGGCTTTTGATAGAGTAGTGTTTGTGTGGGAGATGCTACTTTTTATTATCTCATTATGAGAAAGCTTATTATGTTCAAATCTTGTAACCATTACAGCTTCATCCTGTGACCTTTGCAATATTAAAGCCCTTGGGACTCAGTTTTCTCATCTGTAAATTGGGGCCAATACTCTTTAACTCACAGGGATGCTTGAAGGAATACAGGGTGGCCATAAAGTTCATGTGCAATTTTAAATTGCACACTTTTAAATTAGATACGAACTTTATGGCTACCCTGTATATGAAAGATTGTCTGGGTCTTTAGTCTTTTACCTGATAAAGGCTTTGTTTTATAAACTATATCTTTCATATCTATTACTTTCACTTTTGTAAGCGTTTATCTTTTATAATTGGGGTTTGATACTTTAAAGAATAGTTGTATAAATCTTAGAGTTCATTTAAAAATGTCCCTGTAAAAACATTTTGCTTCTTATTTGAGTTGTTATGCTCTTAGAAAGTTCTAAGATGCAGTGTTGCGTTCTACTGATTTCTATCTCCCATCGGTTCATCTAGCTTTATTAGTGGTCCCTGGGTAAATTGTTTGCTTGGCTATAAATTTTATTAGTCTTTAAAAAAATATTTTAAAGCACTATGATATATTTTCTCTACAAACATTTTAATGAATTAGAAGTGAATTTGATTTTTTTTTTTTGAGACAGAGTCTCACTTTGTCACCCTTGGTAGAGTGCTGTGGCGTCACAGCTCACAGCAACCACAAACTCGTGGGCTTACGCGATTCTCTTGCCTCAGCTTCCCAGGCAGCTGGGACCACAGGCACCCTCCACAATGCCCAGCTATTTTTATTTGCAGTTGTCATTGTTGTTTAGCTGGCCTGAGCCAGGTTGTTCAAACCTGGCTCCCTTGGTGTATGTGGCTGGTGCTGTAACCACCGTGCTCTAGGTGCCAAGCCATGAACTTGATGATTAATGTTACTTTTTCACATCAGCCAAACCACTGTTGTACCCAAAAAATGTAAAATAAGAAATCATGCCCCAAACATTAGCAAATAGACAATATTTTTATTATTTTTTTGTTGCTGGTAAAATCAAAGCTCCTTGAGGCCAAGGCTCTTTCTTATTTTATGTTTTATTATAAAGTTCTGGTCTGTGACATTTCTGACCCACCTCTGTCATTCTGCATGGTCAGAAAGACCTTTCTTCAGATTTCTTTGGCCTATTGACTCTCCTTGTTATACTTTTTTGGAGATTGCTTTGATGCCTTTGTTTTTTCTTGAGTGCCAAGGGGACGTGTCTGGAGTTCTGATTTCTCTTCTGTAATTATGGTATATTCCCTACCATTACATATATTGATTGATAAAACATTTCAGCTGGAAGTGACCTGGAAGACGTACCCTGAAAGAAAAATATATATTTTTCCTTTTGAAAAATATTTGAGTATAAATAAATGTCCTATACATTAAATATCAAGAAATATTCATAATTGATTACAAGTCAGGCTGTAATACTGAGGGAACCATAGAATCAAGATATCTACTCATGATACAGCAGTGGTAATTCCATTCCCTATTGGACATAGTAATGATTTGCTCACAAGACACAACAAAACTCATCAGAAAAAGGCTATCACTTTAACAGACCTATAGTGCCCCAATAGAAAATGTTTTTTTTTTGTTTTTTTTTTTTTAAGAGACAGAGGCTCACTTTGTCACCCTCGGTAGAGTGCTGTCACGTCATAGCTCACAGCAACCTCCAGCTCTTGGGCTAAGGCGAATCTCTTGCCTCAGCCTTCCGAGTAGCTGGGACTATAAGCACCTGCCACAATGCCTGACTATTTTTATTGTTGTTGCAGTTTGGCCTGGGCTGGGTTCAAACCCACCACCCTTGGTATATGGGGCTGGCGCCCTACTCACTGAGCCATAGGCACCACCCAGAAAATGTTTTTTTTTTTTGTTGTTCTTTGGTGGAGTGTTGTGGTGTCACAACTCACAGCAACCTCAAACTCTTGGGCTCAAGTGATTCTCTTGCCTCAACCTCCCAAGTAGCTGGGACTACAGGCGCTCACCATAACAGCTGGTTATTTTTAGAGACGAGGACTCGCTCTGGCTCAGGCTGGTCTCAAACTTGTGAGCTCAGGCATTCCACCCACCTCGGCCTCTCAGAGTGCTAGGATTACAGGCATGAGCCACCGTGCCCGGCCTTAGAAAATGGTTTTGAATCAGAATATGAACAGCCCCAATAATTTCATCTCTGTCTTATCAATTTATCATAGAGTTACACTGTTAAAGATTTTAAAGATTCCCATTTCCTTGATTTTATTTTAAATGATCATAAATGAATGAAAATAAGTCATACAAAGCCAAAGATACTTTTAAGTAAGTCTTTCATAAGAGAGAAAGGAATCAAATTTTAGTACCAAGAAAGCCTCTCCAAAGGAATGAGTCTCTTACTGGGGGGAAAAAGAAAAAAAAGCAATGTAATTAACCTTTCTTTCAAAGAAAAGAAAAAAACCTAAATCTGTCATGGAGAATTCGGAAAGATAACACGTTTCCCAGTCCCACAATGTATGTTCATTTTATACGAGGTACTTGAATGATGCAAGTCTATGAAGCAGGAATCTGTGGCAATCCAAATTCATCCACCAGGACTCCATCCTTGTTTTTTGTGTCAGTGGGAACACCTTCTGGAATTGCAGGTGCAGATGCTGCTTCATCCAAGTAGAAACTATCTTCATCAGCCAGAAGCTCATCACCCAGTGCATCCAACTCAGCTTCCAGGTCATCTTCATCTAATTTTGGGGTGCCATAACTGCGACTCAGTGCTTCTTGGATTTCATTTGCATCTTCCATCATATTCTCTAACTGGTCTTGTAAATCCTCAATCTGGTCAGTTTTCACGTGGGTTGTATGCTTTTTTCATTTCTTTTTTTTTTTTTTTTTTTTTTTGTAGAGACAGAGTCTCACTGTACCGCCCTCTGGTAGAGTGCCATGACGTCACACGGCTCACAGCAACCTCTAACTCTTGGGCTTACGCGATTCTCTTGCCTCAGCCTCCGGAGCAGCTGGGACTACAGGCGCCTGCCACAACGCCTGGCTATTTTTTTTGTTGCACTTTGGCCGGGTCTGGGTTTGAACCCGCCACCTTCAGTATACAGGGCCAGCGCTCTACTCACTGAGCCACAGGCACTGCCCACTTTTTTCATTTCTTTTACTGCCAGTTTCATGGCATCAACCATGGTCTTGGTGTCCTTTAGTGACTGGATAGTGTAATTGGCTCATTCCATGTTAAAAAGACTGTTGGGCGAGATTGTCCCACTGCTGCTCATACGTCCATTTTTGCTTTAAAACCCGCAAGGCTTTCTGCTTGACCATATTCTTTGCAGGACCCTCTCTCGTCATCTTGATCTGATCCTTATACTTCACTAGCTCAGCATCCAATCGAGAAATCTTGTCAATGGATTCTGCCCAGCTGTCCACTGTGACAATGCAGTCAGTCAGGCTGGGTGACGGAGCCTTGGGTTTCGCTTTCCAGAAGAATCAGTTCATCTTGGGCAGCCGAGGAGAAACCCCCTGAAAAAATATTTTTAAGCCCATTCAAGTATCTGTAATGTATTTCATTTAACTTTTTTTTTTTTTGTAGCACTGCTCAAGACAGCACTTTATGGTGTCCCGTAGTCTTGGTTCACTGGGATATGATCCTAATGAAAAAGTAAGTATTTAAAAATGTTCTCAACAACGAGGTTCTCATGGCTTTACTTTTTTGTCTCCACATTATGTTCAGGGAATAGATGAAGTTTTGTTTGTGCAGTGCAGTTATTTATTGCTGTAGCATCATAGATTTTATAGATGCTCAATCTTAGTTCCTTTTCTTCATCATGGGTCACTTGAGTCTTTTTAATTTTGTGTTTGTAGCTATACTAAAAATTGAGTACATTTGCATCATGTTTCCCTTGTTTTCAGCAGAATACTAATACAACTTTCTTTCTTGAAGATTGGGCAGTTGAGAGATTTTGATTGAACTATTGAATTTTTGCTTTTTTACTTAATATTTGAGTGATTTCTTTGGATCAGAGGTAACTATGCATATTGTAAATTTTGGAACAAGGAAATTCCAACTAAAATCTTGGTATGTGGTAGTATTTTAACCTGGTGATAGGGAAGATAAAGGGACTAAGAAATGATTAGAAAAAAAACATGGTTTGGTGGCAATGAAGGCATCAAAGAGGGCAGGATAAGAATTTTGGTTAAGAAGAGATTGTTCCAGGTGACCATCATGAAAGGAGAACTAATATGAATGATTGAGATTGACATACTTGAAATATCTTCTTAATCATCTGACGTGCACAAAATTGCTTTCTAGATTCTTTTGAATCTGGAGGTTTGGAGGACTATGTAGCCTAATAGAAATGCAGTGTGAAACACAATTATAGGGCAAATGAAATCTAAATTTTTTAATAGTCACATTAAAAAGTAAAAAATGGATGAAATGAATTTTAATCATATAGTTTATTTAACTAAATATTTAAAATGTTTGGGCGGTGTCTGTGGCTCAAAGGAGTAGGGCCCTGGCCCCATATACCGGAGGTAGTGGGTTCAAACCCGGCCCTGGCCAAAAAAAAATAAAAAAACCCCCAAACTGCAAAAAAATAATATTTAAAATGTCATTTCCATATATATTCGGTATAAAAGTGTTAATGGGATACTATATGTATTTTTTTTTTTTTTTGGACCATATCTTCTAAATCTGGGACTCTCACTTTGATTACCCACAATTGAATTGCTAAGTAACCTCATGTGGCTAGTGGCTACAATATTGAACATGCACTAATCCCTAAATTAGTGCATGTCTAGATAAATTAACTGTGATAAAATTCCTGTTAGGAAAGTTTAATAGTTTATAGTTTTATAGTTTAATTTTAAAGCTTCACTATAGCTTCACTAAAGCTTCCCCATAGGTACAGTGCTTTGGGGTTCATGTTTATATGTTTGTGCACATACGTTCCAATCTAGAGATAATCAGCTATCATAATTGGGAACACTCTAGGAGTAGTTAGCTAGCATTTATTATAGAGGCCACATTTACTGGTAAGTGGTTCAGCCATTTTTCTCCCTATAAACATTGGTAGCCTTCCTCATTAGAATAATGATTATTAGAAATGAGCTATCATTGAGTAAATTAGATGTATTTAAGATATGTATTGCTGTCTATTATTTTAGATTATTCTCTGCCGCTTTATTAACAGCTAACAATCTACAGATTGCTCCTGAAGTCGCCATACATAAGGAAAATGGGAAATTGTAGCTAAATATACCTTTATTTATAAAGTAGTCTCTTGCCCACCTCTTTGTAAAATAAAGGTACATTTAGCTACGATTTCCCATTTTTCCTATGTATGGTGACTTTTGGGACACCTTGTATTTTGAAAGGAATTTTTTTTTTTTTTGGAGACAGTCTTACTATGTCACCCTCAGTAGAGTCACAGCTAACAGCAACCTCAAATTCTTGGCTTAAGCGATTCTTTTGCCTCAGTCTCTCAAGTAGCTGGGACTACAGGCGCCTGCCACAATGCCTGGCTATTTTTCTGTTGCAGTTGTCATTGTTGCTTAGCTGGCCCGGGCTGGGTTCAAACCAGCCAGCCTCGGTATATGTGGCTGACAGTGTAACCACTGTGCTACAGGCGCCAAGCCTTTGAAAGGAATTTTTTTCTCAACAGTAGGTCTGAAGAGTAGGCTTCAAATATTCAGTAAATTGTGCTGTAAACAAATGTGCAATCATCCAGTAGTTGGCCTTTCATTCTTTACCTTTCAGGATAACATTCAGGCTTGATTAGTCCTGTGTTTAGTGACTGGTCTGTGGGTTCTTGATGGTTTGAGACTGACAATATGGTTAGCCAAATCAGAATATTGTTCCTTGGTCTCAGGTGAACTGTTCCTATAGGCTGTTGGAGGAAAGTACAAGAAGTTGAGACTTTGCTGAATGTACAGAGTAGGTTTTGAGATTCTTTTTATGTCTATTAATAAATGTTTGTATGTGACAGGGTTTGTTCTAGAACTTTTTTCACTATAACCTCTTGGTGAGGTTACAGGAATAGCTAACTCACCTCTGACATTGGTTATTACTGATAATTACTAAGAATAAATGAATAAATTTGCATAACTATCTTGGTTTAGTACATTGAAAGAGATAGGAAAGATAAAGGGACTAGAAGTGGAATCTCTTGGGGGCTCACAGAATATTTGTCATGACTATCTGAAATCAAATTTTCTCCCTGCTATCTTTGCCATCTCCTTAACTGTGGAGAAATTCCATGGTGCCCTTAGTCAGTGATGGATGTTTTTTGACACCCACTGGTATAGTACAGGTGCATGTTCAGACCAAGTTAGTGGCCTCTCCCTTTACTTGAGGGCTGTATTTAATTAGACCTTTCTGTCTCCAGGCCATTCCTGCTGTCTTTTGTAACCATTCACTAAATACTGACTTGGTTTGTTCTTTGTGGGTTTTTTTTTTTTTTTTCTTTCTTTCAGTTTTTGGCTAGGGCTCCGCTTGAACCAGCCACCTCTGGCATATGGGGCTGGCGCCCTACTCTTTTGAGCCACAGGCACCGCCCTTCTTTGTGTGATTTTGAGACAGGGTCTTACACTGTCACCTGGGCAGGAGTGAAGTGGCATGATAACAGTGTTGTGATCATAGCTCACTGAATCCTTTAACTCCTAGGCTCAAAGGATTGTCCTACCTCATCTTTATGAGTACCTGGGACTACAGGTGCACACCGTCATGCCTGGCTAATTTCTTAAAAAATTTTTGCAGACATAGGGTCTCACTATATTGTTCATATTGGTCTAACTCCGGGTAATACTCCTTGATAATACTCCTGGTCTCAGCCTATAAAAGTGCTAGGATTAAAGACATGAGTCACTGGCTGGCTGCACCTGGTTTGTTTGTTGTTACCATTGTAAGCACAATAGTAATAACTTTGATATTGGTGAATATCTTTGATAATATAATTCATGTGTATTTGTTAAATTGATTCTCATTATTAATCTATTATTAACCCCTTTCTTACTGTACACTTTGTCAGTGACTCACATCAAATCAAAATTAAACCATGTAAAATTTATTCATTACCAAAAGTATTATTTTTAACTTTTTTTTTTTAAGACAGTCTTACTATGGCATCACAGCTCACAGCAACCTCAAACTCTTGGGCTTAAGTGATCCTCCTGCCTCAGCCTCCCGAGTAGCCGGGACTACAGGCGCCCGCCACAATGCCTGGCTATTTGCTCTGACTGTCTCTTAATCACAAGTGTGCTTTTTCTATTTAAACTTAAGAGGGTCTCACTCTATTACCCAGACTACCAGACTGGAGTGAAGGGCCTGATTGTAGGTCACTAAAACTTTGAATTCCTGGCTTTAAGTAGTCTTCCTGCCTTGGCCTCCCAAAGTGCTGGGATAATAGGCATGAGCCATAGTGCTCTGCCTATTCTACTTATTTCAACAGAAATTAGAATGCAAATTCATACTTAATCCTTACAATGTTATCATAATTTGTTACATTTATTATAACACCTGCTTAATGTGTAACTTCCAGTAATGGTGTTTGTGGTGCCTTTATCAGGTGCCCATTTAACACTTAATAAAACTTGACATTTGGCTAGGTGCCAGCCACATACACCTGAGCTGGTGGGTTCGAATCCAGCCCAGGGCCTCCAAACAACAATGACAGCTGCAACCAAAAAAATAGTCGGGCTTTGTGGTGGGCGCCTGTAGTCCCAGCCACTTGGGAGGCAGAGGCAGGAGACTTGCTTGAGCCCAGGAGTTGGAGGTTGCTGTGACTGTGATGCCACGGCACTGTACCCAGGACGACAGCTTGAGGCTCTGTCTCAAAAAAAAAAAAAACCCAAAAAACTGTAACATTTATACAATTCAAGGAATGAATAAACATTGTTTTCTTAGGATATACATGTACTTACAGTTTCACATGGATTTGTCATGTCCATTTGGATACATTCTCAGGCCTGAGCTAAGAGTAGGATATTGAAGGGTCCATATGAACAAGACTCTCAATGGCCCTGTCAGGGTTCTATCACTTTAGAAGTTTACCACATTTTAAGCAAAGCCCTGTTTTAGTTTTAGGTTGGTGGATTAAGGCATGTGTGTTGTAAAGGTTGAACTAAGACTTTGAAAGCCTTTTCCTATTCTTAGATTCTGGGCTTTTTCCTGTAGGAAATACTGCTGTTTACTTTTTGGGGACCATGGGCACTATCTGGGTGATGGGTACACTAAAGCCCAGATTTTCCCACTATATAAGTCCATCCATGTAACCAAAATCACTTGTATCCCTAAAGCTACGGAATTAAAAAAACTGCTTTGGGGCGGCGCCTGTGGTTCAAGGAGTAGGGTTCCAGCCCCATATACCAGGGGTGGTGGGTTCAAGCCCAGCTCAGGCCAAAAAAAAACTGCTCTAAGTTGTTTAAGAGTTTTTTAAAAAAGATCATATGTAACTCTTTTGCTATGTAGATAACTAAAGCTTTTTAAAGTATTTCCATTTAACTTACAATAATTCATTAATCTAGACATAATTTTATACTAATAGGAATTATACTTAATTACTTATAATTATGTGTGTTGTGTGTTTTTTTTTTTTGTGAGACAGAGTCTCTCTTTGTTGCCCTTGGTAGAGTGCTGTGGTGTCTTAGCTCACAGCAACCTCAAACTCTTGGGCTCAAACAATCCACCCATCTCGGCCTCTGAGAGTGCTAGGATTCCAGGCGTGAGCCACTGTGCGTGGCCTAATTGTGTTTTTTTTAAATAAAGGATTAGCTTATATAATTTTAGAGTAGGAAGAAAAACTAAATCGCTTTTCATTTGAGTGCTCTCAGTTTACATATTTGGAAATCAACACCTATAAAAATTGATTTGCTTCATTAGTGTCAAAGTTGGGCTTGGGATTAGGTCATAGAATGGAATTTTTCTTTCTGTTATTTGGCCTTGGCTGCTTCAAAATTTTATGTTTATTCAAACTTAAAGTTGTATCCAGATGGTATAACCTGCTTAATCTGAGCGTGTCCTGCCTCAAGCACAACTGGTATCTGTTCTAAGTTATTGAAAATATGCCCCAACCCAACAGAGATGGCATGTAAGTTACATAGTATTGGACGTTCCTTTGAAAAACAATCTATGGGACTTAGAATTTCTCAGAATTTAGAAAATAAATTGTGAAGCAATTCTGACAAAAGTTTTTTAGTGTTTTGAAATCTCATTGGAAGATTTTCTTTTGGCAAGAGAATTTATAGACAGCCCTTTAGTCTACTTAAGAATAAATTAACCTGGGTGGTGCCTGTAGCTCAAAGGGGTAGGGCGCCGGCCCCATATGCGGAGGTGATGGGTTCAAACCCAGCCCCGGCCAAAAACTGCAAATACAAGAAAAGAATAAATTAACCTAGTCAATTGATGCTTTAACAAAGTAAGTATAGGTCCTGAGCCTACCAGATGAGTTTAGTAGATCTTTGGTTGTAAATGAGCATATTATTTCTATCATTTAATATTATTATAGGAAGAAATGTTTCTTAGGAATATATTCACTGTTAATTGTGGAAAAACTTGGTGTTTTCTGGCCCCAAAGTAAGAGTAACAATTTCTTTTATTTATTTATTTATTCATTTTTTTTTTATTGTTGGGGATTCATTGAGGGTACAATAAGCCAGGTTACACTGATTGCAATTGTTAGGCAAAGTCCCTCTTGCAATCATGTTTTGCCCCCATAAAGTGTGACACACACCAAAGCCCCACCCCCCTCCCTCTGTCCCTCTTTCTGCTTTTCCTCCCTGCCCCATAACCTTAATTGTCATTAATTGTCCTCATATCAAAATTGAGTACATAGGATTCATGCTTCTCCATTCTTGTGATGCTTTACTAAGAATAATGTCTTCCACTTCCATCCAGGTTAATAAAAAGGATGTAGTCTCCATTTTTTT
Source organism: Nycticebus coucang (assembly GCF_027406575.1). Classification (NCBI taxonomy): domain Eukaryota; kingdom Metazoa; phylum Chordata; class Mammalia; order Primates; family Lorisidae; genus Nycticebus; species Nycticebus coucang. The sequence continues at coordinate 12,176,386 of NC_069794.1, read as the reverse complement.
AATAGCTGAATAGTATTCCATGGTATACATATACCACAGTTTGTTAATCCATTCCTGCGTTCGTGGGCATTTAGGCTGTTTCCACATTTTGGCGATTGTAAATTGAGCACAATAAACAGTCTTGTACAAGTGTCCTTATGATAAAAGGATTTTTTCCCTTCTGGGTAGATGCCCAGTAATGGGATTGCAGGATCAAATGGGAGGTCTAGCTTGAGTGCTTTGAGGTTTCTCCTTACTTCCTTCCAGAAAGGTTGTACTAGTTTGCAGTCCCACCAGCAGTGTAAAAGTGTTCCCTTCTCTGCACATCCACGCCAGCATCTGCAGTTTTGAGATTTTGTGATGTGGGCCATTCTCACTGGGGTTAGATGATATCTCAGGGTTGTTTTGATTTGCATTTCTCTAATATATAGAGATGATGAACATTTTTTCATGTGTTAGCCATTCGTCTGTCATCTTTAGAGAAGGTTCTATTCATGTCTCTTGCCCATTGATATATGGGATTGTTGGCTTTTTTCATGTGGATTAATTTGAGTTCTCTATAGATCCTAGTCATCAAGCTTTTGTCTGATTCAAAATATGCAAATGTCCTTTCCCATTGTGTAGGTTGTCTCTTTGCTTTGGTTATTGTCTCCTTAGCTGTACAGAAGCTTTTCAGTTTAATGAAGTCCCATTTGTTTATTTTTGTTGTTTTTGCAATTGCCATGGCAATCTTCTTCATGAAGTCTTTCCCCAGGCCAATATCTTCCAGTGTTTTTCCTATGCTTTCTTGGAGGATTTTTATTATTTCATGCCTTAAATTTAAGTCCTTTATCCATTTTGAATCAATTTTTGTGAGTGGGGAAAGGTGTGGGTCCAGTTTTAGTCTTTTACATGTAGACATCCAGTTCTCCCAACACCATTTATTTAATAGGGAGTCTTTCCCCCAAGGTATGTTCTTGTTTGGTTTATCGAAGATGAGGTGGTTGTAAGATGTTAGTTTCATTTCTTGGTTTTCAATTCCATTCCAAGTGTCTATGTCTCTGTTTTTGTGCCAGTACCATGCTGTCTTGAGCACTATGGCTTTGTAGTACAGACTAAAATCTGGTATGCTGATGCCCCCAGCTTTATTTTTATTACTAAGAACTGCCTTAGCTATATGGGGTTTTTTCTGGTTCCATACAAAATGCAGAATCATTTTCTCCAAATCTTGAAAGTACGATGTTGGTATTTTGATAGGAATGGCATTGAATAGGTAGATTGCTTTGGAAGTATAGACATTTTAACAATGTTGATTCTTCCCATCCATGAGCATGGTATGTTCTTCCATTTGTTAATATCCTCTGCTATTTCCTTTCTGAGGATTTCATAGTTTTCTTTATAGAGGTCCTTCACCTCCTTCGTAGGTATATTCCCAGGTATTTCATTTTCTTTGAGACTATGGTGAAGGGAGTTGTGTCCTTAATTAGCTTCTCATCTTGACTGTTATTGGTGTATACAAAGGCTACTGACTTGTGGACACTGATTTTATATCCTGAAACATTACTGTATTTTTTGATGACTTCTAGGAGTCTTGTGGTTGAGTCTTTGGGGTTCTCTAAGTATAAGATCATGTCGTCAGCAAAGAGGGAGAGTTTGACCTCCTCTGCTCCCATTTGGATTCCCTTTATTTCCTTGTCTTGCCTAATTGTATTGGCTAGAACTTCCAGCACCATGGTGAATAGTAAAGGTGACAGAGGACAACCTTGTCTGGTTGCAGTTCTAAGAGGAAAAGCTTTGAGTTTTACTCCATTCAGTAAAATATTGGCTGTGGGTTTGTCATAGATAGCTTCAATCAGTTTTAGAAATGTGCCACCTATGCCTATACTCTTCAGTATTCTAATTAGAAAAGGATGCTGGATTTTATCAAATGCTTTTTCTGCATCTATTGAGAGGATCATGTGATCTTTATTTTTGCCTCTGTTAATATGGTGGATAACATTTATGGACTTGCGTATGTTAAAACAGCCTTGCATCCCTAGGATGAAGCCTACTTGATCATGATGAATGACTTTTTTGATGATAAGCTGTAATCTATTGGCTAGGATTTTGTTGAGAATTTTTGCATCTATATTCATGAGTGAGATTGGTCTGAAATTCTCCTTTTTGTTTGGGTCTTTTCCTGGTTTTGGTATCAGGGTGATCTTTGTTTGCTTCATAGAATGTGTTGGGGAAGATTCCTTCTTCCTCAATTTTTTGGAATAATTTCTGCAGTACAGGAATAAGCTCTTGAAGGTTTGATAGCATTCTGGTGTGAAGCCATCTGGACCAGGGCGTTTTTTGGTTGGAAGATTTTTTATTGTTTCTTTGATCTCAGTGCTTGAAATTGTTCTGTTCAGGAGCTCTATTTCTTCCTGGCTGAGTCTAGGGAGAGGGTGTGATTCCAAATATTGATCCATTTCCTTCAGATTGTCAAATTTCTGGGCATAGAGTTTCTGGTAGTATTCAGAGATGATCTCTTGTATGTCTGTGGGATCCGTTGTTATTTCCCCTTTATCATTTCTGATTGAGGTTACTAGAGATTTTACTTTTCTATTTCTCGTTAGTCTGGCCAATGGTTTATCTATTTTATTTATTTTTTAAAAAAACCAACTCCTTGTTTCATTAATTTTCTGAATGATTCTTTTGTTTTCAATTTCATTGATCTCTGATTTGATTTTGGATATGTCTTTTCTTCTACAGAGTTTAGGCTTAGATTGTTCTTCTTTTTCCATGGGGTGATGAGAAGAATGTATATTCTTTATCCTTGGGGTGGAGTGTTCTATATGCGTCTATCCAGGACAGTTGTTCTAGGGTCTCATTTAAATCTCTTATATCTTTGTTTAATTTCTGTTTAGAAAATTTCTGTCCAGCTCTGTAAGAGGAATGTTAAAGTCCCCTGTTATGATGGTATTATCAGATATCATATTGCTCAGACTGAGTAAGGTCTGTTGCAAGAATCTGGGTGCATTTAAATTGGGTGCATAAATATTTAGAATCGAAACATCTTCTTGTTGTATTTTTCCCTTGACCAATATAAAGTGACCATCTTTGTCTTTTTTGACTTTAGTTGCTTTAAATCCACATGTATCTGAAAATAAGATTGCAACTCCTCTTTTCTTCTGAATTCCATTTGCCTGCAAAATTGTCTTCCAACCCTTGACTCGGAGCTTTAATTTGTCTTTTGAAGCCAGGTGTGTTTCTTGCAGACAGCAAATGGATGGCTTGTGTTTTTTAATCCAGCAGCCAATCTATGTCTCTTCAGTGGGGAATTCAAGTCATTAACATTTATTGAGATAATTGATAAGTGTGGTAATGTTCTATTCATCTTATTTTGTGAGAGTCCATTGCTTAGTTTTATCTTTTGCATCAGTGTGGAGGTTAGGTTCTGTCCTTTAATTTCTGAGTTCTTACTTTGCTGCTGATCCATTGTGGTGGTCAGTGTGCAGAACAGGTTGAAGTATTTCCTGTAGAGCTGGTCTTGTTGTGGCGAATTTTCTCAATGTTTGTATATCCGTAAATGATTTGATTTGTCCGTCAATTTTTAAGCTTAGCTTAGCAGGGTACAGAATTCTGGGCTGAAAATTGTTCTGTTTAAGTAGATTAAAGGTAGATGACCATTGTCTTCTTGGTTGGAAAGTTTCATTAGAGAAGTCTGCGGTCACTCTGATGGATTTGCTCCTGTAGGTCAACTGGCGCTTACTCCTGGCAGCTTGCAGAATCTTTTCTTTTGTCTTGACTTTGGACAGGTTCATCACAATGTGTCTTGGAGAAGCTCGGTTAGAGTTGAGGCGACCTGGGGTCCGATATCCCTCTGAAAGCAGTGTGTCAGAATCTTTGGTGATATTTGGGAAATTTTCTTTTTTTTTTTTTTTTTATTATTTTTGTTATGTCTAGATTGTTATGTTCCAATTGTTTTGATGATTGAGCATGGCATGATTTATGAAAATTTAGAGAGTGTTCTAGAGTCTTTTGTGATTAAGTGGTTTATATCTGCTAAAAGTGTAAGTTTCTTTTTCTGATTTAATCTGTGTATATAAAGGATTGCTTAAAATGAGGATAATCTCTATTGTTCTCTTTACCTCTGTCATGGTGTCAGCATATCTAGTTGGATAGCATTTCATCCTCCACTAAACATGTAGATAATCACCAAACAGAGGCAAGGGCCTAAAGCTGGAGGTAAATCTCTAAAATTTATTTGCAGCATCATAGGGGATAGTGTGAGCCTTCGAATATTTCTGCATTATGAGTAGGCTGGTCAGAAAGGTAGAAAGTGTTAAAGTGATGTAAGATGATGGACGGATTAGTTAATAGGGCCAAGTGATGGGTAGTCTGTAGCTGTCTGGAGAGGGACTGTGTCTTGTGAACTTACAGGAGAGCAGACTCAGAATGTGGGATGTAGAGGGAACTGGGGAAGCCTAATGTCAGAGTACCGAATTTGTCAATTAGGGCAGCAGCTGTGGCAACCGTAGGGCTGAGGAAAAACTTGTCTTTCCCCACTAAAAGTTTGCTGAAAGATCAACTCACAATTAAGGCAGATTAATAAGAGAAAGTTTTATTTACTATGCACATCGGGAGAATAACATAGGGATTACCCAGTATCCCAATAAAGTTCACGTATGTTTATACCTTTTGGAGTGGAGAGGAAATGAGGAGTATAGAGAATTCTATTTAGGAGTGACACATGGTGTTAGGGAGGACAAAGGGCATGAGAAATAGATTGACTTATAAGTTAACCTGTGAGATAGGTATTGTGTTTAAAATAATTTGGGCCAGGTGTGGTTGAATTTTTTATCATCTTTCCTGCATTATACTGAGATGACAGGGAGAGGAAGGGAAGGCAATTGCCCTCTTTATCTTTGATCAGGTCAATCTGGTTTATGCAGATAGGGGAAAATTGGCTTCCAACGGGCTGTTAATTTCGAAGAGACTTTAATTCAAAATACTCTTTATTCACGTAACAAGGAGAAATACTTGGGGGTAAAATTTCCTGAGCTCCTTTACTATCTCAGGCAGGGGGGCATGTGATGTCATAGAGGTTAACTGACTTAAGAAATATAGTATAGAACATGCAACCAGACCTGACCCAAATTATTTTCCATGTGGACAATACATGGAATAGTAATAAATTTTCCTATCAATAGCCAAATACCCCCTCTTTTGAGATGCAATCAGATTCCCTTTGATAGCAGGGTGTTCTTATCTTTACCTCCTCACCCTGAAATACCCTAATGTTTCTAATAATATTCCTTCAGTAATAACCCAACCTCATTTACATATGAAGCCCAGAAACAGAATTGAGACATCTTTTTAGATTACATTCTCTTCAGAGGAATTTAAATAGAGGTGGGTTTTCATTACAGAAGGTAGGAAGTTTGAGATGGGAAAATAAAAACATCTTTATCATTACTCTGTATAGTAGGATTATATTTACATAACAAATTTCTGCTTAAAAGGTTTATCAATGAGGAGACAGAAACTAGAAAGGCCAAATGCCAGGGTCCCACGGAGAGCAGCGGCCCCTGAGACCTGTGGAAACTGACGGTGATTGACTGAAGAAATATAAAGTTAAAAGCAATGGGAAAGAAAGACAAGAGACATAGAGTAGAATTAAAAGTGGGAGCTCAGGGGTCCATTGCCCATCGTTGGATTCCAGCAATGGCCGGAAATTTTCTTTTATAATATTCTCTAGTATGGCTTCCATTCCTCTGGGGCATTCTTCTTCCCCTTCTGGGCTTCTTATAACTCGTATGTTGGAACGCTTCATAAAGTCCCATAATTCTGACAGTGAACGTTCTGCTTTCTCTCTCTTCTTTTCTGCCTCTTTTACTATCTGAGTTATCCCAAGAACTTTGTCTTCTACCTCTGAAATTCTTCTTCTGCATGGTCTAACCTGTTGCTGATACTTTCCATTGCATCTTTAAGTTCCCTAATTGGCTGTTTCAGTTCCTTCAGCTCTGCTATATCCTTTTTATATTCTTCATATCGTTCATCTCTGATTTGATTCTGTTTTTGGATTTCCTTTTGGTTATTTTCCACTTTATTAGCAGTTTCCTTCATTCTTTCCATCATTTCTTTCATTGTTTTCATCATCTGTAGTCTGAATTCCCTTTCTGTCATTCCTAACATTTCTTTATATGTGGAATCCTCTGCAGTAGCTACCTCGTGGTCTCTTGGCGGGGTTGTTCTGGACTGGTTCTTCATGTGGCCTGGAGTTTTCTGCTGATTCTTCCTCATGAGTGATTTCTTTTATCTGTTTCCTTGCCCTAATTTTCCTTTCACTTCCTCTTGTTCTTTAAGTTCTCGTGCCTGTGGACTAAGAGTTTGATGAGTCCTTTTGGTACAGGACCAGAAGGGTGAGAAGGTTGAAGAGCAAGAAAGGGATGAAAGAAAGGAGGACCGAGTGAAAAGAAAAAAAAAATAGAGAAAGGAGAGGGGGTGGGTAAAAGGAATATTGACAAAAAGAAGAGAGGCACAGAAATAGGGAGACGGAGTAATATAGGTGTACAGTAGGGTACTTTGACACAACCTTAAAAAAAAAAAAAACACCTTCTGGGGGTGCCTAGTTGAGTGGTTCCCTCGAGGTCAGCAGCTCTTTGCTAACCTGATCAGACACAGTACCCCACCTCCACCAAGTAGAGAGGAAAGACAAAAATGCTATAAATCAAACCAAAACAAGCAAACAGAAAACTTTACGGGATAAAATTGGGTGAAAAACCAAATAATAGCGGTAGAAACACTAGCAAAAATGAAGTTCTAGTTATTAAAAAAGGCAGCAATGGGAGATTATAATTAAACTAGAAAAATTGAGAAAGAAAAAAGATCTGTATGGAAAAGGTTGAATTTAAAAAACAAAACAACATCAACATCAAAATGAACAAAAAAACAACCAAACAAACAAAAAAAACACAACCAAAAACAAAGCAGTATGTATATGTTGTTGAATATTGTCTGGGCAACACGTGGTCTTGTGGGGTATGAGATGTTAATCACAGTTCTGATACGACTGGAGGCTGCTGATTTCTCAAACCCCAGCAGGTAGACACCCTAAATCTCTCTTCAGCCTACTTAAAAGGCACTTTGAACTTGTCAACTTGCTGAGCAGAAGCTTTCCCAGGAAAGTGCTTGTCGCAGGAATCACTGCTGATGTGGCTATCCATTTACCCAGTGTGCCAAAACCGGTCTCACTCTGCCCCTGAGGGTTAGGGCTGCAAGGCGGCTCAGACCCCACCCTTAGGCTACTTGGTCGCTGGGTTACCAGCTCCCACCCGATTCTAGCTCTGCGACCGTGAGGGCGGAGCTTGCCGGGGTAGATCGCTCACAGTGGCTCCCTGTGGCCCACAGCCAAACACTATTAGCTCCGTCTGGCTCAGCGGCTCAGACTGGGGCCCTAGACAATGGCCAAAGTTCTCCGCACTCCCGCTCAGGCTCTCCCCAAGGTAGCTCAAATGAGTGCCAAGTCCAAAGACACCGAAACAGTTCACAGGTAAGGCCTTTCCAGTTTCAGTCTCACTGCTACTGAACTTACAGTTGCGGGTGGGTTTAGACCGATTGAACACACGCGACCACTTGCCGGTTTTCCACTGTTTTGTCCTCCTCTTGGGGTCCAGAAGTCTCTCGCTGACTCTCTGTATCCTCACAGGGGTGATGATAGGCAGATCCCACCAGCCAGAGATGCCTGGAGTCCTATCTCCCCGGACTCACGGTGCCCAGATGCAAGGAAGCTGTTACTCGGTCGCCATCTTGCTCTCCTCTAGAGTAACAATTTCTAATACTTTTTTTCTCTCTTTAGACTTTTGATAAAATTCTTGTTGCTAATAGAGGAGAAATTGCATGTAGGGTAAGTAGAAATTTAATTTTATTTTCCATTTTACTTGATGAAATTGATTATTAAATCTTTTCAAATATGAAATATTGTTAATAAGTAACACTGATTTTAAAATAGGTTATTAAAACCTGCAAGAAGATGGGCATTAAGACGGTTGCCATTCACAGTGATGTTGATGCTAGTTCTGTAAGTATATTTTTGCTTTGTTTAAATGAGGACTTAATTTTTGGGTGAGGTGTAAGAAAAGAGAAAGATTGTTTTCCTTGGCCTCCAAAGCATATATTCAGATTTTAAAACTAATTGTTCACTGTTGTCTTAAGCAAAATGAAGCGTCACAATATCTTAACTACTTTTTTTCCAAAGCTTTGATAGATTAGACTAAAAAATTGCCAGGCTGATTGCTAGTTATCATCTAGATTTAAGCAAAGCATGAGAAAGTCATAGTCAAAGATGAAGGAAGTGTTTATGGAATGCTCAGTTATGAGAGCAGGTTTCCCCTGGCGTAACTCCACTACCACAAAGGGAATGCTGTCATAGTTCAACCTTTCCTAAATGCTTCAGTGTGTTCAGCTGAAACTTTGACAAATGAAAGATAGGCTAATGCTAATTGGACATGAACAAAAGAAGGTATAGCATAAAAACAGTAAATGATTCAAAATTTTATTTGGCATCTTTAACACAGCAGGCATTTTTTGCAATAATGGATTATGAATGGGTAGGAAAAAAAATCCTTGGGAAAGAATATAAATTATTGGATCTTTATGGAATAAAATATAGGTAGTTCTATAATTTAAGTTACTATTTTTTTGTTTTTTTCATACTTCTTTAGATAAGTAAGCATACTTCATACTGCTTTTATAATACAGTCATGTGTCACTGTACAATGAGGATAATGTTCTGAGAAGTGCATCAAGTGATTTTGTTGTGTGAATGTCCTAGAGTATGCTCACACAAAGCTACATGGCTCGGCCACATGTGAATATTTTGTCCCTGAACAACCTCTCATTGATTTTGTACCAATAGGGCTGGGTTCAGTGGCTCATGCCTGTAATCCTAGAACTCTGGGAGGTCGAGGTGGGTGGATTGCCTGAGCTCAGGAGTTTGAGACCAGTCTGAGGAAGAGTGAGACCCCATCTCTACTAAAAATAGAAAAAATTAGCTGAGCGTTGTATTGGCACCTGTAGTCCCAGCTAATTGGGAGGCTGAGGCAGGAGGATCAATTGAACCCAAGAGTTTGACGTTGCTGTGAGCTATGATGCGACAGCTTTCTACCTAGGGTGACAAAGTGAAACTCTGTCTCTAAAATTAAAAAATATAAAAATAAAAAATAAATTTTATATTCGTAATGAAAATTGCCTTACTCAATTACTTTGATTGCATTTGTCATTTTTGCTGTCTGTTGAGAAATTTTTTGGTTTTCTGCTCCTTTTTGAATTTGCTTGTTTTTTGTATTGTCTTTTTTTCTTATATATTGAATCTTATTTTCATCCTTTTTTTTTTTTTTTTGGTTTTTGGCTGGGGCTGGGTTTGAACCCGCCACCTCCGGCATATGGGACCGGCGCCCTACTCCTTGAGCCACAGGCACCGCCCTTATTTTCATCTCTTATTCATTTCTAGCATATTTATTTTAAAGACTTCATTACTTTGTATTATTTAAAGTTTGCGGGTTTCTATTTCTGTTCCTGATTCTACCTCATGATATACTGTTTTATCACATGTTTGCATTTTGGCTTCTGACCTTATACTCCATAATTGGTATCTTTATTGTTGAATTTCAGGATGCTTTGGGTTACAGATATGGCCTGGTAGGGTGGGTGTTATATTTATTTCTACCAGCTCCTCCAGAATGTCACTAAGCTGAAGGATGGTGAACTGTGAAAATAGTGAGAAGAACCAAATGAGATTTCACACAAATACATCTGTTGAACAGGCACGTGGTTCTTATTGCCTAAGGAGATGATTTCCTTTACTTTGACCTACAGAGAAGCCGGTAAAGTATTTGTTTTCTCCCTTTTTAGTAGTTTGTTATCCCTATCGCCTTTCCACTGAGAGTGTTATCTTCGAGTATCCTGGTGTCATATAGGAGGTTTTCCTTCAAATCTCAAATCTCTAAGGTCTGGTTCATTTGTCTGAGAGTTAAAGCCCAATCTTGGAAGTCCCACCTTTACTCTCCCAAGATCGGCTCTTGTGATTACAGTTTGATTTTTAGCTTCCTCTTTGGTTTATTTTTTTCTTTCTTTTCTTTTCTTTTGTTTTCTCTTTCTTCTCTTTTCTTTTCTTCCTTCTTTTTCTTTCTTTCCTTCCTTTCTTTCCTTTCTTTCACAGGGTCTTTTTTTTTTTGAGACAGAGTCTCATTATGTCATTCTCGGTAGAGTGCTGTGGTGTCACAGCTCACAGCAACCTCAAACTCTTGGGCTTAAGTGATTGACTTGCCTCATCCTCCCAGGTAGCTGGGACTACAGGCACCTGCCACAATGCCCGGCTATTTTTTTTGTTGTAGTTGTCATTGTTTAGCAGGCCTGGGCTGGGTTTGAACCTGCCAGCCCTGGTGTCTGTGGCTGCTGTCCTAACCACTGAGCTGTGGGCACTGAGTCCATCTCTTTACTTGTCATAAGCTTATTCAGATATTCTACTTCTTTAGTCAATGTTTGTAGTTTGTGTCTTTGTAGGAATCTGTCCATTCTGTCTATGTTATTGGCATATACTTTATAGTATTTCCTTGCTATCATTTTTATTTCTATAAGGTTAGTAGTAGTGTCTCTTCTTTCATCACTGATTTTAGACATTTGAGTCTTTTTTTTTTTTTTTTTTTTGTCACTGTCTTATTTCATTCAGGCTACAACAAAATATAGACTGGGTGGCTCATAAGCCATAGGAATTTGTTTCTTACAGTTCTTTAGGCTGGGAAGTTAAGATAAAGACACTGCAGACTTGGTCCCTGGTGAAGGATTGCTTCCTGTTTTCTTGACAGAGCCTTCGTGTTGTTTCCTCACGTGGTGGAATAAGAAAGACCTATTGGGGGTTTCTTTTATAAGGGCACTAATCTCAGTCATGAGATCTCTGTCATTACTGTTACTTAATAGTATTCTAGAAGTGATACGTAACACAGTTTGGGAAGAGCTATAAAATAATGTACAGGAAAGGCAAAAATATGGTTTTATTGAGTTTCTAGTTACACAACCAACTGAATAACTCTTTAGAAACAGAAAAATCTCTGGTGGTTGATTAAAACATAAATATAAAAAAAATCTATAAAGTTCATATATATCAACAAGATAGGAAATACAACTTTAAAGAATATTACCATGGAGGCAATGGAAGTGACAAAGCACTGTATTATGTGAATTATAAGTGAACTCTTAGGACTTACTTGAGGACTTCTGTTTTTGTATAGGGAAACTCAATATTTTAAATTCTAGTTATTTCTAAATTACTCTGTACATGTTTCTATTAAATGTTTTTTTTGGGAGGGAAATTGACAAGAGAGTAAGTATTGGGCACTAGCCCCATATACTGGAGGTGGCAGGTTCAAGCCCAGCCCCGGCCAAAAACTGCAAAAAAAAAAAAAAAGAGAGTAAGTATTCAAGAATGGCTTAGAAAATTCTGAGAAAGATTGATGGGGAGTAACCTAACATATTAAAATACTTTATAAAGCAGCAAGAAGAGACAGGTCTATGGAATAAATTCATTAGATTTTAGGCAGAAAGATGATGTGGAGGGATTTTTGACTTGAAATGCCTTATTAATATGATGTTGACTTAGAAGATTGGAGAGATACATTCTGGGGTTGTCTGTCTCTACTGTGGTTTTAGGTTGTGCCAGAGAAGATTAAGAAATGTAAGGAACGAGAAATGTTTAATGGCTTTAGTGACTAAGATTTTTTAAATGGGTAGGTGGGTTCCACCTCGTTATTTTGGCCAGTAGTGGGAGCAAAGAATTTGAGACTTTAGAGATTGTTGTACTCCTCAAATGCATGTTAAATAACAGCCATTCATTCATTTCTGTTTTAAATGTAAAGACTAGTATGCTAGTATGCTTTCCCACAAAACGTATTGTTAAATTTATATTAAGCCACTAACATTGTGGTTTTTACTTTTTTTTTTTTTTTTTTTTTAGAAAATGAGAGCTCATTAAGTAAAATGAAAAGGATTGAGGATCTTCATTTCCAATGAGCATGATGATTCTGTACTTTAACCTTTGACTGTATTTTCTACCTATGTTCCTACATTGAACTTGTCAATATGAATTTTGTTGTTTGAGCTGGGACTGGTGGCTCATGCTTGTAATGTGGATTGCTTGAGCTCAGGAGTTGGAGACCAGCCTGAGCAAGACTTGAGAATCCATCTCCCCTGAAAATAGAAAAACTAGCCAGGTGGTGGCGTAGGCTTGTAGTCCCAGCTACTTGTGAGGCTGAGGCGAGAGGATCTCTTGAGCATAAGAGTTTAAGGTTACTAAGAGCTATGATGCCACTCTAAGGGTGACAGAGTGAGACTCTTTTTAAAAAAAAAAAAAAAAAAAAGAAAGCCAACAAAAACTTTTGTTGTTTGGTCTGTGTATAGTCATGTTGGATTTAAGTGAGAAATATCTGGTATTTACTGTGTTGAAAGAAGAACCTCAAATCAGGAAGGATTCATTGTGACTCAGTCTTACCCCAGCAGCCTGCTGTTGGAAGTACGATTCCTGGTGGGCACTGTGTTCCTACCCTTAGGTTTCCATAACGAGATTGAGGGGGCTTCCTATGAGCGATCTGGGGTGATTAACAGGAAGGTGAGGGCCATCATCACTTTTCATGCCTGCCCTTGATAATATTTCCCTGCTGTCTGGGGAGGGACTGAGGACAAATCGGACTTCATGATGTTTAAGTAATTAGTGTACGTTGGTTCCAGCTGAACAAACTGGAGGGTAATGATCAGGTAAATGGAGCTGGAATACATTAGGTTGGGCTGAAGTATAAAGGACCTTAGGGAAAAAAACTTATCAAAGTTTTATGGGGTTGTTGGAATATCTTTATTTTCTCTCTTTCTTCTGTCTTCTTTCTTCCATGTTCATATTTATTTGTTAGTGTATTTTCAGTTTTACCCTCTATATATAGAGAGGAAGGCAATTTAAATGTAAAAACCTTGGACAGTTATTTTCCTTTTACATGATTTCAGGATATTTTCAAACTTTTTCTATTTGGAAAGGAGTTGAATTTCTTCATTAAGAAAAATATAAAAAAATTTTTAAATTTTGCAAAATATTAATGGACTTGTGTGTAGCTGATGCTGTCACTTATCTCTTTTTTCTTTTTTTTTTTTTTTTTTTTTTTTTTGTAGAGACAGAGTCTCACTTTATGGCCCTCGGTAGAGTGCCATGGCCTCACACAGCTCACAGCAACCTCCAACTCCTGGGCTTAGGTGATTCTCTTGCCTCAGCCTCCCGAGCAGCTGGGACTACAGGCGCCCGCCACAACGCCCGGCTATTTTTCGGTTGCAGTTTGGCCGGGGCTGGGTCTGAACCCGCCACCCTCGGTATATGGGGCCGGCGCCTTACCGACTGAGCCACAGGCGCCGCCCGCTGTCACTTATCTCAAGTAGGAATAAATAACTATGGTTAGGCTTGTAAAACTGTTCTGGGGGTGTTAACTGAAAAACTCCAGGTGAGCTTTTACATGGTATCTTGTGTCTGTGTCCATTTGTAGTTGAGATGGTTATTTAGGTAGCATTTTCTTAAATCACCTTTACCAGTAAAGGATATTTTAAGGTGATGGCTCTCATGTTGTTTGCTTCCCAGTTGGTTTTGATTAGGTCAGAAACATTTCCAAACATTTAGATTGCCAGAGAATTTTCTATAAGATTCTTAATTTATTCTTGCAAAAAATACTTATAGTTGTCTTTCAATATGAAGTTTCCTTCCTCATCAAATTGTAAAGCCCCATGACAAAACCTCTGAATAGTGATTATAATACAGTGTTGAATGGGAAGGAAGGAATTGATTTTAATAATGTAATTTTGGATTTTGGAGGCTGATAATTTGGTAATCAAGGGATTTTTAAATGGCATACTTACTTAAAACTTACTATTGCTCACTTTATCATAAAACTTAGACTTTAGTAACCTTTTTAGATCAGGATTACAGTATATGTACCTATGTAAATTTAAAACAAGAAGAACTAATTAGGAGAAGAAAGCATTTAAGAAGTTTAGATATTTTCTTTTCCTTTTGGCTTTTTTTTGTTTTTGGAAGTACTTATTTTGCAAAAATAGTATACTATATTTAAATGTTTTGATTATCTTTGGCTTGGCTAAATTACTTTCTCTGCAGTTTTGAATAAAATGGAATATGATAGGATTCCTGGTAGGAATTTGTTCACATTAATATGGCTCATCAGGGACATTATATTTAATTGGAGATCCTGCAGAATAGTAGCAGGAGGCTGAAGAGAATTATTTAGCATTAGCAATGGCTCGTCTGGGAGTTGTGCACTAATCAAGGCGCTGGAGTGTTAGCGGTGGGGATGATGGGAATTATGACGATTATGACATGTAAGCATGTCTGTGTGAGAACTGGACAGGCAATGAGTTAATGAAGAAGTATATTAAATGGCTCCCATGCTGATTCATTATTATCTACGCTAGTGCCTGTCAGATTGTGTATTTAAAAAATACAATTATTTCTGAATTCCATATGTATATGAGCTGAATTTAGCCATCATTTGTTGCTTTTCAATAAAATAACTTCATGTTACCTTATATATACAAAAATAGAAAATTGTGCCATCTGTGCCAACCATTGATTTGTTTTTTAAAAGAATAATATCTCATTTTTAAAAATATACTAAAGTTTTTATTTCAGATTCATTTAAAAATTTGTTTGCTTTGCCCTTTCATGTGTTCCCTGTCAATCTCTTTGCCTTATTTTATACTCCACAAAGGATTTGGGCTCAAAGATAAAATTTATGTCTTTATTTTTTGAGATGAAAAAATAATTGCAATGTTTGAGAGAAATCAATGTTTAACACATGAAGCTACAGACAAATCAAAAGATGAATCTTTTCCACCATCAGAATGCTCCAAAATCTGAGGGTAGGCTGGAAATCTCCTTTGATGTAGTGGTGGTATTTTTGTGACAGTTGGAACTATTCTGTGCCCAGCATGGTTAGAATCCTATGTCAGGAAGTTCTCAGATAAAAATTCTAGAAATGTACATATTTTGGAGAAATGGAACAAATAAATTGAACTCCTTTTAGGAAGTAAATTGAAATCCATCAGCAAACCAGATTAAGTCTGTAGGGAAATTTATAGAGTTACTATACAGATGAACAGTTTTTTATTATTGTAAGCACTACCAAATTTAGTCAAACTTTCTACCAAACTGTGACCTCATGTATTAACTTAATTAAAGCAGTATTATCAGTGATACTCAGAGTGTTAGCCTGTGGGTGGTTATTATTGAAACCTATTATCTGTGACATCAGTGTTAGTGGTCAGCAGCACCAGAAGTAAACTTGCAACCAAGACCTTCTGGTTGGGTGCTGTGAGCTCAGCAGGTTAAATCGTCAAAAACCAGCAAAGCTTCTTAAAAGACTGATAGTTTGAGCCCCCTGGAGTTAAAGGTAAGTTAGTCATTCTAGTTAAGAAGGTCTTTATTTAGCAGTCTGGCAAACGTTGTATTTGGACAGTAAAGAAAGGATTTATTTATTTTTTATTTTTATTGTTAAATCATAGCTGTGTACATTAGTGCAATCAAGGGGTACAATGTGCTGGTTTCATATACAATCTGAAATATTCTCATCAAACTTAGAGAGAGGCATTTTCTTAGTTATTGTATTTAGACATTTGTATTCTGCCTTTAGTAAGTTTCGCCCGTACCCATTCTAAGATGCACTGTAGGTGTGGCCCCACCCATTACCCTTCCTTCACCCTAACCTCCCCCCTCCCTTCATATACCTTTCTATTTAACTTTAATAAAAACATTCCAACTTTTTTTAATCTGTGGAAAGTGATTTGTGAATATTTTCTTTATAAAATGGAAGGGGATGTCCCCAAGGCCACCTACATTTTTTTGTTAATAAGAAATTTGTCCTTTTACTTATATTAAACATTTTTTTATTTTTTTGAGACAGAATCTCACTATGTCGCCCTTAGTAGAGTGCCATGGCGTCACAGCTCACCTATCGGTTATTAAGTATCTATGATGTACTAGAAAGTGCATAATTATGTAAAGGGACTATTGTTGTCACCATTTTAAATTGAGAAATTTGGGGCTTCAAGATTAAAAAAAAATGGGTTGCCAAAGATCATTGAGCTAGTAAGTAGTGAGCTAAGAGTTGGTTTATGTGAGACTCCTAAGTTGTATTCTTTCCATTGTACATATTGCTTTCCATACTAGATTAGGAAACGTCCCCTTCCTCCCCAAAGAAAATGAAGTTTGTTGCTCCAAGGGCTGTTTTTATTAGTGCCTGCTATTAGCCAGGTGCTATGGTAGGTGCTGGAAATAGAAGAGTGACCAGGAGCAATAATGATTTCTTTTCTCATGGCACTTCTAGTTCAGTAGTAGAGATAGTTATAGAGTGAGAAAACATACATAAGTAATTATAAATTGTGTTATGAGGGAAACAAGTTGTTGAGAAATAGTCTTCATTAATAGGTTGGTCAGAGAAATTCTTTCTGGGAGGGTAAAATGTAAGCTGAGACCAATGGATGCGAGGAGTTAGCCACGAGCAAGGCAAGTTAGCATGTGGAAAGGCCCTGAGCTGTTCCAGTCACCTTCTATCCTCAACAGTCTACTGAGAGTTCTTGCTGGCTCAGTGACTGTAGCTCAGCAGCTAGCGCACCAGCCACATACACTGGAGCTGGCAGGTTCAAACCCAGCTGGATCCTGCCAAACAACCACGACAACAACAACCAAAAATAGCCGGGCTTTGTGGCAGGTGCCTGTAGTCCCAGCTACTTGGGAGGCTGAGGCAAGAGGATCGCTTAAGCCCAAGAGTTGGAAGTTGCTATGACATCACAGCACTGTACCAGGGCAACATAGTGAGACTCTGTCTCCAAAAAAAAAGAGTTCTTGCTAAGGTTACTAGGAACTTTCTCATGTTAAATCTAATGGACATTTTCCAGTTCTCTTCTATTTCTCAGCAGTGTTTGACACTGGCTGGTTCCCTTTGCCAAACACTTTCATCCCCTGGCTTTAGTGACATATTAATGTGTTCTTGAATCATTATTAAAGGCCTCATTGGTGGGCTCATTAAACTTTCTATAGACCTTTCCCTGAAAAATCTCATTTTCTTCCACTTCTGTTTCTGTGGTTTTAATCAACTCTGGGCTTCTAAATTTGTTCCCTCTCTCCCCCTTTCTCTGACACCTCAAGTTGGGTATTTTAAAACTATCTCAAACCCAACATGGCCCACACTGAACTTTGATCCTTCTGAATTCCTTATGTCTGAATCCTGTTGCAGAAGAAAAAAGTAAGAATTTGTCTTAATTGTTATTATTTTTCATTTCTCATTTTTAATCCACGAGCAGGTCCTTTTCATAAATAATTTTGGAATCTAGTCACACCTCTTCACTTAGTTATTACTTTCTTAGCAAAATCGTTTAAATCCTTTTCCTAGTGAATATTTCTAATCTTTTCAGATTATTTGATAAATTACTCCACATGAAATTAATTTTATCTGGAGTGAACTTTTGTTTCAGTTATTGGTTTTTTGGTTGTTTTCTTAGCATTTGATTTCATAATGTGTTTGGAATTTGGTCTTTGGGCTCTTTTTTTGGTGAAGGTTTAAAGTGTTTGTCCCTCTTGTTCCTCCTTTCCCCTCATACCTTCATCTTCTCCCTACCTCTCACCTTCCCCTTCCGCTCTCTTTCCTTGTTTCTCTCATCTCTGCCAACCCCTGCCTAACCCCCTTCCTGACATTCACTTTTCCCTCGGCAGCAGTTTTGTGGTTGCCCCTACCTGGCACTTTGGATTCCTGATTAATGGTAATGACCAGTGTTCTAATTCGGCCAGACTGGAGAGAAACTCAGCCATGGAGGGCAGGTGCAACATGATTTATTCAGCTCTGGTGGCTGGGGAGCTAAGTTACATGTCACAATCTGCATTCTCAACCTGCAATCCACACAAAGTAAAGGTCCTGTGCACCTTTATACACAGGGGAACAAAAGTGGCAACATGCCAAGCAGCACTTACGTAAGTGTGACTTCACTGCACACGGTCGTGGCTGTTTAGGACCACAAAGCACCTTCTGGCAAGGTCATAGGTGAGAAAGCCCTAACACATTTTGTGCCCCAATACTAACCCATATCCAGGCCTTATGATGATGGCCTGGACACATGGCAGATTAGTCCCAGCAGTTGGTTCAGGTTTTGACCTTGAAGCTGTGTTTCTGCCTCCCTAGATCTGTAGGAGCTGGGGTCCAGACAGTGCTTGATGGCCGCTTCTTCAGGCCTGGGGCAGCTCCTCCTCAGCTTGGTGTTTACTGGTGATCCTGGCTCTCTTCTCAGACTCCTTCAGAAAATTCTGTGCTCTCTATTTAGTACTTCCTGCTTCTGGAGGAACCAGCTTGCAGTTAGCATTGTTTTTTTATCTTTCTTCTGTTTTGCACTTGTGACACATTTACCTTTAGTTTTTGTTTGTCCGTCTTCCTGGTTTTCTGGATTTTATTGTAATTGCTACCCTTTTGAAGCAGAAAGGGCTTTTGAGGTATGAACTCACTATGCTTTCCTCTTTTTGTACTAAGGTAGATTGGGGTCTAATCCGTGCATCAGCACCACTCAGCACATCTGAGCATTGTTTTGCAAGCTCTGGATCTTGGGCTATAGCTGTCACCTACCTGATTTGGAACTGCTTCCTTTGCTGCTTTTTCTGCTACTTCTAAGTGGCCACAGTAGCAACTCTAACTTAGACTAGCAGAGGGAGAAGTCTAGTAGGCATCTTTCAGGAAGGTATAAGGCCATCTGCAGATGGCAACAGTGGGTGTGTATCTGCTTTATTCATCTGAAATGGAGCCTATACTAAGGAAGAGAGGTTCTAACTCAGATAAATAATTTAGGTATAAATCCACTTTTACTATCTATTTTCAGTCATTCATTTCTATAATAAATGCAATCGAAAGTATTCTCTAGATGCTGGGGTCATGGTGTGCTGTGTCCAGTGGAGAGTTTGTAGGTGTTCTAAGGGCAGCAAAGTTATTTGTCTCTGTGGAACAGTGTTCAGTTCAAGTACAACTGCTTTTAAGTAGTATTTCAAAATCTCCTTCTAAAGAAATTTATTTTTATCATCATCATTATTTTTTATTTTTATTTTTGAGACTGGGTCTTGCTCTGTTGCCCAAACTAGAGTGCAGTGTTATCATAGCTCACTACAACCTCAAATTCCTGGGCTCAAGTGATCCTCCCATCCTGACCTCCTAAATGCTAGGATTATAGATGTGAGCCACCTTGCCTAGCTAAAAATATCTTATTTTGTAAGTAACTAAGTGCATGGTTGCTTCCAAGTTTTTCTATGAATTAATCATGTTAGTTTAGTTTCCAAGTCTATACTATATCCCCAAAACGGATATTAGCTATTTTAGTAAAGGGGCCTTTATAATTAAATATAGAAGAGTATCTTCAGTTATCTGTTCTAATTAAGTGTTATGGGTCCCTAGGCAGTACTGATGAAACTTAGCTGGGATATTCTGCATGTGGTAGGGGAGTTCAGTTACAAAACTATACAACCTATTTATGAAATTTCATGTGTTTTTTTCTATTTTCTTTTTTTAATTAAATCATAGCTGTGTACATTAATGCGATCAAGGAGTACCATAAACTGGTTTTAGTGACCGTTTGACAGATTTTCATCACACTGGTTAACGTAGCCTTCCTGGCGTTTTCTTAGTTATTGTGTTAAGACATATATATTCTACATTTACTAAGTTTCACATGTACCCTTGTAAGATGCACTGCAGGTGTAATCCCACCAATCACTCTCCCTCCACCCATCCTGCCCCATCTCTCCCCCTCCTCCCTCCCTTCCACTTTGCCATATTCTTAGGTTATAACTGGGTTATAGCTTTCATATGAAAGCCATAAATTAGTTTCATAGTAGGGCTGAGTACATTGGATACCTTTTCTTCCATTCTTTATTTATTTATTTTATTAAATCATAGCTGTGTACATTAATGTGATCATGGGGCACCATACACTGGTTTTATAGACCATTTGACACATTTTCTTTTTTTTTTCTTTTTTGTAGAGATAGAGTCTCACTGTACCGCCCTCGGTAGAGTGTCGTGGCGTCACATGGTTCACAGCAACCTCTAACTCTTGGGCTTACATGATTCTCCTGCCTCAGCCTCCCGAGCAGCTGGGACTACAGGCGCCCGCCACAACGCCCGGCTATTTTTTTGTTGCAGTTTGGCCGGGGCTGCGTTTGAACTCGCTACCCTCGGCATATGGGGCCGGCACCCTACTCACTGAGCCACAGGCGCCACCCCATTTGACACATTTTCATCACACTAGTTAACATAGCCTTCCTGGCATTTTCTTAGTTATTGTGTTAAGACATTTACATTCTACATTTACTAAGTTTCACATATACCCTTGTAAGATGAACTGCAGTTGTAATCCCACCAATCACCCTCCCTTCACCCACCGCCTCCCTCCCCTCCCTTTCCCCCTTCCCCCTATTCTTGGGTTATAACTGGGTTATAGCTTTCATGTGAAAGCCATAAATTAGTTTCATAGTAGGGCTGAGTACATTGGATAGTTTTTTTTCCATTCTTGAGATACTTTACTAAGAAGAATATGTTCCAGCTCCATCCATGTAAACATGAAAGAGGTAAAGTCTCCATCTTTCTTTAAGGCTGCATAATATTCCATGGTATACATATACCACAATTTATTAATCCATTGGTGGATCGATGGGCACTTGGGCTTTTTCCATGAATTAGCAATTATGGATTGGGCTGCAATAAACATTCTGGTACAAATATCTTTGTTATAATGTGATTTTTGGTCTTCTGGGTATATACCTAGTAGAGGAATTATAGGATTGAATGGCAGATCTATTGTCAGATCTCTAAGTGTTCTCCAACATCTTTCCAAAAGGAATGTATTAATTTCTATTCCCACCAGCAGTGTAGAAGTGTTCCCTTTTTTCCACATCTATGCCAGCATCTCTGGTCTTGGGATTTTGTGATATGGGCTAATCTTACTGGAGTTAGATGATATCTCAAAGTAGTTTTGATTTGCATTTCTCTGATGATTAAGGATGATGAGCATTTTTTCATATGTCTGTAGGCCATGCGCCTGTCTTCTTCAGAGAAGTCCCTTGTCCAGCCTGGGATGGGATCACTTGTTCTTCTCTTGCTTATACGTTTGAGTTCTCTGTGGATTCTGGTTATTAAACCCTTGTCAGAGACATAACCTGGAAATATCTTCTCCCATTCTGAGGGCTGTCTGCTTGCTTTACCTACTGTGTTCTTGGCTGTGCAGAAGCTTTTTAGTTTGATCAGGTCCCAGTAGTGTATTTTTGAAGCTGCTTCAATTGCCAGGGGGGTCCTCCTCATAAAATACTCACCCAGACCGAGTTCTTCAAGAGTTTTCCCTGCCCTCTCTTCTATATTTTTATAGTTTCATGTCTTAAGTTCAAATCTTTAATCTAGTGAGAGTCTGTCTTAGTTAATGGTGAACAGTGTGGGTCCACTTTCAGTCTTCTACGGGTTGCCAGTCAGTTCACCCAGCACCATTTGTTAAATAGGGAATCTTTCCCCCAATGAATGTTTTTAAATGGCTTTTCAAAGATCAAATAACGCTAAGTAGCTGGGTTCATCTCTTGGTTCTCTATTCTCTTCCAGACATCTACTTCTCTTATTTTGTGCCAGTACCATGCTGTTTTGATCACTGTTGATTTATAGTATAGTCTGAGGTCCGATAGTGTGATTCCTCCTGCTTTGTTTTTATTTCTGAGGAATGTCTTGGCTATTTCAGGTTTTTTTCTCATTCCATATAAAACAAAGTATTATTTTTTCAAGATCTTTAAAGTATGACAGTGGAGGTTTAATAGGGATTGCATTAAAATAGTATATTGCTTTGGGTAGTATGGACATTTTAACAATGTTGATTGTTCCCAGCCATGAGCATGGTATGTTTTTCCATTTGTTAACATTTTCAGCTATTTCTTTTCTTAGAGTTTCATAGTTCTCTTTATAGTGGGCTTTCACATCCTTTGTTAGATAAACTCCCAAATATTTCATCTTCTTTGGCACTACTGTGAATGGAATAGAGTCCTCAACTGTTTTTTCAACTTGACTGTTGTTGGTATATATAAGGGCTACCGATTTATGAATGTTGATTTTCGTAACCTGAGACGCTGGCTGTATTCCTTGATCACCTCTAAGAGTTTTGTAGTAGAATCCCTGGTGTTTTCCAGATATACAATCATATCATTTGTGAAGAGTGAAAGTTTTATCTCTTCTGACCTTATATGGATACCCTTGATCGCCTTTTCTTCCCTAATTGCTGTGGCTAAAACTTCCATTACAATGTTAAAGAGCAGTGGAGACAATGGGAAGCCTTGTCTGGTTCCTGATCTGAGTGGAAATGTTTTCAATTTAACTCCATTCAATATGAGATTGGCTGTGGGTTTGCTGTAGATGGCCTCTATCAGTTTAAGAAATGTCCCTTCTATACCAATTTTCTTAAGTGTTCTGATTATGAAGGGATGCTGGATATTATCAAAAGCTTTTTCTGCATCAATTGAGAGAATCATATGGTCTTTGTTTTTTAATTTGTTTATGTGCTGAATTATGCTTACAGATTTATATATATTGAACCAGCCTTGAGACCCTGGGATAAAACCAACTTGGTCATGATGTATAATTTGTTTGATGTGTTGCTGGATTCTGTTTGTTAGGATCTTGTTGAATATTTTAGCATCAATATTCATTAGTGATATGGGTCTATAATTTTCTTTTCTTGTTGGGTCTTTTCCTGATTTGGGGATCAGGGTGATGTTTGCTTCATAGAATGTGTTGGGTAGTCTTCCTTCTTTTTCTACATTTTGGAACAGGTTGAGTAATATAGGTATTAGTTCCTCTTTAAAGGTTTGGTAGAATTCTGACGTGAAGCCATCTGGTCCCGGGCTTTTCTTTATGGGAGATTTTATATGGTTGATGGTATTTCAGAACTTGATATTGGCCTATTCAACATTTCCACTTGATTCTGGCTAAGTCTTGGAAGGTGACATGCTTCCAAGTATTGGTCAATTTCCTTTAGATTTTCTTATTTCTGAGAATAAAGTTTCTTATAATATTCATTAAGGAATTTTTGAGGAGTCTGTTATTTCGTCTTTGTCATTTCTGATTGATGAAATTAGAGATTTTACTCTTTTTTTTTCCTGGTTAGGTTAGCCAAAGGTTTATCAATTTTATTGACTTTTTCCAAAAACCAACTTTTTGATTTATTGATCTGTTGTATTATTCTTTTGTTTTCAATTTCATTTAATTCTGCTCTAATTTTGGTTATTTCTTTTCTTCTACTGCGTTTGGGGTTGGAATGTTCTTCCTTTTCCAGTTGCTTGAGATGTCCCATTAAGTTATTAACTTCCTCTCTTTCCGTTCTCTTGAGGACGGCTTGCAGTGCTATAAATTTCCCTCTTAGGACTGCCTTTTCGGTATCCCAGAGGTTCAGATAATTCATGTCTTCATTGTCAGTTTTTTCTAAAAATTTGACAGTTTCCTTCTTAATCTCATCTCTGACCCAGCTATCATTCAGCATAAGGTTATTTAACTTCCATGTTTTTGTATGAGTATGCAGATTCCTGTTGTTACTGAGTTCAACTTTTATTCCATGGTGGTCCGAGAAGATGCAAGGAGTAATTTCTATTCCTTTAAATTTACTGAGGTTAGACTTGTGACCTAAGATGTGATCGATTTTGGAGTATGTTCCGTGGGCTGATGAGAAGTATGTGTATTCAATTTTGTTGGTATTAAATGTTTTGTAGATGTGTGCTAAATCCAAATGTTGGATGGTTAGGTTTAAATCTAAAATTTCTTTGCTCAGTTTCTTATTGGAGGATCTGTCCAACACTGCCAAAGGAGTGTTGAAATCCCCGACTATTATGAAGCTGGAGGAAATCAAGTTGCTCTGTTAGAATTTCTCTTATTAATTGAGGCACATTCTGGTTGGGTGCATAAATATTAATAATTGAAATCTCATCATATTGAGTATTACCTTTCACAAATAAATATGAAGTGACCATTGTTATCTTTCCTTACTTTTGTTGGTTTAAAGGCTGTTGTGTCTGCAAATAGAATTGCAACACCTGCTTTTTTCTGATTACCATTTACCTGAAATATGGACCCATCCTTTCACCCTGAGTCTATATTTATCTTTTAAGGTAAGATGCAATTCTTGTATGTAGCAAATATCTGGCCTGACTTTTTGTATCCAGTCCTCTAACCTGTCCTTTTTAGAGGACAGTTTAAGCCGTTCACATTAATGTAGAATATTGATAAACCTGGTAAAATTTTGGGTATTGAGTTTTTCGAAAGTCCAGTGGACATTTTTAATCCTTTTGCCACTGTGGAAGTTGGAGTTTGATCAAAAGTTTCTGAGTGAGTTTACTTTTGTGGTAGAGGATTGGGCTGGTCATTATGGAGGATAGGTCTGAGAATATACTGAAGAGTTGGTTTGGTTATGGCAAATTTCTTCAACATATGAATGTCATTAAAGTATTTAATTTCTCCATCATAAATGAAACTCAGTTTAGCTGTATACAGGATCCACGGTTGAAAGTTACTTTGTTTTAGGAGATTAAAAGTTGATGACCACCTTCTTCTGGCTTGAAAGTGTCAGCAGAGAGATCTGCTATAATGGATTTGTTACGTCTGGCTGCTTTCAGAATTTTCTCCTTTATATTAACTTTTGTGAAGTTAATTATGATATGCCTGGGGTATGTCTTATTCGGGTTCAGTCGTGCTGGCGTTCTGAAACTGTCTGCTATCTGAATTTCCGAATCTCTTGGCATGTCTGGAAAATTCTCTTTCATAATTTTAGGGAGAAGGGCCTCTGTGCCTTGCGAAGTCACTTCATCACTTTCAGGGATTCCAATGAGGCGGATATTACCCTTCTTCGAGTTATCCCAGAGCTTTCTGAGAGAATGATCCGTTTTTGCTCTCCATTTCTCTTCGTCTTTGAGAGTTTGGGAGCATTCAAAAGCTTTGTCTTCAGTGTCTGAAATCCTTTCTTCTGCTTGCTCCACTCTGTTACTGAGGGATTCTACTTTATTTTTCAGATCTTTGAGGGCTGCAAATTCTTGCTTTAGTGCATCAAAATCTTTAGTGGTTTTGTCTTTAAATTCGTTAAATTCTTGAGACAACTTTTGAATTTCTCCTCGAATTTATAATTCTGACTTTTGAATTGCTCCTTGAATTTCTAATTCCAAATTTTCCTACATTCTTTTAATCTTGTTTGCAATCCAAATTCTGAATTCGATTTCTGACATCTTGGCCAGCTGTTTATGAATGGGATCCTCAGTTACATCTGCCATATCTTTCCTTTTGGGGGGGTTGACCTATTCTGGTTATTCGTGTTCCCAGAGATTTTCTGCTGATTCCGCGTCATCATTATTTCACACCGTTTGACTTTTCCCTTGGAGCTTTGTCGAGGACCCATACAGTGCTACGGCCTAAGAAACTGGGGACCTGTTTGGTATGATGTGGCTAAGTGGCTCTGTCTTGTTTTCAGCTTGTCTTTGTCTGACCTTAGTATAACAGTTGCTCTGGGTTGAAGTTTTAGCTGTGGAGAACTACCAGCAATTATCACCCCGCAGCCCACAGGTAACAATTGGAAAAGGAAAATCAAACCTTCCTACAACCACACAACCAGGGCACCACTTGGATAGTCCTCGGGCGATTGGCTCAGTTCAAAGTCTCAGTCAGCACCTGTCTCTGGTGGGAGAATTTAAAGGTCTCTGGCAACTAGATCGCAGGGGTCTGCTGACAATTTAGATATGACTTGCTCTGGTGCTCCGTGAAGTCAAGAGGACCCACCAAGCAAATAGATTCGTCTGGGAAGGTTGATGCCTCCTTCCGCAACTTACACCTCTGTCATACCCAGTCACTGATAACCCTGCAGGGATGTGACCCAGTTACCTCCAATGAGCAGATACTCCAGGGGTTTGCACCTGCCTGAATCACAAGGAAATATATATCTGCTCAGGTAGGCTGCTGGTCTCTGCCTCTATCCAGCAGGCGGTGGTGAGGCCTGACAACCTTGGGCGCTTGATGGAGGCTGGGGGGTTGTTCACTGAGTTCCAGCCCTGCCCCTGATTGATGTTACTGACAGAACAACTTTGCGGGAATTTGTTTCTGTCCCTTCTAAATTCCCCTGCAGAAGAGAAGCTATTTTGAGTTCACAGAACCTGCGCCTCAGGGCCTGTCTTTGCTCCTGCAGGTTTGTATTCGCAACACGGTCAGCTGTCAGTTCTTGCCTCCTGCCTGCCTTTGTCTGTAGGCTGACGGTCCCTGAGGGCCAGGTGTGTCTTTGGCTCAGTAAAGCGGTCCTCTGGGTCAGCCCTGCCCTGGGAAACTCCCGTCTCTGCACGTCCATTTTCTAGTCTCCACGCTCCACTCAGTCCGGTACTGCTTCAGGCAAATACTTTACTCACAGGGGCTGTGTTTCCATCGCAGATCTGTTCCGGGCATCTGAGAAGATGCCCGGCCTCCTCTGGTTGCCCAGGGAGACAAGGGGTGTGACTTTGGACTATCCCGGGATGAGTTCTCTTGTTGCCAAAAAGCGGCTGCTGCTCTGTGCCTTGGGGCACCGCCGCTCTGGTGTGGTTCCCCCTCAGCCAACCGTCGTCTCCTCAGTCCTGTGCTGCAGAATCAGCACTGACCAGCTGCAGTCCAGGCCCCTTCCACACCCCTCAAAAAATCACCCAAGAATCTGGACTCCTGGGGGACAGGCCTCCAGACCTCAGAGTGAGAGTGGAGGGGTGTGCTGGGAGCTTAGAATTGCAGGTAGAGAATATATACAGTTTTATGCCTGGCAGGAGAACTCGGTGGCACCCTGGTAGGGGAGGTAGGTCCAGGAGGGAGGACCTTTGAACTCTGCTCATTCGTTTCTGGGGCACTCTGAGCCGTTCTCATGGGGGAGGGAACTCCTGTCCGCTTGGTGATGGATTTTCTACCTTTTGCTTGTATCCTTGGGGTCGCAGCTCGCCTCAGCGGGTTTGATGTGTAGTCTTCAACCTTCTCTCTTTGTGCAGCTTTAATCCACCAGGTTACTTGCTAAATTTCTGTCCTTTAACTCTCCTTCTGGACGGGAGCCTCTGTCGAAAGCTGGCTTCAGTCAGCCATCTTGTCTCCATTCCCCAGAGAAGGGGTTCTTAATAGTGATAGCAGTAACATTGTACCTTTGTTTTGGGCGGCTGTCCTGTGCGTAATAGGATGTTTTGCAGCATCCCTGGCATCTTATCCACTATATACTAGCAGTGTCCCCCAAGCTCCCAGTTGTGTTAACCAAAAGTGTCTCTAAACTTTATCTGCTGTGTCCTGGGGGATAAAATTCTTCCCACTGGGAACCCCAGCATAGACAGATTAAGGGCTGAGTATGCATACTCACCTGTTAAGTGATCACTGAGTGTGCAGTCCTAATAAGCACAGAGGTGTGGTTAGTGTGTTGTTAGTTTTATTTTGAATAAGAACATTGTTTGGCTATTATATATATTTATATATATTATATATAATTAAAATAAAAGATACCTTTGCTTTTCTATAATGTGTTTTATTAAGTTTCAAAATGGTTAAATGTTGGAAGAAATAATTCCCAGACATGAAAATGTGCCCAACTCACTAATAACCAGGGAAATGTAAATTTTCAAAAATTGAGGAATTATTTTTCTCCATTAGATTAATAAGGTTAGGAAGATCAACCATGTTCAGCGATGGTGTGGGGAAATTCATTTTTATTTTATTTTTCTTGTCTTTTTTCTTTTTTTGACACAGAGTCTCACTATGTCACCCTTGGTGGCGGGCCATGGCGTAACAGCTTGCAGCAACTTCAAACTCTTGAGCTTAAGCAATTCTCTTGCCTCAGCCTCCTGAGTAGCTGGGACTGCAGGTGCTCACCATAATGCCTGGCTATTTTTTGGTTGCAGTTGTCGTTGTTTAGCAGGCCAGGGCCAGGCTTGAACCCAGTAGCCCCGGTGTACATGGCAGGCACCCTACTCACTGAGCTATGGGTGCCAAGCCGGGAAATTCATCTTTAATAGGAGTGTAAGTTAACATAAGCTTTTAAGTGTGTATTTTGCAATAGTTGTACCTTAAATTTTTTTTTTTCTGGAAGTGTACATGTGTATACAGATTCGCATGTTTAGGAAAACTTTTTGCAGCTTTGTAATACCAGCCATTTAGAAGATATGTCCAGTGTTAGAGGAGAATGGATAAAGAAGCTCTGATTCATCCAGAATACTAGGAGTATTAAGTAGAAGGTAGAACTTTAAAAAATAGTGAGTACTAAAGCAAGTTGCAGAATAATATGTAGTTTATGCCAAGACAAGCCTTAAACATAAAATAAAACTGTACTTTTAGGTCTGCATATTTGTGTGAAATGCTCAGGTAATTCTGAAGGACATACACAAAACTGGTAATAGTCGCATAATATTAATAAGGGGTGAGGAATAATGTTATCTGTTATCCATACTGCTTAAGCCTTATTTCTTTATAATCAAACTGGTATATTCATACATTATTTGCGTAATTAAAATAAAATTAAAAAATTTGAAAACACCTAAGTGACTGACTTCTGTGCATAATGTCATCACTTCGCGGCCTGCATTGAGCGATGATAGCTGCTGGAGGGCTCTATCGCACTTTGAGATCTCATGATTTTTAAAGGCTATTCATATTTTATTGAAACTGACGTTTAGCTTTTCGTATGGTTTGGAAAACATTTTTTTAAAAAAACTGATTTCATTGGACATTGTTTACTAATCCTGTTCCTAGAATTTTACTGGCATTGTTTCAGAAATCATTGTGTCATCACTTTGCGGCCTTCACTAGACTCTTGAATGCATCTGTGGTAGTTCTCTCTATAATAAGTGGAAAATGACCTTAATGATTGCAGGTTAGACCTGGCCTGCATTCTCATTGTTTTTCTTTTTGTTCTTTCCCGACTTTATAGTTTTTCTTTTTCTTTTTTTTTTTTTTTTTTGTAGAGACAGAGTCTCACTTTATGGCCCTTGGTAGAGTGCCGTGGCATCACACAGCTCACAGCAACCTCCAACTCCTGGGCGTAAGCGATTCTCTTGCCTCAGCCTCCCGAGTAGCTGGGACTACAGGCGCCCGCCACAACGCCCGGCTATTTTTTGGTTGCAGTTCGGCCGGGGCCGGGTTTGAACCCGCCACCCTCGGTATATGGGGCCCGGTGCCTTACTGACTGAGCCACAGGCACTGCCCCGACTTTATAGTTTTTCTTAGGTAGTACTGTTTATGTATAAAGCTCTTTTAAGGTATACTTTCATTATTGTTTGCCAGTAATTTTGATGGCTCTGCATAGAGTTTTTGTGGTTTTTATTTTTATTTATTTATTTATTTTTTGTTGTTGCTGTTTGGCCAGAGCCTGGTTCAAACCTGCCACCCTTGGTATATGGGGCTGGTGCCCTACTCACTGAGCCACAGGTGCTGCCCGAGTTTTTGTGGTTTTTATTGTGATTATATATATAATATAAAATTCACCACTTTGTTCATTTTATTTAGCTAATTTTTTTTCAAAGGGTCATGCTATACTGTTGTGGCTGGACTTGATCTCCTGGGCCCACATGATCCTCTACCCCAGCCTTCCGAGTGGGTGGAACTGCAGGCACATACCACCCCACTCCATGATTTTATTCATTTTTAAATATACAATGCAGTGGCATTAAGTACACTCACAGTGTTGTGTAATAATTACCACTATCCATTTTCCAGAACTTTTCCCCTATATAGATTTTGTAGAATATTTTTATAGGTTGTCTTTTATCTTCGTGGCTATATATTTGGCTGCTGAGAATGATGTTATTTCATGTGAAGGGACTTGTAGTCGGGCTTGTGAATATATGCTCACATTTGTGAAGTATTTCTCTAAGGAGAAATGAGCTCTCTGAAAAGTCGGAGAGTTTTGTGGCAAACTTTGTATATATGTACTATTGAGTTTCCCCCCAAATTATGGAGATACTTAAGTAAAATGTCTTTGCATTCTCTAGCATGCAAGTTAAACTACTTGAAAGATTAGTCTTCTGTTTTTTTCTTTTCTCACGTTGCATTCCCTCTCAATGCAAGAAGATATGGATTCTGTTTCCAATAATATTCTAAGTTGGTCCCCAAGGTGACCAGAGATCAGATCTGTCAAATCCAACAGCTACTTTAGATTTCCATTTTATCTCATCTATACAGCATGTCAACCTAAAAAAAGACACCAGCGAAAATTATCTCCATGTATGTTGATTTTACTCAGAATGAGAATAAGTATTATGACCTGGAATGCACGGAATGGTGAGCTACCAGTGCATCTCATGAGTGAAGTGTAAAGGGAGCTTTTATAAAAGCCAAAGAAGGGGGAGGTTCACATCAGCTGCTTACAGTTCATGTGTTCCAGAAGCTCAAAGCCAGAGGTGTCAGTTCACTGGTGGGGATGCTGTTACTGAGTAAGTGTTCTTTTGAGAGCATCTTATCTGAATTGCTGCAGTCCTGAAGAATGTCCAAGTAATAAATCTCATTAAAGTAGGAGGTGTGTGATGGACATGAAAGTGTTTCTAGAAAGTCCTTGAAAATGGTTCACATCTCACACATGTAAGTTTGAGCCTCCTCTTCTTTGTGCCTTCCCAGCCCTGTTTTGTCTGCAACTTTCCCACGCATTCAGCATTGATGACTGTTTATTTTGTTTTGAAGCTTTTTATTCCCTTAACATCTTCTAATTTCTTTCAGGCCTCTATACATTTGATATGCTATTCCTACTTCTAGAATACTCTTTCTAGACGGCTCCTTATCTCAGAAATCTTCTCTGTCAAGTTAATTCTGCCTTTTTTTATTAGTTGGGATTATCAGTCAAACACAAGCATGTTATGCCACAATTATCTTCCACAGCAGAGCTCAAAGCATGGTGGAATTAAAAAAAATTTCATGTGAAATTTTCTGATTTTTATTTAACAGCTTTATACAGGTATAATTCACATTTTGTAACCTCTCCCGTTTCAAGTGTATGGCTCAATGAGTAAATTTAGAGTTGTTCAGCCGTCACTTCCGTCCAGTTTTGGAACATTTCCATCACTCCGTGAAGATCCCTCTTGTCCATTTGTAGTCACTGCTCCTTCTCATTTCCAGGGAAGCCATTGATGATGGGCTTTCTTTCTGTAGTTTTGCATTTTCTAGATTTTCCAATAAGTAGACTCATGTAATATTTGGTCTTTGTGTTTGGCTTCTTTCACTTAGCGTATAGCCTCAGAAGAGGTTTGTGCATATGGCTGCACATATCAGTACTGTATTGTTTTGGCCAAGTACTGTTCTGTGGTTAGCATATAACACATTTCATTTATCCATTCACCAATTCATGGTCATTTGTGTTTCTAGTTTGTTATCAATAATGCTACTGTGAATGTTTGCCTACATGTCTTTTTATGGAAATATATCTATTTCTCTTGTGAATAAATGTAGGGGGTGGTGGAATTTCTGGGTCACATGATAACTTTTAGGTACTACCACTGTTTTCCAAAGCAGCTCTACCATTTTATCTTCATGTGAGTACTGTAGGAGGGTTTAGATTTCCTCAAATTCTTGACGGCTCTTGTTATTATCTGTCCTTTTATTTTTTTATTTTTTATTTTTTTGAGACAAGGTCATGCTCTGTCAGCCAGGCTGGAGTGTGGTGGCCCAGTCATAAGTCACTGTAATGTTGAACTCCTGGGCTCAAGTGATCGGTTTGCCTCTGCCTCTTAACGACCACAGGCACGTACCACTGTAGCTGGCTCACTTGTTTATTTTTTAAGTGATGAGGTCTTGTTATGTTGCCCAACATGGTACCTGTCTTTTTTTTTTTTTTATTATAGGCATCCTCGTGGGTGCAAAGTGGTATCTCATTGTAATTAATGGTTTTTTTTTTGAGCTACAAAAGTTCTTACTTTTGATGAATGCCAGTTTCAAGTTTTTGTTTTTAAATGGCTTCATCTTTAGGAGGCTGGCATCTATGGAGTGTGACTTACGCTTCTTGCCTTCTGCCTGTTTGGCTGTTTGGAGACATCAGCAGGTGAGGGTATTTCTCTCCACCTTCCCTTTCCCCACCTTGCTGCAGCTCTGATGTAGGCTGTGGTACTGTTGGGTCACCCCCACCTCCCAGCTCTAGTTTTTCTTCCCTTTCTGTGTCCCCCCAGGACTAGGGGTGACCATAGCTTCCAGTGCTAGTCCCTGGAAACCGAACCATCCTGTGTTGGTTCCTTTTGTTCTGCCCTTTGTTGTTGCCTTAAGTTTGTTATTTTCAGTTAAACATATGAGTGTGTTACCTGATTCTTGGTAAATCCTGACTGACATACGACATAAAAGCATTTCTATTTTTTTTTAAATTAGGTATTTTTAATTTTATTAGATCACAACTGCGTACCTTACTGCATTTATGGGATACAATGTGCTGATTTTGTGTACAATTTGGAATGTTTACATCAAACTGGTCAATAAAGCATTTCTAAGGCAAGGGTGATAAATGTCTCTATGTGGGTGAATTTAGACTGAGATTTGCTTTTATTATACTTTTTAGACAGGCAGGGACATACTAACCCTCACACATCTGAAACATTTTGGTGTCCACTATCATTTTCTGAAAGAACTTAAGAGCTGTGTGACCAAATTGGCCTAAGTTCTTTTTTTTTTTTTTTTTTTTTTTTTTGTAGAGACAGAGTCTCACTTTATGGCCCTCGGTAGAGTGCTGTGGCCTCACACAGCTCACAGCAATCTCCAACTCCTGGGCTTAAGGGATTCTCTTGCCTCAGCCTCCCGAGTAGCTGGGACTACAGGCGCCCGCCACAACGCCCGGCTATGGCCTAAGTTCTTTCACACCAGAGAGAACTGTTTGTGAACCTTGGTAGTACCTGACAATCCTGCTGGGTTTCTCAAAGATTTTGTTCTTCCCTGCCCTCAGTGACCTTCTGCCTGTTCCGTTCTTCTTCCCCCACCACTGATTCCTCTTTCCTGATTTCTGTCTGAAGGTGGTCTAGTTTCTTGTTTCACAGATAAAATAGAAACTGCCAACAAACTGAGCCTTAATTTCCACTCCATGCTTTTATATCCATTCTTGGCTATTTGAAAGGAAAGAGACATAATAGTTTTCTCTAATCTTAGGGGGATACATTCCTATGAATACTTTATTTTTTCTATCTATATATATATATGATAAAGTTTAATTTATACTGTGCTTTGGGGACATTTTTAAAGGCTTTAAAGGCTTGAGCACGCTGATACCTTGGTAGTGTGTCTGATAACCAATAACCAGTGGTTCCTAAGTCACTAATGGGTGGGCAGTGTCTACACTGTAGAGAACCTTGATAAGGGGATGCATCCTGTCCCAGATAGCATGCAGCAGTCTGGCATGCAATTTCATCATGTTACTCAGAACAGTATGCCATCGAAAACTTAAAAATTACTTATTTCTGGAATTTTCCATGTAATTTTTTTTGGTCAATGGTTGACTGTAGGTAATTGAAACTACAGAAAGCAAAACTGTGGATGGGGGTGTGTGCTGCTGTATTCCTGACTATGTCTCTGCTTTTTCTCTGCAGTGGTGGCGCTCTGGAATTTCTGTAGAGGAGAGCATCCAGGCAGCACAGTGATTTTGGGAAGGGGGTTTGGGGCCTCGTTTTTGGAGTGCATAGTACGCTTGCTTTCTTTTTCTCTTTAAAGCCTGACTTGTATTAATTATGTTTGCAGGGGAAGATCAGTTCTCTTCTCCCCACTCCCTCCACTGTCTCCCTGTACCTCTTGGCTCTGCTGCTGCTTGTCAGAAACCTTTTACTATGAATTGTTTCATATCTCACTTGCTTTTTAGCTCCTTTGCACATTTTCCTTCTCAAAGGTATTTAAGTTTTTCCTAAGCTAACACAAGAAAACAAAGCACTTTTCAACCATCACTCTGCCTCTCTCAATCTTTCCATTCAGCCATATCAGCAATCCCCCCATGCCCCCTGCCCCCATCCCCGCCCCAATTTCTTCCCTTCTTTACTCTGCTATTCATGCTGTCTGGGCCCACACCAGCAAGGTGGACATGGGTTCTGCTGGAATCCTTGTGTCCTTTTCCCCCTCCATCCCTCCTCTCTTGATGTGTCTCCCTTGATGCTTTTACTAAGGGGTCATTGGTGTGAGAATAGAGTTCTAGTCCTGCTGTTTTTCATTCTTTTGTTGTTTATTGTATCCTCAGGAATGCATCCTTGCAAGACAAAAACTGAAGAAAAATAAAACACCTTTGCTTTGGTTCTAGGATTGATTTATGATCAGTTCCCTTTTGTAATGTGACTATAAGATCATAGCAAATGGACTTGGAGTTTTGAAATTGGCAAAAACCTAATCTCCGTTTTCCCTGTAATTTTTAATTTTTAGTTGCCCACTTGGAAAATTATGTGAATTATAGCTGAAGAAAAATAGTGAAGTCACTAATTCTACCATCCAAAATAATGAATAAGTATGTCATGGTGGTATATATGTAGGGATTATAGGTGCCCACCATAATGCCCAGCTACTTTTTTAGAGATGGGGTCTCCTTCTTGCTCAGACTGTTTTCAAACTTGTGAGCTCAGGCGATCTACCCGTCTTGGCCTCCCAGAGTGCTAGGATTACAGGCGTGAGCCACTTTGCCTGGCCTACACATGTAGTTTTACAAGGTGGAATCAAAGTGAATTTAATATTTACTACCTTAAAAATATCATTCTTCTTATGGACCAAATTGTCTTTCTGGACATAAGAAGAATGATATTTTTAAGATAGTAAATATTAAATTCACTTTATATGTAAGTATCTTTAGACACATTATATAAAATAGGAAGAAGAGTTCTGTTCATGTATTCTTCTGAGACAAGATTTTATCTGCTTGTTTGAAAACAATTTTTTTTTTCAGTTTTTCAAATTAAAATTGATTCAGTTGGCTTTTTTAAAAACGCTTCAGTCTTTAAGGGTAATTTTCATTCGTTAGTAATGTTTGGAGAATTTGGTTAGATTTGGTGGATTTGGAAGTCTGTCTGAGTTATATGAGGCATTGCTAATTTCAGGGAGGAGAAACATCTAGTCTATGTTATGTCATCTTTTGAGTGTTGTACCCAGTACCTTTCATCGAAGGTTATCACAAGGAAAAGTCAAGTATGGTCATGGCAAATAGTGCCCACTTGACTACAGATCTTGAGTGACAACCTTCAAAGTATATCTAGGCACGAAGAAACATTTTCCAAGCTGCTTGTTTTTCCTCTTTCTTAATGTGTACTAGTTTAGAAGGTATTGAAACATTTTCACTCAGACCTTTGAGTTTTATTGTAAGTATAGGATCTGGCCTACCACTTTTTAACACTAAGATGCAATCTATTTGATAAAGATAGGGATCAAGTGGAATATCTTTTCCAACATATATTTTAGGCAATTGACTAACATGAAATTTTCTATTATTTCCGATTTTTCAAATGTAGGCACAATTTTTAACTTATCTGTACCCAAGCATTTGAAATTGTCATTTAAAAGTTAATAAGATAGTCAGGCATGGTGGCTCACACCCTATAATCCTGGCGCTCTGGGAGGCCCGTGCCTAAGGATAGCTTGAGTTCAGGAAGGAGTTCGAGACCACCCTGAGCCAAGAGCAAGACCTTGTCTTTACAAAAAATAGGAAAATTAGCTGGGCATTGTGGTGGGTACATGTAGTCCCAGCTGCTCAGGAGGCTGAGGCAGGAGGATTGTTTGAACCTAGGAGTTCAAGGTTGTTGTGAACTAGGCTGACACTAGGGTACTCTAGCCAGGGGCAATAGAGAGAAACTCTGACCCCCCCCCCCCAAAAAAAAAAAAAGTTAATAAGATGATTATTTTTTCCAGTCCTGTAAGTTGACAGCATACCCTTTGTTCTAATTCATTATTTGGAAAATAATAGGCTGATATAAAATTTTTTTTCTAAAGAATTAGAAAATTCAAAATGTAAAACTATAAAAGCTTGAGGAAGAAACTAATAATCTGTTTTAACAACCTCTCATGGTTTTTAAGAATAGGAAGTTTGTGAAGACCAACTGCTTTTCATAGTATTAGAGCTTAAAGTGTTTTCTTTTTCTTTTTGAACATACAGCCAGCAAATCCTGCTGAGGTGATTAACTTATCTCAGTTTAAACTTTCCAGAATTGTTATGTATTTCCTTTACCATTAAAATACATAAAAAGGAATCTATACTTTTCAATGTTGTGAAGTTTGGGGAGTGTAAATACATCTAGTCAGTCAGCCTATGCAATATTAACTTGTTCTGCGGAATAGCACTTGCATTTCTTGGATACAGTTTGTTTTATATTACTAAGCCAAAGAAAATTTAATTTTCTTACACATTTAATACATTAATAACAAAACTGAAATTGAGTTTGAAAACTTTTTTTTTTTTTTTTTTTCAGTTTTTGGCCAGGACTGGGTTTGAACCCACCACCTCAGGCATATGGGGCCAGTGCCCTACTCCATTGAGCTACAGGCACCACCTGAAAACCTTGTTAAGCTGGTCTTTCCAGCTTGGCTCATCAGTGTCTCCTGGAGAAAGAAGGCAGGAGAAGATTGAGTTTTTCTTTCACCTGGCTTTGCCCAGCGTTTCTGCTAGTGCTTACCCTTCTGGACAGTGTTAGAAACAAATCTTAATTCAGCAGGAAAGGTATGTTCACATCTCTACAGTCCAACCAGGGTAAGCACTAGGAGAAACACTGGACAAAGCCATGTGAAAGAAAAACTCAATCTTCTCCTGCCTTCTTTCTCCAGGAGACACTGATGAGCCAAGCTGGGAAGACCAGCTTAACAAGGTTTTCAAACTCAATTTCAATTTTGTTGTTATTAATTTCGTGTCTATTAAAGTTGTTTGAACACCCCCCCCCCAAAAAAAAATTTGTTTTTGAGAAATAGAAGAAAAGAAGCCAACCAATCCTTCAGGAAGAGTTTGTGCTTAGTCCTTCTTTGTAATGCCCATAAAACAGTTTAACCTGCTTTTGATGTATAATTTATTTGAATGTTTATTAGAACAATATTGATAACCTGATAGGCTCTGAGCTAGTTCTTGGGTATGTTTATAAAGAGTCTGTGATAACATAGGAAAAATACCTCTTATGATAGTTAAAAAACAAAAGGATACAAAATTATATATGCAGTATCATTAAAAATGTATATTTAGAGAAAAGAGTAGAGGAAAAAAGGCAAAATACTAAGGCTTCTCTCTCCTTTTTACTTTTGATGCCAGGGCAACAGAGTGAGACTCTGTTTCCAAAATAAAAAAAAAAGCTACTAAGGTGATTATTTTATGTGCATGCACGTGTGCATACGTGTATCTTTTTTGTTTTTATTGTTGGGGATTCATTGAGGGTATAAGAAACCAGGTTATATTTGTTAGGCAAAGTCCCTCTTATAATTATGTCTTGCCCTGAAAAGTGCATATGTGTATCTTTTAATTTCTTCCATACAACCATCAGTTGCCATATATATTGCTAAGATTGAGAAGATTTTATTTGGTTGTAATTATTGTTGTTAGATTTTTGCCTCAAAGAGAATAACCTAAAGTTTAATGCCTTTAACATTTAATAATGCCTGTTATTAAATAAATTGCTGTCTTAGAGTATCTATGAAGTAATAAGCTTTTAGCACGTAACACCGGGCTTAGGGGAGATTCTAAAAAAACACATAAGACACAGTCCTTGCCCTCTTCATCACAACCTATGATGTTGTGGAAGAAGGTGATAAATAGTAACAGACACAGTCTGTAAAGCAGTGAAAAGGAGGCTGCTAGGTAGGATGAAATTAAATGTTAAAATTTATATTAAGTACTCTTGGAGTTCAGATTGAAGGCTGTTCATTCATAGCTGAAGTACTTGGGAATGATCCAGCGGTAGAAGTGAGACTTCAAGTGCATCGTTAGTAGTAGGTAATATTTGAGGGAAGTGAAATTTTCAGAATAAGTGTGGATTTAACTGCAAATGAAGATGTTAGCCTCACCTGAGTAATGTGTTCTTTTTAAAGGAAAAACACCACCACAACAAGTGACAATATAGAACTTGAAATGGGCAGAGGGCAATGGAAGAGGGGGCTTTCTGGTCTGAGGGCAGAAGAACAAGTGGAGGTGGGATAAGCCACTGTCAGGAGAGCCTTGCTTTGAATGTGGGAATATTTAGAAGCCCTTTGCAAGCGGGGCTGCCATTCCTTGCAATTGTTGTTAATAAAGGAATCACAGAGTGTATATATTTGAGTATTTTGTCTTAAGATACTGATCTGAAAATTCCTTAGGCAGGTATGTTTTATCTGTTAATGAAAAGTATAAATTTTGACTAAATTAGAAAATATTTATTGACTAGTTAGGGAATCCAGAGCTTTCTAAAAGACTACTTTTAGGTTTCTTTTTTTTTTTTTTTTAGATCTTATTTAAAACAAAATATTAAAAAAATCATGACTGCAGATGTAACTTAGAAATATTCAAAAGTACTTAGCATCTTGGACTTTTTTTTTAGTGTGAGAGTGGGTCATAAAGGTTCAGTGTGTCTTTGTGCTCCAGTTTTATATTTGTGTCTTGAGAAAGAATTATGATCTTATTGGGAGTTCATTAAACTAGAAAACCATTAAGAAAAGCCATTCTACAAATACATTAATCCTTCCATCATTTTAAAAGAATAGATTCCTTTTAGAACTAAACAACTTATTCTTCTTGATATTGAATGCTTAGTCTCCATTAAGCAAAAATAGATTTAAACATTGTAGAGTGAGAGCAGTCTTAAAAATGGAGAGTACATTCCTGAATTTTGAGTAGATTTATAACTTAATACTCATATCAGTTCTTTCAGAAATAAATGTAAAATGGACAAGGATTGAACGTGAGAGTATTTAAATGAATCTTAAGATTTTTCTGGTTCATGTGTTGTGATATTGAACTCTTTCGTCCTAGGCTTTAATTTGTGCCTGGCGCTGACCTGATGCTGTGCAGGGACACTCACTGCATCCCTCCATTTATTCCCTCTAATTATCCCAACTTCCTGGGGAGCTTGCTTAGAACTGGGCAGGAGTGGTTGTTATTAAAATATTGGGCGACCATGGCTCCATGTAACAATGTAGTTTTTGATATCAGATTTATGTTTAGATGAACAGAATTGGAAGCTAAAATTATTTGTTGTGATATTTACATAAATAGGTAGGGGATATTATGGAAATTACTTGTTTAGACAATGGACTGGGCTATAATAAATGAAATTATAGATAGGTTCCTTAGCTTATTTGTTGCATTGTTGGTTTTTAGTGCATTCTCAAAAAGAAATAAGACATTATAAATGATAAGTGAAACAATCAGATTTGCAACTTTATATTTGCAGAGGATGGTAACTCCTTTTGCTGGTTATATCTGTTAATGCAGAGATTTGTCTCTTCAGGTTCATGTGAAAATGGCGGACGAGGCTGTCTGTGTTGGCCCAGCTCCCACCAGTAAAAGCTACCTCAACATGGATACCATCATGGAAGCCATTAAGAAAACCAGGGCACAAGCTGTGAGTCTGAATGAAGCTATCTACTGCAGCTGTTTCATATGTAGTGAGCAGAAAGCTAGAGTTTGTATTTAAAAAAAAAAAAGAAAGAATGATTGAAAATGCTGTTGCAGTTAGTTCATGTCACATGAGTTAAATGTGGCCGAATTCGCTACTGGAAATCAAAGGCTTTGTAGCATCTGGCAGTGTTGGTCGCTGATCCTGCAGGTGGCTGCTGGATTCAGCTTTCACACCAGGGAGCAGTTTCAGTTCATTTCCAAATTTGCTAGGCAAAAAGAAATCCCTATTAGTTTTGAGCATTAACCCTTTCTGTGTAGTAAGAGCATTAAAAAAAAAAATCTCTGTTACATGGATAAATAGGATCCAAAAGACTGTTTAAATTCAGTTTTAATCATTTAAAAATTATATACAGCTAGTTACACTTCTAGAAGTAAAAAGAGTACACTTGGTCATTATTTTAGTTTGTTAATGTCATTAGAATTCCTATAACTTACATGGATAAATAAATCTCTATATCCCCAATTTTGTTTGAATAGAATCCAAGAAAAAAACTGATTTTCGAAATCAGGAATAGGGTCCCCCCCTTTTATTATCAGAGAAGTAATGACATGTAATGTTCAAAACTATACAGAGTTTATTTCCAAAATTGATGGATGCAGCTAATACCACAGCTTGGAGCGCTTCAGTTAGTGTTCCCATTTCTTTTGAAAGAAAAAATTGTTTTTTTTTTTTTTTTTGTGGAGACAGGGTCTCACTTTATCGCCCTCGGTAGAGTGCTGTGACGTCTCAGCCCACAGCAACCTCCAACTCCAGGGCTGAGGCGATTCTCTTGCTTCAGCCTCCCGAGTAGCTGGGACTACAGGCACCTGCCACAATGCCCTGCTAATTTTTTGTTGCGGTTTGGCCGGGGCTGGGTTTGAACCCGCCACCCCTGGTATATGGGGCCGGCGCCCTACCCACTGGGTCACAGGCGCCACCCTTGAAAGAAATTTTTTAGTAAGATGCATGCTTAAATAAACTAAATTCAGGAACCCATATTATAGACGTTTACAGTTTATTAGCACAGTTAATGAAGACAAACTTTTAACATTTTAACTATAGCTTGTCAGGATATAATCTTCAGCTAGATGTTTACATGAAATGAAATTGGTGGAATGAAACTCTGTTCTCTTGATGTAGTAATTAAAAATATTCTGTACCATGTTCATAAAGCTCAGTTCATCATCGGAAAATCTCTGATAAGTAGCTATTTCTGGACTAGGTAATCATATCCGTTCCTTCAGAAATTTGACTTTTTTTTTTTGTAGCTGAATTGTCTTGTTAGGAATGTGTTCAACCTGATTGATACTGTAGTGGTCAAATTTAATTTTGGCCAGTGTTGGTCAAAAACCTTGTTAGGACAGATAGCATTTTAGATAGTAACAGAATGGCTTGTGGGTGAGGATAATAGCACAGAGTAGTTGTGAAGGGCTAAATTGGGGCCAGGAAGAAGAGTAGACATTAGAAGAAGAAAAAAATTCAGTGTACAAAGTAAAAGTAAAACCAAACTTCCATTTTAGTGCCATTTAAGAGAAAGGGCTCAGTCAGTAGTAGCTGAATTGAGTATTGTTAATAGCATCAGGAATAAAATGTGTTACTTGACTGCTTTGTGCTCTGGGTTTTGGAAGATAGCAGTGCCTAGTACTGTAAAGAAAGGGGAATTTCAAGTTTTCCATCTGTCTTGGCAAAGGTTCCTTTAAGATAATTCTTTGACCCATTAATCATTATAAAATGTTCTAAATCTGTAGCTAAAGTTTGCCTCAGAAAAAGTAGGCTAACTGTTGAATAGTGTGGACAAAGGCAGGTGAGCAGGAAGGTAGGTCGGCATATGGCCCCAGTTATGTTCAGGACAAAGGTAGAATGTGGAAAGTAAATGGAAGAGCAGCTTCTTGGAATGTGATTCTATACTCAGAACTGTGAGTTAGAGCTGATCAGTGTGTAAGAGAAACTTTTGAAAGGCTCTTGAACAAGAAAGACATGAACACACTATGTATTTTGTTTATAAAGGTTTTGAAATATGATAAAGTTGAAAGTGTTTTTGCTTTCATTTCTAAGGTACATCCAGGTTATGGATTCCTTTCAGAAAACAAAGAATTTGCCAGATGTTTGGTAAGTTGGTAATGTACTATTACTTATAAAAGAAACCATTAACTTATATTTCAGAAAGCAGGGTAGTAGCCTGGCTTTTGGAAATGTGGGTAGTGATGAATCATAGAATTGTAATTGTCCCAGCAATTCTTTGAAGATTGTGAAAAGTGAAGAGTTTTTATTCTATAATCTAAGTCTTGATTTGAAGAGTAATTATAAAAAATGGAAGAGTTATAAAATCCTCTAAAATGGAAGAATTATAAAATCCTCTAAAGAGTTATAAATTACTCCTAATGGTTGATTCCTAGTTTATTATATTGTACATGATCTTTGAGTTTTATAATTAAAAACTTAATCCAGCTCAGCACTTGTAGCTCAAGTGGCTAGGGCGCCAGCCACATACACTGGAGCTGGTGGGTTCGAATCTAGCCCAGGCCGGCCAAACAACAATGATGACAACTACAACCAAAAAAAAAAAAAAAAAAAAAAGCTGGGCACTTAAGCCCAAGAATTGGAGGTTGCTGTGAGCTGTGACACCACGGCATTCTACCCAGGGTGACAGCTTGAGACTCTGTCTCAAAAACAAACAAATAAACAAAAAACCCCCTTAATCCTAGCACTCTGGGAGGTCAGAGGATCCCTTGAGGTCAGGAGTGCAAGACTAGCCTCAGTGGGATCCTGTCTCTACAAAAAATAGAAAAATTAGCTGGATGTGGTGGAAGGCACTCATAGTCCCAACTACTCGAGAGGCTGCGGCAGGAGAACGGCTTGAGTCCCCAGAAGTTTGAGGTTGCCCAGATCTATGAGAATGCTACTCTAGTTAGGGAGACAGTGAGACTGCCTCAAAGAAAAAGAAAAAAATGCTTATTTGGGATCTGTGTTCAAGTCACTTGAGAAGGATATAAAAATGAATCAGATCTGGGTGCTGCTCACTGGGAGCTGACAATCATGTTGTGGAAAATAAGTTTGGTACACAAATGAGTTCAGGGAAGAAAATATTGTGAGAAGTGGTCGGAATTCTCTGTAAATAAAGGTAAGATCATTTCCATCCGAGGTTTTATATTAGAGTGTAGAATGTTCGGCCCCCTTTCTTCCTCACTAATATTTTTTCTAAACGTGATTTTACACTTCCCTTTAATGACAGCATGCCTCCTCTGGGCTTGGCTGCATGCCTTTCCCAAATGTGGCTCTGTTCCGTCACATGCTTTTTCTCACTATCTTTCCTCAGTGGACACACTTGTTCTCTAGTGCCACCTTTCCCACTACTGTCTTTAAAGGCACACTTCACATGTTTCCTCTGCTTGGAAAGCTTTCTATATCCTTTTGGTAAGAAGTCATTTACTTCCTCTAACTTCTAGAGCAATTTTAAAGTTTCAAAAATTTCTTATTTGGTATACATACCACTTTGCATAGTCTGTTAAAAATTGTTTTTGTACTTTAATTTCCCTTTAAGATAAGAGACTTGGTTTCATCAGCTTTTTGTTTCCCCCTTTTTCATCAATGCTAATGGTTTCTACACAGTAAATTCAATACACGTTTATGGAAGGATCAAATATACATTATTAGATTATGAATTATAAAAAATTAAATGTGCAAGAATGTTCCTTCTGTCACAAAAAAGACTAGTGTAAACTAGAACTGTGTTTTTGTTGGTTATAAAAATATGCAGCTCCCTTGCTTTTTGTCTGTGTATCAGGGCAAGATTTTTATTTGGGATATAATTTCCTTAGCATTAAAATATTTTCCCATCAGAGCATATCATTTAAAATGTTCCTTTTAGAATATCTGGTTCTAGTTGGTAAGTTTTTTAAAGTAACTCAATTAAATGAAATTACATACAGATTTTCTTTTGCCTTATAAACATTGTGTCATCCATTGAACATTGGTAGTTTCTATTTTAACCTGGGTATGTTCTTAGAAATCCAATGATTTTTAGTGCTGTGGTGGTATATATGGCAAGTTTTGGTGAAGAAAACTAGCAGGAGATTTAAAATCTTTGTTTTTAGGCTGGGCATGGTGTTTCATGCCTGTAATCCTAACACTCTGGGAGGCCAAGGTGGGTGGATTGCCAGGGCTCAGGAGTAGGAGACCAGCCTGAGCAAGAGAGAGACCCCAATCTCTAAAAATTAGCCAGGTGTTGTGGCAGG
Source organism: Nycticebus coucang (assembly GCF_027406575.1). Classification (NCBI taxonomy): domain Eukaryota; kingdom Metazoa; phylum Chordata; class Mammalia; order Primates; family Lorisidae; genus Nycticebus; species Nycticebus coucang. The sequence continues at coordinate 12,132,583 of NC_069794.1, read as the reverse complement.
TACCTGTAGTCCCAGCTTCTTGGAAGGCTGAGGCAAGAGAATTGCTTGAGTCCAAGAGTTTGAGGTTGCTGTGAACTATGACGCCACAGCACTCCACTGAGTGACAGTGACAGCAACAAAATGACACTCTGTCTCAAAAATCTTGGGGCTTGGCGCCTGTGGCTCAAGAGGCTAAGGCGCCAGCCACATACACCTGAGGCTGGCGGGTTCTAATCCAGCCCGGACCCGCCAAACAACAATGACAGCTGCAACCAAAAAATAGCCGGGTGTTGTGGCAGGTGCCTGTAGTCCCAGCTACTTGGGAGGCAGAGACAGAACAATTGCTTGAGCCCAGAAGTTGTAGGTTGCTGTGAGCTGTGATGGCACGGCACTCTATCCAGGGTGACAGCTTGAAGCTCTGTCTCAAAAACAAAAACAAAAACAAAACCTTCCCCTCCCTTTTTTTCTTTTAGTTTGATACTAGAATTCCTTCATTGTAGTTCTGCATCTTATGTTTGAAATTTAGTCAAATACAGAGAGTTTTTCCCCTATTAATTTCTGGTTCTGTTTATTATGATATGTTTACAAAGACCAGTATAAATTTTTTGTTTACAGAAAAATGATTTCTGGTTTATCTGATACATTATTCTTACTTAATATCTATGACTAAAACAATTTCTTGACTTTTAAAAAATAATTCCTGTAGATTTAACTTAGAAATGTACAATTCCTCCAGTGAACAATACATATCTTTATAACGCTAATAATTCTTTATAATCAATTTCCATTGAGTGGGCTTGGATTCTGTGTACATTAATGCAATCGTGGGGTATAATGTGCTGGTTTTATATACAATTTGAAATATTTTCATCAAACAAGTTAACATAGCCTTCACGGCATTTTCTTAGTTATTGTGTTAAGACATTTATACTCTACATTTAGTAAATTTCACATGTACCCTTGTAAGATGCACTGTAGGTGTGGTCCCACCAATCCTCCCTCCACCCCATCCCCTTTTGCGATTGGATTCTGTACAGTTCCTGCTGTACATGTCTTGAGCATAATCCTATTTCTTTGTTATTGTTTAAATAATTCATGGAAAAAATAAAGCTACAAGTTATCTTCATAAAAATAGCAATTTTCAATAATTTTAACGTACCAAGCAAACAGATTTTATTTCTAACCTGTTTTCCATTCTTTATTTTCCCTCTGGGCTGCTTTTATTACAAGCTATAAAGGACCAGCCAGGAGAGACTATGAAGAATATTAGGACTAAGAAAAGGAATTCCTAACAGAGTTTACAAATGAGCTTTGAACCGTAAAACTACTTGCTCCTGGTTAAAAGGAGTGTTAGGTTTAAAGAGATTTCATAGTCTTCCTGAACAGTTCTCTGTCTTGTTTTTCTATATTATTATTATTATTATGTCATTTCAGTGCAACATAGCGTTTTAAGTTATAGTAATTAGCTTTAGGAGAAATTGACGTGTTAGATTTAATAATTTATGTTTTGTGTCTGGGTCTTCTCTGTATTTAAAAGTCAGTTCTGTCCAGGATGCCCAGCATTGAAGGCATAGGAGGAAACTGGCAAGCAGGTGAGGTTTGACAGTTGTGCTCTTTTATCGTCTTTCCTTAGAGAGTTTTTAGCAAGATAAGGAATGTAGCTATTGTAAAAATGAGACGTAATTTTTAAAATCTATTTGATTAACCAAAAAACTTTTAAATAGCTGTAACATAGTGTAGGGAAGTGTACAGGGAAATAGGTTTATTCTTGGAAGTGTAAAGTGTTTCAGGCCCTCCCTCCCGAAATTTGTTAGTGTCTATCCAAATTTAAAACACGTATATATTCTTTGATGCAGGAATTCTGCTCTTAAGACTCTCATCTACAAAGATACATATCAAAAAACGTTCATTGTAAAGTCTTTTGTAATAGCAAGATTTGGAAATAGGTAAAAAGTTTTTCATCTATAAAATGAAGAGGATGACAGGTATGCCGCAGGGATATCAGTTACACGGCTGCAATCCATGGTATGTTGTAGTTGTAAAGTGTGTTGTAAGTACATTGTAAGTAATTCTAAAGTTTTTTTTTGTTTTTTTGTTTTTTCTTTTTTTTTGTAGAGACAGAGTCTCACTGTACCACCCTCGGGTAGAGTGCCATGACTTCACACAGCTCACAGCAACCTCTAACTCTTGGGCTTACGCGATTCTCTTGCCTCAGCCTCCCAAGCAGCTGGACAAAGTCTCCCTATGTTGCTCTGGGTAGAGGGCCACCGCAACTCTTAGGCTCAAGCCATACTCTTGTCTCAGCTTCCCTAGGACTACAGGTGCTTGCCACAACGCCCAGCTATTTTTAGAGACAGGGTCTCGCTGTTACTCAGGTTGGTCTCCCAAGCTCAGGTGATCCACCCACCTCAGCTTCCTAGAGTTCTAGGATTAAAGTTGTGAGCTACCATGTCCTGCTAATTTTGAAATTCTGAAGTGAGAAAATTTGCCAATGAAAGTGATCTGTGTGACGCTCTACTTACTTTTTTTTTTTTTTTTTTTTTTTTGAGTGGGAGAAAAGGGACTTAGACTCTGCAAGCCCCAAGTTGTTTTTAACCCTTATTTATATAGGCTGTAATCCGAGTAGCTTGTGGAAGTATATATTGTGTATGACCTTTATTATTTTTATATGTCACAGTTTAAGAAAGATTGAGAACTATTTCTACAGTATATTATGTAAACATTCAGTTTTAACTATGTAAATTCTCTTATTAACATAGATTTTCCATTTTGGACACAGACCTTTGATTTTAGTACATTAAAATTTTTAATTTTTGAGAATGTAAAATCTTAAGCAATTTAAGGACCTGAATACATTGAAAAATAGGTTTCTTTTTATTTCAAATCTCCAATCCCAGCCTCTAGTTTAAATCTCTAGAAGTTGCTATCAAATTTATGTTGTTTTGGCAAGAATATGTGTATGGGCATGCAGGCATGCATCTGATTTTTCTAAAATTTTGCTATAGATCTGTTATATATACCTCTTATTTGCTGAAGTAGGTTTTTTGTTTTTTTAAATGAGAAGATAAGAGACAGAGAACTTTTCTAAGAAAAGTGGATCCCGGGCTTTAAAAAATACGTATGGAATACCGACCTGCAGATGAATTTGCACCATTTTCATTTAATCTTCACGACAATCTGTGATGTATTATTATTGTTGGTTTTATTCAAGAGAGAATAATCTTCAAAAGGTTAAATACTTAAATGTCACATAGCTGATAAATGAGAGTATGATCCCATGCTCAGTGCACGTTCCAAATTGCGTCTAAGACGTCTTGCAACCCTGGAATAAAACCAACTTGATCACAGTGTGTGAGAAAAAAAAAAAGACATGTTGCAATGAGGCCAGGTAGTGGGTTGTTTTTTATTTCTTGTTTTTTTAATTGATACCTTTAGCTGGCCCCTGCTCTTGGGCTTTGGAGACTTCTCTCTTTGCGTCCTCTTCAATTCCCCCATTGGTATAGCATCATGGAGGTCTAAAACCAGAATTATTTCTTTTGTGTTTCTGATTTTGTAAGTTTGTATACCAGTGAAAGTAAATCCTCATTTGGTTTTGCTGACTTTATGGTAACTGAGCGAGCTGGTAGGGCTATAGTAGACCTTTGATATTCTTAGGTAAAACTGCTCAAGTTTCCCTGCATTTAGGAAAGAAAGTTCTGTTATTCCTTTTTTTTTTTTTTTTTTTTTTTGTAGAGACAGAGTCTCACTGTACCGCCCTCGGGTAGAGTGCCATGACATCACACGGCTCACAGCAACCTCCAACTCTTGGGCTTACGCGATTCTCTTGCCTCAGCCTCCCGAGCAGCTGGGACTACAGGCGCCTGCCACAACGCCCAGCTATTTTTTTTTTTTTGTTGCAGTTTGGCCGGGGCTGGGCTTGAACCCGCCACCTTTGGCATATGGGGCCGGCGCCCTACTCACTGAGCCACAGGCGCTGCCCGATTCCTTTCTTTTTGACAATAATTTTCTATTATTTTTATAACTGTGGCCAGTACATATGTGATGTTCAAAGAATTTTTAAGAACTGATGAATGCAAGTTCATGTAACCCTTATCATGACAGATGTATTTTGAAATGTTTGATAACATGTTTCTTTTCCTGAATGTTGGCATAAATTCAAATTATAGAACATTTACTGAAGATTTCAAAGATGGTGTGTATAGTACTAAGTGCTCTAATACCCAAAAAGAAGAAATGTTCCTTTATAGTTAGAAAGTCTTTTAAAGATGTAGGCCAGGCATGATATCTCATGCCTCCTTACACTCTGGGAGGCCAAGATGGAAGGATTGCTTGAGGTCAGGAGTTCAAGACCAGTCTGAGCAAGGGGGAGACCTTTGTATAAAAAGAATTAGCTGCATGTGGTGGGGTAGGAGCCTGTAGTGCCAGCTGCTTGGAGGGCTGAGGCAGGAGGATCCCTTGAGCCCAGGGATTGGAGGTTGCAGAGTTAAGATTATACCAGACTGCTGGGCAACGGAGAGAGACCCTGTCTCAAAAACAAAGACAAGGCTCGGTGCCTGTGGCTCAAACGACTAAGGTGCCAGCCACATACACCTGAGCTGGTGTGTTTGAATCCAGCCTGGGCCCGCCAAACAACAATGACGGCTGCAACCAAAAAATAGCCAGGCATTGTGGCCGGTGCCTGTAGTCCCAGCTACTTGGGAGGCTGAGACAGGAGAATCACTAGAGCCCAGGATTTGGAGGATGCTGTGAGCTGTGATGATGCCACGGCACTCTATCCAGGATGACAGCTTGAGGCTCTGTCTCAAAAAAAAAGACAAAAACAAAAAGTCAAATACTTTTAGGGCTGTGGGGTTTTGAGGGATAGTTTAAAAAGAAGGTGAAAAATTGGGGGTTTGATGACACTGGGATTTTTCTTTCCTTCTTTGAGGTTAAAACAGGTTGAAATTTATATTCTACCTTTCTTATTTCTCTCCTTACTGCCCCTGTGCAGTTAGGAGCACAGTCTGGAATCGGAACGACAGGTAAAATTTTTGCTCTACCATTTAGTAGCTGTGTGATTTTGGACAAGTTGTTTGCTGTTTGACTCTGAAGACTATATTTTATTCTTATTGTATGTATGCTATGTATTTCTTTATCTGTTACTTCATGTTGGAATATTATATATACCTTGTAGCTAGGATAAAGTTGAGTCACACTTTTTTAATCATTCTAAAATCTTTTTATTGTACTATTTAGTCTATTGCTTTTTTTTAGTTTACCTTATTTTATTTTATTTTATTTTTTGAGATACAGTCTCACTATGTTGCCCTGGATAGAGTGCTGTGGCATCACAGCTCACAGCAACCTCAAACTCTTGGGCATAAGCGATTCTCTTGCTTCAGCTTCCCAAGTAGCTGGGACTGGAGGTGCCTGCCACAACGCCGGCTATTTTTTTGTTGCAGTTGTCATTGTTGTTTTAGCTGGCTCAGGCTGGGTTCGGTGTATGTGGCTGGCACTGTAACCACTATGCTATGGGTGCCGAGCCTACCTTAGTTTATTTTTTAATAATAGCTTTATTGATATAACAGCTATATTGATATATCACATACCATAATGCTTACCCTTTTAAAAGTAAACAATTCAGGGTGGCACCTTGGCTCAGTTGGTTAGGTGCCAGCCCCATATACCGAGGGTGGCGGGTTCAAACCCGGCCCCGGCCAAACTGCAACAAAAAAATAGCCGGGTGTTGTGGCGGGCACCCTGTAGTCCCAGCTATTAGGGAGGCTGAGGCAGGAGAATCGCTTAAGTCCAGGAGTTGGAGGTTGCTGTGAGCTGTGTGATGCCATGGCACTCTACCAAGGGCCATAAAGTGAAACTGTCTCTACAAAAAAAAAAAAAAAAGTAAACAATTCAGTGATTTATAATATATTCATTGTTTTGTAACTATTACCACTGTGCCAATATAGTAAAATCGATTATTATTTAATGGCTGATGTGGTTGGGTTTATGTTTACCATCTTATTTGTTTTTTTCTTTGTCTCTTTTTTTTTTTTCCCCTTCTGTTTTCCTTTCCTGTCTTTGGATTGTTTTAATAATTTTTTTTTTTTTCCAGTTTTTAGCCAGGGATGGGTTTGAACCCGCCACCTCCAGCATATGGGGCCAGCACCCTACTCCTTTGAGCCACAGGTGCCCTGTTTTAATAATTTTTGAAATTGCATTTAAATTTACCTATTGGATCTGGGTTTTTTTTTTTTTTTTTTTGCTTTTTTTTAGTAGTTTTTATTCCTTAGGATTGCAATATTCATAACTAACTTTTCATGGTCTTTCTAGAGCTAATGTGGTAACTTTCAGGTAAAATGTAGAAATTTGGCAATTGTATACTATAATCCGTTTTCCCTTCTCATCACTGGCCTCTATATCATAGTTGTCATGTGTATTTCACCTGCATACATTATAAATTCTGTGGGAAAATTCAGACTTTTAGTTTCAGTATATTTGAACTGAGTTAGGATGTTTCTTTCATTAATGATCTTTCAAAGTCCAAATAAACTATAGAGATGAATCTCAAAATTAAATGTTTCGAGAATCACAGAACTGGAATTTGGGACATACACATGATCTTTAGCATGTCTGAGGAAGACATTGGGAGTTTTATTAGAAAGAGAAAAAATACCTATTGTTTTGAAAGAAAGCTTATTGACACCGAAGAAGTATTTGGGAGCTGGCAAGCTGTCACTTCACTGAGTGTCGGCTATAGGTGAAACTAGTCTTAGTCACAACAGGTCATTTTAGCAGCCAGTGCGTTAACTGATCTGTAGCTGTTGCTACAGCTGGAAACTCATGGAAAATTCATTTCTTGGAGCAGGTGTTATGTGCCTGAGTGTTTTTTACCCCTGGTCTCTCAACTCTGACTTCTTTGGGTATGATGAGAATGACCCCATTCTTTTTTTTTTTTTTTTTTTTTTATTGTTGGGGATTCATTGAGGGTACAATAAGCCAAGTTACACTGATTGCAATTGTTAGGTAAAGTCCCTCTTGCAATCATGTCTTGCCCCCATAAAGTGTGACACACACCAAGGCCCCACCCACCTCCCTCCTTCCCTCTTTCTGTTTCCCCCCCCATAACCATAATTGTCATTAATTGTCCTCATATCAAAATTGAGTACATAGGATTCATGCTTCTCCATTCTTGTGATGCTTTACTAAGAATAATATCTTCCACGTCCATCCAGGTTAATACGAAGGATGTAAAGTCTCCATTTTTTTTAATAGCTGAATAGTATTCCATGGTATACATATACCACAGCTTGTTAATCCATTCCTGGGTTGGTGGGCATTTAGGCTGTTTCCACATTTTGGCCTACTGTAAATTGAGCTGCAATAAACAGTCTAGTACAAGTGTCCTTATGATAAAAGGATTTCTTTCCTTCTGGGTAGATGCCCAGTAATGGGATTGCAGGATCAAATGGGAGGTCTAGCTTGAGTGCTTTGAGGATTCTCCATACTTCCTTCCAGAAAGGTTGTACTAGTTTGCAGTCCCACCAGCAGTGTAAAAGTGTTCCCTTCTCTCCACATCCACGCCAGCATCTGCAGTTTTGAGATTTTGTGATGTGGGCCATTCTCACTGGGGTTAGATGATATCTCAGGGTTGTTTTGATTTGCATTTCTCTAATATATAGAGATGATGAACATTTTTTCATGTGTTTGTTAGCCATTCGTCTGTCGTCTTTAGAGAAAGTTCTATTCATGTCTCTTGCCCATTGATATAAGGGATTGTTGGCTTTTTTCATGTGGATTAATTTGAGTTCTCTATAGATCCTAGTTATCAAGCTTTTGTCTGATTGAAAATATGCAAATATCCTTTCCCATTGTGTAGGTTGTCTCTTTGCTTTGGTTATTGTCTCCTTAGCTGTACAGAAGCTTTTCAGTTTAATGAAGTCCCATTTGTTTATTTTTGTTGTTGTTGCAATTGCCATGGCAGTCTTCTTCATGAAGTCTTTCCCCAGGCCAATATCTTCCAGTGTTTTTCCTATGCTTTCTTGGAGGGTTTTTATTGTTTCATGCCTTAAGTTTAAGTCCTTTATCCATCTTGAATCAATTTTTGTGAGTGGGGAAAGGTGTGGGTCCAGTTTCAGTCTTTTACATGTAGACATCCAGTTCTCCCAACACCATTTATTGAATAGGGAGTCTTTCCCCCAAGGTATGTTCTTGTTTGGTTTATCAAAGATTAGGTGGTTGTAAGATGTTAGTTTCATTTCTTGGTTTTCCATTCGATTCCAAGTGTCTATGTCTCTGTTTTTGTGCCAGTACCATGCTGTCTTGAGCACTATGGCTTTGTAGTACAGACTAAAATCTGGTATGCTGATGCCCCCAGCTTTATTTTTATTACAGAGAACTGCCTTAGCTATACGGGGTTTTTTCCAGTTCCATACAAAACGCAGAATCATTTTTTCCAAATCTTGAAAGTACGATGTTGGTGTTTTGATAGGAATGGCATTGAATAGGTAGATTGCTTTGGGAAGTATGGACATTTTAACAATGTTGATTCTTCCCATCCATGAGCATGGTAAGTTCTTCCATTTGTTAATATCCTCTGCTATTTCCTTTCTGAGGATTTCATAGTTTTCTTTATACAGGTCCTTCACCTCCTTCGTTAGGTATATTCCTAGGTATTTGATTTTCTTTGAGACTATGGTGAAGGGAGTTGTGTCCTTAATTAGCTTCTCATCTTGACTGTTATTGGTGTACACAAAGGCTACTGACTTGTGGACATTGATTTTATATCCTGAAACATTACTGTATTTTTTGATGACTTCTAGGAGTCTTGTGGTTGAGTCTTTGGGGTTCTCTAAGTATAAGATCATGTCGTCAGCAAAGAGGGAGAGTTTGACCTCCTCTGCTCCCATTTGGATTCCCTTTATTTCCTTGTCTTGCCTAATTGTATTGGCTAGAACTTCCAGCACTATGTTGAATAGTAAAGGTGACAGAGGACAACCTTGTCTGGTTCCAGTTCTAAGAGGAAAAACTTTCAGTTTTACTCCATTCAGTAAAATATTGGCTGTGGGTTTGTCATAGATAGCTTCAATCAGTTTTAGAAATGTGCCACCTATGCCTATACTCTTCAGTGTTCTAATTAGAAAAGGATGCTGGATTTTATCAAATGCTTTTTCTGCATCTATTGAGAGGATCATGTGATCTTTATTTTTGCCTCTGTTAATATGGTGGATAACGTTTATAGACTTGCGTATGTTAAACCGGCCTTGCATCCCTGGGATGAAGCCTACTTGATCATGATGAATGACTTTTTTGATGATAAGCTGTAATCTATTGGCTAGGATTTTGTTGAGAATTTTTGCGTCTATGTTCATGAGTGAGATTGGTCTGAAATTCTCCTTTTTGTTTGGGTCTTTTCCTGGTTTTGGTATCAGGGTGATGTTTGCTTCATAGAATGTGTTGGGGAAGATTCCTTCTTCCTCAATTTTTTGGAATAATTTCTGCAGTACAGGAATAAGCTCTTCCTTGAAGGTTTGATAGAATTCTGGAGTGAAGCCATCTGGACCAGGGCATTTTTTGGTTGGAAGCTTTTTTATTGTTTCTTTGATCTCAGTGCTTGAAATTGGTCTGTTCAGGAGCTCTATTTCTTCCTGGCTGAGTCTAGGGAGAGGGTGTGATTCCAAATATTGATCCATTTCTTTCACATTGTCAAATTTCTGGGCATAGAGTTTCTGGTGGTATTCAGAGATGATCTCTTGTATCTCTGTGGGATCAGTTGTTATTTCCCCTTTATCATTTCTGATTGAGGTTACTAGAGATTTTACTTTTCTATTCCTCGTTAGTCTGGCCAATGGTTTATCTATTTTATTTATTTTTTCAAAAAACCAACTCCTTGTTTCATTAATTTTCTGAATGATTCTTTTGTTTTCAATTTCATTGATCTCTGATTTGATTTTGGATATTTCTTTTCTTCTACTGAGTTTAGGCTTAGATTGTTCTTCTTTTTCCAATTCCATAAGATCTCTTGTGAGATTGTTGATGTGCTCTCTTTCAGTTTTTCGAATGTAGGCATCTAAAGCGATGAATTTTCCTCTCAAAACTGCTTTTGCAGTATCCCACAGGTTTTGGTAGCTTGTGTCTTCATTGTTGTTCTGCTCAAGGAAGTTAATGATTTCCTGTTTTATTTCTTCCTTCACCCATCTGTTATTCAACAGAAGATTGTTTAGTTTCCATGCCTTTGGGTGGGGTCGAGCATTTTTGTTAGAGTTGAGTTCCACCTTTAGTGCCTTATGGTCTGAGAAGATACAAGGTAAAATTTCAATTCTTTTGATTCTGTTGATATTTGTTTTGTGTCCCAGGATATGATCAATTTTGGAGAATGTTCCATGGGGTGATGAGAAGAATGTATATTCTTTATCTTTGGGGTGGAGTGTTCTATATGCGTCTATCAAGCACAGTTGTTCTAGAGTCTCATTTAAGTCTCTTATATCCTTGTTTAATTTCTGTTCAGAGGATCTGTCCAGCTCTGTAAGAGGAGTGTTAAAGTCCCCTGTTATGATGCTATTATCAGATATCATATTGCTCAGACTGAGTAAGGTCTGCTTCAAGAATCTGGGAGCATTTAAATTGGGTGCATAAATATTTAGAATTGAAATGTCTTCTTGTTGTGTTTTTCCCTTGACCAATATAAAGTGACCATCTTTGTCTTTTTTGACTTTAGTTGCTTTAAATCCACATGTGTCTGAAAATAAGATTGCAACTCCTCTTTTCTTCTGAATTCCATTTGCCTGAAAAATTGTCTTCCAACCCTTGACTCGGAGCTTTAATTTGTCTTTTGAAGCCAGGTGTGTTTCTTGCAGACAGCAAATGGATGGCTTGTGTTTTTTAATCCAGTCAACCAATCTATGTCTCTTCAGTGGGGAATTCAAGCCATTAACATTTATTGAGATAATTGACAAGTGTGGTAGTATTCTATTCGTCTTATTTTGTGAGAGTCCATTGCTTAGTTTTATCTTTTGCATCAGTGTGGAGGTTAGGTTCTGTCCTTTAATTTCTGAGTTCTTACTTTGCTGCTGATCCATTGTGGTGGTCAGTGTGCAGAACAGGTTGAAGTATTTCCTGTAGAGCTGGTCTTGTTGTGGCGAATTTCCTCAATGTTTGTATATCCGTAAATGATTTGATTTCTCCGTCAATTTTGAAGCTTAGCTTAGCAGGGTACAGAATTCTGGGCTGAAAATTGTTCTGTTTAAGTAGATTAAAGGTAGATGACCATTGTCTTCTTGCTTGGAAAGTTTCATTAGAGAAGTCTGCGGTCAATCTGATGGATTTGCCCCTGTAGGTCAACTGGCGCTTACTCCTGGCAGCTTGCAGAATCTTTTCTTTGGTCTTGACTTTGGAGAGGTTCATCACAATGTGTCTTGGAGAAGCTCGGTTAGAGTTGAGGCGACCTGGGGTCCGATATCCCTTTGAAAGCAGTGTGTCAGAATCTTTGGTGATATTTGGGAAATTTTCTTTTATAATATTCTCTAGTATGGCTTCCATTCCTCTGGGGCATTCTTCTTCCCCTTCTGGAATTCCTATAACTCGTATGTTGGAACGCTTCATAAAGTCCCATAATTCTGACAGTGAACGTTCTGCTTTCTCTCTCTTCTTTTCTGCCTCTTTTACTATCTGAGTTATCTCAAAAACTTTGTCTTCTACCTCTGAAATTCTTTCTTCTGCATGGTCTAACCTGTTGCTGATACTTTCCATTGCATCTTTAAGTTCCCTGATTGACTGTTTCATTTCCTTCAGCTCTGCTATATCCTTTTTATATTCTTCATATCGTTCATCTCTTATTTGATTCTGTTTTTGAATTTCCTTTTGGTTATTTTCCACTTTATTAACAGTTTCCTTCATTGTTTCCATCATTTCCTTCATTGTTTTCAACATGTGTATTCTAAATTCCCTTTCTGTCATTCCTAACATTTCTGTATAGGTGGAATCCTCTGCAGTAGCTACCTCATGGTCCCTTGGCGGGGTAGTTCTGGACTGGTTCTTCATGTTGCCTGGAGTTTTCTGCTGATTCTTCCTCATGGGTGATTTCTTTTATCTGTTTACTTGCCCTAATTTTCCTTTCAATTCCTCTTGCTCTTTAAGTTCTTGTGCCTGTGGACTAAGGGTTACAGGACCAGAAGGGTGAGAAGGTTTAAGAGCAAGAAAGCGATGAAAGAAATGAGGACCGATTGATAAGAAAAAAAAAAAATGAAAAAAAAGAACAATAGAGAAAGGAGAGTGGTTGGGTGAAAGGAATATTGACAAAAAGAAGAGAGGCACAGAAAGAGGGAGACAGAGCAATATAGGTGTACAGTAGGGGACTTTGATACAACCTTAAAAAAAAAAAAAACACCTTCTGGGGGTGCCAAGTGGGGTGGTTCCCTTGAGGTCAGCAGCTCTTTGCTAACCTGATCAGACACAGTACCCCACCTCCACCAAGTAGAGAGGAAAGACAAAAATGCTATAAATCAAACCAAAACAAGCAAACAGAAAACTTTACGGGATAAAATTGGCTGGAAAAACCAAATAATAGTGGTAGAAACACTAACAAAAATGAAGTTCTGATTATTGAAATAGGCAGCAATGGGAAATTATAATTAAACTAGAAAAATTGAGAAAGAAAAAGGATCTGTATGGAAAAGGTTGAACTTAAAAAACAAAACAACAATCTAGAACGTCAAAATAAACAAAAAAAACAACCAAACCAAAAAAAAAACCAAACAAACAAACAAAAAAAAACACACACGGAACCAAAAACAAAGCAGTATGTATATGGAATTGAATATTGTCTGGGCAACACGTGGTCTTCTGGGGTATGAGATGTTAATCACAGTTCTGATACGACTGGAGGCTGCTAGTTTCTCGAACCCCAGCAGGTAGACACCCTAAATCTCTCTTCAGCCCACTTAAAAGGCACTTTGAACTTGTTCACTTACTGAGCAGAAGCTTTCTCAGGGAAGTGCTTGTTGCTGGAATCACTGCTGAAGTGGCTATCCACTTACCCTGTGTGTCAAAACTGGTCTCCCTCTGCCCCCGAGGGTTAGGGCTGCAAGGCGGCTCAGACCCCGCCCTTAGGCTACTTGGTCGCTGGGTTACCAGCTCCCACCCAATTCCAGCTCTGCGACCCTGAGGGCGGAGCTTGCCAGGGCAGATCGCTCACAATGTCTGCCTGTGACCCAGAGCCAAACTCTATTAGCTCCGTCTGGCTCAGCGGCTCAGACTGGGGCCCTAGACAAAGGCCAGAGTTCTCCGCACTCCCGCTCAGGCTCTCCCCAAGGCAGTTCAGCTGAGTGCCAAGTCCAAAGACACCAAAACAGTTCACAGGTAAGGCCTTTCTGGTTTGCAGTCTCGCTGCTACTGAACTTACAGTTGCGGGCGGGTTTAGGCGGATTGAACACACGCGACCACTTGCCGGTTTTCCACTGTTTTAGTCCTCCTCTTGGGGTCCAGAAGTCTCTCGCTGACTCCCTGTATCCTCTCAGGGGTGATGATAGGCAGATCCCACCAGCCAGAGATGCCTGGAGTCCTATATCCCCAGACTCACGGTGCCCAGATGCAAGGAAGCTGTTACTCGGCTGCCATCTTGCTCCACCCTGATCGAGAATGACCCCATTCTTATCATTACCTTTCACAGATCCAAATATCATTCAGTTGAAATTAAGGCTCATTTTATTTTGATACATTTTTAAATGTTTTATTTTACTTATTTTTAAATTACATACATTTTTGTTGTAAAGCATATATAACATAAAATTTTGCTCTTTCACCATTTTTTTTTTTTTTTTTTTGTAGAGACAGAGTCTCACTTTATGGCCCCCGGTAGAGTGCCGTGGCCTCACACAGCTCACAGCAACCTCCAACTCCTGGGCTTAAGCCATTCTCTTGCCTCAGCCTCCCGAGTAGCTGGGACCACAGGCGCCCGCCACAACGCCCGGCTATTTTTTGGTTGCAGTTTTTGGCCGGGGCCGGGTTTGAACCCGCCACCCTCGGTATATGGGGCCGGCGCCTTACCGACTGAGCCACAGGCGCTGCCCATCTTTCACCATTTTTAAGAATACAGTTTAGTGACATTAATTTTGTTTACAGCTCTTGCGTAGCCATCAGCACTATCCATCTCCAGACCTTTTTCATTACACAGACAGAAACTGTACCTATTAGATGCTAATCCCTATTCTTTACCTACCCCCAATTCTTATTAGCCTCTATTTTCTCTTATGAATTTAGCTATGCTAGGTACCTCATATAAGTAGAATTATACAATATTTGTTCTCTAGTGTCTGGCTTATTTCACTTATGTTTCATGTTTTCAGGGTTCATCTGGTTGTAGTACATGCCAGGATTTCCTTCCTCTTTAAGGCTGAGTAATGTTAACGGTCTGTTGTGTGGATATAGCACAGTTTTTCCATCACCTGTTTATGGATGTTAGTTTGTTTCTACCTTTTGGCTATTATGAATAATGATCCTATGAATATTGGTATAGAAGTATTTGTTGGTGGCTGGGTGCAGGGGCTCACACCGTAATCCTAGCATTCTGGGAGGCTGGGGCAAATGGATTGGTTGAATTCAGGAGTTTGAGACCAGCCTGAGCAAGAGCGAGACCTCATCTCTAAAAGTATCTGGGTATTGGGGTGGGTGACTGTAGTCCAGTGGTTCTCAACCTTCCTAATGCTGCAGTGTATTTTCATTGTTAAAAAGGGGTCAAGACTCACAGGTTGAGAACCGCTTCTGTAGTCCCAGCTACTCAGGAGGCTGAGGCAAGAGGATCTCTTGAGCCCAGGAGTTTGAGATTGCTGTGAGCTGTGACGCCATGGCACTCTACTGAGGGCAAAAAGTATTTGTTGGAGTCCTTGCTTTCACTTCTTTTGATTATATAGTTAGGAGTGGAGCTGCTGGATCAAGTGGTAATCGTGTGTTTAACTTCTTGAGAGTCTGCCATACTATTTTCCATAGTGGATGCATCGTTTTTCTTTCCCACTACTTTATTGTTTTTGTAACTAGTTGACTCATTGGATGTTTATAATGCAACTTTACTTTAACTTAAAGTTTAAGAGGTTTAGTTTGACAGTATCTTCCTAACCAATGAGACTTATTTACAGACTTCTGGGAATAGTGGGTATGGACATTTATTAATATTTTTTCCCCTAACATATTCTTTTAATGAAAAAGTTAAGAAAGACAGAAAAAGAATTGTACTGTGAATGTCAGCAGATTCTGCAGTTAACAATGTCCTGTATTTGCTTTTCACATATTTATTCATTTCTCTTAGGTCTCTAAGTTCAGGTTATCATTCACAATATATGACACACAACCAATAGGGAGAGGGCACTAAGATGGATACTGGAATGAGGACACAAACATTTTTTTGCCCTTGGATTTTCTTTTTTTCCAAAGGGAAAAATATTACAGAGGTTAAGACCTAGTCTGTCTATTTAGCTTTAGCCCATAAAGTGGACCTAATGGCCACTAACAACAGAGCTGCAAATAATGAACTCTCTTGAAAATACTTTGTCCACACCACCTTCATTTATTTCAGTACATATATCTTGAATCCCACATCTTGGTTTGCCAACCTCCTCCCTCACCGCTAACTCCCTTTCTTCTCTCAAGACTGCCTTACTTTAACTATTCAATTTAAACTCTTATGCAAGGCTTACTCAGGAATTGAATCTAAACCTGAGATGCTAATGTTCATTCTCCAATTCCACACACACCTGCCATGGGTAAGAGACATTCATGCTCACAGAAGGATGGGGTTTAAGGTTGTTTTAGTCATTAATAGTATAAAGATGTCAGATATTAGCTTCATTAGGTCTAGGTCTCTAGGATAAATTAGTCTGTAATCAAGAATATTAATATGTCTTAGTGGAAGGTTCTGTTTTTGGTAATGGTTGAACAGCTTCTGTCCAACCAGTCTCTCCATAGATCCCCAATTCTATATTCTGGGCAAATGTAAAAAGGTACTTACTGTCCAGAGTTACTAGAGAGCAGCCACCATTAGGCAGAAGCTGGAAGGAGGGTACCCTTGAAAGAAGGAAATGGCGTGGGGACATGTTCCTGTTTTGGCCTTTTTTGTACAATTCTTGGAATTGATTCTGAAGTAGTCATGTGTGGGTTAGATTCTAAGCAATCCAGCCAAGTCTAAAAGAATCGAAGAGAAAGAAACATCAGCTATTTCTCATGGTAGTCTTAGGGGCAAATATTCATTTAAAGTTCTACCAAGATGACCTTTGAACCCCCTTTTGAAATGTCACAATATAGCAGATCCCGTTGGTACTTCCACCTACTTTTTCTGCCATCTGTGGCACCTTTGAGGTAGGTGCCAATTTCTTTTCTGTGATTCACAGTGGTAAATCCTGACTAGAGAAATGTCAGAGATATTAGTATTTAAAGAAATCGGGCATTTCATCCTTAATAACCTAATACATAGTATAATAGATTTATTTGAGAGTAAAACCAAAAGGAACTGTAATCCAGGATGCACAGCTATAGCAAGGTGCAGGTGCACCCAGGACGGGGGGAGGGTAAGAGAATGCTCTTATTGGCAAAAAGGAAAAGTTTACGTAAGTTGCTTAGAAAGAGAGTTCGTTAGGTAAAAAGCAGAGATGGGGTGGTTCATTGGTGGAGAGGCTGTTACTAGGCAAGTATCTTCCTGATAGCTGTCTGAATTGCTGCAGCCCTAGCGGATGTCTACTGATAAGCCTGGACCTAGAAATATGTGCATATGTGCAAAGCATAGGTCATGAAAAGTGTAAGAGGCTTGAAGGATGTGAAAAACTTTCTTGTGGGGTTATTTTAGGTGAGTCCTTGAGGCAGTTTCCACTTAAGACGTCATAGGCATGAGCCCTCTTCCTTCATACTTTCCTGTCTCCAATTTGTTTGGGTCTGATGAGTGATTTTATCCTGGTACTTGCAACTTTCACAACAGAATGTCCATTAACACTTGGCACAATTTGGGAAACTGATGTTACATGGTAGAATGAACAGCTTCCATTGATGGTGTATATGTTTTTCAATTATAAGAAACCAAACATTGAACTCACTTGAGTTCACCTAGCAAAGGCTAAGAATCTATGCGCATTGTTTTCCAGGTGGGTTACAAAATTAAAGACAGACCATTAATTCATTTACATTGGAGTTTCATCACTTGCTTTCTGCTGTGAGTGAGTGAGAAGCAGAATTATACCTGGTACTGGTGTCAAGCCCTGGGGAGCGCCTCATTGTGCACTGGTTACCGATTCTGGGGGAGGACTTTAAACACCCTGCCAGATTTACAGAGGTTCCAAGATCTGGCAGGAGGCTTTACACAAAACAAGTCACTGGCATATGAGTCCAGTGAGACAGAACATTTGCACAGTACATCAGCAAAACATGTTTATTACTCATAGATACGTAGCAAGGATAGACAGAAACCTAGGCTCCGTGGCACGCCAGTCTGCAAGGATCTGGAAAGCTGTCTGGGTTGGATGGAATGTTGTCCACACATGCCTTATTCTGCCCTGCAGCTGAAGGATGCCGAAAGTTCTCCACTCTGGGTTTTATAAACCAAGGGGCTCTTGGTTATACCCAAGGGTATTTGTTGGGCCAAAGCCTTGTAGGACATCCTATTCTAGAAAGGACAAGGACAAAGGCTGGGCTGTTTCTGCAAGTTTCTTCTTATTTCAGAATGTTGTATCTTTGGTATATTCTACCCAAGAATTTTAGGCAAGGGGGAAAGGAGCCAGGTCAAGGCCATTTGGGAACCTGTTCTGCAGTGGGAAGGCATCAGATCTGTTCTAGATTCTAGATATATATGTCACATACATATGTGTGGATATATTCAATGTGAACAAGACAAAGTCTGAGCTTTCATGGAGTTACTTTCTAGTACACATACGAGAGGTTGATAATAAATTCACAAAGTCAGATCATGATGAGTGCCATAAAGAAAACAAAAATGAGTGATACAATAAAACAGGTTTTCTTTTCTTTCTTCTTTTTTTTTTTTTTTTGAGACAGAGTCTCACTATGTTGCCCTTGGTAGAATGCCATGGTGTCACAGCTTACAGCAACCTCAAACTCTTGGGCTTAAGTGATTCTCTTCCCTCAGCCTCCCGAGTAGCTGGGACTACAGGCACCTGCCAGCCTCAGTGTATGTGGCCGGAATAAAACAGGTTTTCATCGTGTTCTGGGGCACTTGGGAGCCTTCAAGATCCTTTCAGAGACTCTAAAGCAGGCGTCCTCAGTCTTTTTAAACAGGGGGCCAATTCACTGTCCCTCAGACCGTTGGAGGGCTGGACTATAGTTTAAAAAAAAAACTATGAACAAATTCCTATGCACACTGCACATATCTTATTTTGAAGTAAAAAACAAAATGGGAACAAATACAATTCATACCACTTCATGTGGCCCGCGGGCCGCAGTTTGAGGACGCCTGCTCTAAAGTAAACAGTTTACTTTAGTAGTCCTCCATTCTCTCAGGTTTGTTCAGTAGGATTTGCCAGCAGCTACATGATCAGCTGTGTGTTATCACAATAGAGTGAGTGCAGAAACCAGATGTGAGAATCCAGCTTTCTTCTGTTAAACCAGATGTTAAAGAGATCGACAAAAATAGAAAACATTTCCACTCTTACTAATGAATTTGTCACAAAATGTTATTTTTCATTGTTCATATTAAATGGGCTATTCTTTTAAAATTTAAAATGTTTCTTAATTTTAATATGGCAAATATTGATAGATACAGCATACATCAAGCCCAGTAGACATTTTTAAAACTGTGAAGAGATTCTGAGCTCGAAACGATGGCCATGCACTGTGGCTGGAAGGTGCCTGGGTGGCCTATTTAGATGTAAGGACAGTCCATGGAGAGGGTGGCATTTACACTGGGGTCTAAGGGAGGAAGAGCGTTCTAGACAGGATGAGCAAGTTTCCTCTGCTTGTCCCTCTCCACTTCCATGTTTTTTTTTGGTCATAGTGTAATTACTTTCAGGTCAAGCCAGTTGCCTTTCCTTACTCATCTCTGAACTGCTGCCGCTTTCCACCTTGCCTACAACTCATTCATGATTCTTTACCTTTCAGTGGAATTCCTTATATATACTTCCATACATGAGACAGACTTTTGAAGGAGGTTTAATCTTTTTGTTATTCACACTAAACTAATTTGAAATGTGTTTTTGTTTATTTGTTAAAAAACCTTAAATATTAGGCTCTATTATTTCCTATTTCATTTGCTTAAAAATCATATATTGGATTTTTTTTTTTTTACTTTGTGCCTTCAGTAGAGTGCTGTGGTGTCACAGCTCACAGCAACCTCAAACTCTTGGGCTCAAGCGATTCTCTTGCCTCAGCCTCCCACGTAGTTAGGACTACAGGCACCTGCCACAATGTCCAGCTATTCCTTTTTAGAGATGGGGTTTTGCTCTTGCTCAGGCTGGTCTTAAACCTGTGAGCTCTGGCAATCCACCCACCTTGGCCTCCCAGAGTGCTAGGATTACAGGCATGAGCCACCACACCTGGCCCAAAATCATATATTGGATTTTTGTAAATGACTTTTAATATAGTAGGGCTTTGTCTTCTATGTAAATTTGTTAGCTATATATTTGTCTTTTGCAATCTTTATGTTTTGGAGCTTTAATTTGGGTGCATATTAATATAGGGTATAAAGATTGTAGTTTTTATTATCCTGTTATTATCTTTTATCAGATCATTTAAAAGTATGGCAATTTTGGGTGGCACCTGTGGCTCAGTCGGTAGGGTGCCAGCCCCATATACCGAGGGTGGCGGGGTCAAACCCAGCCCCGGCCGAACTACAAAAACAAAAACAAAAACAAAATAGCCGGGTGTTGTGGCGGGCGCCTGTAGTCCCAGCTACTTGGGAGGCTGAGGCAAGAGAATCGCTCAAGCCCAAGAGTTGGAGGTTGCTGTGAGCTATGTGGTGCCATGGCACTCTACCTAGGGCCATAAAGTGAAACTCTGTCTCTACAAAAAAAAAAGTATGGCAATTTTATTTTACTTATTTTTATTTTTTGTGAGACAGAGTCATACTCTGTTGCCCTGGATAGAGTATCATGGTGTTGCCATAGTGCATAGCAACATCGAACTCTTGGGCTTGAACAGTCTTCTTGCCTCAGCCTTCCCAGTAGCTGGGACTACAGGCATGTGCCACTATGCCCAACTAGTTTTTCTGTTTTTAGTAGAGACTGGGGTCTTACTCTTGCTCAGGCTGGTCTTGAACTCCTGAGCTCATGCAATCCAACCACGCTGGCCTCCTACAGTGCTAGGATTGTAGGTGTGAGATACCACACCTGGCCAAAAGTATGGAAATTTTAAAAGTGAACAGGAGAGAAAAAATAATGAGCTTAGATAAAATAAGAGTACAAATAAAAATAGGTTGATTGTGGCCGCAATAGGAATAGAGGAGACTTAACACTTTTTGAGTACTTCTGTGTGCCAGGCACATTCCCAGTACTCTGTACATACTAACCCATTTGCTCAGCATAACAGCCTCTGTAGTGGTGAAGAAGCAGAAGTTTCTCAAGATCACACAGTGATTTGTGCCAGGGCAAGAATCTGAAGCCAGTCATTACTCACGCTCGTAACTACTGGGCTCTGCTACCTCTGAAGAAGAGATCGTACAGCTTGTGGTAGGGCAACACAAAATCCCAGATGTTTTCAGGTCTCTCTTTTTCTCATCCATCCTTATTTTTTCCCTGTAAGACTATAAGACTATACTTTGTTCAGTGTCTTGATATCTATAGTTTGTAGAACATTTAAGGTCCCCAGTAGATTACAGAAGTAGCTGCCTATAAAAATTCCACTCTGCTCCCTGAAGTTAGAAGAGGGAAGAAGCACCAGGAGAGGGCAGACGCCCAGCACAGAGAAAGAATGGGGGCGCTCAGTGGTGATCTGTGGCAGAGTCTGTGCTCGGCGGTTCCAGTTGAGTAGGTAGGTGGCATCTTTATCAGCAACCAAGAACCTGTTTGTTGGAGCACTCACTGTTCAGATGCCCTGGCTGGGATAGTTTTAGTGGTGGCCTGTGAGGGTCGGCAGTAGCAGCATTTGGTAGATTCAAAACAGCAATAAGGGATATGAACTGCAGTGAAGGATACTCATATCAAGTAAATGATGATAAGAGGTAGAGGGCAAAATGATTCTCTCTGAGATGCCAAAAAGTAACCTGCTAACACAGAAATACTTGTCCTAGAGAAGGTAGACACAGGTTTTTAATCCTCTGGGGAAGTTACCTGGATAGGTGTACTTTTTTTTCAAGGGCGGAGAAAGAGCATTTGCCAAACTCCTGATACCTAGGTGGGTGATGCTTCTGGATAAGAGAAAAAGTGATGTCAGTTGGGACTGTTGACAGTGGAAAGATGAGGACTCAGTGAGTCCTAGGAACTAGGACTGGTTCCTAGTGAACCAGTGATTCTCTTATTTGGGGCATTGCCAAATACTAAAAAATATCTTAACATAGATAAGTATACTTATAAATACAAATATACATGCATTAAAAAGTGGTTTCAGGCTCGATGCCTGTAGCTCATTGGCCAGGGTGCCAGCCATATAACATTGAAGCTGGGAGGTTCAAATCCAGCCTGGGCCTGCCAAACAACAATGACAACTACAACCAAAAAATAGCTGGGCGTTGTGGTGGGCGCCTGTAGTCCCAGCTACTTGGGAGGCTGAGGCAAGAGAATCGCTTAAGCCCAAGAGTTGGAGGTTGCTGTGAGCTGTGACGCCACAGCACTCTACCCAGGGTGACATAGTGAGACTGTCTCAAAAAAATAAAAAAAAAAAATAAAAGTGGTTTCACATGTTCTTATTAAGGGCCCTATTGTGTCATCATCTTTGATTTATACATGAAGAAATAATAATATTTAGAGAAATAAAAATGATTTTCCTAATCACATTCTAGTAGGTGCTCAGCCCACTGGGACTAGAACTCAAGTAGTAAAATTTGAGAAGACAACTGTCTTCTATTAAGCCATATGTTTGGAGAATTGCAAAAATGTAAAACATTTCCACTCCTTATGAATTGGTCATAAAATTTTTAATTTTTTTAATATTAATAACAAATGAGCTATTTCTGTAAAATGTATTTCTCTTCAAATAATATGAAGAATTATTTTTAGAGATTGTTTTTGCTAAATTGCACGGGCTGAGCTCAGTTGATCTTCTCACCTTATGTTCTTTAGATCAAACTTTTTACAAAACCTGAGAGTTCTAAAAAAGCTAGAGTTTAACTGAACACCAGAATCTGGAAAACTTAAGTGCAGTCAGACTCCACATGGAGAAAATAAGTATATTTTTAATGTTTTATTGTATAATATTTGTTATGATTACTCTTTTAAGGGCTTTAAGAATCTAGTGTGATTTTAGGCAAGCAGTAAAAGAAAACCACATTCAGATGTGCTAACGTTATGAGCACTTACTTGTACTTATAGTATTCTTTGGAACAATAACTGTCACATGATGACATACTAGTGATACTTTATTCTGTGGCCACATTTTTGAAATTTTTATTTAAATTTAAAAATTTATCTTATGAAAATTATTTTTAAAGTTAATAAGTACTAGATGTCAGGTGACGCCTGTGGCTCCCATATACCGAGGGAGGCAGGTTCACACCCAGCCCCGGCTGAACTGCAACCAAAAAATAGCTGGACATTGTGGTGGGCACCTGTAGTCCCAGCTACTCGGGAGGCTCAGGCAGGAGAATCGCGAAAGCCCAAGAGCTGGAGGTTGCTGTGAGTCCTGTGACATCATGGCACTCTACCAAGGGTGGTAAAGTGAGAAGTGAGACTCTGTCTCTATAAAAAAAAAAAAAGTATTCGATGTCTGTTTATATTTCATTTTAGATTTTTTCTCTATAAGTTGCAGATTAGATTACGCTGAGTTGACTCTAATCTTCTAATATTTTGTGCCCGGTAATACGGCCCCTGATCCCCTAAGTCGGATAACTGTTTTCATATATAAATCAATGGTTTATATCGTTTGTAATGTTTTTTCTTGACAAGGTTCTAAACTTTTCAAGATTTGACGAGTTTCTAAACTTGCCAAGACTTTGGTGAGTTTTAGATTACTTATGTTCAGATTTTGTTGACTAAATCAAGTACAGCCAAAAAATAGCTGGGTGTTGTGGCAGGCGCCTATAGTCCCAGTTACTTGGGAGGCTGAGGCAAGAGAATCGCTTAAGCCCAAGAGTTGGAGGTTGCTGTGAGCTGTGACACCACAGCACTCTACCCAGGGCAATGTAGTGAGACTGTCTCAAAATAAAAAAAAAAAAAGAATGAACCTATAGATTAGTACTTTGTTGAATTCTTTTTTTGTTGTTTAATTTTTTTTTTCCTTCACAATGAGAAATCCTATTTGCGCTCTAAGGAAATGGTTTGAAATAATGGCAACTTTTAGACAAGTTTCACAAATCTTGGCCAAAGCTGACCACATGTACAATAATATTTTACACAATATTTTTTGTTGATGAAATGTGACCATTTTTTTTCTGTCTTAACTTTCTCATCTATGTGGTATTGAGAGTGGTGACAGGGCTGCTCTGTTACTGTTTTGCAGCTAGTGTCTTTAATTGATGTTGAAGTGTAGCTTTCTGTGCACACAGGGTTAGGTAAAAAGGTTGCAGTCGTCCAGCGAGCATTTTCCTTTAATGTGCTCATTAGTGGTGGCAAGTCTAGGTTTTAGCACATGTGAGTAATTTACATTTCGTTGAGGTGAGGCTGCCCTTGTTCAAGAGTTGTTTCTAAGCCTGATGAATATATATTGGCAATAAACAGAGAAAAATTGAAAGCCAAATAGCCCTGCTAGGCCTTTCCCTTGGTTCTGAAGCTTCCAGTGGATCTCTGATTAGCCATGCATAGAGCAGGATGAAAATGCAAAGATGACGTCTACAAAAGTTGTCATGAGTGTGCTCTCCCCTTACATCCTCTTTTTGTGACTACCTTTCCATTTCATCCTCCACAGATCTTTTTTCATGGTATGCTTTCTGTTGACATGAAAATGCTCTGTATTAGACATGGGATGTGAACAATACGGGATCACCCTTCTTCCTTTACCCCTTCTAGCTCCAAGTCTGCTTGTTACACAGTGAGTCTTCAGAAGCAGAGGGTTTAGGGCTTTCCCGGTGGCTGTGATTTGGATCTTTGTGATGATTCCTTCTGGCATTCATTGTTCCCTCTTTGCCTCATTTGGTGGGTACCAGCTTGCTCTGGCTTTTGAAAACTTGCGTAGATCAGTAAAGGGTAACTTATGAGGTTGTGGTCTGTGTTGCTGGACACAGGGATAGGACCGTTACTGTTTTTGAAATTGTGGCATTTGGGAAAATCTAGAAGTTTTCTTTTTGTAGAGAGACTTGCTGTATTCCAATGAAGCATTTTTGGAACTCAGGATTTTATTTCAAGTCTCTTCATGCATAGATGGAGCAGCACTAGAAAAATGCTAGCCAGCTGTAGTTAGCTTTAGCATAAAACGTTATGAGTCTTTATACATTTTAAATTTAATTGTTTACCTGTATATGGACATTTGGGTTTATTGCAAGACAGTAGTTTTAGTATTGCCAGTTGTATGTGCTTGTATGATCCTCTCTCCATCTAACTATCTATCTATCTATCTATCTACCTACCTACCTACTTATTTTTGTGGTGCTAGCCAAAATGTTCAATTTAAGAAGTTTTGAACAGAATTTGTGGTTCAGAAAAGTGAGTGAATTTGTGACTAACAAGTATTAACAGACACTAAACAATGTCAGAACTCAAGTTGATTATGTTATGATAAATCCAGTTAGCACTTGGATCACTTAAATATATAGGCAAGTTAAGCACAGTTTCTTAGGCCTTTGTATTAGTTTTTTTAATTAGAGTTTTAACAGAGGAATAACATTGTACAATTTGGATTTTGGAAAATTTTTATATGTATAGAGATAAAAATGTAAATCTTGAGAATGTTAGTTCAGTAATGTTCTTATCAATATTTGTAGCCTTTGTAAAAATGTTAATTTACCTTCTAGATGACTACTTGGAACTATTCTATTTGGATGCTTGCCAGATAAAAGCCCTGTGGGATTAAGTTCTGGAAAATCACTTGCAAATTTGTGGGGGATATCAGTGACTTTGAATATTTAACTGTCCAAACTGTCATCTACTTGCATTCTGTCTCTCTCAGCATTGGGTGAAAAAATTACAAGTTTCCCAGCCAGTTAGAATTAAAGGTGACATCTGCTTTTAATTGGTGTTTTATTTTCTTCCAAGTCAGTAAAAATTCAGTAAGACGTGAATTATCAAGTTTTGCAATGCTAAGCAACTTGTCAAGTGACAGTAAGCACTACTTTGAACAATTGTACAGATGGGAAGTGTTAAAATGTTGACTAATCTTCCAGAGTTCTGATTATGGTTTTAGAAGGCTAAAGCTTATATAACCATTGACAGCTTTCTAGTGCCAAAAGAGTATTCATTTATTAATTTTGCAGGCTTTTCTCAGTTACAGACAAATTGCCTCTTATATAGTGAGCATTTAACTGGTTTTATTGATACTTAGCCTAGTAGACAAAGAGTCTTATAAGGCAATGTAAAATTCTTCTGTTTCTTTAGTCTATTGTTTGGTAAATATATTAACTACGGGTAAATGCGTTTTAGTAAAAAGCTGAAAAAAAATGCAAGAGTGAGTTTTAAGTTTTATTCTCTTATAAAAGTTCATCCTGTGTTGAGAAGGGAATATCTGTTTAAATCTTGGCAAAGGAAGTGCATGGGCCCCCTGTTGAAAAAGAAAATTGATTATTTCTGTTTTTAACATTTACAAAATATTTTAAGATATAAAACATAAGGAAAAAAAGTCAGTAGCTTCAAGTTGAGCATATAAAAATAACTCAAGACTTCAAACATTTTCTCAGAACTAAAAGTGTCCAGAGAAAATATTTCCATCATGCCAACTTTTAATTTTCTAGTTACTGAAAGTTAGAACATGGCACTAAGTAGTCTTTTATATAAAGTGTGTCTTTAGAAATTCAGTGTGAAGTGGATCTTTTTTGATCACCATTAATATAAAGGAAGATTTCTCTTTTTCCTATTTGAACTGTTCTGTATATTAGAGATAGAATTGTATTTTAAAGGTGGTTGGGATTTGTAGTAATGTTTCTGAGATAAGTTTTGCAATTTTACCAAAGTTCAGTTTAATTTCTTTTTTGCTTTCCACTTTTGAACACCTGATAATTATTTTATGTAGTAATGCCTTTTTGCTACCAAAAAATCATTGGGTTATTTAATTTGATTCAGGAAATCTGTCCTTTATGGTTACTTGGATTTCTTGTAGATTTTATTTCAACTTAAGTAGATAAGGTGCTTGGGAAAATGAAATAGTTTTATATACAATTGGCAAATTGCATCTTAAAGCTGAGGGCCAAGTTTAGTAATCTTATATATTTTTTAAAAAATAGTCAAATAATAGAAAGTTAAGGTCTTTTAGTTAAGGTCTTTTAGAACTAAACACAACACTTTTATAGTCATATTGATGCCTGATAACTTCAGGGTTCATTGCCCTAGTACATTTCTTAAATTATTTGCTTCTCAATACATAAGGCTTTAATTTACCCCCCACTGACAAATCCCAGTTGGGTTTTTAAGAATTTTGAGAGTGGGACTGCTACAGTTCAGCTTCAGCACTGGTTTTGATTGCTGACACAGAATCTCTTAAGACGCATCAAATTTAGAAGGATGGGAGGTTTAGGCAACATTGCTTCTGACAGGTGCTATGTTGTATGGGTTTTTATTTTCTTTCTTTTTTGATATGGAATTACTGTTTTCTATAATATTTTTCTTTTTAAAGAATAATTTAGACACAAAACGTAAACACATTTTTAATTTAAATTTATGGGTAGATGAATGATTTTTGAATCTTTTTATTATTATTAAATCATAGCTGTATACATTAGTGCATCATGGGGCATCATACACTGGTTTTATAGACCGTTTGATACATTTTCATCACACTGGTTAACATAGCCTTCCTGGCATTTTTTTAGTTATTGTGTTAAGACATTTACATTCTACATTTACTAAGTGATTTTTAAAACTTAAATGTTATAAAATAATAATAAAGTTAAATATTTATACCTTGAAGTACCCTAACAAAATTAATTATTGCTTCTGTAAAAAACTTTGATCTTATAAGTAAGTATACTTTATATGTTGCTGAATCATATTAACCCCAAACACGTTTTCTGTGAGAGGTGCTCCTAAAGGCTTTCATGCCGTCCTTCATGCTTGCTGTGTTTTTAAAGCATAAGGGAAACAGATAACTGTATTTTACTGGAAAGAAGATTAAAACCCACAGCTAGTATTTGAGTTGAGGTGATAAACTGCTACAATTTTTGCCCCTAAGTACTCTCATGGTCTTTTAGGGAATTTTGGTCATGGTACAACTGGCTTATTAACCAGTTCTGCGTTTTCAGCTCAGTTTGTTCTTGAATACTTAACCACTTATATTCTTGTTCCCATTTGCCTCTTTGCATGAAGTTCCTGTTTACATTACCAGCTTTCCTTATCGTGTGATCCTGTCACTCTATTGATGATTGGATCAGAGATTAGTTTCTGACCCAAGGCAATCATCTGTAGAAGTGTCACTGGCGGGCGGCGCCTGTGGCTCAGTGAGTAGGGCGCTGGCCCCATATGCCGAGGGTGGCGGGTTCAAACCCAGCCCCGGCCAAACTGCAACCAAAAAATAGCCGGGCGTTGTGGCGGGCGCCTGTAGTCCCAGCTGCTCGGGAGGCTGAGGCAAGAGAATCGCGTAAGCCCAAGAGTTAAGAGGTTGCTGTGAGCCGTGTGACGCCACGGCACTCTATCTGAGGGCGGTACAGTGAGACTCTGTCTCTACAAAAAAAAAAAAAAGTGTCACTGGCCTGTGGTGGGCATGTGTCTGTGTGTAGAGGGGTGTGGTGGATGGTGGTTGTGGTGCTGAGAAGGCTGTGACATTTGAACTAAACTGAAAAGTGAGAGGAGCAGCCAGCACTTGCTGATGTGTTGGGTGAGAGCTCTCAAGGCAGAGAGAGCAGCAGGTGTAAATGTTCTGATGCAGGAGTGAGGTTGGCTTGTTGGATATAGAGAAAGAAACTGGCATGGCAGGGGAATTATAAAGGAGGCCCCTGGTGCCAGATGATGTTGAAAAGGTGGGTGGCTCAGGGCCTTTCGGTTAGGGCCCCTGGAAGAAGCTGGGATTGCAGTCCAAACATGTTTGTGTACTCTTGGAGGAGTTTTAAGCATGTAATGACATAATGTGATGTACTTCTGTATCAATGTAAGAACTAGGCATACCAGACTGAAGAATTATGTGAGTTAAAGCACTTATTATATAGGAGTAGAAAAACTTTATATATTAAATGTGAAAAGAGTGCCCTAGAAGAAGTTAAACTGTCAAGGGCATCTACCTGTTCACTTCCTCTCCTTAATTTTGCTCTACTGTTCTTGTAATTGCATCTCTGTGAAAACAAAGCTATCTTCTAGTTTGCACTTTGCAAATCATCTACTTTTCAGTAAACTCCACCCTTGCCTATCCCCAGTTTATCTAATACCAAGACCCAAGATTCTTTTCCCCACAATGGTTTATTTCCCCTAAGCTAGTTTATTCATTCTTGAGAAACATCCCTAAAGATAACTGTGGGAACCTTTGACCTTTCGAGTTCCAGGAGCAGTTAGGAGTAGGTGTTGGACACAAAGGGACTATGTGGTGTTCCAGTTTAAGGTGGCCACTCCAAATTCTGTCTCCTCGGATATCTTTCCCCTGGTATTGATTACCGATAATCCATCTTGGACTTTCTGTCTGGCCAGTAGTTATTGGTTCCACTGCACAACTTTGCTTAATAGAATGCTTTCAGAGGGGTGGGCTTGTTTGCAGGCTCTTGTCTGCACATACGCACTCATATCTCAATGAACACCTTACGTTGCCTCCAACTTTTCCATCACAGGTGATTTGGTTGAAGCCAGTCATGATCATTTTATCTTCCCTGACAATTATTGATTCAGGGACTAACCAAGGCTTAAGACAGCATGAGTTAGTGAAACATGATGAGAGGCTTGTTTGAGATTCCCGGGAATCTTTCTTATTCTTAGAGAGGAAGCCAGGTTGTCTCAAATTCTCCCTCTACTGCCTTTGTGAATGAGAAACTTGGTTACTGCTGCAGCCATATTGTGACCATGAGGATAGCTGGTCTAAGGGAAAAGCTGACCTACAGAAATACAGCAAATCTGAGAAAATGCCAGAGAAATCCATTGGGAGAATTGGGAGATATGTTTTTAGGAGAATTTTCTGTCTAAAATTGTTGGTGGGGTAGGTGTTGTGGGGAGGGGAAGCTGGGCTCTTTAATGGGTTAACAGCATTTTGTTTATTCTTTATTGAATAATTTTCCTATTCCATTGGCCCAGACACCAAGGGACTCAGTTAAAAAATAAAATAGAGGCCGGGAGCCCATGGCTTATGCTTGTAATCCTAGCACTCTGGGAGGCTGAGGCCGGTGGATTACTTGAGCTCACAGGTTCGAGACCAGCCTGAGCCAGAGCAAGACCCCGGTCTCTAAAAATAGGCAGGCATTGTGGAGGGTGCCTATAGTCCCAGCTTCTTGGGAGGCTGAGATAAGAGAATTGCTTGAGCTTAAGAGTTTGAGGTTGCTGTGAGCTATGACAACACGACACTCTACCGAGGGTGACAAAGTGAGACTCTGTCTCAAAAAAAAAAAAAAAAAAAAAATAGGGTACAGAACTAGTTTTTCTAGGAAACTTCTGAGTATTGGATTTTGATTTCTTCTTTAACTGTCTCTTATATTGGATTTGGGGACTGAGCACACTCAATTGCTAGTATTCAGTTTAAAAATTAAAAAAACCCAGTACTTAAGGCATAGTGAACCCTTGCTTATTCAGGAGCGAATACTGGACTGGGAATTGCCTTTAACATTATTGTTGAGCAGTCAGAATCATCTGTGTTTTATACACAGATGTTTGGAGGAATCCAAGAGTAGGAAGAAAGATAGGCTTAAAGAAAGTGCTGGCAACAGCCAGCCAGCTGTCAGGTCTCACCTAGCCCAGTGTTTATGATTTATTCTTTGAATTCTTTCTGCAGGCTGCTCTGCTTCTGGGCTCCATAGCTCTGGAGCTTAATTGCTATAGGACTGGGATCCTGCTAAGAGGATCTTTTTCTGTCCCTATTCCTAGGAAGGTCCTCTGATAGGTCTAGTTTGGGTCAGCGGCTTTTTGCTATAACTGTTTGTGTTCATGACATCCAAAAGGGTTACAGTCAGGGGGGTCTTTTGGTGTGTTTGGGAAAAGGCAATTCAGGAAAGTTCTGAGCTGTCTAACTCTTCACAAACGTTAAGTACCACATAATTATGGGGCAGTATGATGATTGCAGCAATCAAGGGATATCTGGTGTAGGTGTTGTATGAAGGTGGTGGCTAACTCTGGCGGGTTGGGTAGAGCTGAGAGAAAATTGTCAAACTTCAAATAAGGAGCACATGTATGTGTATAAAGGGATCATGAGGAAGAGGTTTTGTATTTATACAGGTGTTAGTTTCCTCCCTAGGAATTTATTCCTATCATAAAAATTCTGTGCCACTATGAAGCTAAGTATCAATTATGATATCAACAGTTTTAAAGTATACAGAAAAGATATGTAAGAAAATCATGGACTTTTCAGCTGGAAAAACCTTAGAACTTATCTAATTTGTTTGACATGCATCTCTTGATGTGCTGGATTCTGATGAATACAGAGATGAAGCAGGTTCCTTGCCCTGCAGAAGTTTATAGGGGAAAATGAAATAGGGAGAAGAGACTGAGAAGAGTTTATCTGACTAGTTAGGAGAGTTACACCTGGCTGTGTGGGGAAGTCACACAACGGAGGGATCACTTTCCATGGGGGAGGGCTGTCTAGAAAGGTTTTCTGAAGAAGGTGGCATTTGAACTAGGCCTTGAAGACAGGTACTGTTTGAAAATAAACTGAATTATTTTTAAGACTCTAATCTCTAATAAATATAGTGAAAAATGTGCAATACTTCAGAATAAACATCACTGAAAGAAATTTAAGCAAACCTAAATCAATGGAAAAATATACTATGTTTTTGAATTGGAACAGTCAATAACATAATGATCATGTTATTTCTCCGCTAATAGAGCTACAGTTTCAATGAGATTCCAATCAAAATGTCAACAGGTTTTTTCGTGGAAATTGATAAGGTGGTTCCAAAAATTATTTTGGGAATAAAAAGGTTGAAGAATGGCTAAAATATCTCAAAGTAGAACAAGAGATATAAAGGTTTAGTAAATTTGACAATGTAATACTGACATACAGCCAAATAGACCAGTGGAATACAGAGCACAGAAATAGACCTGTGCATATGTGGACTCTTGGACTTTAACACAAGTGCACTTTAGAACCATGTAAGAAGGGCAGTCTTTTAATAAACGATTCTAGGACAACTGGATATACATATGGGAAAAAAATGAACCTTGATTGTTATCCAAAAAATATCAAAAAAATAGGTTTAGGGCAACCTGAAGGTAAAAGCCAAATCAATAATGCTTTTTAAAAGATAACATAAAGGGCTGGGTGCAGCAGCTCACACCTGTAATCCTAGCACTATGGGAGGCTAGGAGTTGGAGACCAGCCTGAGCAAGAGCAAAACCATGTCTCTACAAAAAAAAAAAAAGACTGTCAAAAAAAAAAAATTAAAAATATAAGGGAACATCATCACAAGCTTAGGTGAAGAAAAGATAGTTTAGGGCATATAAAAGTAGTAACATAAAGAAAAAGACTGATACATTTTAAAACATTGAGAATTTGTGTTCATGATAATAGATGAAAGGTAAGCCAAAATGGAAAACAAACCAGTGTACACCCACTGATGTTCTTTTTAATATTTGTCAATTGAGAATGTGGACAATAAATTACAAAATGTGGAAAAATTATTTTCAGAATTTAAGTGTTTCCATAGTCAAAAATGAGAATTAATTGCAATGATGAAATATATATCTAATATGGTAGCTTATATAAAGCATTAGTGTTTAATTTATAACATTTCTGGTTTTCCCCAAATATGTTGATTATGCTGTGGATACAGGCGTGTTCTACCTATGGCCTATGGGCCACACACTGATTATGTGAAGATTTTTTTTTTTTTTTCCTTATCTCTGGGGTCAGATATCAAGAAGAGTACACACGGACTTTCTTTTTTTGCTAATCAGCTTTTGTTGGTGTTTGTGTTTTTAACATGTGGTCTAAGATAATGCTGCTTCTTCCAATGTGTTGTGGAGAAGAAAAAAGGTTGGACATCACTGCTAGAAAAAGCAAGCGATTCCCATCCCTACCTCTACCCTAAACATAGCTACAGGGTTGGGAAACCTTGTGGATGCTGAGTCAAAGCACAGAGAAGTTTTAAAACACCCCATTTTATGGGTGTTTAATAAGCTTGTAGCTGTTGATTGTTAAATTTTGAATTCATGGATTAGGTAATCCCTTTGTGCTTAAAAAAAAAATTACGGAGTAAGCTCTGTAAGAAAACCAGAATTATGACTGCATGTTGAGACTAACATGGGAAGAAGGAATTCCTAGAAATAAGTCAGGTGGGCTTTGGGACATGCTAGGGAGGATTTTGGGTAGATGCAGAAAATGGTGCTATTTTTAGTCAGTTTGTTTTTATGAAGTTGACCATAAGATGAGGATCATGTGTATGGTCTTCTGCATGACCTGTGATGACATCCAGGTTGTAATAGATTAAGATCTAAATTATTTTAAAGAACTTTCCTTTTAATTTAGAAATTTATAAATGAGTTAATTTAGAACAGGTATTTTGTGGGTCTATCTTGATCATTTAGTGGTACCAACAGTGATCTTTTTTTTTTTGTTTCTCAGTGCTGTTTCTTATTTTAAATCCCTAAAGTTACTCTCCTGTGCCCCTCATGGTGGCATTCACAATAGTTTGCTTCCTGGCTGTCTTCCTGATCTTTTTCAGCCTAAGATCATTTCTGTACTGTCCTATCACCAAAAACACCCTGAATCAATTTACATGTTGCTAATTTAAAAATTCTTTACTAGGTTGGACAGCCATATTGCAAAAGGTCTAAATCTCTTTAAGGCTTTGTTATTGGTAACATAAAGAGGACAGAAGAATTTATTTTTAATTAGTTGTCATTATATGAGGTGTTGCCTTTCATTTCTTGGCAGGTCATAACTAGAATGTAGCCTCCTCTTGTAACAGTTGAAAATATCTTTTGACTACACTATGTGATTGGCATGTTGTTTTCTGATTGTAAGGTGTGTGGGCCTTTATGAAATGTTATCCTCAGATCGCTTATTTCATCTTTGATGGCTGTTTTGTTATATTGACTTCTAATAATTCCTGTGTTCAACTTCTAGTGTGGATATTAAAGCCATAAGGTCTTTTGACGTTTATCTGTAATTAAATGGCATTATTAAAACAAAGAGTCAAAGCCTTGTCAGAGGTAGTAAATTCAGTGGAGAAACTGAGCTTTTGAAACCAAAAAGCATTCTCAACCACAGAGATTTTTAACATGAATAATAGTACTTCCAAAACACCTTTTTTGTGTTAGAAGTGTATTTAAGGCAATGATAAGGTCCGTAAACTGTGTCACATCTGTCAGAAGTTCATCTCAGCATGAGACAGTAGTGATTTCATAAAGTTCTTCAGGGTTAAAGTGCAGAGCGTTTTATCACAAGAAAATGTACTTTGGTTTGGTGTCTCTTTCACTGGAGTCCTTCTCAGGTCTGTGTGAGGATGTCTCCCAGGGAAGTCTCCCCTGGTTGTCCTGGGAACAAGTCGCTTATGTTCAGAATGGGCTCCTTTTGCTTGTAACTGGACCTACTTTTTGATTCCCATTTCGGTTAAGTTTTCTGGTCTCCAAATGTTACGGTCACCTTGCTGCTCTCTCCTGTGTGTCTTGGTTTATGTACTTTCTCTATACCCCCTGCATGTCCGGCCTCGTGTTGCTGCAGCCGTCCTCAGCTCTTTACTCCGTTCCCACTGCCGTCCGTCTCTCACGGTGTTCTGTGGATCCCACCTGGTCCACTAACAGCTTTCATCTCAGCCTTTCCTGCTTGCCGCCACCTCACACTGCTGCCAGGCTGAAGGACTGCGCTTTGGAATTCTTCAGTGGCGTAACATCATCTGCACAGCCTGTGCCCCTCAAGGTGGCATTCGCAATAATTTGCTTTCTGGCTGTCTTCTGCATTCTCTGTGTTTATTCTCTCTGAGATAGAGACTGTTGCATTATGGGAGACATGCTCGGTTTTGTCTCTGCTCCATCTTATTTTCTTTTGAGAACAGGGCCTTGCTCTTCCTTCATGAGGCTCTTGGCTACATGTACCCTATCCGTGTAATTGAAAGGAAAGCAAGAGGGCAGGCAGTTAGGGTTAGGCTGAAAGGAAGGAGCCAGTGGAGAGGAAGAGACAAGAGGTGTGGAGAGGAGGTGGGTTTGTCTTCCCAGGGTAGGTCTGGTTTAGTTGTGGCTAAGGGACTATAACTTAATGTTACTACTATCTCAGGAATGAGGCTCCTGGGAGGCAGTAAAGTCTACATCCAGGAAGGAAGGCCAAGTTTTTCCTTCATCACTTACAAGGCATGACTTTAATGAAGGGATAGCCTAAATGCTATCTCTTTAGTGAAGTGTTCTTTGATTCCCGTGTTGGAGTCTCTTCACTGTAATTGTCTGATTTTTACCTATGTTAGTGCATTGAGTTCTCTCTACCATAAATTATATTTATTATTTATATATGTTATTGTTTGTTCTACTAGACTATAAACTCCTTGTAGGTGAAAACCACGTCTGCCCAAACTGCCTACCTCTGAGAATGGGGACGTTGATCAGATGGGATGCTGGGGTAATGTGTGTGTCTATCCAAGGCTGTGCCAGGTGAACCTCATATCTCATAACTTAGTGACCTTTGACTTGTTGAGTAAGCCTTGAACCTATACCTGTTTAAAGCAGGGTGAGCTGGGTGTGAAAAGGTGGCAGGGTCATAGATATAAATGCTGGTCTGTGCCTTACCCTTGTCTGTGTCACTTCACCAGTCTGGGGACTTTGAGCAAGTTATTTCATCTTACAGATTCTCATTTTACTTTTTTTTTTTTTTTTTAAAGTTTTTTTTTTAATTAAGTTTATTTATTTTTGTATTTTTTTTGTTGTTGTTGTTGCAGTTTGGCCAGGGCTGGGTTTGAACTCACCACCCTCAGTATATGGGGCCGGCACCCTACTCTCTGAGCCACAGGCACCACCCCTCATTTTACTTTTATTGACATAATAAGTAGAGATGATAATTTATTTTCTGCTGGTTTCTTCTTAGGACTTTTTTTTTTTTTTTCTTTTTTTTAGAAGAAATGACATAAAAAGACGCGGTGCTTGTGGCTCAAAGGGGTAGGGCACCGGCCCCATATGCCGGAGGGGGCGGGTTCAAACCCAGCCTTGGCCAAAAAACTGCAAAATAACCCTGTCCCCCCCAAAAAAACACTTTAAAATATCTATGTAGTTCTAGAATACATTGAAGATTTTTCTAACTTTGTTAATAAACCAGAATCTGCTGACTACAATGTTTCTCTTTAAAATGTTTTTTAGGAGGGGTGGTGCCTGTGGCTCAAAGGAGTAGGGCGCCAGCCTCATATGCCAGAGGTGGCAGGTTCAAATCCAGCCCCGGCCAAAAACTGGGGGGGGGCGGGGGGGGGGAAAGGTTTTTAGGATAAAGTGAGCCCTAAGACAAAACTTTGCAAATAGCTCTAAATAAGCAAGTAAATAAGTATTATAGTTAGTATTATTATATTCCTTGTTCTTTTGCTACTTTAAACTTAAATATTTCCTACCTACTGTTAGGTAAATCTCAACTTGAGTCATTCTGTTACAACTTACTGTTACCTTTACTTCATTGTAACGTTGTTATTCACTGGAATAAAGAGGGAACACTGCAGATTGTAGAGTTAAAATAGTGCCAAGTAATGTGCGGAATTATTATGCAGTTACTCAAGGCAATTAGTTAGAAATCATGATCTCTGCTATTTTAATATTCCATTCAGTGTTTGAAATAAACTTTATAATGTAGGTTATACTAGAACACAGTAATTGTTTAAAAAACAAAAAAAAAAACAAAACCTACTGTAGGGAGAACATGCTTTATTAAAACCATGCAACTCATATTTTTACCCAACAGTGGGATGAAAACTTGATGTCTTCCAGAAAATACTTAAGCAAGACGTGTGGAAGGATTTTGATTTGTCATAAACTTTAAAAGAAATTTGTAAATATTTTCGAAGGAAACAGAAAAAGCACACGATTGGGAGAATATCCTAGGCCTAATGAAAAAGTTTTTAAATTAAATTAAATTTAATGTCCGATGTTTGGACTAACAGAAGATCTCTTGCCTTTCTCTGGTTTACCAGCTTCCTGTTCTTATTTGCTCTCAGCAGTTCAGTAAATGTGAACGGACAGTGATGTGTTGGAAGGGATGTGAATAGGCACTTACAGCAGTGTCCCCTCATGCCAACTGAAATGTTATCAGGTCTTCATGTTTTTGCTTAAACTTTAACATTGCTAATCTAAATTCATAGTTAGTAGTTACGTTCCAAAGTCGAGGCAGAAAAATACTATTTTCCAACCAAAAAGGTATCAAATAACTTTAGTATTCATGAAATAATAAAAAGAATTGAATCAGGGAGAAATGAAAACAGGTCACTTTTAATATCTAAATTGTAGGTATATAACAAATTTTTTTATATGTGGTATAAAATGTATTATAACTTCATAATTAAATAATTCCTATCAGTTTGCTTTAGGAGGACTTAGCAATACTATGTATATACCAGATTTAAATGTGAAATGTCTTTCCTCATCTTCTTAAAAATATATATAAAAGGCTTGGCGCCTGTAGCTCAAGTGGGTAAGGTGCCAGCCACATACACCAGAGCTGGCGGGTTCAAATCCAGCCTGGGCCTGCCAAACAACAATGACAACTACACCAAAAAATAGCCGGGCGTTGTGGCAGGCGCCTGTAGTCCCAGCTACTTGGGAGGCTGAGGCAAGAGAATTGCTTAAGCCCAGGAGTTGGAGGTTGCTGTGAGCTGTGACGCCATGATACTACCCAGGACAAAAGGAAATAAAAAAAAATCTAAAAGAAAAACTTTAAAATTTGTATTGGTATCTTTAATTAAAGCTTTATTGTTAGAGTAGGAGGTTAGGAGACAGGGCTGAGACCAGATTCAGGGGCTTGCAGGAGGGGGGTAGAGGTTAAAGTAAAGAACCCTCAAGCAGACACTAACTAGAGGCTGATAACCACCATCAAGAACCAGCTTGCCAGCTCTCTCTGCCACCTTATATGAACTTTGGCTAGGTATATGATCATTTATGTTGTAGTTTTAAATTTCTCTGCCCTTGAAATCAACATGACAGTTCCAAAACAACAATATAAGGTATGAATATGGGAGGGAGCCCAATTCTGGGAATTATTACCCGTATTCTTAGTAAAAGCCCACACCTTACCCTTGGATACTCCTTCGCCCCTCCCTTTAGTAAGAATTCAAAAAACCACTTCCTCCCAGTGCAGCTGCTCTCTCTGGAGCCTCCCCTGCCTCCGTTCTTGTCTCTTTCCTGGATTATGCTTTTGCTGTTACTTGCTAGGCTTCCACATTGTGTCCTGAAATTCTTTTCTCCCAACATCCACCAAGAACCTGGAAAAACCTCTTCTTGGAGGCTGCTGGCATTATCACTTTATAAAGCAACAAACAGCATAACTTCTTGAAAATGCCAAGTAGCAATTTCATCTAAGAGAATTTAGTGTTATTGATTGTCAGTGTTTGGTGATATATTTTCTATAATGTTCTAATATATATATATATATATATATATATTTTGTAGAGACAGAGTCTCACTTTACTGCCCTTGGTAGAGTACTGTGGCGTCACACGGCTCACAGCAACCTCCAGCTCTTGGGCTTATGTGATTCTCTTGCCTCAGCCTCCCAAGCAGCTGGGACTACAGGCGCCCACTACAACGCCCGGCTATTTTTTTGTTGTTGCAGTTTGGCCGGGCCTGGGTTTGAACCCACCACCCTGGGCATATGGGGCCGGCGCCCTATTCACTGAGCCACAGGTGCCGCCCAACGTTCTAATATTAAAACTAGAATTTCTTTTAAGAAAGGAAGCTACAATTCATCTCACAGCCTAATGTTTTGTTAACTCTAATTTTGTCAGTGTTATTGCTGAATAAATTATTGAATTTTTCTCTAGATATCTTTTATATTGCTTTTCTTTGATTCTTGCTGGTACAATCAGTGCAAGGTTTTAGGGAAATCTGTGGAGCTAATCCTAGAAACCTCTTTCTATTTTCTTATATAACCCCTCCAGGCACAGAGAAGACAAATGACTTTATTTCAGTTAGAAATGTTATTGCATCTACAATTTTGAAAGAGAAAAAGGGTTAACAGCCCACTTAGGTTTATGTTTACTCATATCTTTTTAGCATTGTCATTTTTAGGAAGACTATACAATGTTAAAGCTTTACCTCTCTGTCTCTTCCTTCCTTAAAATCACTGAGACTCTGGAAGTAGGTATCAGTGCTGATTATAGGCAATAAAAGAAAGACATCAGATATGCACAAAAAATTGCAAATGCTAACAAACTTTTATTAGTCTTCCAAAAATGGAAAGAACATTTCTAAAATTAATGTACACTATATTAATATTAATTCAAATTAAAAAAATAAAATGTTTGCTCTTTAAGTTTGAAAAGCTTACTGAGAAAGTACAAAGATACTCAGAGATTTACAGTTTTGTTTAAATGGTGTTTATTAAAGGAATAAGTACTAAAACCTCTTATTTGCCTTAAATACCTTTGTGAGAAAACCTAGAACATTTAATAAAAGTAATTTAAGAATTTTATGGCTTAATATTAGTTAATGGAAATGGAAATCATTTCACTGCTAAATATGGGAAATAGAAAGCATTTTATTGCTGTAATGCTTACTCTTCACCTTTGCATGAGAAACAGGCTTTATATTTAACTATATTCCTTAAAATATACTTAGCTAGGAAAGTTGACTTCTGCCAATAATGACAGTGGGGAAAGTTGCCATTATTCTCTTCCCTTGACTGTGTACTGTGCATGACTGTCATCCGGAAGTGATAGTGTTACTTGAGTGCATTGTGCCAAGTAGACACTTAAAATATACATTGGACTAAATCGAATACAACCCAGTAACATTAAAAGAGAAAGACATAGTTTTCTTTGATTAAACTAAGCCACAGTACACACAGCGTACCATAAATTCAATACTGTTTTGTAAGTATGTCATTGGACTTTAGTTGAATTTGCAATTAGCATCCCAAACAAATTACAAACCTGCATTGGTTAATAAGTGTTTACATGTATTTAGAATTTTAAAATAATAGAAACTTTGCTCCCTTCCAGTACCCATCTCCCATAATATTCAAATTCCTTTACGTTCTTACCCTAATGAGCCATATAAATTAGATTCTTAATTTACAGTGAGCTGATACGAGTTAAGGAAAATGACTCCTATGGATGTTGTGAGTTGGAGGTGAGAGAACCCCTTCCAGGTTGCCCTGCACCTCTCTTCCTTCACACGCCGCAGTCATGCTGTTGTCACATTGTCCAGATGTAGGACCTCCAGGACAATGTTGAGTAGTAGTAATGCTCATCTTTACCCAGTGATACGAAGATAACACTAGGATTGCTTCTCCTGTCTCTGTGTTGAAATTTTCTCTTTATCTTTTATTTTTAATGATTATTTTTTAAAAGTACACTGAGTTCAAGTTAAAAAGTAACCATCAAATAGATTTGAATAGTTAGCTGGGAGGAGAAGCCTCTCTTCTTTAACTGTAACTCTTTTGAGACCAGATGCTAACATGTTAAAATTCCATCTTGATGCTGAACTGACTTGTTCATTTTTTTCTCTTTTTAATTTTTTTATATTATATATATTTTTATTAGTATTAGATCATAGCTGTGTACATTAATGCGATCATGGGGCACCATGCACTGGTTTTATATACAGTTTGACACATTTTCATCACACTGGTTAACATAGATGTTCATTTATTTTTCAAAAAAAATAAAAAGGTTGAGGGTGAGCACAGTGGCTCATGCCTGTAATCCTGGCACTCTGGGAGCCTGAGATGGGAGGATCGCTGTGCTCAGGAGTTTGCAGCCAGCCTGAGCAAGAGTAAGACTGTCTCTACTAAAAAGAGAAAAATTAGCTAGGCTAACACAGAGGACACTTGTGTTCTCTGCTACTTGGGAGACTGAAGCAAGAGGATCACTTGAACCCAGGAGTTTGAGGTTGCTGTGAGCTAGGCTGATGCCACGGCACTCTAGCCTGGGCAACAGAGTGAGACTCTGTCTCGGTGGTGGGGCAGGGGCAGATACACATGTATGTATGAGAATTCTCTTTGCAGGTTGTGTCTGCCGTATTTAAGCCCAGGATATAGCTCCTGGCACTACCTGTCCAGGGAAGGTGGTAAAAGGGCGAGGAAGATGAATTCTCCTTCAGTCATCCATTTCATATTTCATTACCCAGAGGACAACCCCAGTCAGTCCTTTATAGAGCTGACACCATGATGCTGGTGCCCCCCCAGTGACCGGATGTTTCTGTTACTCAGACAATGCAGTCCCAGCTCATCTGTGATTTCAGCAGCAATCAGGGTGCTGGGAAGATTCTTTTGCTTTGCAAACACTAAGAAAATTAAATCCCTGAGCACAAGGTCTTGGGACTAGTTCCTATAAAGAGTAAGATCTGAGTGTTTTGGAAGTGATGCTGTGGAGTTTGGATCCTATTCTACTGATGCTTTTGGACTTTACAGTTTCCACATTTAACCTTAGGGGCAGTAAACATTTCACCATGCTTCACTTTGTACATAATGTCAGTCTTTACCGAAGTATCTCCACAAAGCATGAAAATGAACTTAAAACAATTATTTTTTAGAACCAAAAAGTACCTAGAAGAGGTTAGGAAACTGACCACCAACACCTCACTGGCTGGGGTGGGGGTGGGGGTGGAAGCTGCTGCAGTGCTGGTATTGATTTCACTCCTATAAACTGGTGGTTAGTTTGAAATTGTTTCTAAGACTTTTATTATAAAAGATACAGAAAACCACACAAAACAAATGTATTGCTTAATAAGGTAGTATAGGGCAAACAATCTTTAAATCAGATACAGACCCTGAATCCTAGAAAGCCTGACTGTGTGCCCCATATTAATCCTAACCTTCAACCTTTCTAAATATGTCCATGACTTGGGCTTTCATAGTAATCATTTCCTTGCATTTTAAAATAAATTTTTTGTCCACATATGCAACCCTAGATACCATGATTTATTCATTTATTTTTGAATTTGATGTCTTTTAAATCTGTCTTTGTTCATTTCCATTGGACGGACTTTCTTTTCTTTACAGTTTATCTGTTAATAAACTTGCACAGTTGATCTGTAGTTTCCCTGCAGTTTTGACCTTGTTCATTGTATAATGATAGTGCAGTTCAATGGTTTCCTCCATTCTTGTCATTTCCTACAAATTGGACTTAGTTTCAGAGATGGGGCCAGCCTCAGGTTTCATCCCTTTGACTAAGATTGTACGAGGCACATAATGTCTTTTTAGTTCTTTTTAAGATGTAAGTAGCTCTTGATGCTTACTGCCCACATCTAGTAATTCATTCCATTAGAAAATCTGGCATTTTGATTTTAACATTGTTTTTATTAGTTAAATGGAAAATATTCATGAGGAAACTCTTCCCCTCAATTTACTATTTGGTTACCCAGTAGTATAATTTGTATAGGAAAAGCAACTAAAATACTTAATTCTTTACCTTTATGAATTTTTTTCCTTACTGTCCTTCAAAGTTAACCAATTCTTTAAGAAAACATTGCTGTGAAGCCATGGTTTTAAACTTATTTTATAGATTTAAATCAGATAGAGTGGGGCTTAACGTATTGATTAGAGAAAAAAATTTTTCCTTGGGACCACAGTGTTTTATTACAAAAATAGAATAAAAACTTTTGTTGTTGTTGAGATAGAGTCTCATTTTGTTGCCTACAGTAGAGTACTGTGGGGTCATAGCTTACAGCAACCTCAAACTCTTGGGCTCAAGCTTTTCTCTTGCTTCAGTCTCCCAAGTAGTTGGGACTATAGGCGCCTACCACAACACTGGGCTTTTTTTAGAGACAGGGTCTCACTCTTGCTCAGGCAATCTACCTGTCTTGGCCTCTCAGTGTTAGGATTACAGGCATGAGCCACCACATCCGGCCTCTAGAATAAAAACTTTGAAAACAAAGCAATCCTTTTTAATTTAAGAATTTGTTACTTTTTATTCTTTTCTGTGTGTATGAGTCCTATGTAACTTATGTGGCACTAGAATCAATTTTTACACAGCATGTCCTGTGATTTATATGTGACTCTTGACATACTTATTGAATCGTTTCTGAGAATTGAGTCTTTGTTATTCCACAAGTATTTGTGTCTGGAGTGGTCTTTGGGTGCTCCCGTATAATGATCTCTGAATCATACCCTCTAAATAGGTGCAATAATGTCACATTGCTGTATCGATTTCATCCAAAGAGCCCCCAGGCAAACAGTGCAGGGGAAACGCGCAGTTGGCAGGTACAGTAATCAGAGAAGACAGTCCAGCCCTTGTGACATGCTTGGGCAGGCTGGCTGGAGCAGGGCAACAAGGAGATGGGAAAGACGTGCCTATTGAGAGTGAAAACAATGAGCAGGGGTTGTACAGCATGCAGGCCTGCGATGGACCCTCCTGCCTGCCCTCCAGTTCTACAGGCTTCATGAGGCCCTGGTGTCAAAACTAGCATGAGTTAAATATAACTCACATGGCAGTTAATGTGTTAAATTGGCTTGTGAGTCTTTTTGACATGCCCTCAGGCTCTTGGATAGCCTTTTTGCTGTCTGATCTGACAAGATATTATATCTAAGCTCATGTTTTACATTTTCAGCTCTAGGATTAGCCACCTTTTCAAGATGATTTTTCTTTTTGTCTTTAAAAAAAAAAAAAAAAAGCTATTTGGAAGCTGAGTGCTGTGCCTCAGGTCTGTAGTTACAGCGCTTGGGGAGGCCCAGGTGGGAGGATTGCTTGAGATCAGGCATTTGAGAACAGCTTGAGAAACAAGTGAGACCCTGTCTATATGAAAAATAGAAAAAATCAGCCAGGTGTGGTGGCACATACCTGTAGCCCCTGCTACTTGGGAAGGAGGGGAGGAGGATTGTTTGAGCCCAGGAGTTTGAGGGTGCAGTAAGTTATGATGTAGTGCAGGCAACAACGTAAGACCCTGTGTAGAAAAAAAGAAAAAAATTCTTAGATCCTATTTCTTTTCCTTTGAGTCTTACTCAAGCAAATTATTTCATTTTTTTTGGCATACATTTGTA
Source organism: Nycticebus coucang (assembly GCF_027406575.1). Taxonomy (NCBI): domain Eukaryota; kingdom Metazoa; phylum Chordata; class Mammalia; order Primates; family Lorisidae; genus Nycticebus; species Nycticebus coucang. The sequence continues at coordinate 12,089,197 of NC_069794.1, read as the reverse complement.
CCATTCAAGTCTGATAATTAAATTTCTCTTTTGTATAGCTTACATTGTTCTTTTTTTTTTTTTTTTTTTTTTTTCATTTAGTATGCTATAATGTATCTTGGTGTGTCAGGCAGGCTGAGTTGAATTTCTCAAGTATGCTGTAGTATAGTCTTTTAATATGTACTTGTAATTCAAGCTAATTTCTTGAGGTATAGTTTCTAGTATATATATTTTTTGCCTTAATTTTCTTTAAGGATTCTTATTATCCATATGTTGGGTATAGTTTATCCTCAATATTTGTTGTTTTTACTTGTGTCATTTTTGGTATAAAAATATCTTTTAATAAAAAAAATAAAATATCTTTTTCTAATAAGTCATTATTTTCTTTATTCCCTGTTTTTTTTTTTTTTTTGAGACAGAGTTTTACTTTGTCATCCTTGGTAGAGTGTTGTGGTGTCACAGCTCACAGCCACAGCAACCTCAAACTCTTGTGTTCAAGTGATCCTCTTGCCTCAGCCTCCCAAGTAGCTGGGGCTACAGGTGCCCTCCACAATGCCTGGCTATTTTTAGAGACAAGGTCTCGCTCTGGCTCAGGCTGGTGAGCTGAGCAAACTCATGAGCTCAGGCAATCCACCTGCCTCGGCCTCCCAGAGTGCTAGGATCTTTATTCACTCCTAAGTTCCTCCTGGTTTACTCATCATTTCTGAAATGATTTTCTTTTTCATTTCTAGGAGTATCCTGAGTTCTGTCACTTCATTCCTGATCTTTTCTGATTTATGCTATTTCATGTTTTATATTCATTTAAAAAATGTCATTTACCTCGTTTTTAAACAGAAGGTAATAGTTTCAGTCTGTTGTGTTGGTATGTCTTTCTTTTGTGTTTTATTCCCCCCTTTGGACATCATTCTGGTCCCATTCTATTTTCTTTATAAAAACATTGCAGTTGTAACTCCAGCTACTTGGCAGGCTGAGGTGAGAGAATGACTTGTACCTAGGAGTTGGAGTCTCCAGCAAGCTACACCTGTACCACTGTTTTGCAGCCTGGGCGACAAGCATGAGACCCTATCTCATAAAGCCCAAACATTGTATTAGATTCACTTTGATACTTTTATGAGTTTTATGTACAAAATTAGTTTCCTTCTGTATTGCTCATTAAAAAGCCATACATTTTAAAATCAGTGACACACATCTAAGAAGTTCAAATACTTGAATAGAAACATCAGAAAAATACTTATTCTGAGGTCTTGAAAAGATAAATGAAAATATTTTCCAATAATGATGAAAAAATGCCCACTTTTTCATGGCCATAAAACATTTATCTGGTTTTAGGTATTGTATTTATCATTATTGTTCATGATAAATTAAAGGGACCTTAAAAGGCTATTTTCAGAAATAAATTTTATTGCTATGGCATATCAAAAAGGGAAACCGCTGGGCGCAATGGTTCACGTCTATAACCCCAGCTCTGTGGAAGGCTGAGGTGGGTGGATTGCTTGAGCTCAGGAGTTCTAGACCAGCCTGAGCAAGAGCAGCACCCGTCTCTGCTAAAAATAGAAAAGCCAGCCAGGTGCTGTGGTGGGTGCCAGTAGTCTCAGCTACTCAGGGAGGTGGAGGCAAGAGGATCATTTGAACCCAAGAGTTTGAGGTTGCTCTGAGCTATGATGCTATGGCACTCTACCCAGGGTGATGGAGTGAGTCTCAAAAAAAAAAAAAAAAAAGAAACCAATAATTAGATAACAAAAGATACAGGGTTAACCGAAAAGTATTAAAAGATGGACAAAACCTGGCCTCAAGTTCTAAATCACACAGCTGGCTCTTGACAAGAAATCAGAACTTAAACCATGCTCCAGCCCTTTGTAGTTACGACCCTGTCCAGTCCTGACCCTGTCCAGTCCTGACCGTGTCAGGAGCCTTGGGGGCTGCTCTCACTTTGCTTTAGTTACATTTAGTGCCAGTCTAGGGAGAGCTCTCACAACATACTGACAAAAAGAAAGTTTGACACATTCAAACTACACATTTCAGTAGTTACCTAGCAGACTACTGACTGTTTTTCTTTTGTGTTGGACATGACAAAAAATAGTCACTAAGTACTTTACATAAGCTTTTTTTTTCCTGACAATTTTGCATTTTGGGGTGAGTAATTTGCCTCAAAGTATAATGCATGAAAAAAAATCTGATTAATCAGTGGTGCAGGTCTTTGGGCTCCTGTTAATCAGAAATCTCACTGTATAATCACAATGTATCTTGGATGTTCTCATTTATGTTATTTCTTCAACTCTTTGTATGGGCATTCTGATTACTTGATTACACATGCCTGGCATAGTGCTTTTTAAAACAGCATTTATAATAAAGTGCTTCCATCTTAGCAAGTAAAATCAGACTACAGAAAGACAATTGATAGTTGAAGCATGATTGTTCCCTCTTGCCTTTATTTAGAGTTTAGTGGGCTGCAGGTTTGGGATAAAGAGAAATGAATGTGATTATTGTCCTGGTCTGAAATGATGAGTTTGTCAAGCCGGAGACAGAGCAGCTCCACTTTTCAAGGCTTTTATGTTTTTGGGCTTTTGCATAAAATTTTTTTCATGGAAGTAAGATTCTATTAAAACTAGGTATGTGGGCGAGGGCCTGTGGCTCAAAGGTGTAGGGCGCCAGCCCCATATGCCGGAGGTGGCAGGTTCAAACCCAGCCCCAGCCAAAAACTGCAACCCCTCCCCCCTCCAAACAATAACAACAACAACAACAAAAACTAGGTACAAACATTTGATGGAGAGATGCTTTATGGGCATATGTTTTAGCTGAAGAGGTTTCTTGTCTAGGGTTCTGCCTCTTGTAAAAATGATAAATTGTAGGCTCTTGGGTTCCTACACAATAAATATTGAGGTCTTGTGATCCTAGCTGTCTTGTTATTCTAGAATTCGCTTTTTATTAAGACTCCTAGATAACAGACAAAAAGTAACAGCTGTGGCACTACCTTGGTGTTTATGCTATTGATGACTGAGTTCAGGACACGCTACTCTAAAATTTGGCATCTTGACACATTGAACACTTTCTTTAAGCTGAAGGAATTGGAGAAAACTGCAGAAGTAGGGATGTCTTTGATCGTCCCCTACCTTTCCTCCCTAAAACAGGTCATAACACCTGGAAAGGATTTTCTGAACTTCCTCTGAGACAGGTCCCTAAGACCTTCTTGTGAGAGGTGCTATTCCTATATCTGTAGGAAAGGAGCATCTTATCTCAAAGAGGAAAGGACACAGAGAGGAATCTGAACAACCATGCTGGACCAAACCCACCCCCTCCACAATCCCCAACCCCCATTTACTATGCTTACATGTACTCTTAGCTCACTCCTTTCTGCTTGATGCCCACTCTTCAGCAAACCCATATAAAAAATACTGAAGTTTAATTGTTTCTTTGGGTTTTTATTTTTTTACAGGCTCCTATGTCATGTAAAGCTTATATTAAATTGATGTGTTTTTCTTTTTTAAATCTGTCTTGAGATAGATGCCTCAGCTACAAACTTAGAAGGGCAGAAGGCAGCTTGAGCTTGCAAAGCAGCTGTTATCCACATTGTCACTCAAAGAAACAGAAGCTTCAGACTCAAAGCCTAAAATTTCTCTTCTGTCTTGCTTTTGGGCAGAGGGGAAAGTATACATCTTGAATTTAAAGGCAGGGCTTACTGCACATTTTCTCTGAATCCCTGACTTTTAATTCCTTCCTATACTGGAAGCCTTTTAATAGCTGTATCTCATCCTGGACTTGTCTCATAATGTCTCTCTACCTAACTGACTGTACCACAGGCCTCTTGACCCAGCTTGTGCAAAGTTGAAATCATCATCTCATCTTCCAAGTATTTATCTCCTCATATACTGCCTGTTCTGAATCCCAGTTCTATTTCCACTTCCTGCTCTGGGTCTGTTCAGTCTTCCTGGGCCATAATGGACAGGATAGCAGTCCAGGGGACACACTGCCATAGCTGTTGTGGTCAATGGGAGAATGAAGCTCCTTTCCCACTGCTAACAGTTGGAATCTCAGAAAACCCCTCCGTTATTTTTGGGGTGCCCAATGGTGGAGCTAACTGCATTGTATTTTGTTCTGTTTCTAATTAATTTTACCTTATTAGCATTTTGTTTATTATAATAACATAAACACATTGTCAAGAAACTAAATGTGGTTTGTACAGAGCACTTTTTTTTTTTAAACTGAAACTAACTCTATCTGGTCAAATTCCTACGGTATTCTCATCTTTTATAGTCACAAGTTGTAATCCTGCTGTGCTGCACTTTATTTCTCTGAGGTATCCGTGATCTGTCTATGTTCCCTGGAATTCACAGATCTGCCCTTTATTCATGGTACCTGCTATGTTTACTTCCGTGCCCTGCACAGAGTTGGTGTTCAGTAAATGTGGATATTTGTGTTGTATTAGCCAGTATGCTGCAGGGTATTGAGAATACAAAGATTTTTTTTTTTTTTTTTTTTTTATGTTGCACATTTTTATTAAAACTTTTTATTTTATTTAAGCATTATGATAAACATGCACACATTTGCACGATAGTGGAAATATTTATATAATGAAACCTATCACAAGTACTACCACTCAAGATGCTTCCAAAATTTTTATTATCTCACCTTTACATGGAAAAACCAACTTCTGTCACCCTAGTCACATAAAGTAAATGTAGCAGATCACATTATTTCTTTCTTTTTTTTTTTGTTTACATAGAGTCTCACTATGTCGCCTCCGGTACACTGCCGTGGAGTCACAGCTCACAGCAACCTCAAACTCTTGGGCTTAAGCGATTCTCTTGCCTCAGCCTCCCAAGTAGCTGAGACTACAGGAGCCAACCACAGCTCCTGGCTATTTGAGAATACAAAGATTTTTAAAGTTGAACTTACTGTTTAGATTGGGTGGTAGGATATTACATATAAATATGTCATCGAAGTTGCTTTTCTCAAGATTACTGTTAATATCAAGTAGGAGTGCTTCATTACTGTCATTTGATTTTCTTTAACTTGATTTTGTTTCATGTATCTAACTGCACAGGTATTGGATGTGATGCATTGTTACGCATGTTTAATGTGTTGGCCCAAATGCTTGCTGTTAAGTTGTTTTTGCTATATAAATAATTAGGAAATACACATGTTTTTCTTTTTGTAAAATTGTGACTCTGTACCATACTCTACAATGTTTTGTTATCTATTTCAACACAGGCAGCAGAAGATGTCATTTTCATTGGACCTGACACACATGCTATTCAAGCCATGGGTGACAAAATTGAAAGCAAATTATTAGCTAAGAAAGCAAAGGTTAACACCATCCCTGGCTTTGACGGTGTAGTCAAGGTAAGAAGCTATTTTACTCTAATCTTTATTGTGCACATCCTCAAACCACATTTTGTGGAAGTATAAGATGCATTATAATACTTTTTTGGGATCTATATGTAAACTAAGAAAAATCAGCATTGCTTGTGCTTGGGTTATTTTAAATGGCATAAATTAAAAAGAGTGAGAAGCCACTCAAGCATTGTATTTAATGAATCGGTATTGACTCAGACTTTCATAGGACAGAACTTGGTGATTAAAAAACGTGTTGTCAGATGTCTGGATTTCATTTAATGGTGGTTTATATTTAATGTTTTATTATGGGTTCTCTGTGTATCTTTGGGCTTCTCTCTGTGTGCAGAAAATATAAATGGTAATTTAAAATATAAATCATGTTCCTGGTGTAAGTGGCATAACTATGAATGACTGGTAGGTCCCAAACACTAAGCATGTGGCTTCTGCAGCTGAAGGCTTGTGAGGAAGAATACAGAATTTGGAGTATATGATTTCCCCTCCCCCATGAAAAATAACTCATTTTTTGTCATTATTAGAAGGGAGTCCTTATGTAGACTATTAACCTTGAGATTTGAGTTAGCTTGCAAGAACTCAGCATCTGCTGTTTCTTATTGCTACTTTTGGCATTTGGGCTGCGCAATTCTTTATTGTGCACGATCATTTCATGCATTGCAGATTAGTTAGAAAAGTTGGCCCCTGCTTAATAAATATCCTCAGCCTCTTGCCCACGTTCACCTGCATGCACCTTTATCTGTGTTCATCACGTTTGTTCTCTGTTATCATGAGGAAGATGTTCCACATCCTCAGTGAAGCCACTTCTTCCTCCTGCGCTGTAGGGGCGTTGTTAAAGCTGTCACAGCTGACGCTTTTTACTGGGCATCTTTCCGCTCTCATGGATCTGAAAACTCTCTTCATCTTTTAGCTCCTTTCTGTTACCTTTCCTATTAAAAATGCTCAGTGAAGAAGTGGATTGATCACTTGGCTGTGGGGAGGATGTAGTGATAAGGAGGATACACAAGATCCCTCACACCATGGGCTCAACAGTTTAGTGGAAAAGGACTATGTGTTTCTTCCATTCATTAAGCATGGTAACCCCGTTGTCACTCTACAGCTGCCACTTTCTTTCTGTCTTCCCTTTCAGAGCCAAAGGTCTCGGAAGAATTGTCTTTTTTTTTTGAGACGGAGTCAGATTTTGTCTCCCTTGGTAGAGTGCTGTGGTATCATCGTAGTCACAGCAACCACAACCTCTTGGGCTCAAGTGATCCTCTTGCCTTAGGCTCCCAAGTAACTATTGTGGGGACAGTAGTTACCCACCAGGGTAGTTTTCCATTTTTAGTAGAGATGGGGTCTCTATCTTGCTCAGGCTGATCTTGAACTCCTAAGCTCAAGGGATCTGCCCACCTCAGCCTCTCAGAGTACAAAAGAATTGTCTTTACTTTCATTTCCACACCTTTCATTCCATCTTTATCCTGTTGTGGTCTAGCTTCTTACCTCATTCCTACTGAATCTCTTTTGCAAAGAGTGCCAGCAACCTTTTTCTTTTAGCAAATCATAAAATTTCATAAAATTTCACCCTGATCTTACCTCAATCTCTTTGAACAGTTGGTTCTTTTCTTTCTTTCTTTTCTTTTCTTTATTAAATCATAGCTGTGTACATTAATGCAATCATGGGGCACCATACACTGGTTTTATAGACCATTTGACATATTTTCATCACACTGGTTAACATAGACTTCCTGGCATTTTCTTAGATATTGTGTTAAGACATTTACATTCTACATTTACTAAGTTTCACATATACCCTTGTAAGATGCACTGCAGGTGTAATCCTACCAATCACCCTCCCTTCACCTATCCTCCACCCCGTTCCCATACCTCTCCCTCTTCCCCATACTCTTAGGTTATAACTGGGTTATAGTTTTCATGTGAAAGCCATAAATTAGTTTCATAGTAGGGATGAATACCTTGGATACTTTTTCTTCCATTCTTGAGATACTTTACTAAGATGAATATGTTCCAGCTGCATCCATGTAAACATGAAAGAGGTAAAGTCTCCATCTTTCTTTAAGGCTGCATAATATTCCATGGTGTACATATACCACAATTTATTAATCCATTCGTGGATTGATGGGCACTTGGGCTTTTTCCATGACTTAGCAATTATGAATTGGGCTGCAATAAACATTCTGGTACAAATATCTTTGTTATAATGTGATTTTTGGTCTTCAGGGTATATACCCAGTAAAGGAATATGATTAAAGATGATGAGCATTTTTTCATATGTCTGTAGGCTGTGCGCCTGTCTTCTTCAGAGAAGTTTCAAGTCCCTTGCCCAGCCTGCGATGGGATCACTTGTTCTTCTCTTGCTTATACGTTTGAGTTCTCTGTGGATTCTGGTTATTAAACCTTTGTCAGAGACATAACCTGGAAATATCTCCTCCCATTCTGATGGCTGTTTGCTTGCTTTACTTACTGTGTGTTCTTGGCTGTGCAAAAGCTTTTTAGTTTGATCAGGTCCCAGTAGTGTATTTTTGAAGCTGCTTCAATTGCCCGGCGGGTCCTCCTCATAAAATATTCGCCCAGACCTATTTCTTCAAGGGTTTTCCCTGCCCTCTCTTCTAGTATTTTTATAGTTTCATGTCTTAAGTTTAAATCTTTAATCCAGTGAGAGTCTATCTTAGTTAATGGTGAAAGGTGTGGGTCCAGTTTCAGTCTTCTACAGGTTGCCAGCCAGTTCACCCAGCACCATTTGTTAAATAGGGAATCTTTTCCCCACTGAATGTTTTTAATTGGCTTGTCAAAGATCAAATAACGGTAAGTAGCTGGATTCATCTCTTGATTCTCTATTCTGTTCCATACATCTACCTCTCTGTTTTTGTGCCAGTACCATGCCGTTTTGATCACTATCGATTTATAGTATAGTCTGAGGTCAGGTAGCGTGATTCCTCCCGCTTTGTTTTTATTTCTGAGTAATGTCTTGGCTATTCGAGGTTTTTTCTGATTCCATATAAAATGAAGTATTATTTTTTCAAGATCTTTAAAGTATGACAGTGGAGCTTTAATAGGGATTGCATTAAAATAGTATATTCCTGTAGTCCCAGCTTCTTGGGAGGCTGAGGCAAGAGAATCACATAAGCCCAAGAGCTGGAGGTTGCTGTGAGCCGTGTGATGCCACGGCACTCTACCGAGGGCGGTAAAGTGAGACTCTGTCTCTACAAAAAAAAAAAAAAAAATAGTATATTGCTTTGGGTAGTATGGACATTTTAACCATGTTGATTCTTCCCAGCCATGAGCATGGTATGTTTTTCCATTTGTTAACATCTCCAGCTATTTCTTTTCTTAGAGTTTCATAGTTCTCTTTATAGAGATCTTTCATGTCCTTTATTAGATAAACTCCCAAATAGTTCATCTCTTTGGCACTACTGTGAATGCAATAGAGTCCTTAACTGTTTTCTCAGCTTGACTATTGTTGGTATATATAAAGGCTACTGATTTATGAATGTTGATTTTGTACCCTGAGACGCTGCTGTATTCCTTGATCACTTCTAAGAGTTTTGTAGTAGAATCTCTGGTGTTTTCCAGATATACAATGATATCATCTGCAAAGAGCGAAAGTTTGATCTCTTCTGACCCTATGTGGATACCCTTGATCGCCTTTTCTTCCCTAATTAAACGATGGCTAAAACTCCCATTACAGTGTTAAAGAGCAGTGGAGACAATGGGCAACCTTGTCTGGTTCCTGATCTGAGTGGCTCTGTCTTGTTTTCAGCTGGTCTCCGTTCAACCCTAGTGAAACAGTTACTGTGGGGTTGAAATCTCAGCTGTGGAGAAATACCAGCAATTAAGTCACTCCGCCCCCTCCCACAGGCAACAATTGGAAAAGGAAAATCAAAGCTTCCCACAACCGCACACCCAGGGTACCAGTTGGATAGTCCTCGGGCGATTGGCTCAATTCAAAAGGTCCAAATCAATTGTCTCAGTCAGCACCTGTGTTAGGTGGGAGAGTTTAAAAGGTCTCGGGAACTAGATCGCAGGGGCCTGCTGACAACTCAAATATGACTTGCTCCGGTGCTCCGTGAGGTCAGGAGGACCCACCAAGCAAATAGATTAGTCTGGGAAGGTTGATGCTTCCTTCCTCACCTTGCACCTCTTGCACACCCAGTCACTGATAACCCCGCAGGGCTGTCACCCAGTTGCTTTCAATGAGCAGATACTCCAGGGGTTTGCACCTGCCTGAATCATAAGGAGATCTTTTGTTTTCGTGTATTGTCACTTGTTGCATGCCCTGTCTTATTCCTGTCTTGGTCCTTTGCGGTTGCTTTTATGCTTGGTTCTGAGGAGGATGTTTTCTCTTCTTACTGTGCTAATTTGCCCTGATCCGTCTTGCTTATTTTCATAGCTTCAGCTGCTACCCTTTCTGATAAATCTGAGAGCTGTATCTATTCTCTTTTGAACTTCAGAATTGCATATCCAGTTGTTTCTTTTAAAAAAAAAAATCACTTAATTTTTTTGAGACAGAGTCTCACTCTGTGCCCTGAGTAGAGTGCTGTGGCATCATAGCCCACAGCATCCTCAAACACTTGGGCTCAAGCAATCCCCTTGCTTCAGCCTTCTGAGTAGCTGGGACTATAGGTGCCTGCCTCAACCCCTGACTAATTTTTGTATTTTTAGTAGAGATGGGGGTCTCAATTTTGCTTAGGCTGGCCTCGAACTCCTGAGCTCAGGTGATCTACCCACCTTAACCTCCCAGAGTGCTGGGCTTACGGGCGTGAGCCATCTAGTTGTTTCTTTTTTTCTTTTTTTTCTGTCTCACTGTGTTGCCCTTGATACAGTGCCATGGCATCACAGTTATACCACAGTATAACAACCTCAAACTCTTGGGCTTAAGTGATTCTCTTGCCTCAGCCTCCCAAGTAATAGGTGCTCACCATAACACCCAGCTATTTTTTTGTTGCAGTTGTCATTGTTGTTTGGCAGGCCTGGGACAGGTTTGAACCCACCAGATCCAGTGTATGTGGCTGGCGCCCTAGCTGCTGAGCTACAGGCACCGAGCCCATCCTGTTTAAGAAACAGCACTCACTAGTTAATGCTTCTGAGGCACATTGAAAGTAACAAGTCAAAAGCTGAACTCATCATCTTTCTCTTAAAACCAGGGATTGGTACTTTTGGTACTCATGCATGACTATTTTTATAAGTAAAGTTTTACTGAAACACAGCCATGCTGATTCCTTTACGTGTATTCTGTGATTGCCTTTCCACCATAATGGCAGAGTTGAATAGTTGCAACAGAAACCTAATGGCCCATGGAGTCTAAAATATTTATTTACTGATACATTAAGAAAAAGTCTGCTGATTCTGCTCTAAACTACTTATCCTTCATTATTTCTGCCTGAGGAAGTGATGGCATTTTCCATAACATTTTTCAAGCTAGAACTTAACATAGTTCTTTTTTTTTAACATAGTTCTTGAAGAATACCACTACAGAATGTTCATTTACATGACTTTCTGAACCATCTAGTTTTTGTTTCCCCATGCTAATACCAAATTGCAGATATCTCTAAGTCCAGATTACTTCATTAGCCTTCTGACTGGTCTCTTTATAGTCATTTTTGCTTTCATTCAATTCTTGTGTTTTTATTCCTTTTTTTTTTTTTTGAGACAGAATCTCACTTCGCCTCTCTTGGTAGAGTGCTGTGGTGTCATAGCTCATAGCAACCTCAAACTCTGGGGCTTAAGCGATCCTCTTGCCTCAGCCTTCCAAGTAACTGGAACTACAGGCACCTGCCACCACATCTGGCTAGTTTTGGAGACAGGGGTCTTGCTCTTGCTCAGGGTCGTCTCAAACTCGTGAGCTCAGGCATTTCACGTGCCTTAGCCTCTCAGAGTCCTAGGATTATAGGCATGAGCCACTGCACCTAGTCTGTCCATCCAATTCTTGACACAGTATAAGTGATCAAACATCCAAATTTGGTCTTTAATAACTCTCAAATCTCAATTCATTTAAGTCCTTTAAATGGCTGGCCTTTGCTTCTCTCTCTAGGCCTTATGTCAGCCAACCCTTTGCTTTCTGTGTATTAGCTGTACTTGACATCATTCAGATTCTTGAAACTTTTGTACCTAATTCTTTCGTATGTATGTCAGTTGTTGCTTCTGGCTTCATTCTTGATTGTCTCATACTCACTGTTTAGGTCTTGGCTTAAACACAAATTCCTCACACAGGTACTACTTGACTGTCTACATTAGATCAAGCCCTCTGCTGTATTTTCTTTTAGTACCCACTTAACCCATCACATTTTAAATCATTCATTTATTCATCTATTCAGAAAATATTTACTAAGTGCACACAATTTGTCTGACACTGTTTAAAGTGTTGTGGGGATAATAACAGTGAACAAAAGGGATTGAAAGATTTTTTTTCTGCCCTCTTAGAGGTCATATTATAGAAGAGGAAGACAGATAATAAACAAGTAATGAAATAGATAATATGTGCTATAAGAAAAGGAGTGGAGAAGGGGAATTCTGGAGGGGGGGCCATTCATAATCTTAAATATAGTTGTCTTTTGGTATCTGAGGATGGTTGGTTCCAGGACGCTCTATAGAAATGGGGTAGTGTTTCATAGCCATGCACATGCTCCCATACACCTTAAACCACCTCTAGATTACTTATAATGCCTATACAATCTAAATAGTTTTATGCTGTGTTGTTTTAAAAGCTTACAGTATTTTTAATTATCTAAAAAAAATTTTTTTTTTTTTTTTTTCATTTTTCTTTTATGGAGACAGAGTCTCACTCTGTTGCCTGGACTAGAGTGCAGTGGCATCAGCCTAACTAATACGAACCTCAAACTCCTGGGTCCAAGTGATCCTCCTGCTTCAGCCTCCCAAGCAGCTGGGACTGCAGGCATGTGCCACCCCACCTGGCTAATTTTTCTCTTTTTTCCTACCTCAAATATTTTCCATCTGCGGTGGGTTAGCTATATGGATGCAGAGCCCCAGGGTATGGAGGGCCAACTGTAGCTTTAGTGAACCATCTTAACCACATGGGACTGTAAGGGAGAAGAACAAGCATAATAGGAAGAAAGAGTAACAGGTGCATAGGTGCTGAGGTTCAAGTGGACCTGGTACAGAACAAGCAACAGGGAAGCGTGGGGTTGAAGTAGAGTGATGAAGGTAAAGACAGTGAGAGAAGTGGAATAGGGGGAAGATGTATGCCAGAGAACTCAGATTTTGTAGGCCTTTATAGTCTATTTTAATGATAGGTTAAATACCTCCTTCCTGCTTTGGTGTGTAAGCTCCTGATGGAAGGGGACTGTGTTTTGTTTATTATGGTATCACTTGCTCATGGCATTGAGCACACAGTGCTCCCTAAGTAGTTGTTGAGTGAATGAGTGAATGATATTCTAAGAGATAAATTTTATATGCATACCTACCAATTTTATATACTTTGTCTGCCAGGCAGTACATATTTATTAAAGACACCAAAGAAGTCCCCCCCAGTAGAAAAAATATTATAGACAGTAGAAACAGATCTACAAATGCTCCAGATATTGGAGTTAGCTGATAAAGGCTGTAAAATAAAATGTTAAAGAAATTTGAGGAAAATAGAGAAAAAATATAAAGAATTTCACCCAAGAATTTGAATCTGTTAAACAGAAGTTTTGTAATTGCAAACATAATGTATGAGATAAGAATTTTAGATTTAACTGTAGATTAAACTGAGCCAAATATAGGATCCATGTTGTAAGGATAGCCTTTTCTGACTGAGTAATAACCCATTATACCATTGATTATACCACTTCCGAGAAATGGATTCATTGGTTGGTGGATACTTGCGTTATTTCCACCTTTTGTTCATTGTGATTAATGTTGCTATGAACCTTCGTTTATAAGTATTTGTTTGGATACCATTTTTTGGCTCTTTTGGGTATATACTCAGGAGTGGAATTGCTGGATTATATAAAAATTCTGTGTTTAGCTTTTTGAGGAACTGTTAGGGATCCAAACCTCTGAACTCCCCTTCTTTTCAGTTTGGGTAGAACCTGTGAATGTTTTTTCTAACTAATAGAATATGCCAAAGGTGATATCATGACATTTAATTAGGTTGCCTTGCATGGCAAAAGTGGTGGGATGTCAATGCATTCAGTTCAATTATGTGGCCAAGTAATTGGGCGTCACTCCTGTGATTATGTTCCATTATATAAGGCTCCATCTGTCAGACTAGAAGAAAGCAAGATTCTTTTTGCTGGCTTGATGAAGTAAGCAGCCATATGGAGGAAGTCCACCGTGGGCAGCTTCTAAGGATCTAAGTGAGGGCCTCTATGTCCAAGAGGTGGCCAAAAGCTGAGGCTCTCAGTCATACAGCCACAAGGACATGAATTTTGTCAACCACCTGAATCAGCTGGGCAGCAGGGTTTACCCTATGGTAGCCTCCGATGAAAATGTAGCCTGGCTCCCTCCCTGATTACAGCCTTGCAGGCCCCTGAGAAGAGCTCAAGGCTGCTGCAATATATATATATATATATATAGAGAGAGAGAGAGAGAGAGAGAGAGAGAAAAGAACCTCTGTAAGTTGACCACCTAAGGAACTATAACAAGCTGGTCAACATACAGAGATGGTCAACATAAGGAACTAGGCCTGCTGTACTGATACAGACGTGTGGTGCATGTCTGGTCTATGAAAACTAGGTCAACATAAAAAGGTGGTCAGTGTATGGAGGTGGTTCTTTACTTTCTTCTTGTTTTAGAGATTTGTGCAAGTTTGGGTAGAGATCTGGATGAACCCTTATGAGCATTATCTATTAATCTTAATAATTCTGCCAATATAATTGTAATTTCTTTTTGTGAAAGAAAGAGAGAGAGAGAGACAGACAAAGTAACTGGTCTTTTTGAGATCTTCAATTTGGGCTCAATTTATAACTCACAAGGTTACTGATGAATCACAGTCCAGACTGACTCTGGCTTGATGATGAAAAGCAGAATCCTCAGTGGTTAAGGGAGAGCATCAGGGCAGCATTTGATCTGGCAGTTCTGTTCACACAGCAGATTTTTTTTCTTTTTAAAATGAGTGTAGTATCTTCTTGGAAGAGAGAATGGAATGTTCTCTCATTAAAGGTCCAAAAGTGACAATTGTGGGCTTGGACATGGGAAATGTGAGGAGTATTATTGATACCTATCAACTGAGTAGTTTGTTATTCTGAGAAAGAGCTTGTGTAACACTGGCAGGAATTGATGTTAATATTTTACCACCTGTATCAATACAAAATTCACATTTCTCTCTTAATAGATGAAATTCTGCTTGTGAATTGAAGGGCAAAAGGGAAATACTAGATTTGCTTCTAGAACATTATCTACTATAATTACTTTACCCTTAATTTTCTTGGATAATATACAATTATTTTATTTATTTTTTTATTGTTGGGGATTCATTGAGGGTACCAGAAACGAGGTTACACTGATTGCATTTGTTAGGTAAAGTCCCTCTTACAATCGTGTATTGCCCCCAAAAGGTGTGGCACACACCAAGGCCCCACCCCCATAACAATTATTTTTTATTACTTCTGTTTGTAATATCTGTAGGTGTCTTTATCAAAAGAGAGATGTTAAATTTCTGGACTGGGGGCATCTAGTTTTATTTGTAAGGCTGTCAGTTTGTGGCTCCTTGCTAGCTAGCTTTTGTTTATAAAATTTCTTATTTCTGGCTCAAGGCTGCTCACAAGAAAATGAGGAGGGAGGGAGCTGGAGTCACAACTTCCTCAAGGCTTATGGCTAGAAGGTAACAATGCCATGGCATCCTCTTGTCTCAGCCTCACGAGTAGCTGGGACTATAGGCACCTGTCAAAATGCCTGGCTATTTTTTAGAGACAGGGTCTTGCTCTGGCTCAGGCTGGTCTCGAACCTGTGAGCTCAGGCAATCCACCTGCGTCGGCCTCCCAAGAGCTGGGATTACAGGCATGACCCACCATGCTCGGCATAAATGTAATTCTTAAGTAGTCATCTAGTACCAAGTATTAATATCTGCCTTTATGAAGTTTAGTTTTGTTAAATATTTCTTACCTTGCTCTTGGGAACCTGAGAGCAGAGTGAAGAGTGTGCACATGAAGATGTTGGACAACAAGAACTAGAATCCAGACTCTTTTTTTTTTTTTTTTAAAGTAAAGAGCAAGCCTGACATGGTGGCTCACACCTATAATCCTAGCACTGTGAGAGGCCAAGGTGGGTGGATTGCCTGAGCTCTGGTGTTTGAGGCCAGCCTAAGCAAGATCAAGACCCTGTTTCTACTAAAAATAGAAAAACTAGCTGGGCATTGTGGCAGGTGCTTGTAGGCCCAGCTACTCAGGAGGCTGAGGCAAGAGGATTGCTTGAGCCCAGTATTTGAGGTTGCTGTGAGCTATGATGCCAAGGCACTCTACCTAGGGTGACAGAGTGAGACTCTGTCTCCCCCACTGTCCCAAAAATTAAATGAATAAATAAATAAAGAGTAACATGCCACAGACACTGAATTCAAAGAGCTTCAATTCCCCTTGGAGAGCCCTACAAATATTCAGGCAATTTAATATATTTTAATACTGCTAAGGTCAGGGTGCATGGGTCCCATATAGGAAGATTGTATGACCTAGTTTTAGGGTAACATTGCAGATTTTCCAAAGAAAATGATAGCTCAGTGATATCTGAAGTTGTGTACGTTTGAGTTAAGAAGTGAGTGTGATGATGAGACACAGCTCTACTGTCAGTGAAAACATTTTATTGCAAAAGCTTGGTACTGAGAGTCATCTAGTGTCTAGATGGGAGCTAGGGAAAACCGCAGATGTGCAGCGTGATAGGCTGTGGTGAATTAGAGAAAATTAGGATCCAGATATGTTGGCCTTGAATGCTGTGCATGTGATTTTAGAGGCTATTCTTGAGGCTTGTGTGTGTGTGTGTGTGTGTGTGTGTGCAGGCTTCTCTGAATAGTTTCATACCAACAGTTAACATGACAGAATTGTGTAATTAGAAAACTTTTGGTTTGTTGTGTGAAAAATGGATTGAGGCAGAGCGAAACTTGAGGCTGGCAGACAAATTAGGATCCTCTTCTTTTAATCCTGGCAAGAAATGACAGGCATTTAACATGAAGTATGCAGTAAAGTAGAAGATTTTGAGAAAGATGGTGGAGGTGGAATCTACAGGATTATGTCATCTGTTCAATGTCAGGTGTGAAGCAGCAGGAGGAACCAGGGGTGATTATATCGCTGCATTTGGTTGTTAATACCTGTCAGCATACCAGTTTCGGAAGAAATTCATTTAATGTCGTTGAGTTCTGATTGTTCTTTAAAAGGAAATGGTAATACCCATTTACACCACAGAGTCCGGTCATGTATTTGAATGAGTTTTGTAAATTATGCAGTGTAGGTTTAAAGTAGTAGTAATTGCTTTTATCACCTCATTAGCCACATTTAAAAAACTGTACTATTGCTTTAGCAGAAGGAGGCAAATAATAGAAAAGCTAGTGTGAAGGAAATCATTAAAAAAAAAAAAAAGCCAAAAAAAAAAAAAATAGAGATAAGCTGTGTCCTAGCAATTAGAACATTCAGTTTTAAACATCAGTACTACATTAAACTTTTGTCTCTGCTAAACCAAAAATAATTGATTTTCCTGATACCTCAAACAAAGGCTTTATATTTTTGAAAAAAGGCACAATTATGTTTACTATGCTGTTTTTATGATTATAGAAAAGTACACCAAATTTTAGAAAGTTTTGAAAGCATACTAAAACTAGCCTTTTGCTTGACTATGAGTTAACTGGAAAACCCAATAACCTGAAGGCCATACCTGAGCCCAGGATTGTGGAAATGTTTGGCTTTGCTTTATATATGCATGAGTGCAGAATAGTTGAGGATTACTTTTTTGTTATAGAGATAGCTCTTACCCATAGTGTTTTGAAATCTTGAAGTAATGATTTTATTCCATTCTGGAATTAGCTAAGTAAAGTAAACTCCTAAGCTTCCATGTAAGTGAATAGCAGGATTCACGTCCACATAGTAGAAGATTAAGTAAGTAGGCTGTGGCAAGTGAGAAAGGAGCATAGTCTGAATCATGGATGGCAGAGTCAGTATTTAATGCTAACATCACTGTAAAAATACCTCGGGTGATGAACATCTGGGGAGAATGATTTGAATCTGCCTGTCGTTCATGTAGTTTTTTCTGCCCTTCCCTGCCCTTTTCCTCTGTTAACCAGCAGCAGTGAGTTCACAGATCATCTGATCCAGCGCGTTATGAAAACTGCATGCTTTTTGCAGCATTGTGGTGCTAGTGATAGCTCTGTGTTGCTTAGGTTCAGAGGGTGAATGACACAGGTTACAACACCCAAGGCCAGCGTGGGAAGGAACACCTTGATGGCTCAGCGTGGTGGGCTGCCTGTTTTACTACAGATTACTAACTTTAAGTGCCCACTGTGGGCCAAGTGCTGTTCTAGTATGCTTCATCGTTAACTAATTTCATCTTATCAGTAACCCTTTGAGGTAAATACTGTTGTAATTCATTTTACAGACAAGGAAACTGAGTAGCAGAAAGGCACCCTAGCTGGTAACTACATCATCATAGTCACAGAGCCGGTACAGGCACTGATGCCTTTCTCGCTCTAGTGCCTGCACCCTTTAGCCGCTGGGCTTGGTTGCTTAAGGGTTGATGATCGCAGTGGTGTCCATCCTTTTAGCTTCTCTGTGCCACATTGGAAGAAGAGTTGTCTTGGGCTACACATTAAATACACAAATACTTACTGAAGCTGATGAACCAAAAAAAAAAAAAAAAAAGACATGCATAATTTTCATGATATCTGCCACCACAGACAAGCAAAAAAGTCCTCAAGTAATTCGTTTGTGGCCTGTGGGTTACAGGTTGGACACTCCTTTAGGATTTCAGAATGGGCATCTGATTTTCTTAAACTGTTTCTGTATTTTTGTGATCTACTTAGCTAGTTTTGGTAGCATCATTCACATTCACAGTAAAACAGCACTTTTTACTGTTGTTATTCTTGGGTCAGATGATAGAATTTACTTAATATGGGTCGTCATAGCAAAGGAATAAGAGAAATGGGTGCTGGTTCCCTTAGCTTTCCGCCTCTTTCTCCATTTCCTGGACTGCTATTTTGGAAGTATATACTTAACCCCTTCCTCATAAGTCCTCCCAAGAGTCAAATAACTTCAGAACCTGAGTATCTTCCCTTAGGACAGGAAGGGATTATGGAAAAAATAGACCACAGAGTTTTTATCATTTAGAAGAAGAAAATAAAATGATATCATTGGACTCTTCTTTTTTCCTACTTGTTGATTTGAAACCATCAGGAATATTATTATCTGAGTACTTTTGCTGAAAAAAATATTACTTATTTCTGTACTTTTATTTTCTCAATTTCATTACCTTCTTTTTGTTTTGGGGAACAGAATCTCTTTTCTGTTGCCCAGGCTAAGAGTGCCATCTCCTTAGCCTCGTTCACAGCAACCTAAAACTCCTGGGTTCAAGCCGTCCTCCTGCCTCAGCCTTCTGAATAGGTGGGACTATAGGTTTGCTCCGTAACACCTGGCTAATTTTTCTATTTTTTTTAGTAGGAGCAGGGTCTCGTTCTTGCTGAGACTGGTCTCGAACTCCTTAGCTGAAGGAATCCTCTTGCCTCAGACTCTCTGAGTGCTAGGATTACAGACATGAATCGTGGCACCTGGCCAGTTTTATTACTTTTGTTATGAAAGTACAAATACTCCAAGCACTTCAAATGAAAATTGTGTAAGGGAATGAGTAGCATCATATCTGGCTCATTCCCTCTGTGGAAATTTTCGTACTTTACTTTTTCTTCCCTTTTGGAGTGATTATTATCCTACCTGTTAGACATTTTCTTTTAATAAATTATAAAATATTTTTTACATTGAACAGTACTTTAACAGAATCTACTGTTTTAAGCCCTTTAGCATTTTCATTTATTGTATCGTTATGTCATATAATCGATAGATATGAGAGATATTTTAAGAATGTTCCAAAGAAAGAGTGTTAAGCAGAATCAGCTCTGCTTTTTCTTCAGATACTGACTGCCACATTGCTTTTGTGAGCAGGTAATGTTTTGCTTAAAAGAGATTTGTTTTATATAATTAAATAACAAAGTATACTTGGTAAAAGAAAATTAATATTTATTTTATATTTTGATCACAATATATGTAAGTTGAAATGAACTTGTTTTCTATTGCTTTTTATTTATTTTTTTGAGACAGAGTCTCACTATGTCACCCTCTGTAGAGTGCTATAGCGTCACAGCTCACAGCAATCTCAAACTCTTGGGCTTAAGCGATTCTTTTGCCTCAGCCGCTCAAGTAGCTAGGACTACAGGTGCCTGCCACATTGTCTGGCTATTGTTGTTGTTATTGTTGTTTAGCAGGCCCAGGCTGGGTTCAAACACACCATTCCTCATGTGTACGTGGCCAGTGCCCTAACCACTGAGCTATAGGCGCCAAGCCGCTATTGCTTTTTAATATAACTTAAACTTAGAGCCTTTCAAATTGAAAATTCAATGCTTTGTAAAGTTTGATATTTGTGCTGGATGAAATACTTAATAATTATAAATGGAACAGCACTGTATATATTTTTATAAGAACAGGCTTTTTGAAACCTAAATTTCACACTTTTGAAGTTGCATAATATGATAGGAAGAAGTACTTGACTGAGAAGTCAGAAGCAAGGGTAAATATTGACTTGGTTTTGCCAAGGTCAACAATATTTAACTGAGTGTATTTTGTTTTAAACTGAAAAGTGAAGCCTTTCTGGTTCTTCAGTCTGCTGCCTTTGGATAGACATTTGTTCACTTACAAAATTGCTGCTCTGGAGATGAGTAATACCATTGGCATTTGAGATCGTATCTTACCCTAAAAGACTTATTTTTATGGAAGTTGATTGGACAGTTGTTTATTTACTGAACAAATAATGTGTTGATCGTGTCAATTTGCTAAGCTCTGGGCATTCAGTAGAGAGCAGGACAGGGCTGGTCGTTGCCCTGGTGGAGATTAGGTCTGACTGGGGCTTCATAATTGCTGGGCAGGGTGTTGTGCTCACACAGCAATGGCATCTAGCCTGGCGTGGAAGGACTGGGCAGGCTTCCTAGGGAAAGTGGCATTAGGGTGAACCTGGAGGCATGACACTCGAGGCTGAGAGGAAATGGTTATCTTTCTCTCACCTAGACTACAGTTTCCCAGCTGCCTCTCAAGGTGTCATTTGTCCTTCCTTCCACAACAGTTGATTAAATAACTACTCTGTGCCAGGCACTGCTCTAGGCATTTGAAATCCATCACTGCATCAAGTAGACAGAGATTCCTGCCTTTCCAGAACTTAGATTTTAATGGGGTAGGAGCTACAGAGGTGGACAGTACACACGATGGATAAGTAAATGATACACTAGAATTCTTTAGCATGCAGCCAGAGGCCCTGTGTTTCCTTGTTGAAGTTCAGTCTCTTCCATGTGACCTAGGAGGCCCTGCTTGACTCGGTAGCTTCAGTGTTGAGGCCCCATGCACTCTGTCATCAGGCTTTTGTTAGGCCTCTGTTCAAAGTCATCATACCTGAGAGGAATCTGTTTTGGAATCAGAGATTGATCCCCTGTTGTCACATGCCCTCTTCACAGTGTCTACATAACATGCATCTCAGTGGTCATTTCTTAGCTGCCGTGCAGTCTTAAATATTTGAGATTTGCCTTTTCCATTAGTCTGTAAATTACCTGTCGGCTAAGGTGTGTTTTCTTGTTCTTTCCTGTGTCTTTAGGGTCCTGTCCATGGCTGTTGTGATAAGAGCTGGTTTGGGGAAAGGAGATGAAAGAAGAGAGTTCCTGGCTGTGCCTGGAACTTGGAGTGGAGGGGACAGTGTGAGGTGGAAAAGACTGGGGCTAGACTTGTGGCCTAGGTAGGCAGGGTCGAGCATTGAAACCCAGTGAGGGAGTTCAAACTTTGCTCTGAGGCAATGCAAAGTCATGGAAAGCTTGCATGGATTTGGGGGAATACTAGTTCATTTTGATAACATTAAGCACTCTGTAAATCATTAATTAGATAATTTAAAAAGACTTTCAAACATGACTGTTTAATTTTTAAAATATGAAAGTATGAAGTATAATGATTATTGTAAAAAATCAGTGTGGGGCAGCGCCTGTGGCTCAGTGAGTAGGGCGCCGGCCCCATATGCCGAGGGTGGCGGGTTCAAACCCAGCCCCGGCCAAACTGCAACAAAAAAATAGCCGGGCGTTGTGGCGGGCGCCTGTAGTCCCAGCTACTCGGGAGGCTGAGGCAAGAGAATCACTTAAGCCCAGGAGCTGGAGGTTGCTGTGAGCTGTGTGATGCCACGGCATTCTACCAAGGGCCATAAACTGAGACTCTGTCTCTAAAAAAAAAAAAGAGTTCAGCGTGCATGTAAGCGTTTACAGTCTTAACAAAAAAGGTCCTCTTTTCTTCCTGACTCTCAGTCCCCCCCTTTTTTGTGAGTTGGGGGGGTCTTGTTATATCGTGCACGCTGGTTTTGAACTCTTGGGCTTAACTGATCCTCCTGCCTTAGCTTCCCTAGTAGCTGGAATTACAGGTGTGAGCCAGCAGCTAGCTCTTTAATTTTATTTTTGAATAGTAACTCAAGTTGAGTTTTTCTGTAGCTGTCTTTATGTAAACTTTCATGTGCATTTAAACATACATTTCTGTCTTAATGTAGATAAGGTGGTACTATATGTGCTGTAGCTCTCCCATGTTTATTTTGCATATCTTTAAAACATAAGAATTATTTTAAAATCTGATTCATTCCTCCCCACCCCAACCCCCACTTGCGCTAATAGAACCAAGACATTTGGGGTGCTGTGCTTGTGCTGCGTCCCACAGGACTGAGCCAGTATAGGGCCATGCCCCACCCTTACTCATCCTGTGCTTTTCTGCCACTTCTTTACTGTGTTTCAACTTTAGCCTCATGAATCTTTTGTCTGTATTAAGAACCTTCCTAATCTAGGGTTTTTGTAAATGTTGTTCCTTCTCCCTAATGTGGCTAATTGTGTTTTTATTCTCAGGTTTAAAATTTTACTTCCATAGGCCCTTTCTGAGTAGTCTGTGTAAGGCAGGTGTCCCTCTCCTTCTCTGCCTCTGTTTCCATGTAATATTTAATTCTCAACTGATGTTTGTTTACTCTCTTTTCTATTTCACTCATTAGGCTTAAAATAAGCTCCATGAGGGCAGAAACTGTATTTCATGTTGCTGGGTAAATATTTCTTCAATTAATGTCTAAATGGATAAATAAGAACATATGGCTCAACCTCATTCTTTTAAAAGACTATGTAATATTTCATTTTAGGGATGTATCATTTTTGGTACCAGTCCCTTATTAGAAGCCTATTTAGTTGCTTTTCAGACATTTTTCTTATTAAAATACCACCAAGAAATGGAAAATTTCTTTATAAGTCAAGGTATGCATGTGAGTATGTCTACTGGACAACTTCCCAAGGAGGAAAATTGCTGGGTCAAAAGAGAACAACATGTCCTCAAACTCTTTGTAGGTATTGACAATTTCTTTGGAAAAACATTGCACCATTTCCTACAACACCAGTAGTGTGAGAAGTGCTTGTTTACCTCTAAGTCACCACTTCTGGCCATTATCAAAATTTAATCTGCTAGTTGAAAAAATGGGATCTCATTGTTTGGGTTTGTATTTGTGTAATTATGACTAAGGGTGAATAATTATCCTTTTGGAATTATTTTTATGTGAACTTTTTCTTTAATCTTTTTGCCCATTTTTGTTGGTGATTGTTGATACTTTTCTAGTTGCTTTGAAGTTTTATTAAAAACTTTTCTGTACTTGTGACTTTCTTGGGAACTTTTAGAGTGTGATATGTCACTTAGTGCCATTGAATTTGGAGCTATATGGGGCTTTCTGTCTCTTCAGAAATAATTTTATATAGCCCAATGATAAAACTAAATGTGCTCGAAGACAGTATTGGAGTTGAGTGTATTTAGTAGTTTATTATTGTAACTGACAATAGAGTTTTCAATGTCCAGTACATAACAGTTGCCCAATAAAAATATTTTAGGATGAGTGCTAAGTGAAAAGTTAATTTTTAAGGCAATTTGATTTTTATAGTATGAAGAAACCTTAAGCAGTCAGATTAGTTGAAAGCTAACATAGTTTTGTGGCAATTTATAGAAGTGTTTTGTGACAGTTACAGAATGTTTGAACTTATGCTATATGTAAATACCTTTATATATACATATAACAGATCTGTAACATACATGTACATGACAAAGTATGACTACTGGAGTCTGTGAATTATCCCTTAAAGCTTGCGTATTCTCTCAAGATAAGGAACTTTTAGATAGCAGTTTACTTTTCCTCATTGCATTTGAAAGAAATGTTAAAAGTTTCCTTCTAGGCTTATTATAATCCAGTCTTCATCAGCCATCACTCTTCCTGTATTTTATTCAAGAGGCACTAATTGTCCGCATTTGGCAGGTTTAACACTTCCTGACAGAGAGGCTATTAAGGGGAAGTATTCTCCAATAACTGTCACTGGCTGGAACAAAGAACCTTCCAACTCAATGTGTGGAAGCCACTAACATTCTTAAATGACTCTTTTCATGGATTTTTATCCCTTTAAGCTAAAATTTGGAGAATGTAGGGTCAGTGAAAACAGCAAGGTGTAATAAAGCAGTAAACCTTGATTTTGGAGGGTGTAGGGTGGGAGGTATAGATTTATCTATGACTTGAAAACAATTGTTATTTGGAAAATCTCATTAGCAGATGTGACTGCTTGGAGGGAAAAAAAAAAAGACTTAAAACTGATGTCGCTTTTAGGACTGCTTTGAACTTAACAAGCACCTATTTGTGGAGCAGACTGGCTAATGAAAGGAAATTAAATTTTTCTGACAACTTCCCCTGCCAACCTCCTTATTCAGGGGATGTTATTAGGTACTGAAGACTTTTAAGGAAGATTTTTTTTTTTATTAGACATAAATGAACCAGTTATAAACATCCCTTGCCCCTCCCCTTCTCTGTTTAGGGGAGAATTCTGACATTGTTGCTCTACATTTTAAATGTATTAGCTTAAAAGCTTAACATCAGGCTTTACTTCAGTATTTTTAGTCATTTTCTGATAATTCAGTCATACTTACCAGCTTTTAAAACAATATTGTCAGTTCTTGTGATAGTTTAGTTTGTGTCACTGACTTATAAAAAATAAATTTAGAAGGAGGTTATATCATTATTGTTATTCCAGGAAATGTATCAGAAGTATCCTATGTTGAGTGTTGAAGGTGAAAGTTAATAATCAATGAAATGACTTAGATTCAGGGAAGTTTTTGTCTTTTCAGCTTCTTAAAGGCACAAATGGTTGATATTTAGCAGTAACTAATCCTTACTTGATAAACTCTTAACTTGTATTGTTTAGGAAGGTGGTTTCTTTCCTTGGCTTTTTGGTTTTTTTCCCTACTAGTTGATTCATTGAAATAAGGTTTTAATTTATATAACAAGACACAATTGTAAAGAGAAAATAGGTACCTGGAAAAAAAGATAAAAATAGAAAAAGTAATGGAGATTACCGAAAGGATTCCTTTTTTTTTTTTTTTTTTTAACACTGGATAATTCCTGTAGATACTGGAAATTTACTTTTTTATTTCTAGAAAATCTGTCGAGCTTCTCGCAAACAATAGAGAATCAACTCCCCCTGCTGACAGAATCTAGGAAAACATGACACTTAAACATCAGAAACACGCTGGCTGCGGACAAGCTTTAATGATTGGATTTATGATTCAGTATTGATTGTAAACATCCAAATTCTGCCATTAAATTCCAGCAACTGCACCAAATCATTGGCAATTTTGGTGCTGCTTCCTGCCAGCTCATTTCAAACTGCTTTGAGTTTCTTAATATAATAATGATGAGGTAGAATTTACATTCCACTTATGGTATTAATTTTACATTTCTCTGAATGAAAAGGGTTAGAAGGTTGTAAAATTGAACATTAAATGAATCAGAGGAGACAGTAGTGCAATATATGACTGCCCTAAAGACATTGTGCAATGCCTCATGGGATTAATGTTGAGTCTCATTTCCTGCTTTTACAGGATGCAGATGAAGCTGTCAGAATTGCAAGGGAAATTGGTAAGTTCTTAAATTAACTTAGGTAGGGTTTCTGTGTCTTTCAACAGATATGGTTGAGTAAATGTGTAATAATAAACTCCCATAGAGCAAATAATATTTTAATGGTTTTAGATTTTTGATTACTGTTTGTTGCTCTGGAAGAATTTATCAGTCAAATTACCATATTTGATTACTAAAGGAGACTTACGAGTAATTTAACCTTAACAATATAGAGCTCTTTTGTGAGATGAAATCCTGACTAATTAAAAGAAGGAATTGTCTTAATGCATAAGATTGAACTGAAATGTAAATTTATATGTGTGCAGTTATGTGGTTGGTTAAAGTTAAGGATAGATAGGATCAAAACGAAAGTATCATATTTAACATGGTTCTACCTTTTCCTAAGGTAATTTAGGAAACTTAGGCTCAACTTAACAATCTTGCTAGGTAGGAAAGACAAAATAGAACATGAAAAAGTAGAACCAAATATTCTATATTAGAATAAAAGGTAAGCTGGAGGACATTTTAATGTCTGTTTTACTTAACTCTTTCAGATATATTGGGGCAGTACTTCTCAACTTACTAATTTTAAAAATATTCCTGTAGTTCATGAGAACTATTGCATTTTTTGGTTATCTACTAATTGAGAAAATGTGTAAAGGCATGTTCTTGTCATGAATTAGCAATGTTGTTGAAGAACTTTAGATTTTATTACTCAAATCAGAAGTTGTATACATTTGACAGAAATTTGTAGATGGTGAGAGACATGACGCAGTGCTTGATAGGCATTTCCAGCACTTTCTCAGCCCCCATGTATTCCTGCTTCTGAGCTTTTCAACATTTTATTCTAACATTTTTATAGTCCTGTGTTCTATTGAATCAAATATTTAGACTTGTTTTTTACATTTGGAAAGTATTTGATTTGGCAAAGTTTATGTAGTTGTGATATGTTAGAAATATATTAGTCTGAAAGTGATTACTTTTTAGAATAAATATGTTTGTTGCAAGTGGGACAGGCTAGCTTAGCAGTTCTTCAGTGATCTGAAAACCAGGTTGGTTTGTAATAAATCCCTCTTTCTAGATGGGTCTGGTCAAATCGTTTGGTTCTTTTATTAAATGTATTTTATTTGTTTTGTAGAAATCTTATTGATTATAGGTTCTGTGTTTAAGACCAGACCATAGAAAATCTTACTTTATTTGATTACAGTATCTCTTCATTAATTAGAGAATTATTGATTCAGAATCATCAACATTTTTTCAAAAAGCATTTTAGTACCGTACTTCATAGGAAGATTTGCCAGATTGCTAAATAAATTGGACCACATGGAACTGATTCTGTGGTTTCTTTATTGAGAAAAATCAAAAGTTTCTGTCTGTGGTCTGAAACCACTGGCATTCCTCACTGCTGAAGAGGCATGTATTGCATCCACTGGGTTTTGAGGAGCTTTTCTAAAATAGTTTATTCTTTAAATATATACTTTAAAAAAGTCCTCTTTCTAGTTTTAGCTTGTTTATAATTATTATCTATCTCCTTGGACATAATAGTACTATTATAGTATCTACATAAAAAGAACAAGGCAGTATTTGGGGGAAATTTAGGGAAATGAAAATGGATTAGAAGATAACCTACAGTTTCACTGCTGTGCCACATTCTGAAATGTGAATCTTCAACTTGTGAGCATTTCCTTTGTATAAACGGCAGCCTGCAGATTGCTTTGCTTGCTTTCATGCCGTTCCTTCCACCTTTGTTATAACCTGTGACCTTTAAGATAACCAGTTAATTGTGATGGGATCTCTCAGAGAGATTTCCTCTCCTCCCTCAATAGTTCAATGCTGTGCTTTAACACCTTTTCAGGTTTTTTTCTACCCAGCTTACTTAATTCAGTCTAAGTCTCTTTTCTTTATACTTGGGCACATCCTTTATGATTCTTTCCTCCTTCCTATTTTTCCTCTAATTCTTCCCCAATTACTCCCTCTCATTTGTGAAATATATGATAGCAATCATGGCTATTAAGTATAAGAGTGCCAGTGTTTTGCTTATACTCAAAGAAAGGGAAGCCATAAAATTTGTGGTAAAATAAAACATAAAGAAGTAGGGTCATCAGTTTTTAAAAACTCTTTGGAACTCCCTGAAAACCCCTTCTAAGTCACCACAGAAACCTGCCATAAAACCTTTTCCTTCAAGAGCTAGCTTATAAAATAAATTACATATTACTAAAATCTCTAGGTTTTCTGTGTTGCTTGGTAATTCATCAGTTTTCCCTACTAATTTTATTGAGATATATCCCATTTTAACTATGGTATGATTTTGCTAGGCCTTTGTGAGTTTATCTAAGAGGTGAACTATTCATGGATTTCATGAGAAAATATGTTTCTAGTTCTAAACAAATGAATTATAATCAAACCTTTGAATCCATCCATTTGTAAGTTGCTGATTGCGCCCATGTCGTACCAATTCGTATGGTTCTCTCTTTTCTTTCTTTCTGTGTTACGTGGTGAAAATGAAATTGATCCTCTCTTCTGTGGTCCCCGTTTCTCTCCTGTCTTTTCTCTGGACGCAGGGATCAGTGCTATGCCGGAGTAGGAACCTGAGTGTCCTCAACATTGATGAACGAGGTATCTTTTACATGATAGCAGCTCCTGCTCATGAACATTTCCCCACCAGCCAGGCACTTTTAACTAATTTCTAATGCTAATTTTTGGGTTTAATTATTTTCATTAAGGATTAGAAAAGGCAATTTGCTAAAGTTCACAGAGCTACTGAGTGGCACACCCTGGTTTAACATCTAGGTTTATTTGGCTCCACAGACCACAATTTTCCATTATACTTTGGCTAAACTAATGGGATTAGGGGATAAGAGCTAAAATTTGAGCCACGACTTTGTATAAAATACTTTAAGGTGCTTAAGTGTGTTATACATGGAATTAAAGAAGCAGACATCTCTTATCATGGGTGAGGTGAGAGACACTTAAGACTTAATATGTTACTTCCGTGTATTTGTTTTTGTACTACTTTGTCTCCTTCATTCTTGCTCCTGTTTTTTTCCCTTTATCCTGTCAGAGTTTAGAGATACAGGGCTATTGATCCTCAGTTTATCTTTAACCTCAGTGGTAGACAACAGTAATCACTGAGCCTGATTTCCATTTAAATTTGATCTTTTCAGTGGACTGAAAGTCCTTAATACAATGAAGTCGAAATTGATTCTTAAAAGGGAAAAGAAATTGTAAATCTAAAACCCATCCTTTTAGCAACTTCCAGATTAATCTGATTCTTTTCTTTTGCTTATTTTTCTCAGAATCACAAATCATGCCCAATTTAAATAAGAAAACATTTAAAAATTCTCAAGCCCACCATACTACAAACCTGCTTCTCCCGGTTTCTTCATGTCAGTAAATGTCACCCTGTTCAGTCCTGGATGCCTCCTCTCCTCCTCATCTTCTTGTAAATCTGTCAGTTCTTCATTCAGAGTGTATTCCATTTCCACCACTCACCACCTTCTAGCACTCTCCTGCTGCAGACTACCATTGTCTTCTGCAGGGACTATGACAATAGTTTCTTTACTTCTTTTCTTAAACACTTCAAAGTCATTCTTCACATAGCTGACAGTGCTTTATTTTAAAGAACAAGGACACACCTCATCTCATCCTTCCCCATTCCTGTTTTAAACCCTCCCATGACTTTCCACTGTGCTTAGATAAAATCTCCAGTACAAACTCCATGTGAGCTGGCACCTGCCTTTCTATCCAATCTTATTTTATACTATCCCTTCCTTGCCTACTCTTCTTCAGTCATGTTAGCTTAACATCACCACCCCAAATTTCCTGGCTTTAGGATAAGTTTTGGGGGGTGATGAGGAAAGAGGGGGGACCTGGAAGACCTTTGCTTATAATTGCACGTAGATAGCTCCTTGAGGTCTTTTAGAGTTTAACTTAAATCTCATGTCTTCAAGGGAACATGCTCTAATATCGCCACCCAGTCATTTTTGTGTAGTAACCATATTTTAAATTTCTGAGTAGTACTTATGAATTGCACATATTTTTCCTGGTCATTGACTTCCCTCCAATGTTTTTGTTTGAAAAATTTCCATCAAGCACTATTTTGTTGTTGTTTTTTTTTAATTTATTAAATCATAGCTGTGTACATTGATATGATCTCAAGCACTATTTTGAAAAAGTTTTACAGTGTAGATGTTTATACTCAACACCAAGATTCCACTACTAACCTTTTGCTAGATTTGCTTTATCCATCTTATTTTTGGTGCATTTCAAAGTAAAATGTACAAACCAGTACATGTCCCAGTAAATACTGCACCACACGGGTTATCAACTGAATTCAGTATTTGTATACATTTATGTTATTTAGTTATAGAATTTACATCAAGTGAGCAAATCTTAAGTCTGTATTTGTTGATTTTGACATATATGCACATCTGTGTAACTCTGAGCTCCATCAAGATGTTGAACATGGCTATCACCCCAGAGAGTTCCCTCATGCTTCTTCTGAGTCAGTTTTCACATATCCCTTGCCCGGGAAGTAGCCGGGTTACCACAGATTAGATTTTTAAAAATTGAGATAAATTTTAAATACTGTAAAATTCAGCTTTCCAAAGAATACAGTTCACTGATTTTTGATAAACTTATAAGATTGTGTAACTATAATCATTGTCTAATTTCATAACATCCTTATTTCTCCCCAAAGAAACTCTTTACCCATCAATATTTACTCTTTATTCTCCCTTCCCCTTACCCCTGACAAGCATTAATTTGCTTTCTGTCTCTATGGATTTACTGATTCTGGTGATACTTCATATAAATAAAATCATATAACATATGAACTTTTATGTCTGGTTTCTTTCACTTAGAATAGTGGGTTTTTTGTTTGTTTTAAGGCCGGGAGTCTTGCTCTGTTACCCAGGCTAGAGTGCTGTGGCATCAGTCTTGCTCACAGCAACCTCAAACTTCTGGGCTTGAGTGATCCTGCTGTGTCAGCTTCCCCAGTTCCTGGGACTACAGGGACCCACCACCATGCCTGGCTAATTTTTCTATTTTTGGTAGAGATGGGGTCTCACCCTTGCTGAGGAATTTTGAACTCCTGAGTTCAAGGGATCATTTCACCTCAGCCTCCTAGAGTGCTAGGATTATAAGTATGAGCCACCATGTCTGCCCTTTTAAGGTTCATAAATATTCTACCATGTATCAGCATTTTCCTTTTTATCAGCATTTATCCAAAATGTGATATGGATAAATATGTCACATTTTGTTTTTTCATATGTTGATGGACATATTTGGGTTGTTTTCATCTCTTAGCTATCATAAATAGTGCTGCTACAAATGTGTGTGCCCATATATTTGTTTGTTTGTTTGTTTTTTGAGATAGTCTCACTTTGTCACACTGGGTAGAGTGCTGTGGCATCATAGCTCACAGCAACCTCAAACTCCGGGGCTCAAGCAATTCTTTTGCCTTAGCCTCCCGAGTAGGTAGGACTACAGGCACCCAACATCACACCTGGCTAGTTTTTATTTTTCTTTCTATTTTTAGTAGAGACCTGGTCTCCTTCTTGTTCAGGCTGGTCTCGAACTGTTGAGCTCAGGTGATTCACCAGCCTTGGCCTCTCAGAGTGCTGGGATTACAGGCGTGAGACGAGCATTGGTCATACACACACTTAAATACATAAATAACTGTATAAATACATTTAAATAAAAATGGGCCAATATTGTGCACGTAAAAATATAATGAAGTTGGTCAGTTGGTCATACACACACTTAATACATAAATAACTGTATAAATATATTTAAATAAAAATGAACCAATATTGTGCACGTAAAAATATAATGAAGATGTGTTATAAGCTAAAATAAACTGATATGTAACACTTTAATTGGTGGAGAATGGCAAAACTGATTTTGTCTGGGCATATAGAAAATACCAGATTCTTAACTCTGCTCCAGGAATCAGCAAGTAGATTAAAGTACAAGTTTTCACAGACCACAAGCTTCCAAACAAAAAAACCATGTTTTTTCACATTACAATGTGTTTCCACATTACTGCTAGAATATTGTGTGGTCTTTTGCAACTGAGTGAAAGAAAAAGGAAAAAGAAAAGATTGACAACAACAAATAACAATAGAACAAGACGAAGAGGATGAATGGACATGGAGAGACTTGTGGAACTATGCTCAAACCCCAACGTGTACGCTGGAATAATGAAGGAAAATACAGGCAGCCAACTGACGGTGGAAAAGAAAAAGCCACAGAACCACACATTCCCACCCTCATGTATTTGTTTGAATACCCATTTTCAGTCTCTCAGGTATATGCCTATGAGTGGAATTGCTGGGTTTAACTTTTTGAGGAATTGCCAAATTGGTTTTCACAGCAGGTATTCCATTTTACATTTCTAGCATGAATGTACAAAGGTTTCTATTTCTTCACTTCCTTGCCGATACACACACACACATACACACACACACATATTTTAGAGACAGAGTCTCACTTTGTTGCCCTTGGGAGGGTGCCGTGGCTTCACAGCTCATAGCAGCCTCCAGCTGTCGGGCTTAGGCGATTCTCCTGCCTCAGTCTCCTGAGTAGCTGGGTCCATAGGCGCCCACCACAACGCCCGGCTCTTTTTTGTTGCAGTTTGTCTGGGGCTGGATTTGAACCCACTACCCTTGGTATATGGGGCCGGTACCCTACTCACTGAGCCAGAGGTGCCGCCTGCCAATACTTATATTAAAAAAATTGTTTTTACCTTCCTAGTATGTATGAAGTGATATGTATTGTGGCAGAGAGCAGAATGGATCAAAAGAATATGATCCAAGCATGTGCTGTCTATAAGAAAGTCACTTTAGATTCAGAAGCAAGTGGATTGAAAGTGAAAGGATGGAAAAGATACCCCAGGCAACTAGTAACCAAAAGAGACCTGGGGTGGCAATACTAATATCAGCCTTTATTCCCAAGGCCGGACTAACGGAAGTTTTTAGGAATCTGAGATTCAAATGTATGAGGCTTTTTTTTTTTTTTTGA
Organism: Nycticebus coucang; assembly: GCF_027406575.1. NCBI lineage: Eukaryota > Metazoa > Chordata > Mammalia > Primates > Lorisidae > Nycticebus > Nycticebus coucang. The sequence continues at coordinate 12,056,761 of NC_069794.1, read as the reverse complement.
GACAGAGTCTCACTCTGGTGACCTGGCTAGATTGCTGTGGCATCATAGCTCACAGCCACCACAAGTTCTTGGGCTCAGGCGATCCTTTTGTCTCAGTTTTTGTATTTTTAGTAGAGATGGGGTCTTGCTTGTTGCTGAGGCTGGTCTCGAACTCATGAGCTCAGGTGATCTGCCTGCCTGGGCCTCCCAGAGTGCTAGAATAACAGATGTGAGCCACTGTGCCCAGCCTGTATGAGAATTTTTTACTGAACCTTTATACTAACCCATAACCATAGCATCTTTGTTCTTTGAACTTAGGCTCTCTCATTTGTCTTTTCTTCATATCAGTTTCTGACTACTCTTTCTTGGTCTTTGATTAGTATAGAGGGTCTGTGACAGTTCGTTCTTCTCAGCCCTGGCTATTTTCCTTTGCCTATTCTACCCATCTTCCTTATGGCATAATATCACATGAAAAAAAGTTGCTCATATTGTTTATATAGAAAAACAAATTGTTTATATGTCAGAGTGATAAAAATGTGTGGCTAAGCCTGGAATCTTTGATTTCCTCTATTTCATATTGCTTAGAAAAATTTTTATATGTCACATGTGTCACTGTGAGTAAGGAAACCTTTGAGTAAATGTTACAATTTATACCTTCTTTAGCATGCTACACCCCGTGAATTTATTTGCTAATTTGCTTTTCAGTAGGAAATATGTTTAATATCTAACGAGATTTATAAAACAAAGTTTAAGGAAAAGTTATGTTGAAGAAAATGGTGTTACAACATTCTTTGTGAAAGCCATTAAAGACTGAGATGCTTGTTTTGCTGTTTTCCTGTTACTGAAGTATCATGGTCTTTGGTGTTAGAATGATACTCCTGGGGAGGTGGGAATGTGTGGTTCTGTGGCTTTTTCTTTTCCACCATCAGTTGGCTGCCTGTATTTTCCTTGGGGTTTGAGCATAGTTCCAAAAGGCTCTCCGTGTCCTCTCAGTCATTCATCCTCTTCGTCTTGTTCTATTGTTATTCGTTCTTGTCAATCTTTTCTTTTTCCTTTTTCTTTCACTCAGTTGCAAAAGACCTCACACAATATTCTAGCAGTAATGTGGAAACACATTGTAATGTGAAAAAACATGGTTTTTTTGTTTGGAAGCTTGTGGTCTGTGAAGACTTGTACTTTAATCTACGTGCTGATTCCTGGAGCAGAGTTAAGAATCTGGTATTTTCTATGTGCCCAGACAAAATCAGTTTTGCCATTCTCCACCAATTAAAGTGTTACATATCAGTTTATTTTAGCTTATAACACATCTTCATTATATTTTTACGTGCACAATATTGGTTCATTTTTATTTAAATATATTTATACAGTTATTTATGTATTTAAGTGTGTGTATGACCAACTGAGGAAAGGCCATCTATGTGCAGTCGTGGAGGAGATGTGGACGATTCATAGTTGGACTGTGACACCTGTGTTCATTAGTTAATGACTATAGGCTCCAAACACTACCAATGCAAATGTGCTTCCCCTCACTCTGAAATGTGCCAACCCAAATGGCGCACCAAAATGAAATTGTTAATGATTAAACTAAAATAAAACTATTTTGTAATTTGAAGAGAGCAATAAAATCAGTAGAAAGTTATGATCAGATAAATACAAGATGAGTAAAGCTTTGATAATACAATTTATTTCCCCAGCTCTCTTGAATTTAAACTGTCTCCTTGTTTATATCCACAGTCAGAATTTTTCAATGTAGCCATGTAGTACACGGCAGCCAAATTTCCCAGAAAATCCTGAGTTTTATTCCTTGAAGGACTGTGGTAACGTGCTGAGTTTTATTTGTGCTGTGCAGCTGTCATTAGTTCATCAGAGCTGGAGTATACCACATTTTTATCTCTTGCCCTACCCCCACTGTGACTTTAAAAAACAGAGATTTACTTTTCTTCATTTAGCATGTTTGCTTCCCATCGGTCAGGTTGTCGGTTAGAGCAGGAGTCGTTTTGTTCTGTGCTATCATTCAGTGACCTAGGCTGGAAGGAGCTTCCACCATCTATAATATCAGAGATCACAGAGGCAAGACCTAGAGAAGTCTTAATTTTTATAATCAGTGATGAGTTTCTTCATGATGAAGAATTCATTTAGACCTATGTATGGTTGTCTGGCTTTTGCAGTTTGTAGGTCGTTAACACCATCTCCTAAATGTTTCTTCAGTTTTTCCACTTCTCTCCATTTCTCCAATGACTCTCTATGTTGAAGGTAGTGTCATCTCTTGCCTATATCACTGTGGCTGCCTTCTCAATGTACTTCTCTTATTACAGCTTGGAATCCTTGGAATAATCAGGAAAGGTATTGGGGGAAACAAGCTTGGGACCAACTCCTGTGGAGGGGCGAAGGAAACTGGAAGGAGGGAGAAGTGGAGTTGAGATTTGTCTCAACAAAGGGCTCAGCTAATAATTGAAAGAACTCTGAATGTTGGTCAGTCTTCCATAGTTATCCCAAATTGGGACAAAGGGATTGAGCCTTTATGTACCTAAGTCAACTACTCACTGGGTGTGGGCTGCTCCTAGGAAAGGGCAAGACCTTTGGCAGAAAGCTGAGGACAAGTTAGCCGTTGTTTGCCATGCTTTCAGAAATCAAGGGAATGTCCTGAACCAGGGATGTGGGCAGAGAAGTGTATTTCATAATTTTGATACATATTTTTCATGATTATTCCTTTCTAAGTATTTTCAGATTTCCATTATGATTTTTTGATTCATGTTTTTTTGTGATGTACTTTAAAATAACTAAAAACCCCCAGCTTTTTTGTTTTATTATTCATTCTAACTTAATTGTTTTGTAGTCAGTGAATATCATCTTTTTCATTTAATACCTAGACATTTCATTTTAAAATTAAAAAAGTATTTATCGCATTTTTTCCCCTTGAAATACTCTTCCATGTTTGTAATAGTCGTGCTTTATAATAGTATTTATAACCTGTTTTAAGATTCTTTATTTCTGGGTTTATTTCTGTTGACTGTTTTCCTTCTGATATGCATCACATATCTGTTTATTTTTTACTGGATTCTAGACATTGTCAATGTTGTGTGTTTGGATATTTTTACCTTTATTTAAAAGGTCTTGAAAGGTAATTTAATTTATATTTACATTAATACCTTTTTAGGCATTAAAAAATTCTTTTCTTAGGGCTAAATCTAGTATAGCTCTTTGCCATGTTTTGATTAAACAAGAATATATTAGGTAACCTTTCAGTTTTCTCCACACTATTTATTCATGTGTTCATAATTTTTATTTCATTATATATATATATTTTTTTCTTAGTATAATGTGAACACATTAGAGTGTTAGGCAGGAAGGAGAGGTGATCTTTCACTGACCACTGTGTGGCTTAGATGGGGGCAGCTGTAGTTGTAGACAATCCTGTTAGGCTATTCTAGGAGTTCTCTCAAGAGGTGACAGTAGTTTGTATTAGTGATGCGATAATGGAGATAAATAAAAGTGACAATATTTGATCCTTGTAAATAAAGAATTTATACTAGTGGTATGCCACCTGGCAGCTGTACCCGTAGACACATCCTCCAGGAACCTCATGCAAAATTCCAGGCAATCAATACAAAAATATTTAAGGAAGCATTATGTGTAAATAGGACAAAATACAACCTGAATGCCCAGTCACAACAGAATGGATAATGCTGCAATAAATATGGCGAAAATAGCAGTAAAAATAACTGCTGGACGGCTACTCAAATGATAAACAAATACACCTAGTAACTATTACTTTATATAGTATTCTTTAGTCACTGTGTTAGCCACTGGAGAAACAACAAAGGTGGGCAAAGATCTTTGTCTGTTTTATTTTTTAACTCATTTTGCGTGAATAATGTAGAAATTGATTAAAGCAAGAAGCATTTATGTTCATTATCATAGGTGAAATATTGCTTGGATATAGGGCAATCACAGTTTCAAAGTGACAATCTATAGATTATTTGCTAATTATAAAGAGAAAATGGCGTATTTTCTGTAACTTTAATGGATGCCAACTTAATCAAGTAATCCAGCCTAACTTCATCAATAATGGAGCAAATTGACTGTTTTTTCTTTCTGATGTGATATAAGAATGAGGATACAATATCAGCTATTTAGTATTTATTAATACATTCAAATTATTGAATATATTCTAAAATAATCACTCTGGATTCTTCAGTAATGTTATCATGAGGGATTTTCCCTTTAAAACAATAAAAATGCACCAACAATCTTCTTCCCCTACCAAAAAATGCCCCAAAGCAAGTGAACTACTTCATATTAAAGACAGTAAAGAACTATGATGAATAAAATCTGTGATACTTGATATCTCTATGTTTCTAATGTTGAACTTTTACTTCCTGTCTTTGTTGGGAATCTTTTATTTTCTCTTGTGAGATCTCATTATCTGGCCCTATTCTATCCATGGAGAAGACTGTCCTACTCCCTGAAATCTATTGTTTTGTTTTTATTAGCTTTGCAGCTAATTATAGGTGTTTCCTAACTGTTTTAAGAAGAAGACACCACTCTATCACTCTCTTTGATCCATGAGCGATTTCTGACCAGTACCACTAAATTAAAAATAAGACATTTCCCAAGAAATATTTACTTTCCCCTTCTTTTTACCTGTTCTTCTCCATTAGTTATTCTATGACATTTTAACTCAAGAAACTGTAGGGAAAATGTGACATGAAATTATTACACAATTTATGACTTTATCACGATGTCATTTTATGTTAACAGTGTCTGCCATGTGTGGAGTAGGTTTTGCTTGGAAGAGTGAGATTATTGTGTCTTGTGTAGATAAATGTGGCATCATCAGTTGGTCAAAAAGCACAGTTCTTTTCAACTTGGAATCCATAACTAAATGGAAAATCTCCTAAGCTCCTAGAGTCCTTTATTCTTTTATTTTCCACATGCAAACTGTTGTTGACTCTAGCCAATTCCAAGTCACAACCTGTCACCTGGACCACTGCAAAGGCTTACTAGTCAGTCTCTCTGTTTCTACCTTTGCCCTTTTATAATTCGTTCATTGCACCGCAGCTGAAGCGGTCTTTTTTTTTTTCTCCTTGAGACAGAGTTTCACTCCGTTGCCTGGGTACAGTGCCCTGGCATTACAGTTCACAGCAACCTCAAACTCCTGGGCTCAAGAGATCATCTCGCTTCCGCCTCCCAAGTAGCTGGCACTACAGGTGCCTGCCACAATGTCCAGCTATTTTTCTATTTTTTTTTAAGTAGAGATGGGGTCTTGCTCTTGTTCAGGTGGTCTCTAACTTCTGAGCTCAAGTGATCTGCCTGCTCTGGCCTCCCAGAGTGCTAAGATTACAGGTGTGAGCCACCATGCCTGGCCAGCCAAAGGGATCTTAAAAAATATTTTATTAAGTCACATCCCACTCCTATATAACACTTTCTGGCTTGTTCCTTCCTTCTGTGAGGAACCATTCTCCCTCATTGGTTTTCCAGAGGGCTAGCTCTGCCTTGTCATTTAGATCTCATCAGTTTTCTCCAAGAAGTCTTTTTAAGGAACACTTGCTTTGATAACTCTCAGTTACATTCCTGTGGGTTGTTTTTATTATAGCACTTAACCACTGTCTCACATTGTACATATAAAAAGTGTGTTTGTATATGAGGTTAGACAAGTGAGTTGGAGAACTCATCCTAGTAAAAGTGATACATGCCTCATTGCTGAGTAGTGCTGTGGTCACCTTTGAAGTACTCCCCTTAGGAAGCTAAGCACTCATGTCAGCGCCTAGTCTGCCCTTCAAGGGAGTTTGGAATTCTTTTTTCTGGAATGGCCATCAGAGATGTCATAGTATGAAGGTCTGGCAATTAAGTTTGTGAACTCATCCTAGAATAAGTATGCCTCATTGCTGAATATCACTATGACCACCAGATGGCCAAGGGGAGTACTTGAAAGGCTAATTCTTCTTTCCTGATTTCACTCTCATTCTTTTATGCAACATTCATTGCAAGGCTACAGCATTGAGTGAGACAAAATATCATTTTTACTACTCTAGTGCAGGATCAAAAATCATGCATGCTCTCATGCAGGATGAAGAATCAAAGCATGGAAAATCTTTTCTACTTTGCCCCCCAATCGGTGTTTTCAGTTTTCTTTTCCTCTACCATCTTACATACGTTCTGTACTTCAACTGAAATCTTCTAGTCATTTCTTAAACTTGTCTCACAGGGTATTTTTCTTCTTCTTTCTGTACTTACTGTTTTTTAAAATGCTATCCCACATAAACATAATGAACAGAAACATCTTTTTAAAATAAAAATCATAATTGAATTAATGATGAAACATTTAGGAAGCAAGTGCCATTTTAACTAAGTAGATGTTAAGGGTGATGTTTTGTGGTTGAGGGTTAAAAGGTCTTTGACTTTTGATCCTTCTTCCTTTTTCCTCTAAGGATGCTGTAACTTGAGTTTAGGGCTATTAGAACATCACAGACTGGGAAGGGTCCTAAAAGTGCTCACTGACTTCTTTCTTCAGAAAAGATCATAAACTATCACAAACATAATGAGTGTCTTCACCTTGTTTTCAGAAAACCTGTGTGAGGGAGACTTATAATTTTTCTTGATAGATCATTATAGATGACTCTTGTTGTCAAATTTTACTGTACAATAACTAATTTAAATAATCATATAATTGGCAACAATTTTAGGATTTTCTGTTATAAAACTTTAGCTGTAGGCTGGGTGCTGGTGGCTCATGTCTGTAATCCTAGCATTCCAGAAGGCCAAGGCAGGAGATTGCTCGAGCTCAGAAGTTTGAGAATAGCCTAAGCAAGAGGAACACCCAATCTCTACTAAAAAGAAAAGAAAAAAAATTAGCTGAGTATGGGGGCACTTGGCCTGTAGTCCTAGCTACTTGGGAGGCTGAGGCAAGAGGATCACTTGAGCCCAGGAATTTGAGGTTGCTGTGAGCTGTGATGATGCCATAGCACACTAGCCTGGGCCATAGTCTGAGGCTCGATCTCCAAAAAAAAAAAAACCCTTTAGCTGTTATGTCCTTTGTTTTGGACCTTACTTTGTATTTTCAAAATACCCTGTTGAGTGTAGGGAGCAGTGTGATAGCTCTTCTATTGATGTTAGTGAGTCTGGGTCTTCTGCTCCCGCCCCTGCTATCATAGCTGTTTGATTCTTCCCAATACTATTGTGTCAGTTCTTGCTGATAAAAGATGTAGAGGTTTTTTTTTTTTTTTTTGTGACTTTTCAGATGAAAATACCTCAAGTACCTAAAAATCATTTTTGAGAAAAGGAGTTTGATTTGTGATGTATTTTAGGTGTTTCTGGTTCTGTGTAGGGCCGTTTAGATCTGTTTAGATCTTTGTTAGTTTAATACTATATCTACTTCTGGTTTTGGAATCTACTTTCAATTTATTTATATTTCTTTAGCTTTTATTTTATTACTGGGGAAAAAGTTACGCTTGTTGATAAAAGTAGCCTTTTTTCTTTTAGAATGATCACACTCTCATTTTTAATATGTGTATAAGATCATTACACTGGTGTTATTTTCCTGACTCTAAGGAAAGGAACTTTTAAATAAATTAGTTATTGTCTTCTCTGTTATTGAACATGTGGTCAGTTGTCATGTTCATACATCCAAACGATCAAAGTCTTAACTTCTGTCTAATTCTTCCCTGCTGTTAGGCTACCCTGTCATGATCAAGGCCTCGGCAGGTGGTGGTGGGAAAGGCATGCGCATCGCTTGGGATGATGAAGAGACCAGGTGAGAGGCTGTCCAAAATATACTTTTGATGAAAATTGCAGTTACTGGAGTTTTATTAAACTGACAGGTAAACAGATAGCAAGAACATAATGGAGCCATTATAGTAACCATATAATTTTTATTTTCAGTGGGAAAAAAAACTTTCAATTATGCATAAACCTTCCTTATTTATATTTTGGTAATGATTATCCTGTGATAGAAAGGTTTTTATTATTTTAAACATTAACAAAGGATTTTCTTTTTTTTTAACAGTATTTTTAAAAAATTGCAGTCATGATTTTATTTTTGAGGCAGAATTTTCTAACATTTGGCTGTATAGTTCTGAATGTGGTCTAATGGTTTGAACCAACTATATTTAAAAGTAGTCATTATTTCATTGAGAGTTTATGTATTGCGTCAGTATGTACTTGCCTTCCCTTGCTAGTCCGTAAAAGTTGTGAATTACTTTGATAATTTTATGGCATGACACATATTCTTTTTTTCTGCTCAATTTGAGATTATCGTGTCCTTTATACACAGTGCACTCTTGTTCTAAGTATAGAATACTTTTCTTTCTTTTTTTTTTTTTTTTTTGTTTTGTTTTTTTGTAGAGACAGGGTCTCACTTTATGGCCCTCGGTAGAGTGCCGTGTCCTCACACAGCTCACAGCAACCTCCAACTCCTGGGCTTAAGCGATTGTCTTGCCTCAGCCTCCCGAGTAGCTGGGACTAAAGGTGCCCGCCACAACGCCCGGCTATTTGTTTGTTGCAGTTTGGCTGGGGCCGGGTTTGAACCCGCCACCCTCGGTATATGGGGCCGGTGCCTTACCGACTGAGCCACAGGCACCACCCATAATACTTTTCATGACTGAATCACAGGTATGCTTTCCCTTCTACTGTCTTCTACTCATTACCAGCAAGTACAAGCTTCTGATCAAATTCAAGTGGAGGGGAAGAGACTTCACTCCTTTATGAGGGAGTGACAACATTCAAGAGCACATGGAATGGGAGATGCTGTGGCCATCTTTGGAAAAGACAATCTGCTAAAACCTCTTTGTGGGACAGAATGGTACAATATAGTACAGATAATGAACAGGGCTTGGTTTTGTGATTTTGTGAGAGGTGTATTTTTATGAACCTTAATTTTCTTCTCATTGTTTTTCCCTTATATATATATAAGGGAAACTGCTATATAAGTACCATGAAAAACATTTACCACTTATTTATTACTCTTCTTGGGGTCTCAAGTTTCCTTTTTTTTTTCTGGAGTGTAGTGATGTCTTCATAGCTCACTGTAGCCTCAGACTCCTGGGCTCAAGCAGTCCTCTAGCCTTAGCCTCCAAAGTAACTAGGACTACAGGCTTGGCTTTTAAAATTTTTTATTGTTATTTTTCCTGGAGGCAAGGTATTGCTATGTTACTCAGGCTGGTCTCAAACTTTTGGTCTCAGGCAATCGTCCTGCTTCCCAAAGTGCTGAGATTACCGGCTGACTCATTGCACCAGGCCAGATTTCAATTTCTTAGTCATTTTGCCAGGGGTACTGTCAGTGACATTTTATGGTGGAGAGTGAGGTTTGCTGTGCTGCTATTGATCTACGAATTTTAATTTACACTTTAATATTTTCAAAAATCACTGTAATCGTTTATTAATTGGGGATCCTTGGGTAAATCTTTTCTTGGAAAGTAAAATTGCATTTATTAAAAATATATTCATAGAATTAATACAAATACATGAATACTTTTCAACCTAAAATGGTACTCTTTTTACCTTGATGAATAAGCGATCTCTGAAACCTTGTGGAGATCAACAAAGGTGTGACATTATTTGATTTAATAATACATGTTCCTTATTTTAAAATGTTGCTCCATATCCCCTGTTCATTTGGACAAATCAAAACTACAGAAGATTGAAAGGGCAGTCCAGCAAGCACCTGTATGAATTACGTTTGTCTCCTAGAGCCACCAACTGTTAACATTAGGCCACAACTTGTCCACACCGTTCCTCCTTTCTTCTCTCCCTCCTTCAAGAAGTAATTTTTATTCTGTATAACCCACAAAAATTTTAGATTTTTTTGAATGCAGGGGAACATTTAGCAGCCCTTAATTGCTTTATTCTTTTATCCTAAGGAATGTCTTTCTCTTGCAACATCTTTCCTGAGCTCTTTCAGGGAAGTAACATCTGTAGAATAATCTGAAAGATTTTTAAAAAGAATGTTGTTGACTAGGCTTATACAATACCTTGTGGTGAGAATTGTGAAAATCGTTAAAGGTGGACTTAGATAATCTTTGGGTTTTTTTCCTTATTCAAATTTAAGTGAAATGTATAGCATGAATGGAAAATTGATTATTTCTACATTTTTCAATACTCCCAGACTTCAGGCATTCTGAGGGGATTTCTGCTTTATTTTTATATTTCTAGCACCTAAATTATTACTGGGTATATAAAGTTTGGTCATCATTGAATGAACATACAATTGAATGAAACAAACACTGTTCCTACTTTTGATTCTTTACTCTTGTTGTTCTTGGTTTAAATGCAAAATGAATGCTCTCCATTGTTACAGCAGAGACAAACTGTAAAGTGCTATATTTTATCTGTGTAATTTATTACATCCCATCTAGTAAAACGTTGGTTATATGGTATTGGAAACTGATTCATTGTGCTTCTAGTTTCTTTGAAGTTTGTGGTCTCCTGAGAGCCAAACTCCATTCCTCTAAATCAAAGAGGTAATGGAGGACTAAGAAAATCAAACACCTTTCCTCTGAGACCTCTGGGAAATAGGACGGTTTTACAATGTTTTGAAATTTGTTTTCTAGTCAGTGTTTATCTGCAGTATTGTATGTTTCAAGCACAAAAGCAAACATATCAGAAAATTATCAGACAGATTTTGCAAATTAAAGGACCAGAGGATTTGGTTTTAATGTTGTACATTAAATACAGGTATTTAATCTAAAGATTAAGAAACTATTTATTAGATATAAGAGAAGCTAAATTTTATTATCTCAGTATATTAATGAATGGAAAATAATGCACTAAATTTTAGAAAAGCAAGTTGAGTTTTTAATGGACTGGTCAATTAGTCCCATATTATGAGTTTAATAGATATATTTTAATAATGATTTAAATTATAATTTATGAATAAACTATGTAAAGCAATAATTATATTCATATTTGTATTTTCAAAAATTGTACTTTCCTGTCTTGTTAATTTTAAAGAGGATACAATTGTAATGACCTGTTGGGGGGTGTGTGATGAGCTTGCTTGCTTTCAAGGTGTGTTTAAAATATTAGGAAAGTTCTTGAGAACTCCCCTGGTGTGTTCTGTCACAGCAAGTGCATTTATTCTGGTTCTACTCCAGTTGTGCAGGTGACTCGACCCTTGGTATTTTTATTTGCATCTTCTGAATTCTGAGTCAGATATGCATTTTAATATTTTTTATTAATAGTATATTATAGTTGAAGAAATGGAACTGAATTTTATATGCTCTGTATGGTTGATTAAAATGTCATATTTAACAGTTGGTGAAATATCAGTATTGCTATTTCCATAGAAAATCTAGTATCAGGGAAGCTGAATAACTTACCGTATGTCACAGAGCTAGGAGGTGGGAAAGTTGCAGTTCAACCAAAATGAATTTAGTTATTTGTACATTGAGGGAATTTGTTTTCTGCTTTGTTCAGAAGTAAGTCAAAACAAATATTTAATTGATCTGGCATTCTTTGACAATGATGGCTGTATTTGTTAGTCTGATATATTTAATTGATCTGGTATTCTTTGACAATGATGGCTGTATTTGTTAGTCTGATTCTTCTTCTTTTTTCCTTTACAAGGGATGGTTTTAGATTTTCATCTCAAGAAGCTGCTTCTAGTTTTGGTGATGATAGACTACTAATAGAAAAATTTATTGATAACCCTCGTCATATAGAAATTCAGGTTGGTATATTGAAAATGCTTTTTCATTATTATGACTTTACAGTAATAGCATTTAATTCTATTGGAAACATATTTTCTTCCATTTGGAATGATTGCGAATCATTTTGGCATGTTTGAATAAGAACAAAATACATTGCTTACCTGCCTTTGGAATCTGGTATCCTTTTTTGTTTAAGTGCTAGGATAGGGCTTTGGGGACAGGGAGTGATACAAAAATCCATCTCCAGAAAGAAGCAGTACCAAGATATCTGACCAGACTATGTTCTACCTTCAGATCACTAAGTCCCCTTCTAGGCCAGGGCTGGACTATTTGGGGGCATTTTTTTTGTTGGTTTGTTTTTTGTTTTTGAGACAGAGCCTAAAGCTATCACCCTGGGTAGAATGCCGTGGCATCACAGCTCACAGCTCACAGCAACCTCCAAATCCCGGGCTCAAGCAATTCTCCTGCCTCCGCCTCCCAAGTAGCTGGGACTACAGGCACTCTCCACAACGCCTGGCTATTTTTTGGTTGCAGCCGTCATTGTTTGGTGGGCCCGGGCTGGATTTGAACCCGCCAGCTCAGGTGTATGTGGCTGGCACGTTAGCTGCTTGAGCCACAGGCACCGAGCCCATTTTGGGGCATTTTTAAAAGAAAAGTGCAGCCTGACCGGGGGGCCTGTATCATTTGAAGTTATCATGTGGTTGTGTACCTTGCTGTGACAAGCATTCTGCTAGGAGCTGGATTATAGAGACAAATAAATCACTTCTTCTATTCAGATTAAGATATTAATCCTTCAGTTGGATGTCGGGGTGTGGATTTTGGCAAAACAAAATAGGTTTTCTGAAATAAAATACAGAGGAAGACAAGTCTGTTGATGATTTCATTTGTCGGAAATGCCTTTATGCTAATTTTACACATTATGACTATGAATTGATGTGTAATAAAGTTTGATAAAAATGAATATCAAAATTGAAATCTTTAAATTTTGAGTATATTTGTTAATCTTAATTTGGTGTAAAGAACCAAAAAACTAAATAAAAGGTTATTTGCTGGCCTTGTCTCTTCTGATGGGGGCCTGACATAACAGCCCTGGATTCTGTTCTTTTTTAAGTTCATTGATGATGTTATATAGATATTATTTTTAATTTTTGAAGGGGTTTGGACTTTTTGCTGGTGGAGAATGTGGACATTTATCATAGGTATGGTAGGAAATTTTCATGTAGATTCTCAAATTTTCCAAAGTGAGAAAAATATACAAACTTATATAATCAGTTAGAAGTCTGCAAATCTTAAGTGTACAATTTAAACATTTTTTTACATATACACATTTAACTGTGTAATAGTCATTTGTAGCTACATTTCCATGAGCACCAAGAGATTCCTTGGCACCCCTTTCCAGTCCCTATTCATGGCCACCAAGAGTAACTGCTGTCCCTAGGTCTGCCATCCTGGACTAGTTCTGTCCTTACGTTTCTGGTTTGGTCTGACTTTTTTCACACATCATCATATCTTTGAAATTCTTTTATGAGATTCTGTGTTATCATTTGCCCCTAAAAATTGTTCTGTGGTGTTTGATGGTTTGTCTAATCTGTGATTTATCCATCTTCCTATTGATGGATCTTTGGTTTGTTTCCAGCTTTTTTTATATTATAAAAAGCTATATTTTTATAGATGTAACCACGTGTGTACACACACACACACACACACACACTTCTGGATAGACTGAGGAGCGATACTATTGGGTTACATAGTAAGATTATGTTTAGTTTTAGTAGGTGCTCTGGCTGTACTAACATACACTCCCACCAGTAATATATGAGAGTCTCCTTTGCTACCATCTTTTCCAACACTTGTCATTCTCAAGTTTTTAAATGTTTAGTCATTTTGGTGGCCTTCTGACGGTATTACTTTGTTTAATTTGCATTTTGCTGTTAAGTATTGGTGTCAAACACCTTTTTATAAATTTATTGACCATTTGGTTATCTTTTTGTGAAGCGACTACTCAAGGCTTTCATCTTTGCCCTCCTTTTTTAAAATTAGATTTTTTTCTTTTTCTTTCTTTCGTTTTTTTTTTTTTTTTTTTTTTGAGACAGAGTCTCACTATGTCACCCTCAGTAGAGTGCCGTAGCATCACAGCTCACAGCAACCTCCAACTCCTGGGCTCAAGCAATTCTCTTGTCTCAGCCTCCCAAGTAGCTGGGACTACAGGCGCCCGCCACAACGCCCGGCTATTTTTTTGTTGTAGTTGTTGTTGTTTGGCAGACCCAGCCTGGGTCTGGACCCGCCAGCTCTGGTGTATGTGGCTGGTGCCCTGTCTGCTGAGCTACAGGCACCAAGACTTAAAATTAGACTTTTAAACATTATTGACTAGTCTGAGTTCTGTCTCTATTTTGCTTATGAGTCCTTTGTCAGACGTGCACGTGTGCACACATACACACACAGTGTAGCCCTCTCCCTACCTGTGGCTTGCCTGTTCACTTTATTAACGATGTCTTTGTAGGAACAGAAGTTCTGAATTTTATTGAAGTCCAGTTTAATAAAGTCTGTTTTGCTACCCTAGTTAGGAGTGTGTTTATTTTAGGTGTGATATTTAGGCCTATTATTCTCCTTGAATTAATTTTTTCTGTTTAGCGTGAAGTAGGGTCAGCGTAAATTTTTTTCTATTCTGACATCTAATTTCTTCAGCATTTATTATTTCTGTGACCATTTGTTGTAAATTGAGATTTGGCCATTGTCTTAATTATTGTGGTTTTATAATAAGTCTAGAAATCGTGGGCTGTAAGCATTCTAAATTTATTATTTTTTTCTTCAGATAGTTTTGGCTCTTTTTAGGTTCTTTGAATTTCCATGGAAATTTTTAGACTTTACCTGTCAATCTGTCTCCCCACCTTCCCTGTTCCCACCTGAAGGGATTTTTTAGGTTGTATTGAATCTAGAGATTATTCTGGGGAGAAGTGACATCTTAATAATGAATTTTTAATTTTTATTATTTATTTATTTTGAGACAGTCTCAAGCTGTTGCCTTGGGTAGAGTGCTGTGGCGTCATTGCTCACAGCAACCTCCAACTTGGGCTCAAGTGATTCTCTTGCCTCAGTTTTTCTATTTTTAGTAGAGTTAGGGGTCTTACTTTTTTATTGTTGTTGTTCAGACTGGTCTCAAAATGGTGAGCTCAAGCAATCCACTCGCCTTGGCCTCCCAGAGGTACAGGCATGTACCTCCCATGAGGTACAGGCTTAATATTGAATTTTTAAATTTATGAACTGGAATATTTTTCATTTATTTAGGTCTTTTTTACTGCTTTTAGGACCGTTTTATAGTTTTGAGTGTGGGGGTTTTGTGTGTGTTTCATTAGATTTACTCCTAGATATTTGATAATTTTAGATATTAAAAGTGTTATTTCCTAAATTTTATTTGTCTGTTGTTTGTTGTGTGTGTGTAGAAACATAGCTGATTTTTATATATGGGTCTTAAATTCAGTTTCTTTGCTGAATCCACTTGTAGCATGTTTTGGTTACCTTTTGCTGAGGGATAAACTATCTCAAAATGTGGTAATTTAAAACATTTAAGGACACACAACAATATGAATGTACTTAATGCCACTTAAAACTGGCTAAAAAGGGGTGAATTTTATGTTACTGTATGTTTTTCTCTAATAACAACATTTAACTATTTCTCATAATTCTCAGGATTGACTTGGTTTAGCTTTTTTTTTTCTGAGATAGATTCTTGTTCTGTTGCCCTGGGTAGAGTGCTGTGGCGTCATCACAGCTCACAGCAGCCTCAAGCTCTTGGGCTCAAGTGATCTCCTTCCCTCAGCCTCCCGAGTAGCTGGGACTACAGGCACCTGTCATAACACCAAACTAATTTTTCTATTTTTAGTAGAGATAGGGTCTTACTATTGCTCAGGCTGGTTTTGAACTACTGAGCTCAGGTGATCCACCTGCCTCAGCCTCCCAGAGTGCTGGCATTACAGGTGTGAGCCACCGCGCCCGGCCTAGCTTGGCATTTCTTTGCTTCATACGGTGTCCTCCTGGGCAGTAGTTTTGTGTTGGGGCTGTTTCAAACCGGTCATAACTGGTTTGGAACACTCCATGTTAGGTGCCTAGGAGGGATAGTGTAAAGACTAAGCTCAGCCAAGACACTCTCTTTTTCTCGGTGTGAAGCCTCAGGGCTTCTCCATGTGGTATTTGTATAAGAATGTCTACAATTATGAAGTTACAGGTAAGAACTGCCTGAAAAAAGCTGTCTTCCCTTTTATGATTTGGACTCAGAACCAGCACAGAATGAGTTTTGTTGCATTTTGCAAGTTCCTTGACTTGCCTAGAATCTTTTGCAGATGGGCTTGTGCATGTGTGGTGGTCCCAGCACGTGTGTCACCCTGGGGTCACCTTTGGTTACTAGCTACTACAGTCTGTCCTTTGGCACCTGGTGATCATGTCCTTGTATAAACAGACTAGACACATTTTCCTTTCAAGACCAGGATTTATCTCATCTTTAAACTTCGGCCAGATCTGAATGAGACTTTTGTTTATGTTCCCATGAAAGCAAGGCTTCTGAATTTAAAGGCAGCCTGACATTCACTCGTCTAACATACAAGGATGAGAAAAGGATATGACACTGCAATAAATACCCCCATTCAATAGTTGAAAAACAAGCACAATAGCGACTGGTTCTTAGCAGCAGTCTTAGCCAGCAGTGGAAGCAGAGAGCTGCCTCAGCAGGTTCTTACAGGAGGAACGTTGGTGAGAGATGACAGTGGCTTGGGTCACAGGACTGGCAGGGGAAGTAATGTGATTGAATTCTGGATATTTTGTGAAGGTAGACCAGATTTTCAAATAGATGGATATATTTCATAAGAAAAAAGGCATCAAAGATGACTTTAGAGTTTTGGCTTGTGAAATAAGAAGGATAGAACCATCTTTTACTGAGACGGGTGGGAAACACTGAGAGGTGCATGTTTTGGGGAGGAAATCAGGTTATCAAGGAGATGTCCATTAGATTAGTGTAGCTGTCGTGTAGTTTAGGGGAGAGTTTGGGCTCTTCTTGTAAGGTTCTAAGGGCAGAATAATTTTGTCCTATTCCCCATCTAGCACTTGCTCATGCTATTGGACTACTACTACACTATTTTATTTTTAGATTCTGAGTTTCCTAATTGGCCATGAGGGTCAGGAGGACAGAGAATGGATCTTACCCATTTGCTGTCCCCAGGAACCAAGCCATTAGCTTTCACACTTCTCATACTCAATAAATGTGTATTAATCTGTGTTAAGTAGTTACTGTCTATGCCAGCTTTTTAGTTTATTTAGCGTAAAACTGGGTGATATTTTTAAACATAGGTGAAAATGTCTCCCAGCTACTTAATAGGTAACACAGATGTTCTCATATCTGATTTGTACTCGGAAGGTTTATAAATTTACTTTAAGTTTTAATTTTTTACTTCTATGAGGTGATTTGTGCACATAATAAAGGGTATTCAAGAAAAAATAAGCATCTCTTTTACTTTGTGCCCTGATGTCTATTACTGGGTGCAGTCTCTGTTGCTGTTTGTAGAGTCTCTCTCCATGCATAACCTATGTGCAGTATACATGTGCTTATCACCTACCATTTTTCACATGAGCTAAAACATACTGTGTCTTTTTCCATACTGAAAGTTCATTGCCAATGTGAATGGCACATGCCATGTGGCTTAAACAGGTGCTGCTCAAGCAGGCATGTCCTGGGCTGCGTCCGGGGATGCTAAGTGGCCTGCGTTAACTGGTACATGTTTTGAAGCTTTTTTTCCCCAGGAAGCTGTATCTCTTAGAGATTTTTCATATTCTGTACATGCAAATGTGTAGTTTTAAAAAACTCATGATGTATTTAAGAATTCCCCTATAACAGTGGTTCTCAACCTTCTTAATGCTGCAACCCTTTAATACAGTTCCTGTGGGTCACGACCCACAGATTGAGAACCACTGTCCTATAAACACTATTTACTTATAGTATTTTTGGTTACTTAGCCTTCTTATTTATTTAATGGAATAATATCATTTTTGTTGAATGCCTAGTGTATACAACTTTGAAAAATGAGCTGGGTGACTATACAAAATTTAGAGAAAAACTGTTGATTCTGTATGTTAATCTAGTATTTTCTAATATTTAATTGGAGATATTTCTGATAGTTATTGGTTATTTTGGCTTCATTTCTTGGATACTGTCTACTTCCACTTCCTTGTCAGTTCAAATAAAAAAAGAGGTTGAGGCCCAGTGTAGTAGCCCAAGCCTATAATCCCAGCACTTTGGGAGGACAAAGTGGGAGGATCAGCCTGGGCAACATAGGGAGACCTTTTCTCTACAAAAAGTACAAAAATTAATGGGACATGGTGGCATACACCTATAGTCCCACCTGCTTGGGAGGCTGAGTAGGAGGATTGCTTGAACCCAGGAGTTAAAGGCTGCAGTGAGCTATATTGACATCATTGCACTCCAGCCTGGGCAGCAGAGTAATACCCTCTCTCTTAAAAAAAAAAAAAATAAAAGAGGTTGAGAAGTGTTTAATGTCTTAAAATAGTTTTAGATGTACTTCATGTAGCTACCTTTAAGTCTTAGTAATAAAATTCCAACTTAATAACATTTTATTACTGTAATACTTTCTATCATTGCTTAAAGTCATTCTTGAGTTGTGGAAAGGTTTTATTTCTAAAAATTAACGTTGCAGTCATATATTAAATACTTATTTTATAGTATGCCTGTTTCCAGGAGCCATATAAAATGTTAAGATGATATTATCTGTTACTTATAATGTATGAAGAAACAGAATGGCTTGTCCAGAGAGGCTGCATGGCTATTTGGGTCTAGAATTAGTGCCTAGTCTTTTGGTGTCCAAAATAGGTCTTAACCTCTGTGAACTGAATGTATACATTCAGACATATACATCTACTCTTTTTTTTTTTTTTTGTTAGACAGACTGTCACTATGTCATCCTTGGTAGAGTGCCCTGGCGACACAGCCACAGCAACCTTAGACTCTTGGGCTTAAACAATTCTTTTGCCTCAGCCTCCCAAGTAGCTGGGATTACAGGCACCCGCTGCAATGCCCGGCTATTTTTTTGTTGCAGTTGTCATTGTTTAGCTGGCCCGGGCTGAGTTCAAACCCACCAGCCTGGGTGTATGTGGCTGGCGCCCTACCCACTGAGCTACGGGCGCTGCCCTACATCTACTCTTTAATCCTGAAAATAGATTACTCCATTTCTGAAAATCAAACATTCTAGCCAAAACCTTTAATGAAGAATCTCTTTTGGGGTTTCCAGATTTAGCTGATAAATATATATGCTAATTTTGAATTTCAGACAAGCAATGATTTTTTAAAATATCCCAAATACCACAGTTTTACTGAGAAATTATTCATTGCTCATCTGAAATTGAAATGTAGCTGGTTGTCTTGTATTTCACCTGGGCATCCCAGCTTACTTCCCATTATAGGTTGAGTATCTCTTGTCTGAAATGCTGGGGACATGTGTTTCACATATTGAATTGCTTCTAATTTTGTAATACGTGGTATTTGCATGTATACTTACTGGTTAAACATCCCTAATCTAAAAATCTAAAATGCTCCAATGAGAATTTCTTTTGAGCACAATGTCAAAAAGTGTCAGATTTTAGAGCATTTCAGATTTTCAGATAGAGTTGTTCAACCTGTATTACAAATGGGAAAAGATTATAATGTGTTTTATACTTGAGTTTCCCACAGCAAAAATAAACCACAGTAAAGACATCCATATTTAAATAACAGACTAAATATTGGATATAAATACATAAAAGATCATTTCCTAATCAACAGATATTTAATAAAGTTAACAACAGACAGATGGTTGCTGTAACACTGCTCTCCTAAGCACAGTTGACATCCAGAACTGTATTGTCTTTATTGATACTCAGTGCCCTTCACAAAATTTGTACAACTGGTTCTGATGTTTTACTCATGGTATTTGGAAACTTTTCCTCTCAGATCTTTTTGGTAAAATGTTTTATTGAGTTTTGGGGTTGTAAATATAAAATTGTCTTTCTGTTAACATAAACTGAAAGGCTGTTTTGAGAGGTACATATGGTCTGTGAGGTTTGAGGATTAAAAATGAAGAGATGTTGCATGGGGAAAATATTACCTGGGCACATATGTAGTGGCTGTATCTTCTCAAATGGTATTGCTCTTTCAGGTTTTAGGTGACAAACATGGGAATGCTTTGTGGCTTAATGAAAGAGAGTGCTCAATTCAGAGAAGAAATCAGAAGGTGGTGGAAGAGGCGCCAAGGTAAGAGTTGCTTCCAGTGAACATTTATGAAATTGCCTGTTTTTATGTATTTCTTATGTTTCTTTCCTTATTGGCTGAAATTGCTTTAAAATTCATGTAGACTTTATTAGTACATATTTTTATAAGTAAAAATTTGTCACTTGATTTTCCTTAGTACTTTGATATGTAAAAGCGAGAGAATACTTGAAAAAGAAACAGGTTTTTATTGGAGGAGAAAGTTGAGTAGACAACTCCTCTAATAAAAGGAGGAGTTAATTTTTTTCTATGTGAAGGTTTCATAATGTTGATTCTGGCTGAGCACAGTGGTTCAAGCCTGTAATCCCAGTACTTTGGGAGGCCGAGTTGGGAGGATTGTTTGAGGTCAGGGATTTGAGACCAGCCTGGGCAACATAATGAGATCTTGTCTCTACAAAAAAATTTTAAAAATAAGCCAGGTGTGGTGGTGCACACCTGTAGTTCTAGCTATTGGGGAGGCTGAGGCAGGAGGATAGCTTGAACCCAGGAGTTTGAAGTAATAGTGAGCTATGATTATACCACTGTACTCAGGCCTTGGCAAGAGAAGAGACCCTGTCTCTTAAAAAATAAACAAGTAAAGATGATCCTGAATTTATCCTATCATGAAAGGACTCCTAACATTTTTGTCAAAGGATTAATACATAACCTTGTTTTATGTGTGTTTCTGTTATTTAATAATGTTGAATTATTAATAGCGAACACACAATCCTGGCCAACAAGCCTGAGTAAATGTCTTCCCACAAAGGCAGTTCACAGCTTTCTTGCGCTGGGAACACCAGACAGCACTTCAGCACAAAGCCCAGGGAGCCGCTGTAAACAGTGAAAGCACACATAGAAGAGCACACAAATGCAGAAAATCCGGCACCAAGCAGACCTGAAAAGGACACTTGTTTATAGTCTGAGCATCAGAACACGAAGGCGTAGCACCACCTTGTTCAACCTCAGCGTGTCAGGAGTCTAAAACTTTTCACCTCTCTGCTCTTGTTCCTGAATGACCAGGAGAGTGCCTTAGTATTGATATGGGGGATACAAATAAATTTTAACAAGTAGGCAAATTTGCACACGTGGAATCTATGGACAAGGAGGATTGCATGTATATGTTAGTTTGTGAGAATCCCAGTTTTTAGCTCAAGGCCACTTTGAATATACATGTTAAATTTTACAAATTGAAAAATCATATTGTCTATGAGTAGACTGAAGGTGCAGTATAATGTGAAAGGTTCAAATGTTAGTATTAAAAAAATCCACAGTTGATTTCTTTAAGCATGCTATACTTAATAACACAATCAGCGTATATTATAAAAGTATAGAAAGCATATAATATTATGAACTTTCTAATTGGATATAGATGATCTATATCTGAGTAAACTTTATGTAATGTACAAAAACGATAACTTGATTTTTTAGTCTAGGTGTAGATGAAAACTCTTTTTGCATTTGTAGCATTTTTTTGGATGCTGAAACTCGAAGAGCAATGGGGGAGCAAGCTGTGGCTCTTGCCAAAGCAGTGAAGTACTCCTCTGCTGGAACTGTAGAGTTCCTTGTGGACTCAAAGAAGAACTTTTACTTCTTGGAGATGAACACGAGACTCCAGGTAGCAAACACTGTTTTTATTCCTCTCCATGCGTTTGTACTTTGCCCCTCTATACCCACCTCTTTTTGTTTAAAAATTAAAATCAACTCCATAAACTATTAAACAAATTTTTAGTTTTTATTCTCATGCTAAACATCTATTGGGAATGAGGGATAAGTGTCCCACTAACTTAAAGTTCAGTGTCCAGACCCTGCTCTGTCATAGTTCTACTTGGAATGTGGAAATTCCACTTTGTTTTCTTCTTGAACCTCTTTAGATGAGCTATAATATATTTGTGCTGGTAAGAGAAACTACTTGGAATATTGTAAATAGAAAAATATCAAGTGATTACAAAATCCTGGGGGAGAAGAGTGCAAGGAAGGAGACCCAGAGAGAACTTCCGGGAGGGGCTCCTATAGTTATGTTGCCCACTAGGCTCCCAGAAGAGCTGCTACCTCTGCCCTGTCACGAGGCCGAGAAATCCAGGGGCAGCCCGGGCAACTGCCGGCTGTGGGGACGTCCTCCCGTAATGCCAATCAATCTCAAGAACTTACTGGTACTATAACTGGTGCTTTATTTCTTTCCTTCCTTTTTAGAATTTTGTTTAAATTGTGAACTGTGCACATATGGAAACATACCTAGAACACAAATGTGTAATTGCAAATATTATTATAAATCGATGTGAACATCAGCTGGGTCTAAAAGTATAAAAAAGCCAGCCTTTTTTACCCCAGACCCTATTTTCTTGTCCTCCTCAATTACTTCCCTCTGTCTTCCTAGAGCTGCCTCCTGTTCTGACTGAATTCTCAGCACCTCGTGTTTCTGTCAGGGTCTATTTTTGCCTGTTTTTAAAATTTTTATATTAATGGGATCATACGGTATATATTTTTTTGTGCCTCTGGCTTCTTTTCTCAATGTTACATTTGTGAGATTCATGCTGTTTCTTGTAAACTCCTGTATGATACTCCTTTAAAGAAAATGCCGGGTGGTGCCTGTGGCTCAGTGAGTAGGGCGCTGGCCCCATATACCGAGGGTGGCGGGTTCAAACCCAGCCCTGGCTGAACTGCAACCAAAAAATAGCTGGGCGTTGTGGTGGGCGCCTGTAGTCCCAGCTGCTCGGGAGACTGAGGCAGGAGAATCGCGAAAGCCCAAGAGCTGGAGGTTGCTGTGAGTCCTGTGACGTCATGGCACTCTACCGAGGGCAGTAAAGGGAGACTCTGTCTCTACAAAAAAAAAAAGAAAACGCCACTATTTGTTTATCTACTCAATTTCCATAGATACTTAGTTTCCAGTTTTATAGAATTTGTATTAGTTTTTTAGGGCTGCCATAGAAAATGATCATAAACTGGGTGGCTGTACACAGCAGAAATTTATTCTTTCACACTTGAGGAGGCCAAAGTCTCACTTTGAGGTATCAGCAGATTTGCCTCCTTCCTCAGGTTCTGAGAAGAATCTATTCACGTCTCTCTCTTGGCCCTGGGGGGCTGCTGCTGGGGTGTGGTCTTCCTTGGCTTGTGGCAGCGGAACTTTATTCTCTGCCTCACTTGGCATCTGTGCCTCACTGTGTCCAAAGCTCCCACTTTCTGTAATGATACAGTTATGTTGGATTTAGGAGCCAGCCTATTTCAGTATTACTCATCATAACTTGATGATGTCTGTCACAGTCCTATTTCCAAATAAAGTCATGTTCACAGGTTCTGGGTGGACGTGAATTTAGAAAGGGATGTTGTTTAACCCAGTATACCATTCAAAAAACACATGTGAGCTAAAGAGACAGAAATTAGTGGTCATCTAAGACTGAAGTGGGTTATAGGCTGATAGTAGGACAGGGGAGACAATGGAAAGGCATACTTACGCCTGAACCTTGGGGTCAACTCTTCTTCCATTGGGCTTTGGGGATGAGAGGGTGGGAAGGGGTATTGGAGTCACTGCAGACATGAGCTGAGTACCATGGGTTACCTGAGGGTTTTTCTCCATTGCTATTTTGTCCTTAGCTTTAGGATTTTTATGTGGTCCTGTGCTTCACAGCTCTGTCTTCATGGTCATGTCTCTTTCCCGGGGATAGACTCCTTAGGACCCTTGAGCAGGGTTGTTTGTTCTCTTTATGCCTGGTCCTTGTGTCCCTGAAACTTTTAGGTGCATTTTCCTTAGGTCCTGCTCCTCCCCCAGTGGTAGGGAATGTAATGGTCTGGGCTTCAGGGTTTTTTTTTTTTTGCCTTTTTCCTGATAGTTATCTATCTTTTTTTTTTTTTTTTTTTGAGACAGAGTCTTACTATGTCACCTGGGTAGAGTGCTGTGGCATCACAGCTCATAGCAACCTCAAACTCTTGGGCTTAAGTGATTCTTTTAACTCAGCCTCCCAAGTAGCTGGGACTACAGGCACCCGCCACAACGCCCAGCTATTTTTTTTGTTGCAGTTGTCATTGTTGTTTGGCTGGTTGGGTCCAGGCTCGAACCTACATATACCCAGCCCTGGTATATGTGGCTGGCGCCACAACCACTGAGCTACGGGTGCTGAGCCCTGATGATTATCTTTTGCCTAGTCTATCTTCTTCCCCCTTTATCTCTCTGTTACACCTGTTCTACAAACAGTGTATAAATGTCTTTAGCCAAGATTTGATAATCTTTGCCTTTTTTGTTGTTGTTTTTTTCTGAGATGAGGCCTTGCTCTATCACCCAGGCTGGTGTGCAGCTCACCGACTCCTAGGCTTGAGCCACCCTCCTGCCTCCGCCTCTTGAGTAGTAGGGACTACAAGCATGCCCCCTGGCTTTGATAATCTGTGTTTCCTATTTTGACCATTTGCTCTGTAGAAAGTTAATATAAAGTCTGATATATTTGAGTTTAAATTTACAATCTTTTAACATGCTTTTCGTCCCATCTCTGTTTTTTTCTTCTTCTCTTTTTCATAATATTTATCATTCACCTTTTTTTTCCTGTACTAGTGTGGGGGTTATATATACTTTTTCTAATCTTTGGGTAGAATTTATAGGTGACTGCATACATCCTTAACTTACCAAATTTAGTACCAATCAGTATCTTTTCACCTGGCCCACCAGTCTGTATAGGCAACTCAGAACATTTTAATTCCCTTTACCATCTCCTGACTTCTGTACAATTATCCTTCACAGGCCATTTCCCTTCTTATTTTAAATAGTCAAATTCATTTAATTCTACCCTTTCTCTCAATTTGTTTCTGAAAATTTCTTTTAGACCTGCACTTGCTACAGCCTCTTTCCGTGGATAGCCAGTGACTTTACTTTCCCTTCATTCATGAAAGGCGTCTTTAGTCTCAGAGGGTCTTAGTTTGAGCAGTATTGTTTTGAACTCCTTGAAAGTATCATTTCCCTGTCTCTGGCTATTTCTGGTGAACATTCCACTCTAATTCTGCTTTCTACTTATTTGGATACAATTATTTTTCTTTTGCTAGAATTTATGAGTTTTTATCTGTCTTAGATTTTCTGTAGTTTTTCTCTGATTTGTATACATATGTGCTTAGAATTCATTGAATTTTTTTGTCTTTTTGAAAGAAAAGGGTAAGTCACCACTTACCCTTCTGACACAATCTCTTCACCGTCCTTCTGGAACATTCTCCTTAGTATCTCAAGAATGGAAAAGCAAGCATTCCTTGTACTAGATACTAATTTGAAACTAATGGATGAACAACTGCAGGCCCACATGAGAGGAAAAACACAACTAAATTCAACAAGTGGGGATGGGAGCAGGGACTCAGTAAGCTCCCACCTAATGTACAATGTAGAGATATATGGCATACCTCTTGGGTGAAGGACTCAGGTACAACTCTGACTTTCCCTAACAAATATAAATAATGTAACCTAAGTATATGTACCCCCATATTAATCTGAAATTTCAAAAATCAGATAGCGTGAAAAAAATAAAAAATAAATACATACATATATGAATATATAACTTTAAGTTTTAAGTTGCCAAGTTTTTTTTTTTTTTTTTTTTTTTTTGTAGTTTTGGCCGGGGCTGGGTTTGAACCTGCCACTTCCGGCATATGGGTCCAGCGCCCTACTCCTTTGAGCCACCGGCACCACCCTTATAACTATAATTTTAGACTTTTTAAATAAATCTTTTGTATTCTTAACCTGTCTTTGATAGTTTTTGCCTTTTTTGTGTAATTTCTTTTGACCCATCTTTCATACTTTCTCATGAGCTGTATTTAATTAATTAATCACCTATCAAATTCCTGATTTCATTTGCTTATATTTCAGTTCTGGAATTTGTTTCTTTCTTTTTTTTTTTTTTTCTTGAGATCGAGTCTCACTCTGTTGCCCTGGCTAGAGTGTAGTAACCATCCTCACAGTTTACTGCAACTTCAAACTTCTAGGCTCAAGTGATTCTCCTGCCTCAGCCTCCTGAGTATGTGGGGTACTATTAGCTGGAATAATTTTTTCTGTTTTTTGGAGAGCTGGGGTCTCGTTCTTGCTCAGGCTGGTATCAAACTCCTGGCCTCAAGTGATCCTCATGCCTTGGCTTCCCAGAGTCCTAGGATTAGAGACATGAACCACTGTAGCCTCAGTTCTGGAATTTCTATTTGATTCTTATAAAAATGATTCAGGATGGATATAGTGGCTGGTGCCTGTAATCCTAGCAGTCTGGGGACTGGGGCAAGAAGATTTCTTGAAGTTCTGAGTACAGGACCAGCCTGAGCAATATCACAAAACCTTCTCTGTTTAAGGAAAAAAAAACTATCTGGGTACAGTGGCATGTATCTGTAGTCCCAGATATTTGTAAACTGAGACAGGAGATCATTGAGGAGATTGCAGTGAGCTATGATGAAGCCACTGTACTTTAGCTCAGGTGACAGAGTAAAACCTTGTCTCAAAAAAAAAAAAATCCACACCTTTCATGTGTGTCTGATACTTTTGGTATCTGAAGTCTCGTGATTATTGTACTATCTGTTTTTTAAGCGATTTCTTGGTTGTGGTATTTAGTTCCTTGTGCACATTGTTATCATTGACAGTATACTGTCATATGTTATTTTAGAAACTGTTATTTTCAGATTTATTTTATTAATAGAAAACTTATGGAGATTTTTTTAACTGAATTTTTATTAGATTATAACTGTATACATTTATGGGATACAATGTGATGGTTTGGTACATAATGTGGAATGCTTAAATCAAACTAATTAATACAACCATCACCTCGTTTACGTATTTTTGTGGTATGACATTTATAATATACTTTTAGTTGGTTTGAAATGTACCCCTCCATTGTGTGCATTAGGTGAGATCCTGCCAAAAACCTTCCCTCCACTCATCCTCCCCTCTCCCCGCCCTTCTCCCTCCTCTCCCTTTTTTCTTATGGAGATTTTTAGTTTTTTTTCTGCCACATACTGGTAAACACTTGTATTTTGTAACTACAGAGATCCAAACTCCAAGTGTGAGGTTCCTTTGACTCCTGAGGGCTGCCTGACCTGGCTGCAGTTCTAGAGAATGGTGGGTTTTGTTCCAGTTCTTACCTTACGGTTGCCAACATTGCTTTTATGGCCTCCACTTAAAGTGGGAATGATTTATCAGTGTTCTTATTTTTTATTTTTTGAGACAGAGTCTCACCTATCGCCCTGGGTAGAGTGCCCTGGTGTCACTGCTCATAGCAACCTCCAACTCTTGGGCTCAAGTGATTCTCTTGCCTCAGCCTCCCAGGTAGCTGCGACTACAGGTGCCTACCACAATGCCCGGCTATTTTTCTGTTGCAGTTGTCATTGTTTAGCTGGCCCAGGCTGAGTTCAAACTTGCCAGCCTTGGTATATGTGGCTGGCACCCTACCCACTGAGCTGCAGTGCCGCCCCAGTATTTTTACTTTTGATGGTCTCTTCTCTGTGGTTGTACTTTGAACTTCTTGATGTCACCAAAAGTGTAGCTTAGATTTATAGTTACTTTTTCCTGGAATGGCAAATGCCTCTTTAGGACAAAAAAGGCATTGAATGTTGGGTTTGTATCTCTATGTTTTCATCTTCTGGATGTTGGCTGATAATTCTGTACTGTGTTCTTGCCCTTTGATAGTTTTAATAAAATCTCCCACTTCCTTGACCCACCCTGCTGTTACCTAGTCCCCAGGAACTTTGAGCGTAAGTGCCCAGCTGGTAGGTTTTGAGGTATGTTATGCCTATAGATTAAATAAAATTGTGCTCTGACTCTCACCGTTCCTCCCCACGCGGGAAGAAGGTGTGGAATGATGGTGTGTGCCTCACTCCCACCTCACTTTTTCCTTCTAAATCTTGTGCTTCTGCACTGGATTGACACATCTAGAACCTCATTTTTTTTAATCAAGATCAAATTAATCAAAGCTCTCTCATGGAGAGCTTTAGCTGTGAGGGAATCTGGGGTAGGATTCTTAACCA
Source organism: Nycticebus coucang (assembly GCF_027406575.1). NCBI lineage: Eukaryota > Metazoa > Chordata > Mammalia > Primates > Lorisidae > Nycticebus > Nycticebus coucang. Next base: position 12,028,891 of record NC_069794.1, on the reverse strand, counting down.
TCTATATTCTACAGTTTAAGAGAGCACCCTCGATGGAGTTTGAGGGCATGGTCAAGTACCAGTCCACCATATTTACATGAATAAATATAAAAAGTTAACAACATTCATTTATTGTAATTGTAAAGTACACTTGTAAAAGGATGAGGTTGATTTTCATTTAGAATGGTGGAAATAATGCGTATAGGTGCATTTTAAGAACAATGTCATAAATATTTGTAGTGTTTGTAGTATTTATATAAATATTAACTCAGTAGTTGCTCAGTCCTTATGGTACCTTCTTTGAAATTGCCTCGTTAGCTTATTTTTTATCTTGTGAATATCTTTAGAAGTGACATAACTTTGCCTTTTAAAGATTAATTTGATATTGATTAAAAATGTCTTTATAACTTGGTATATCTAATTAGATAATTAGCTGGAAAATCATGTTTTTATTGAAGTGGAGACTTTACTATGTCATGATGAAAATAATAGTTTGTACTAATATTCTGAAGACAATTTGAAGTGACTGCAAAACATCTGTATTTTATTCCAGACCTAAGAGGTACAAGATTGTTTAATTGCAGTATCAGTATTTATGGACTTAATAGTTTTTTTTTTTTTTTTTTTTTTTTTAAAGGCAATTTGTTGCAGTATTCTTTTCCCATAATGTTTGTTGAAGTTTGTCTCATGGTCATTTTTGCTGTAAGACCCAGTAGCTGATACTGATATAAAATAATTCTGTGCAGTTGGTCAAAATCATTTCAGTACCTGTGTTTTGTATGTTGGATAGCTTGCTAGGAAATTATATTCTATACCCTCAAAAAAGGCTATAAATGAGTTTCAGGAAGTCAGAATCAAATTGACAGAGATTTTATCATGTTAGATCTGATCTGCTATTTATTATCATACTTTGGTACATGTGCCTCTGATTTAGCGTTTAATATTTCTTTTCTCTTTTGCATTGACTCCCAGTGACTGTGATTCTTTAGTTACCCGAAGGAATGAGTTTTGATTTTGTGGAATGTGTCTGTGTGATGGGGATATAACTGAATAGGAACATGAACAAAGAATCTGGAACTTGATGAGTATTCAGAAAGCCATTCTTAACATATTTCAAACATTTCTTTCTGATAGTGTTGAAACAACCCAAATGTTCTTTACATAGTAGAGATCCTCTTTCAAAATCTTCTTTAAAAATATTTTTTTATTTCAATTATAATTGTAAGAGAGTATGAGTGTTCTTGTTACGTGTATGAATTGTATAATGCTGAAGTCAAGGCTTTTAGTGTGCCTGTTACCAGAATAATGCACTTTGTACCCGTTGTACACATTTTTATCCCTTCCCCTTCTGAGTTTCCAATGTCCTTTTAGTACTTTACGACCATGTGTCCCCATAGGTTAGCTCCCGCTTATTAGTGAGAACATGTGGTGTTTGCCTTTCCGTTCCTGAGATGCTTCATGTAGGATAGATGATGTTCTCCAGTTCCATCCAAGTTGCTGCACAAATTTCTTCACTAACCTTAAATTATAATACTTAAGGCCTATTCGCCAACTTCTTTATCTCCTAAGATACATGTTATCTCTAATTAGTGTTTCAGTTTGAGTCCAGAAGGCTGTAATTTTCTTGGTTCTCTTTTTTCCTTGAACTTGCCCCACCGAACTGCCACTTTTTCTAGCTTCAGAAAGTGTTTTTTGGTAACAGAAATTATGAGTAGCATCTTCACTTACTACAGCGGTTCTCAACCTGTGTGTAGCGACCCCTTTGGGGGTCGAACGACCCTTTCACAGGGGTCGCCTGAATACATCCTACATATCAGATATTTATATTATGATTCATAACAGTAGCAAAATTACAGTTATGAAGTAGCAATGAAAATAATTTTATGGTTGGGGGTCACCACAACATGAGCAACTGTATTAAGGGGTCATGGCATTAGGAAGGTTGAGAACCAATGACTTACTATATTTCCTTAAGAGTGAAATTTAAAATAACAGTACAGTTTCTCCATTAAGAGATGTGACACTAAGGGAGTCAGCAGGTTTGCTGCATAAATATTTGGTTCAGTTGCCTGGTTTTATTTTCAATCTGCTCGGATCTGTATCAGCATTTTACGTTATCCCCATATGCATGTATTATTGCTTTATTTTTTTAAGTCACTGGTTTTCTCTTGCTTAAAGATAAACTTCAAATGCTTGTGCATCACAGTACAAGTTTTTTTTGATGGCCCTAATCTCCCATCAGAGCCCGTATCTCGCCTTGTGCCAGTCTCTGCCTGTGACTTAGGTGAGACTCTCCTTTTCTCTGAAGGCCTTTCAGTTTGATCCCTGTGCGCCTCCTATCATTCCGCTCCCATTTCCTGGAATGGTCTCTGCTCTTTTTCATAGTGAACACTTACATACCTACCCCTCCCCTCCTCACCCACCCTTCTCTCTCTCATCATTTCTCTCACTCACTGAGTGAAAGGTGGCTAGCTAGAAATACTCTTCTAAAAATATGATTTTATTAAAATGCTATTTTTAATGAAGTATATTATAATAGTTACCCCTTATTCCTGGGTTTGCTTTCTGTGGTTTCAGTTGCCTGCGGTCAAACTTGGTCCAAAAATAGTAAATGGAGAATTCCAGAAATCAACAATACTTAAGTTTTAAATAGAATGCCATTCTGAGTAGTGTGATGAAATCTCATAGCATCCGGCTTTGTTCCTTTGCCCAGCAGGTCCCAATTGTAGACACTCGCGGCCATGAGTCACTGAGTAGCCATCTCGGTTATCAGTGGTTATCAGATCAAGTATTGTAATATCACAGCACTTGTGTTCAAAGAACCCTTATTTTACTTAGTAATGGCCCCAAAGTGCTAGAATAGTGATGCTGGCAATTCATATATGCCAGAGAGAAGCCGTAGAGTGTTTCCTTTAAGTGAGAAGGTCAGAATTCTTGACCTAATAAGGAAAGAAAAAATTCATGTGCTGAGAGGTTGCTAAGATCTGCAGTAAAAATGAACATTTTATGTGGGAAATTGTGAAGAAGGAAAAAGAAATTCATGCCTGTTTTGCTGTCGCATCTCAGACTGCAAAAGCATGGCCACAGTGTGTTATAAGCACTTATTAAAGCTGCAAAGACATTAAATTTGTGGTTGGAAGACATTAACAGAAAGGTGTCCCAGTTGATGGTGATGTGTACCCCCCCCCACAGAGAAGTGTAATTACATACACATATTGTATATGTAATTTGCTTGAATGATTTTAGTTTCTTATTTTATTGAATGGTAATACTCAGAATTGAGAAATACTTGGTGAGGGGGGTCTCTTTATAAAATTAGCCCTTTGAGATATTGTCAGGAAGTAATGGCCTTATTAATATTTTCACGCTTCTATGTGACTTTCTGAGCAAAGACCTAGATACCTGGATTAAGGGGTAGCAACCCCAAAGATAGAGTGCTCTGGAAAGAAAGTCTGTCTTTGACAGTCCAGAGAGGATGTGTTTGCATTGCACTCTCTAGCTCCCTTGTCCATCCTCTCTGTCTCCCTCTTTCTCTCCCTCTCTCCAGAGTTGAGGAAGGGCAGATAACACCAGCACTCTCATTTAAGCTCTGAGTTTAGTTTGGGTATTCCTCTGTGGTACATAACCCTGTGCATATGTAACCACATTGCCTCATGGTGGGTACAGGGAGTAAGGCTGAGATACTCTGTGAGTGACAGTTATTCTGTTCTTTGGTCCAGAAGCCATTTTTTTTTTTTCTGGTGGAATCAACAAACACAGATATTAAAACAAAACAAATATGATTTGTAGGTATTTTTCCTATCATTTGACTTTGAATATTGTTTTTTCTTCTTATGGAGAAAATGTTTATTATTAATCAGTTTAATGTTTAAATCTTCTATTTTATCATTTCTAGTGGCGTGACATAGTTAGGCTTTCCCTGCTCTGTGATGGATTAAACATGGAATCTGCATTTGTAATTCATTTTACTTTATTGTAAATGACTACCTGATTGTTCCAACAATTATTAATCAATCAGTCTTTTGTGCAACAATTAGAAATGTCACCTTCATTTGTATACTTAATTCTTACATGTGTGCAGATCTGTATGTCAAGTCTTTCTGCTCATTCATGTGCTAGTGCCATACTGGTTTAGGTATTACATCTTTATATATTACAACTAGTATCTAGTAAAAGTGTTCCCCTCTCAATACTCTTATTTTTCTATGTGAAAAATTGGCCTTTTGGATTAGCTTATCTTATTTGGCAGAAGAAAAATGAGAGTGATGGAATTGCTGAACTATTAGATAAATATTTATAATTTTCTGTAGTTACATTAATTCTTAAAATATGTTCTTTAGAAGAAAAATGATTGTAAAATATTTTTGCTATAATTTTTCTTTCTATTCCAATTTGAAAGACTATATTCTTTCCTTTTTACAAAAGTAATGAAAACTTGCATGTTTATATTTAATCCTGCTTTCTTTACCTCCTAACTCTTCATTTTTGCTGTTTTGTTATTAGTTTTACATGATTATAACATTTGCTGACTTTGCTGTAGGCATGGCTCTCCCAAGGGTTTCATTTTACTTTTGTATTTTATTAATAATGTTGTTTTCATGGTCACTATCAGCATCATTCTGTAACTTCATGATTACTGTGATTTCATCTTACTATAACTTCATTTGATTTTGATTTATTTTATGGTTATGTTCTTTTTCTTTTAATCAAGAATTTATTTATTCCACATTGACTCACACCATGTTGCATACCATGTTTCATTTTGTTTTTAATTTTTTTTATTCTTTTTTTTTTTTTTTCTTTCTTTTTGAGACGGAGTCTCACTATGTTGCCCTGGGTAGGGTGCTGTGGCGTCACAACTCACAGCAACCTCAAACTCTTGGGCTTAAGTGATTCTCTTACCTCAGCCTCCCAAGAAACTGGGACTATAGACACCCACCACAATGCTCAGCTATTTTGTTGTTGTTGTTGTTGTTGTTGCAGTTATCATTATTGTTTTAGCTGGCCCGGGCTGGGTTCGAACTCGCTAGCCTTGGTGTATGTGACCCGCACCCTACCCAATGAGCTATGGCTGCTGCCCTCCATGTTCTGTTTTTGTCTGTTGCTGGTTTTTTTTTTTTTTTTTTGAGACAGGGTCTTGTTTTGTCGCCCTGGCAGAGTGCTATGGCGTCCGTTATAGTTCATGCAACCTCAGACTCTTGGGCTCAAGTGATCCTCTTGCCTCAGCCTCCTGAGTAGCCAGGACTACAGGTGCCCACCTATTTTTAGAGGTGAGGTCTCACTCTAGCTCAGATTGGTTTCCAACTTGTTAGCTCAGGGAAATCTACGTGCCTCGGCCTCCCAGAGTGCTGGGATTATAGGCATGAGCCATCGATGCCCAGCTGTTCCTTTATTTTAAAGCCCTCTTTACCACTTTTTTAGCTTTTTTTGGATTTAAGTACAATTTTTAAACAATCCAACCTGGCATTCTCTTTCTTTTAGTGTAAAAATCCAGTCCTCCTTCTTTTAAATATTTTATTTTTTTCTTGTTTTTCTTTGTCTTTTTTAAAAATTTTCTTTCCTTCTGTTTGCTACTTGAAATAAATTGCTGTTCTTTCTTCTGTTTTCCATTGGAGAAATTTTGTTGTGCTTTAAAATTTCATTTATCCTGTTCAGACAGACATTTTCTTTACTTATAAAGATGATATAACTAGTTCTCTTCACTTTCCAACACTAATGATTTGCCAAGATAATTTAATACTTCTAAAGCTGTTTTTGAATTTCTCTGGTAGTTGTACCTCTTCCGTTTCCTAAGTCCTTTTTAGCTTCTATATATACCCCAGATACACGTCTCATTATTTGCTAAATTTTCTTTAGCTGTCCTCTTTTTTTGAGATTTTTGCTCTAGTTCATTTGTTTGTTCAGATCATTGTTTCATGAAATTTCCTTGGCTGGAAAATGTGGAAGTCTATGCTCTAACACGCCACATTCTCAACAATGCTTCTTTAGCTCTGAAAGGGGAATGACATTTTGGTTGGGTGTAGGGTTCTTTCCTCCCAGGAGTTTATGGCTTTCTGCTGTGTTAAGTCTGATGTCATTCTCATTTCTCTTCTGTGATAGGTAAAGAATCGTTGCTGTCTGAAAGCTGGCCCAGTTTTCTTTTAAACATTGAAATCGCTTTTCATTCCATGTCCTCTTCCCATGCGCAGACTAAGTATGTCTTCATTTCAGGGGCAGTTTCTTCTGTTACGTAACTGTTTCCTTCCCTCATCCATTAGTTTTCTCCTTCTAGGACTCCTGTTTCTTCAGATTAGATATACTAGAGACATTTTTCTCATGATTACTGTCATTTTATATTTATGTTCTAGTTCTTGGCATTATTTCTTTATGTTTATCTTCCAAGTTATTAATTCAGATTGCAAAAGTGCTCATCCTCTCTTTTAAGTAATCGGCTGAATTATATAATTGAGAAATCACATTATTTTATCTTGGAAAGTCTAATCACATGTTCAGTTGGCTCTCTGTATTCAGGGTTTCTGCATCCACAGATTCAACCAACTGCAGATTTGAAAATATTCAGAAAATAATGCAAAATGATAATTCACCTGGGCATTGGTGGCATGTGCCTGTAGTCATAGCTACTTAGGAGGCTGAGGTGGGAGGACTGCTTAAGCCTAGCAGCTCAAGTCCAGCCAGGGCAACATAGCAGGAACCCATCTCTTAAAAAAAATAATTCAGTAATTTAAAAAAATTCAAAATTTAAAAGCAACTATTTACATAGCATGTTCATTGTATTAGGTACTATCAATAATCTAGAGATGATTTAAAGTATATGGAGGATGTGTATAGGTTATATGCAAATACTATATCATTTTATATCAGAGACTCTAGCATCCTCGGGGGTCCTAGAAACAATCCCATGGGGATGTGGAGGGACAGGTGTGTGTGTGTGTGTTTGTGCTTACACACAGGATGATCATTGCTACTCTTAAGTTTTTTTAAGTGCCCTTACTATTTTTTTGGATAAAATTGCCCCCCTCCCTCACTTTTCAGTGGCTGTTTCACTTGGCCTTTGCAATCATTGCTCTGAATGCTTTCTCTTTCCTAGGCTGGCAAACTCCTTACTGTGGTTATCCTGCGATTGTTTTGGGGTCTCAGTGCTGAGTTCTGCTTGTAACATGGTTGAAGATACAACCGTGTCTACTCTGGAGGCCCAGAAGAGTGTGTCTGTTAGCATTTTTATCTTAACAAGGACAGAATTCAGCTTTTAGTAACCACTACTTAGATTTGTTGGCAGAGAGGCCAGCAAATTACTTTCTCCTTAAGGTCCCTAGATCTCTGCCACTCCAGCTGCCTCTGTGATATGTTCCTTTCACATTCTTTCCCAGACCTCTCCCACACTAGCTTCTAGGTTTTGTTCAGTCACCAAGGGAAAAGACTGTTTTCTCAGTTGTTGGTGCTCATTTCCCCCCAGATCTTGGTGCTTCCTAAATCCTTAGCAGGGAAAGAGCATGGAGTGTGGAATGGAGCAGCCGTGGGTTAGGCTGGTTTGGATAGCTTCCCCCAAGCAGGAACAGCTCACCTGGGTTATCTGGATCTCCCTGAGGAGTGTTAGGGGAGTCTGTGGATGCTCTGAAATTGGATGCATGGTTTTCTAAGGAGAAATTCAGTGAGGTTCTGAACTCTAAAATGGTTGTGGAACAGTTGTATCTGCCTGATAGGAAACTAATTTAATCATTGTTTTTGTTAATTGCGAACATCCACTATTTTCACTTAGTCATAGCTACTTAGCTGAATAGCAGGTGAGTTCCATTCCTTCCTGGCTGTGTGGCCATAAACAAGTTCCTTAGCTTCTTTGAGTTTGTCTCCTCATTTGTAAACGACAGTAATTACAGCACTTGCCTTAGATGTGTTAAATGAATTAATAAACTTAAAATGCTGAAAATAGTGCTTGGTTTATACTGAGCATTTATTTCTTCCTCTAACTGTGAGAATCCTACTAATATTTTGCATGCTATGTTTGTTAATCTTGGTTAACAGTTTTACTGTTACTATTGTTGTTATTTTTAATAAACCTTGTCAGTAGTCCAACATGGCAGACTGAGCCATAAATTAAATAATAACTGTCTCTTATAAGGATGTCTGTATAACAATTTGGGAGGAAAACACAGATGGAAATCTTTCTTCTAAAAATGAAACTGATAAACGAAAGTGTTTGCTCCATTGATAAGCTATTTCTGCCTAGATCTTGGTGTTAAGATTAATTTTAGGACCGTGACTACACCCTTCTAAATTCTAGCCTGTGTGTCTGTGTATAATTATTTATTTCCAAATGCTGGGTTATTTTTAGATTTTAGGTTTTTGGAAAGGCACCTTCTGTATGGTCTTCAAAGACTTTATGAGTCAGAAAATTCTAAAATAAAATCTCTAGAAGTAAATAATTAAATGCTCAAACACAGTCAGTTGGGTGTTCATGTCTTCAAGAACAGAGAGTTAAATTGTCCCAATTTTGTCAGACTTTAGTTAGTTGCTTATATCGATTGCTACAGTGAAGGAGGACTCTACTTTTGCTATGGAAACATAAGTACAATAAAATTGTTGAAATTCTATGAAGGGCAGCTACTCTTTTATCTCACCAGAGAGAATTCTGCATCATAAGAACCTTTGTATTTCAGAAAGATTTTAGAAACTTAGCAACTTGACTTTGCTCTTTCAATTATTTAAAAATTAAGAACAAAGTGGGTGGTTTGGTGCCCCGTAGCTCAGTAGTTAAGGCGCTGGCCACATACACCAAGGCAGGTGGGTTCATACCCAACCCTGGCCTGCTAAACAACAATGACAAGTACAACAACAACAACAACAACAAAATATCTGGGCGTTGTGGCAGGCGCCTGTTGTCCCAGCTACTTGGGAGGCTGAAGCAAGAGAATCTCTTTAGCCCAAGAGTTTGAGGTTGCTATGAGCTGTGACGCCACTGCACTCTACCCAGGGCGATTTAGTGAGACTCTGTCTCCAAAAAAAAAGAACAAAGTGGGTAAAGTGGCATGTCCCTGTAGTCCTAAGTCCTAGTTACTTGGGAGGCTGAGGCAGTAGCACTCAAGCCCAAGAGTTTGAGGCTGCAGTGAGCTATGATTGTACCGCTGCACTCCAGCCTAGATGACAGAGCAAGATCCCAATCTCCTAAAAAAAAAAAAAAAACCCAACAAATTCAAGAATTTTTGCAGCCTGGCACCTATAGTTCAAGCGGCTAGGGCATTAGCCATATACATTAGAGCTGGCGGGTTTGAATCCAGCCTGGGCCTGCCAAACAACAATGACAACTACAACCAAAAGAAAAAAAAATAGCTGGGCGTTGTGGCAGGCGCCTGTAGTCCTAACTACTTGGGAGGCTGAGGCAAGAGAATCTTTTAAGCCCAAGAGTCTGTGGTTTCTGTGAGCTGTGATGTCGTGGCACTCTACTGACGGTAACAACTTAAAACTGTCTCAAAGGAAAAAGAAAAAAGAATTTTTGCAACCCAAATTTTGCTTGGTAACAATTGACTATAATTGAACAAATATTGTAATTTCAGTACAGTTTTATTTATGTTTTTATTTAAATTTTTTTTATTGTTTCAGCACCCATAGCTCAGTGGTTAGGGCGCTGGCCACATACATCTGGGCTGGTGAGTTTGAACCCGGCCATGGCCTGCTAAACAAAAATGACAACAATAACAAAAAAATAGGTGGGCCTTGTGGCAGGTGCCTATAGTCCCAGCTATTTGGGAGGCTGAGGCAAGGGAATCACTTAAGCCCAAGAGTTTGAAGTTGCTGTGAGTTGTGAGGCCATGGCTGTCAACTGAGGATGATATAGTAAGACTGTCTCAATAAATAAAAAATAAATAAAAATTTTTTATTTTGACTTATGGGTATATAATAGTCACATATATTTATCGGTACATAATGATTATTTAATATAAGCATACAAGGTATAATGAGAAAATTAGGGTAATTGGGGTATTCAATCATTTATCATTTGTGTCACTCAGATTCTAATCCCACTCTCTCAGTTATTTTGTAATGTACAGCGAATTACTGTCAACTATAGTTTCCCTGCTATGTTACTGAGCACTAGGTCTTACTCCTTCTCACTGTATTTTTGTACCCTTAACCATTCACTTTTTACACCTGCCCCCACCTTCTAACTATCCTTCCCAGCCTTGGTGACCATCATTCTACTGTCTCCATGATTTCAATTATTTATTTATTTATAAAATATGTAAAATATATTAAATACATTCAGTATTTATCTTTCTTCACCTGGTTTATTTCACTTAGCATAATGTCCTCCAGTTTCATGCTTGATGTGGCAAATGACAGGATTTCATCTTTTTTAAGGTGGAATAATATTCCATTGTATATACACACCATGTTTTATTTATACATTTATTCATTGATGGACAATTAACCTATCAGAGCAATTTTCAATTTAAAAAATATTTTTGGATATTTTAGACCAAAAGATTTTGGGCTTTTTTTTTTTTTTTTTGGAATTGGAGTATTTGATCAAAGGAGTGAAGAGAAGTTACTGGGAAATGGGTTTGTAACTAATTTGTAAACTTTCATTTCTCTAAGGGGACATTTTGGGTCTGGGCAAAAGACCTTTGTGATTTAAAGTTATAGAGGCTTGTGTTCTCAAACTGTCTAGAGATGTTTGCAGTCAGTCTCCTGGAAAACTGAGGAGAGTAAGCAGGGCACGTCATGACTTCCGTTCTTGTTTACTGAGTCTTGTTAGAAAGCTGAGGAAAGAAGTTTTTGGTATACAGATATGCATAGGGGAGCTCGTCCAGCACTTACATTGTGGATGGTGGGTTTTGTACTCTTGGGAGCAGCTTCTGCTTTGACATCACTCATTAGCTGCCAAACAGTTATGGCCCCAAACATCTCTCTGTTCAAGGAATTTCAAATACTTCTCATCAGCCTCCTTGCCATGGTGGCCAAGTTAATATATATCGCATCTTCCTTTTTTTCCATGAACTTTTTCTTCTTTTAGACTTCTCTCAGTCTAAATAAATTAATTTTCATTTAAAGTTAACTTCAGGTATATCATTAAAATTTGCCTAAATCTTTCTGTCCTTAAGGAAGATTTGCCTGTTATTTAGTTACCTATTCTTAAAGTTTTAGGAATTATTAGATAAATATCACAGTGAAATATTTAAAAGTTTAGGTCAGAGAAAACATACTGAATAAATTATCCGCCGTTGGATAACTATTTAACACAGTGGGAGGATTCTGACTGAAGAGAAAAGAATGTTGATCAAGTCAGATATCTCTTTTTTAATAATGTCTTATAATATGAAAAACAAGTCTTTGCTTTTATTTTTATTAACTTTTATTTTGAAATGATTTCAGACTTATAACAAAGTCGCGGAAATATTACAAGGAATGTCTGAACTGTCCTCACTAACATTTACCACATTTCCTCCATGTTTCTGCTTGTATTTGTATCTATATTTTATCTGAAATGTTTCAGTAAGTTGCACAGCTGGTGCCCCTTTGCTCTGATTATGTCTGTATTTCCTAAAAATAAGGACATTCTTTTACATAATCACAGTACCACTATCAAAATCAGGATTTTAACATTATTATCATCAAATCTACAGACTATATACAAATTTTTATCTTTGTAAAAATTGTCTCACTGATGCCTTTTGTAGTAAAAGAAAAAAAGTCTGGTTCGGAGTCTTACATTACGTTTAGTTATTACATCTCTTTATTTTCTTTCACTCTGGGACAGTGCCTTGGCCTTTTTAATTATTACTTTATTATTATTATTGTTGTTTGGTCACTTGTAGTCTTGACATTCTTGATGAGCACAGGCTGTTTGTTGTATAGAAAGTCTCTTGCTTTGGGTCTCTTTTCTCTTGACTAGAGTTAGTCTTTGCATTTTGGTCAGGAACACTACAGAAATGATGTAGTCCTCTGTGAGCTCTGCACAGGAGGAATGCTGTCTGTTTGTCCTGTTCCTGGTGACTAACGTTGGCTTGGTTAAGATGCTGTCTCTGGCATTTGTCCACCATAGACGTTTTATTTTTCCCTTTGTCGTTGATAACGTGTTCTACAGGGAGATACTTTGAGACTCTGTAAACATCCCATCACATGTTCACTTACTAATTTTAGCATACTTCCTGGGAGGAGGAGGCAAGAGAATTGCTTGTATTTAATGAGATAAGCTATACGTGACAATGGCAGTGTCAGAATTTATGATTATAATTTTTAGAATCATGAAGGAAATAATGACTACACAGTGGCAGAAAGATTTGGCTCTAAGTTTATTACTACTGAAATTTGCTAAGTTAAGCACTCATAGATGAAGAAAAATCTAATTTACCTCACAGTTGTATTTGACAAGCTCAGTTATTTTGGGGGGAGATAAATTTGAAGCAACAGATTAGTAAGAGGGAGTGGTAAAAGGTCTGGACACAATGATAATAGTGACAGCTTCCTGGTGACTCAGAAGACAAAACTAAAAGTACCAAATAGATCTGTAAAAAGCTTGGCATTTGATGATTGTAGATTTTTGTACCTGCTTGAACAAAAAAAATTTGTGGTGAACTAAGGACATTACCAATAGAAATGGATTTATCAACTAGTAATGGACCCTGCAGTGTGGCACTACCTTGGCCGGTATATCCCAATCTGAAATTTGTCAAGGAGGATTCAGAAATTACAACTTGGTTGGGCCTACTACTTCTTTATGTGTGTGAATTTTTGTTGTTGTTAGGGCTTACTCAGGGGCAAGATTCATATATTTGAATGCATGCAAAGTTATACTCTCTGGTGGATCCCTGATTCATGTGTTCCTTGGAATAAGCACATTTCTGTTGGGTAGGAAAAACATGAAGCCAGGTTCTCAAAAATTTGCCTAGTGAGGAGGAGTTACAATAAGGAAATTCCATTTTGTAAGGCATCGTTTCCAAAAATGTGTTCCCCACTTCGCAACTCATGGAGTAAGATATTCTCTGCAAAAAAGAAGTGGAAGCACTGCGCAGGGTCCTCTTGGAAACCACAAAGTTTGTGGACATGTTAGTGACTGAGGTGTCTTTCTTAAGAAAAAGAAAAAAGAAAAGAAAACAACTTGTTTAATTTAATCTAGTGTTTCTCAAATAGAAGCGACACCCACCCCCCAATAGTCCTCAGAAGAGATGTTTATTGGCAACAACGCTTCTATAGTTACATTTTTGCTTCTAAGCCAAATAAGGTGAACTTGGTTCAGCAAACAAAAATTTTTGACTCCTTTTTTTTTTTTTTTTTTAACGTTTTAATCTGTTAACCACCTTCACTTCCCTCCCTTCCTCTTGAATTATATTTTGGCCTGGAGCCATTTTGTTCCTTCGTATAGCTCCGTTCTGACCTCTTTAAGGATTGAGTTTAACTTGTAGGGGAAACCATTGCAATGTTTTTTGGAGTGGGGGAGATAATGTGATGATTTAGGCAATGTTACGCTTATAAGATAATAATAATAATAATAATAATACAGAGCCTAAAGGAAATGTTTCATATGTCCTATGGAATAGCTTAGGAATTCTGTGAATTTAGAAAGATTTTTTTCAAACCTGTTTAATGTTAATAAGTGTTACTTGAAAGAAAATATCTTTTGCTTGATAAATTCAAGTAAGTTAGACTATTTCGTGGACTTTGACAATACTTGTCAATAAGTGGATATTTTTTTAAAGTTCTATTTGTCATCACTTTACTTTTAATTATCTAAATTATCTTAGTTACTTTTGTTTTTAATTAGTTGTAGCTCACTAATTTAGATTGTAAATTGGTACGTTTCTGTTATATAGCTGTAAGTTTGGAACAAAGTGGGTTTATTTTTGGATCCCATTCCAAGTGGGTCTAATGTACTTATTTTTCTACCTACTTACAGAGACGTCTTTAAAGGTTAAAGAGCCTCACAATGAATTTGGATTTTTAAGCCTTCATAGTAATATGTTTTAGAAAAGACAACTGTGCATGATTGTATAGCCATTCCTGTTTACTACATGCTTTCATGTGCATTTTTTCATAAGGAAGAACAGGAAGATAATGTCATCCCTGGAGTGACATAAATCCAACCCCTTCTCTACCACTTAATATAGGTGTGACTCTGGATTTGCTATTCATTCATTCAATATGTATTTATTTGTCTGATACATAATATATACTTAGCTGGGCAGTGGTCATATGTGGAAAGAGGAAACAGAATTGTTCACTTAATTTTTTTTTTTTTTTTTTTTTTGTAGAGACAGAGTTGTCTCACTTTATTGCCCTTGGTAGAGTGCTGTGCCATCACAGCTCACAGCAACCTCCAGCTTCTGGGCTTAGGCGATTCTCTTGCCTCAGCCTCCCCAGTAGCTGGGACCACAGGCGCCCACCATAACGCCCGACTATTTTTTGTTGCAGTTTGGCCGGGGCCGGGTTTGAACCCACCACCCTCGGTATATGGGGTCGGCGCCTTACTCACTGAGCCACAGGTGCCACCCTGTTCACTTAATTTTTAAAACTGTCTTCTCACCTAGTGGGTAGGTTCCTTCGTATAGCTCCGTTCTGACCTCTTTAAGGATTGAGGTGGTATATAGCAGGTGGTATATAGTAGGCTCACCTCTTGAATAGAGTGCTCAGATGCTTTTTCATATGAAATCGGCTTCTAGTAATATGAGAGGGGTTTTATAGTATTATACTTATCATATAGATGAGTTTTGTTCTTGCAAAACCATAATTTATTTTCCAAAATATGTATTTTAAACTAATAAGATCTTTATTTAGTGTCACATTTATTTTACAAAGGGTAAATGCTTATTTTAGTGATGATTTGTCATTAAAATTATGTCAAAGTGTCTTAAAATGTTGTCGAAACTGTAAACAAACTCATAACACACACAGAGCTAATTATGGATGCCATCTGTTTATTTTTACAAAGCTTTTTTTTAAGACCATGGCATTGTCTGCTTATAATAAGCTTCAAGATTATTATAATGACTAAGTCCTATCCTTCAATTAGTGTAGTTGAGGATGGGAAGATGATTCGTTTGTTCACTGACCTTTTCCTGTTTCACAGTGTATGAAATATGACATGTCATGGTAAAGAAACTATTGTGAAGTGCATTTAGAATGTATTTAATTTTTGCAAAGAAAAAATCAAAGCAGCAGATGTGGTCAAAGTTTTTAAAAACATTTTTAAAACTTAAGATTTTAGATGAAAGATTATCTGCTTTTTTCCAGTGTCTTAAGTGATGTTATTCTAACTCAAGTTTGGGGATTTATAAGTGATTGATCAAGTTTATAATGGCGTGTATCCCTGACTGTGTACCTATATGTCAGTGAGTGGTTTTGTGCATATGTATTCCATGTGTTAGTGTGGAAAGCCAGGTATTCCTGTGACAGCATCAGCCAAAGTGGTTATCAGCAGTTTGCTCACGGGGCAGCATGATCTCACCAGCTCAGTTTTGCTATTGTGCATGCTAAGCACTCCCC
This sequence comes from Nycticebus coucang, assembly GCF_027406575.1. Classification (NCBI taxonomy): domain Eukaryota; kingdom Metazoa; phylum Chordata; class Mammalia; order Primates; family Lorisidae; genus Nycticebus; species Nycticebus coucang. The sequence continues at coordinate 12,013,438 of NC_069794.1, read as the reverse complement.
AAGTCAGTCTGGAGGGAAAGCAACCTGAAGGATCCATCTGCTCCTTTCTGCTACACTGCATTGATGCAAGATTACGCTAATCTGGCTGCTTGTCAGGACAGGTTAGTGAAAGAATGCAAGTGGGTGAGACAGGGTAGACCAGCGCTTTGGAAAATCAGAAGCTGCCCCTCTAGATGCCATGTTCAGTATAGCAGAATGGGTTAATATCAGCTATGTTGAGGATTGCAGAGAAATAAACGTGGTTTTCAGTTAAGGATTAATTCCAGAATCAAAATTGTTAAACATGGTTAGACCACAAATAAACCAAAATTTTAAAACAGTTTAAAAATACCTGTCGTGATCCATGTACTATATTGTTTATTCTTTGGTTTTGTTCTCCTAGGTAGAGTGTTTTTCAGTCAAGTATAACTAACTGTTAAATAACCCCATTTTTCCTCAAAACTTTTGAAACTGTTCTTGTTTATTTGCGTTACCTTTTTCTACACCTACTGACTGGCAGGTCTTGGCCTTGCAGGTTGAGCATCCTGTCACAGAATGCATTACTGGCCTGGACTTAGTCCAAGAAATGATCCGTGTTGCTAAGGGTTACCCTCTCAGGCACAAACAAGCTGATATTCCCATCAACGGCTGGGCAGTTGAATGTCGGGTTTATGCTGAGGTAAAATGAATGGTGTTGGGAGGAAGGATAGTGGCTGTGTCCAGAGTCATGAGACCTGGTATAGCTAGACAATGAGGTAAAGTTAGGGGTTTATATCTTGTGTCAAGTATTTGATTATATAATCTGTAATTAAACCAGAACATATACTAGGTAATTTTGGTATAATTTGAAATAGTTTTAAAGAAATGGGTTTAATTAATTCTCTTATATTTCTGGGAGGAGAAATAGCTATCAATCTGTTATGAGGCAATAAAGCGTTAGTTAAATATTCTTGAGCTTGAACAGACCACAGTTTCTGTTTTGTTTGCTTTTTCTTTTCAAACTATATTAGCAAGAAATAGCATTTATTTCTGTGGGTGTTTTTAAGCACCTGTGTTGGGTACACGTTAGCTGTTGATTTGATATTTACTTAAATTTTTTCCCAACAGGTAAAAAAAATTGTCCTTTACGATTATATAGAAGTAACATTGTAAATCATAAAGCTTTTGGTAAAATATGTACTCAATTCAGAATTTTTATTATGGACTTTACTCATAAACTCTCTCAGATCAATACTCATGTTATAAATCAGGTCAATATCTAAAAATGCCTTTTTCAAATGATTAAAACAAAAATGAAGGTAACATTTATACTATCTTTTACTTTCAGCCATCAAAGATATCTGTCAAAAAAATCAGTGTCTATTTTTACAAACACTGACAGTTCTAGATCTTTTTTAAGTAGCTTGAATGCATGTTTTGGCATGGTCGTATTGCTCTTGTTTTTTATTAATGTTTTAAGTGGTATTCCTTTCTTACTATGACACTAGACACATCTATTCTGATGATCTAAGATATTTACTATGAAGTGCATATCTAGTAAGCAGCACATGCAAGGTTTCTTTTCAGGTCTTTATTTGAAGAACACAAATTCTCAGGTTTTACCATATGTGAGCTGTTTTGAGAAGTAAGAAAAACAAATATCTCTAGTGTACCACATTTGTTGTTCCGAACTTGAGTATGTTTTGATGTAGGGTCTAGGTTATTTTATTTTTGCCCAAGGCATTCTAAGAAGCTGTATAAAAAGTTGGAATTTTACCAATTTCAATAAAGTATGATCAAGGTCAGGCTAAATTCTGCTTACAGTTCTGTTTGATTTTTAAGTACACTTCTAAGTTGTGTAGAGTATAAGACAATAATATTCTGAAATTTGTGATTTGGTAAATACCGAATGTTGAAAATACATCTATAAATGCTTTTTCATTGTATAAATATTTAACCTTACTTGTGCTGATTTATATTTCAAAGACTGTGTTTCCTTTCCTTTGAACTTTCAGGACCCCTACAAGTCTTTTGGTTTACCATCTATTGGGAGACTGTCTCAGTACCAAGAACCATTACATCTACCTGGTGTAAGTCATTAAGCTGTAATACCAGCTGAGGGGGTAAAATCTTGATTTATGTTATACTTTTATGCTAAAGTATGTCAATACCAAAGGGTGTAAATTGAAGGACAAGTAAAATTCATGGGGAATCACACAGTTTTGTGTTTAAATAATTTTTTTATGGCTGTTCAGGAATGTCAGAATTCACTTTACAAGGAAAGTCTAGAAGAAATATCTGCTGATATTAATGGTAGTTTACAATTTTCCCAATTCTTTCAAAAATTATAATCAACATGGTCATGCATCTTAAGAATGGGAAATGACTTTCGTGTTAATCTTTTCAATAAATCTAATCTAGTTCCTCTGTATCATGTCAAGGAATACAAGCACAAAATCGGCTTGTTAGTAGAATGAGATGCACTTTGTTTTCCTTAGTCCGTTTCAATCAAGTGTCTCAGACTTTAAGAAGTACATATTATTTATATTAGTTTAAAAAAGTAATCACTATCCCCTGCATTGCACAGTTCTTTTGTATTCAGTAGCTGTTCTTTAAATAGTTTTTGTTGGATAAAAAGAACAAGGACATACCCTTTCTCTTAATCAAGGTAATAAGTGCTTATCTCTGTGACATTATGTTAGCTCGTGGGTGACAAGGCTTTACCATCTGTGAATATGATTATTCAGTTTGATTACTGGCATGAAGATGGTGAAAGATTACAGGAAGAATTCTAAATTTGAAGATGTTATTGGGTATATGATTTATTTCACTTTTTAAATTGTTTTTACCCATGTGCTTTCCAAAGGGACTTGACCCTTTCTAGGCTTGGAGACTCCATGCTGTGTTCAAAGCCCAAAGGCAGAAAAAAAAATTGTAAAGATTTAACAGGCATTATGTGACATTAAATAGCAGATGAGAAAACAAGTATCATAGGGACATACCTAAACACTTTTTTAATCAAAGAAAAAATATTAAATAAGAATTTGTAATGATTACTCTAGTTGCTAGAAGTTTTCACCATGTTGTAATAGCTAACAGTATGTCAAACATTTTGCCCTCACAAGTTTTTGCAATTTGCAATTTTCAAACGTGAGACCTGTTGAAAGCACAAGTGATAATGGACAAACTATACCCCCTACAGTCTTTGTCCCACCAAATCTTTCTTCAATTAATGCTGCAGCAGGAGTTTTATGTAATAACATTTGCAGTTGTGAGCCATCCATAGAAAGAAAAAACAATTAAAATGCCTTAAATGTTCTGCTTACTGCTGTTATTTGCTTGTGTGAATGTTGCATGTCAGCTAAATGGACCAAGGACTAGATGAAGTGATTGGGTGCAGGAGAGTGCACACTAAGCTTTGTCTATCATTATTGCTGGGAGCGATCAAATTGATGTCAGCAGGACAGTAGATGCGTTGACAGCTGTAATTATGTATCTCCATGGTGATCACTTTTGGCCTGTCATGGAGGCCCACGAGTCCCCTCCCTTGGAAGCATTTAATCAGATTGGGCTGTCACTTGTCAGGTAGACATGGCGGGCTGGGAGTTGTGCTGAGGGGGAGAGGTGAATTGAGAATGAAGGGCGGGAGATGCCCGAGTTTCACAGGGCCCACTGTGGTACTGAAGAGGGAAATTTTAATTATGCTGGAGGTTTCTGAGCAGTGGTTTGAGAATCTCATACAGAGGTGCTTGGGTGTTTTGTTGCGATTTTTATTATTTGTTTTTCCTTCTTGCCTTATTAAAACTCAATCAGTTTACCTTAGGAAATCATTTTTGGCTGTTACCTTTTTTGATCACAAGAAATATACTTAAGAGTTAACTTATGGTTCATACTGTCCATGTGCTTCTTTGTGCCTGGAATTTATTTATATGACAAAGATGAAGCTCTTCTTTATGATCTTTGATCACCACAGTTTGTAAATTTGTTTTCAGGGCACAATTTTGTTCTATTCAGGAATTTGGTTCCAACTACATTCAACTTTGTTACAAAGATATATGGTGATATACATATGTATATAATATATTACATTATATATATAATGCATTATTACATTATATATATGTAATGCATAGATATATCTTGATTTTTTACCCTGTAGATTTTTAAATTAAAATGACATACCTTCTGTCATTGTAATTTTAGTTAATAACAAAGACACAGTTACATTTAGAAGCCCTAGGTAACTTAACTTTTAGGATGGTATTATTCAAGGTAACTGAAATTTTAAGAACTACAGAAGGTAATATTCTTATTGTCCATTTTATTTACTAGTAGACTGAACATCACAGGTCCTCACTAACTTTGTAGCAATTTATGTAGCAGATGATAGAATATTTTTAATATCAAAAGTCTTAGAACTTGTACCAATCTCTAAACATAGCTTTAGCAAGCATGCTATGGTTTTAAAGATGTAAGGTTGGTAAAATTAGCTCTTTAACTTTTTGGTACTAAATTAAGAAAGCTCACAGGTATCTTTTCTGGTATGTAACCTGATTGTCATTTGCTGTTTTGGGGCTATTTAAATGTGGGGAAAAGGTAGATTGTGGTTGTATTGCTTTTAAAGCTTCTCCATTCTTTTTTTCCTAGTTTTTAATCAATACTGTGCATTTCATAGAACTTAAGTTTATATCCTGAAGTATGTTTTAAATAAACATAAAGCCACCATAATTTGTAACGGTGGTGAATGACTTTCATTTAAAATTAACATTTTTGTATATAAATATGAATACAAATATCCATTTCTTTTTGCTTGCAAATACAGAAATAAAAGCCTTCCATGTATGTTATAATGTTACTTTTTACAATGTTACAAAGAAAATAATAGTAGTGTAATTCTTTTTTTCTTTTTTTATGAGAATGAAACTATGGCCTAACTTGGATGTCACCATATAATAAAGCCATCATCGGACCCTCATGTGGATATCCTAGACAAGAGGTTTTACATGTGGTCCCTTGATAATTGCCTAAATTAAAATATTAAAGGCCTAACAGCCACTGTGTTGACCTTTTCTCTGCCTTGCTGCAGACAGATGAGCTGCTGTTTATTAGGAAGGCTTCTTCCCACAGGTGGAGAGCTACGTGGGCGTATCCCCTTTTCTTCCCACCCCTTGGAATTGTTGGGCATCAGAGTCCTGCTGTTCTAGCAGCTTCATTTCAGTTCCTCTATCCTCAAGATCCCTAGGATATGCCTGACCGTCTTAACTATTTTGATTAGCTTTTAAATACTTCAGATTCCAAAACTTGGACAGGATAATTTAATAAATATTCTGTCCTTGGCAGCTGCTCATTTGAAAAGTTTTACATGGCTAACCTCCGTGCCTTACTGCTGGTATCAAACTGGGAGATGAAAACAAGAATCAGCAATGTACTAACTAACTTGCTGGCTGGTTAACAGCAATCAGGCTCTTCAAAAGAATATTTTGAACTTGTGCTATTTCTCCCCCCATGAAAATCTCAAAATCAGAACTCTAATTAGGGGTGTGTCCTTACAAAGCAAAGCCGTGGAAAAAGCTGTATAAACATTAAAGCCTTGGGGGACTAACAGTAACAGAAAACAGTGTTTTACAGTTGAGGGGGTGAGGCAAAAAAGGAAAGTGTTAGAGACATGAAAGACCCAGGCCAGCATTCCTATGGGGCTGAGGAGTGGGCTAGACCAGGACCTCACTTGTGCTCTCGGAGGGTCCAGGGCGAGTGAGACAGCAGGGGCCTTGTCCTTGCTTTGCTGCAGCTGGAAGGCACCGTCTGAGAGCCACAGACGTATCCTGGGAGCAGGGCTGCAGAAAGTGGATGTTTTTATTTTATTTTATTTATTTATTTTTTTAATGTTTCCCAGTTTCATCGGTTAGTGGCAGAACAAAAAGCACATGTTGCATCTTAACAGATGAAGACCATTCGTCTCTATGTACTTTTAGGTTATTTTACTGATTGTCAAAATCTGAAATGTTATTTGAGATTGAAATTGCTCTATGCAGTTTTTACTGTGGACATTGAATTTGTGATTTTAAAAAAAAAGTCTGCACAATACAAGTTACTCTTGTTTTCTTCTTTCTTTCTCTTAGGTCCGGGTTGACAGTGGCATCCAGCCAGGAAGTGATATTAGCATTTATTATGATCCTATGATTTCAAAGGTTAGTCGGATTTCTTAATGGATTCTTTCAGTTTTCTTCTGAACAGACAGTGTACATATTTAAAAAGGCTAAACTCGGGCCTTTATCTCAATCGTATGTATTATAATCAAACAAGTGAATATGCACTGATGCAAATGGGAAAGCAGAGCAAATTTTTTTCTTGAGAGGGAAAATCCAACATCATGTTACTTGGCAATATTCCTTCCTTCCCAGTCAAATCATAGCTGCGCACACACGTATCCACCACACACGATGATAATAATGATAAACATTTAACCAACAGCGCCAACTCAACTTACTGTAATGAGAAGGAATTAAGTTCCTTTTTGGCCATTACTGAAAATTGTCTGAAATGACAGGTAATACCAAGATTTTGCGGGTGATAGGCAGTGTTTGTTAGGATACTTTTGACCTTTTCTTTTTTTCCTTTTTTTGGGGGACAAAGTCTCTAGCTGTTGCCCTGGGTAGAGTCCCATGGCATCACAGCTCACAGCAATGTCAAACTCTTGGACTTAAGCGATTCTCTTGCCCCAGTCTCCCAAGTAGCTGGGACTACAGGCACTTGCACACAATGCCTGGCTATTTTTTGGTTGTAGTTGTCTTTGTTGTTTGGCAGCCCCGGGCTGGATTTGAACCTGCCAACTCCAGTGTATGTGGCTGGCATCCTAGCTGCTGAGCTACAGGCGCTGAGCCTACTTTTGACCTTTTCAAGTTTTATCCAGTACTAAAGCTAAGTTTCATGTAAAAGATGTGTTTTGCCCACCTGTCTTTTGTGAAATTTGACTTCCAAAATAAATTAACAATTCTACCTAAATATTTAGATCTTTAAAAGCTTTAAGACTTGGGGCGCTGGCCCCATATCCCCAGGTGGCAGGTTTGAACCCAGCCCTGGCCAAACTGCAACAAAAAATAGCTGGGTGTTGTGGTGGGCACCTATACTCGGGAGGCTGAGGCAAGCGGATCGCCTAAGCCCAAGAGTTGGAGGGTGCTGTGAGCTGTGACACCACAGCACACCAGCACTCTACCGAGGGCGACAAAATGAAACTGTTTCATTTTTAAGACCTTATAAAATGTAAAATACTGGGTAGTTAAAACTTTTAATTTTATTTAGAAAATCCCATGTTCTCCGAAATGTTAGACATGTTGTTAGGAATGATTTGTTTATAAGTCCCATTTCTCAAGATAATTTTCCCCAACTATACTTTTTCATCTAGTTGCAGTAAACAAACCATTTTTATCTTTCTTTTTTACTTAAGTTTTTGCTCTAATATTGTTAAATTTTAGATCTTTTGTCTATTAGAGAAACATTTAATTTAAAAATTAAAATACATAAACATTATAGACTTACTTTTAAATGTATCGGATTTTATTTTTATATTAATGTATTTCTGTTCATAAAAATGGCCCACACATTAATTTTCAAATTGCTTAAAAGAGCTAGTAAAATATGCTAAAATAATTGCAATCTACAGATTGACTAATATAACCATCAGAAAAATCTTCAGTGAATAAATTACATTTTATTGCTAAATTTTATGTGATACATATAAACGGGCACTAAATCAAATAAGATGGGAAGACCTTTCTGTTTTTCTACTAGAGTATCTTTTGTTTCTGGGCTATGTGATGTATAAAACTATGAATAATTCTTAAGGTAGTTTTTTCTCCTACTTTTATATTTAAAATTTTACTCTTTTTGTTATGAAAGTGTAAGCTACATAGTGTATCAAATTTGGAAACCATAGAAAATTGGAAACGAAACAAAACCTAACCCTCATTATCTTAGATGTTCACATTTTCTCTCAAATTTCACTTTTTTTGAGACAAGGTCTTTTTTGTCCTGGAGTAAAGCGCCATCATCATAGCTCACGGCTGCAACCTCCAAATCATGGACTCAAGGGAGCCTCCTGCCTCAGCCTCCTAAGTAGCTAGGGCTACAGATGTGCACCACCACGCCTGCTAATGTAAAAAAGTTTCTTTTTGTAGAGATGGTATCTTGGCTTTTGTCTAGTCTCGTCCTGAATTCCTAAACTCAAGGGATCCTCCTTCCTCAGCCTCTCAATGTGCTGGGATTATAGATAGGAGCCATGCTGCTCAGACTTGTTTTGTTATATTTCCTTTTAAATTTTTTCTATGCTTGTTTTTGTTACTTTTTTTTTTTTTTGGTCAAATTACTCCTTATAATGGCAATGAAATATAGGTGAAAGTCTGACCTTGTTTGATTCTAATATTTATATACTCAAAAAAAACTTGACATATTTTATGTTTAAAAACTAAGCCACTGTGGTTATAATTGGGTTATAGTTTTCATATGAAAGCTATAAGTTAGTTTCATAGTAGGGCTGAGTATATTGGATACTTTTTTTCCATTCTTGAGATATTTTGCTAAGAAGAATATGTTCCAGCTCCATCCATGAGAACATGAAAGCCGTAAAGTCTCCATCTTTCTTTAAGGCTGCATAATATTCCATGGTGTACATGTACCAGAATTTATTAATCCATTCGTGGGTTGATGGGGAAAGGGAGGGGAGAGGGGAGGATGGGTGGAAGAAGGGTGATTGGTGGGACCGCACCTACGGTGCATCTTACAAGGGTACATGTGAAACTTAGTAAATGTAGAATATAAATGTCTTAACACAATAAGAAAATGCCAGGAAGGCTGTGTTAATCAGATGGATGAAAATATTTCAAATTGTATATAAAACCAGTGTATGGTGCCCCATGATTGCATTAATGTATACAGCTATGATTTAATTAAAAAAAAAAAAACTAAGCCACTGTGAAATTTGAAAAGATATTTTGGGAAATCTGTTAGGACATGTTCTAGTTTTTACTGGGCTGTGTCATTTAGCATATACACGTATGTATGCTTGCTTTCAGCTAATCACATATGGCTGTGATAGGACTGAAGCACTGAAGAGGATGGAAGATGCGCTGGACAACTATGTTATTCGAGGTAAAAGCAGACACTTCCCATCCTCATCTGTTTTACTATGGCATCCAGTTCCGGGAAACAACCTGAGGTTTACTAATGAGAGAATTACACGGAACACTTGCCTATCATGTGTTTAAATAGAAAGAAGAAAAGCTTGAATTAATTAAATGGACAAAGTATAGGTGTTTTATTTTACTTAGCAGTCCTAAACTTTACATACACATCTTTAGTTATTTAATTAAACTTACGATTTATTATCTTTCCTAGACCAGCGTCTAGTTCTTTTTTTTTTTTTTTTTTTTTTTGAAAGAGCATCTCACTCTGTTACCCTGGGTAGAGTGCCTTGGCATTATAGCTCACAGCAACCTCAAACTCCTGGGCTCAAGTGATGCTTCTGCGTCAGCCTCCTGAGTACCTAGGAGTGCAGGTGCCACCACGCCTGGCTAATTTTTCTATTTTTCGTAGAGACAGGGTCTTGCTTTTGCTCAGCCTGGTCTTGAGCTCCTGATCTCAAGCAATCCACCCTCCTCGGTCTCCAGAATGCTAGGATTACAGGAGTACCTAGTATTTTGTAGGTATATATTAAACGTTAGGTGAGAGCCTGCAAAATAAAGAACTGTTGGCCGATGTGCTGTTTGGTGGTGATTTTGCTGTGTTATTGTTCGTAGTTTGTTTTGTTCATTTGTTGTTTTGAAGTGGAAAACTTGAAAATGTATGGTGATATAAAGCATAGCAACACACATTTCACTAATTTGGGGGTAGAGGGAACAGCTGTTTGCTTCTCTGATTAAAGCTAATTATAGACTGTTTTCTAGGAAATGCAATTGTTACCTCACGTACAGATCTGATACTTTTAATGCCTAATAAAATGTGATTCTATAAACCTTTAGAATATAGGGTGATAACTGAATTAGGAGTAGCAGTGACAATTAAATAATGAAAGCAAAGTTATACTTACTGCTTTAGGGAATAAATTATATTCTAAATTTTATTAGCAACTTTCTATTAGTAATAAAAAGATTACTTTAGCTCAACATAAATTATCATAAAATAATGGACTTTAATATCAAATTTAATGTTTAAAATGTAAGTTCTCTTTGAGTTCTGAACAGTGCAGGTGTGGGAACATTCCCTAGGGAAGCCTGGCTGCTGTATGGTTCTGCTCCCTTGTGGCTCACTAGGTGGAACAGTGGGCCTGGGAGGCTAGATTTGGACGCTAAAGGATAGAACAGTGGAGGAGTGGGATGGCACAGACCTCTTCAAGACCACATTGAGCTTTCTGCAAATTTCAAAAGGCCTCTCTTTGAGTGGACACACGTTTTAGCTCCTTGGCTGATAGACTAGAGCTTTGTGTGAAATAAAAAAAGTGCTCTGTTTTCAGGGCACTTCCTATCTGCTCCGGGGCAGGAAGCCCACTTAGCCATGGAGCGCATTGAAGGCTTGCTTTGGCCTTCTTGGCCGAACTTTTGTTCAGTGAGCAGTTTGTATAACTGTACAGTAGTGGTCAGGGTCACTCAGTGAGAATTTCTGTACATCACCTTTCCCTGCTTGTTTTCATCTAATGACAGTTATGTCAAGTAATCCACACTTTTATTCATCCTGTGTTAGACCAGGAGAAATTTCCCCCCTCCCTTCCCTTTTAGCATTACCCTCTTTTCTTTCCATTTGTTAGCTAACACGGGGTAGTGATTCTGTTTATAATCTCACGCAGTAGTGATTCTTCCCAGTCCACTAAAGGAAACCTAGGTATAATTTTTTTAAAACTCAGCAAATCATTATCCAGAGCATCTAAAAATTTGAAAAATTCCCTTCACATTGTTTCTAGTTTATTTTCTATTCCTTTTTTAGCCTTGAGAATGGATATTTACTGGTTTTATAGCTTTCCTATTTCTGATGTTTTAAGTAGCAAATATAAATTTTCTTGATACATTCGTTGTACTAAATATAGGCCTGGAAGATTCTGTTTTCTTACAGAAATAACTTTACCCCAAACCTCACTTTAGGTGCATGGTTGGAACACATGTCTGGTTTGGATGTTTATCTCTGCGGGTTTAACACACATACACAAACAGGTTACTTAGGAGGATTATTCCTGGAGGACTTTAAAGTATTTGCAAGCATATTTATGGGGTTTTTCACCTTGTATCTTTTTCATGGTGGTTGTTAAGTTATTTGATTTTGGGTTAATTTAGGTTTTACTTTAATAAGCTTGAAATATCATGAGTTTGAGATGTTGAGTGGGAGTATTTTGTCAGATCACATCTCTACTAAACTTTGATATAGTATAAAATAATAGCATGGCATCTGGACAGTTTGTCAAAATATTAGTATTGGTCCCATCTAGAAGCTATTCTTTTATTCTCGCTTTGAAAGGAATATCCTTTCATATTTACAGAACATACTTTCGGGTGTTATACTTAAATAAGCATGTTTTCCACTAGTTTAGTTACTGTATTTTAAATTTAGGTTCATCAGTTACTGTATTTTTTTAAGTGACTCAAATACAAGTAGGCTTGCCATTATTCTCTTAACTGTATATGTACCAAATGTAAAAAAACAATGATTTTCATTGTGCAGATAGATTTTTCCAGGCTTAATCTGAAATTCTGGCTTTGAGTTGTTGCAATCTAATAGAAAGAAACCAGACAGACCTGGATTCATATCTTCTCCTGACACCATTCAGTAATTATGTGATTTATATCTAATTACTTTCTCTGTCTGAATCTCATATCCCACATTTTAACAATAGGGTGATAGTTTCCGCCTTACAAATTAGTGGTGATGATTAAACGAGATTAGGTATACGTTACGTATAAAGGGCATGGCATTATACTGGCCTATTTAGTTCTCTTCTTCTTTTCTCCCTCTTTCATTATCATTATAAAACCACATCTTAAATAATCCTATTTTGTAATCACATTACCTATTATTGGTGTGAAATTTATGAAGCCATACATAAATAATACTGAAAGCCCATTTTAGGACATTTCCAGCACTGAGCTTTCATTGCATTCTACTCCAGCACTTCTCCAGAGTATTTGTCAGTACTGCAATAAAGTATTAATTGGGTAATTAATTTAAAATATTGGGTTATCACATAATAATGTGAGTTGCCAGGCATGGGGGCACTGATGGCCTTTATCTCGTTTGCTTGTATATTATGGATGTTTAACTGGGTCTGACACATGGTAGGTGATTAGTAAATGTTTGTTGAATGTATGAGTAATTTCCTATCCCTGATTTCAAGGAGTTTTTAGTGTACCTAGTATGAGAAAAACATGAACAGAGAAGTATCATATAACTTTGTAGTTGCCGTAACAGTAGGGTGAAAAAATACAGTGGGAGTTTAAGGAGGTGGGTAGTGAATCTTTCTTTTCTCATTTCTCCCTTTTGGTCCTTTGAAAGGAGTGTGAATACTGATTCAGGACTCATAGGTGACTTTTAAGAGTACCTCACTTTGTGCTGCCTTCAAATGACCTGCAGAGTGACAGCAGTTTTAAAAAGACTTATCCTGTAGGTGAAATAAAGGGGATGGGACACTCGGGCATCTTTGGGGTGTGACTTGCTGTGGTCTTATGGGGAAATAATCCGGCATTAGATGTTAAAAATAAAAGTATATACTTTTGGACTCAGCTGTTCATTTTTTGGGAATCTTTTCTATAGAGTTACAGACTGAATTGTGAGATGATGTTCACCAGGACGTTTGCAACATCATTGTTTGCAGCAGCCAAAATGCTGGCCAACCAGTGTCCACTAAATAGATGAATGATTGAGTAAATTACAGTGCATTTTTAGTATAAAACACTATGCAGCTGTGATGTGATAGTGTGTGCATATATGTATTGTTAAAGTAGAAAGCAATTTGCAGAATAATCTGTAAATCACCTTTCCATCCTGAAATATTTTTAATTATGTTTGGATGAGCACATAGAAATGTGTGAGTGTATACACATCAATTTTTTTTTTTTCGTCTCAAAGGCTTATCAAATAGAGGTTTTTATTGATACATTCGTATATATATATATTTTTGCAGTTTTTGGCTGGGGCTGGGTTTAAACCCACCACCTCTGGTATACAGGGACGACGCCCTACTCCCTTCAGCCACAGGCTCCGCCCTCCCCTATACTTTTTATTTTCAAACCTAGAGAGAAGGTGAATGAACAGTATAATGCACACCTGTGTTCTTTTCACCCAGATTAATTAATGACTTAACTTTTCAACATTTGCTTTGTTTCCCCATTTCTCCCTTTCTCTCCCTTTTCCTCCTCCTCTCTCGTATCCTCCTCCTATTCTCTCCTTTCTGAGGTTTTATTTTTTTGTCCATTTGAAGCAGAGTTGCAAACAACATGACATATCACTCGTAAATACTTCACCATGCATCTTAAGCAGAAGGTCATGTTCCCATTAAACCACAATGTCATTATCACACCGAAGAAAATTAATAGCAATCTGATGTTATTATCCATATTCAGGTCTCCTAGTTATCCTTCCAGGTGTCTTTTAGGTTTTTTTTTTTTTTTTAACCTCTTCCATGGTCTAAAGTTTATACGTTTGGTTCTGTCTCTTTATTATCTAGCCCTCTTTTATATTTCCTTTCATTGATTTTTAGAAGAGTCTGGGTAGTTGCTATGTAGAATGTGCCACATTCTAGATTGCAGGCATCAGGTTGGTCTAGTTGAAGGCACCCGGGAAGTGACTTGTGGTTGGAAAGCAGTATTCTTTGTTGGTTTTGAGTATAGTGCAGTTATTGAAATTAGAAGATTTCAGCATGTGACAGTGAGACTAGATTATTGAAGATAGATCCCGGCTCTGCGCCCATAGCACAGTGGTTGTGGTGCCAGCCACCTATACTGAGGGTGGCAGGTTTGAACCCAGCCCAGGCCAGCTAAACAACTGCAACAACAACAATAAAAAACTAGCTGGGCATTGTGGCCTGTGTCTGTCATCCTAGCTACTTGGGAAGTGAGGCAAGAGAATTGCATAAGCCCAGGAGTTTGAGGTTGCTGTGAGCTGTGACGCCACAGCACTCTACCAAGAGTGACATAGTGAGACTCTGTTTCAAAAAAAAAAAAAAAAATGAAGAAGAAGATGATGAGATCCAAAACATTGAGAGCTGAGGATGTTGCCTGGGCCATCCTTCCAGGGGACAACATGAGTTAGGATTGGAAGAAAGAGACTGCGGGTCGGGTAGCAATTCTTCAGTGAATACGGGCTTGTGACACGGATGTGAATTAATGACAGTGAGCCTCAAGGTGATGCAAGTTTCTCCAAGGATTAAAAGAGGTGATGTTGTGGAAGTGGCACTGGATTGCAGGGAAGTATTTGAGGGCTGCTGGAGAAGTCTTGGGGGCCTTGAGGCCCTTGAGGCTTTTAGGTGAGGTGAGGAGGTGGATGGATGATACCCAACACACTGAAACCTGACTAATCATGGAGCAGCACCTCAGAAGATGGTGTAGAATGGCTTGGAAAAGTGGGAGGAGTAATTCTGGGAAGTGGGCGTAGCTGAGGGTTCAGGTTAAGGGTGACCAGAGAAGCCCCTTCTTCTTGGCATGTATACTGAGTTCCTGACATATCCTGTGGAAAGTGGCTTCAAAGGCATTCTGAGAGGGCTTCCTCCATCCACTTCATCTAAATAGGAAGAAATGATTATCACAAATGGAAAATTTTTTTTCTCTTCTTTCTCACTTTCTCAACTATTCTGAGACGAACTGTGTAGCACTCCCTGCCCTCTCCAACCCAGAGTACCCAGTTCACTGCAGATAACCACAAGGTGTCCTACAGCTGAGGTCAGTTCACTTCTATGTATCTACGTAGAGTTAGACCCACAGATTGAGGCTCAGTCCCTTAAGAGTGCCGCCACTTTAGGTGCCAGTCAAAAGTCCAGGCTGCCCCTCCACTTCTGACTCGCTGGCTGTGCAATGGGGATTCCCACGTCCCCTTCCTCAGGCTTGACAATGTGTGATAATGGCTCACAGAACTCAGGGTAACACTTTGCTTTCTATTACTGGTTTAAAGGTTCCAGCTTACTTATAGCCACATGGAAGAGATACACAGGGCAAGGTGTCAGGGAGGGGTACAGAGCTCCCCACACCCAGACCCTCTCCAGGTATGCCACCCTCCCAAACATCTCTCTGAACCCTGTGGTGTAGGGCTTTTATGGAGGCCTCATTAGGCAGGCATGACCGATTCTAGCATGGACCATTGTGATTAAATCTTCCTCAGCCTCTCTTATCCTAGAGGTGGGGGTGAGGCTAAAGTTCAAACCCTCTAATCTCCGGTTGGTTCCTCTGGCAATTAGCTCCCATCCTCATTAGCATAACCTCAGGTTTGTCTCAAGGGAGCTTATTGTGATGAACAAAAGACTCACTCCTCGCAAGGAAATTTCAAGGGTTTTAGGAGCTCGATTCCAGGAACTAGGACAAAGACCAAATATATATTTCTTTTTTTTTTAATTTTGAGACAGAATCTATGTTGCCCTCAGTAGAGTGCTGTGGTGTCACAGCTCACAGCAACCTCAAACTCTTGGGCTTAAGCAGTTCTCTTGCCTGAGCCTCCCAAGTAGCGCTGGGCCACAATGCCGGCTGGTTTTTTGTTGTAGTTGTTATTCTTGTTTTTAGCAGGCCTGGGCCAGGTTTGACCCGCCAGCCTGGTGTATGTGGCTGGTGCCCTAACCAATGAACCATATATTTCTTATGCCACAATATCATGGTGTTCTTGCTGCTTAAAACCCTTTAATATCTTCCCATTGCCTTTGTTTGATTTTTGCAGTTTTTGGCTGGGGCTGGGTTTGAACCCACCACCTCCGGCATATGGGGCCAGTGCCCTACTCCTTTGAGCCACTGGTGCTGCCCTACCCATTGCCTTTTTATGGCCTGCGGAGCCCAGAATAGCCTCTCTGGACTCATGTATACTCCTTCCTTTCCTGCCCTCTTTTTTCCTACTTCACTGCTGTTTTCATTTCTGGAACGGCACCATCATCTACCCATCTACTTCATGAGTGATCCACAGTCTGTGTCATGGTGAAGGTGATGGGGGCAGGGAACAAGGTAAATGGGGGCGAACAGGAACAGGTAAGACTTCTTTGATAGGGCCAGGTGCTGTGGCTCACACCTATAATCCCAGTTCTCTGGGAGGCCGGGTGGATTACCTGAGCTCATAGGTTCCCTGAGACCAGCCTTAGCAAGAGCAAGACCCCCATCTCTAAAAAAAAAATAGCTGGGCATTGTGGTGGGCACCTGTAGTCCCTTATGTGTGAGGCTAAGGCAAGAGAATCGCTTAAGCCCCAGATTTGGAGGTTGCTGTGAGCTATGACACCATGGCACTCTACTGAGGGTGACAAAGTAAGATTCTGTCTCAAAAAAAAAAAGACTTCTTTGATTGTATATTTTTATATGATTCTTTTAGATTCATGTTAATGTTTATAAATAAAATCATTAATGTTGGCGCTCAAAATGATATACACACAGAAACAAATGGACAGGACTGTTGCGTAGTCTAGATGAATAATCATGCTGAAGGAAAGAGGAAAAAATAAAACTCAGGTAATGTTTAATAGTATTTTTACTGTGTACCCTCAGGTCCAAGACAAAAATATATATAAACAAAAATTAAACTCTAGTTAGTAGGTTTGTTTTTCATAGTTCATGGGTTAGCAGTTCTCAAGCCAGTTTATGTATATTTTGGTATCGAGGAAATAAATACATATATTTTGAATATTAATGACCAAATTTCTCATTGTGAAGGCAGTTATAGATATGAGAATGGACCAGGGAAGATTTAATCTTGTGGTGCTGGATTGAGATCAGAGGCATTAGTGTGACCTCATGAATTTTAACTTTGACTGGTAGGTACATAAGTACATGTTCGCGTCTGTGCATGGCGCCCATGATCTGTGGCTAAGAGTTTCTCAACTTTGGCCCTGTTGACATTTTGGAACTCCCTTTGTTGTTGGGAGTGCTGCGCTGTGCAGTGTAGAATGTTTATTGCCAGCCTTGTTCTCCAACCACTAAATGACAGTCCTGTCTCCTCACTGTGATGACCAAGCATCTCCAGGCTTTGACATACAGCCCTAAGGGGACAGATCCCCATTGAGGGAGATTGTTGCTCTGCTGAGTTCATACTAGCATTGACGCCCATAGTTTGAGCACACCAAGCACCCAGATGTTGTTTTCTAAATACAACATTGTCGTGTAAATGAACTAAGGCTCTGTGATAAAATAGTTCATTTTAGGAAGAGCCCAAGATGAACCCTAAACACAAGATGTTTAAGTAAGCAAATGCTAAAAAATGATGATTTGTTAAAAAGACACAGCCAGCTTGAAGGGATTCTCACTGTCCAAATTTGGGAAACCATCAGCAAGAAAATAAATCATACTAGTAAGGAGTATAATCTATGGAATGTCATAAGAGTTCATGAGCTAATGGGGACATAAACACACTGGTCAGATAAATGGGAGGGAAGGCACAGCTCTTCCTTACAGTAGGGTTTTTTACTAATAAATATAGAAAATCACCATTCCTTACAGTAGATTTTTAACTAATAAATTTAGAAAAGCACCATTTGGTAAACACCATGTTGTTCAGGTAAGAATCACCATTGGTACAAAAATTAGTGGATGAAAATATGTGAAACAGACATTGGTGTAGTTTCCTAATATATCCACACAAGCTATTTACTGATTATAATGGGAAAACAGGTGCTGTCACAAAAGAGAAATTGGGCAATTTACTGAGGTGATCAAAATTAACCTCACCCACTGCTAAGGGGACAAATCAGCACCAGGTCCCTCTTGATAGACTGTTGTGAGAAGAACACAACATCAATTCAGATAGTCTTGCCAAAAAATGCACAACCTGAATATAATCATGAGGGAACAGACAAACCGAATTAAAAGACAGTCTACAAAATAAATGGCCCTACTCTTCAAATGTGTCAAGGTCAAGAAATACAAAGAAAAGTTGAGCAACTTCTCTAGATCAAAGGAAGCTAAAGACACATGACAACTAAATGCAATGTGTGATCCTGGGTTAGATCCTGGACCAGAAAAACATGTTTTTCTTTTGTAGTAAAGGTCATAAGTGGGACAGTCAGTAAAACTTGAATAACGTCTGTAGATTAGATAATGATAATGTTATCAGCGTTGTACTTTTCTGATTTGGGTTCTTGTACTGTGATTACATAAGTAATTTACCTTGTTTCTAGGAAATATACACTGAAGTATTTACAGGTAAAATGGGATCTTGTCTGCAACCTACACTCAAATGTTTAAGAAAGAAAATTATGTATATGTATGGATACATAGAAAATTAGCAGATAAATGTAGTAAGATGTTATCATTAGGAGAAGGTGGATAAAAAATATACTGTAACTCTCTGTACTATTTAAAATTTTTTTTTGATAGTATTCCAAAATAAATTTTAAAAATAGGGAAGAGGAAACCCTCTCCACCTCCACTAACATTTGAGGAATAAAAAACAGAGCAGCACTTGAGATTTTTCCTTAAATATTATTCATCTGGCTAATTCTGAAGGTAGACAGGTTAAAAACTTGCTTTAGAAAGAGCAGGAAAGGAATGACAAGTTAATGTCTTGTATGGTGAAAGCTTAATTGTTCAAATGTAAATATTTTTGTCCTGAACTGATTGTGAGCTTTTGTTAGGTAGAGAAACTTTAGAGCAAAAATGTAATTTGGATAAAGTTAATTTCTAAGTCCTCATGAAATAAGCAGTGCTTCTTGTCCTCCGTTTGATCCTGGCAACATGTGTCCCTAATGTCTGGGCAGTGTTTTGGAAGCAGCAGGTAGTCAGGAGAAAGCTGCTCATAGCGGCCTCTGTGCTGTGGCTTGGTCGTGATTTCCCATACAGATGGGACCTGGTGAACTTAGGCAGAGGTCATCCTCAATTCCCAATCTAAAGCTCCCAGTCATAATTTTTATGAGTATGTGATTAATAGTATCCTTGAAGTTATAAACTAACTTTGAAAGAATACCTCTACTGTCCACTTACTCTTTAAATAAGGATCTGTTCAAATAGCATTGTCCTTCCTGGCATGTGGGAAGAAAGAAACTAAATACAAAATGGTACCTTTCCAATATGTATAATACTTTTTAATAGTTCAATGATTTTTCCCATCTATCTGACCTTTGGCGTTTTCAGGTATAAAATCATTTTCTGATTATTCCAGTTAGGCTTTAGAATTAATGTACAGTGGGTTTGGGAGCAGTCCGTTGAGGCACCTGGTATTAGAGGTCTGTCTTGAGCTATTATTTCACTATGTGGTCCTTAGGAAAGAAACATAGATAATGATTTGATTTTGCATAGTAATATATAATATTCTATTCAGAGGACTTTAAAAAGAAAACGTTTTTGTGTTTTAATTTTATTTTTGAAACATGTAGTGAGACAAAACTCTATTTTCATACTCTACTTACTTCCAGTAGAAAAACTTTTAAAGACTATGCTTTATTTCTGAGCTTGACTGGCTCTGTTCTTTGATAACTAAAATGTAAATTAATATTTGCTTATCGTTTCTTTAAGTTACATTTTTAAAAATCATTACCACTTTTTCAAGTTATCTGGTTAAAGCATGCATTTTAATTTTTTGGATGTCATCAGTCATGAATTGATCACTGAGCATCCACAAATAGTCTTATTTTTGTCCAGATTATCATTAACTGTTTCCAAAAGCTATGTTATGTTAATATGTTACACAGAGTCTCATTCCGGCTGTTTTGACATTGGCCACACACAGAGCTAGAAAACGTATACCAGCGCTAGGCTGTGACAAGAAAGCCCGTAACGTTAAATGTGAAATATTAAGGATGTAAGTGAACAGTTTTGTTTTATTTAAGTGGAGGAAGGAAGAGACTACCTTGCTACCTTACCTGCTATTTGCAAAAAAGCTTGTAAATTGAAATTCTGAATTATTAATTTGTACATAATGGCAACTTTTGGGGGGAAATTACAGCTGCACCTTTGTCGTCTAACTGGCATCCTTTCCATGCCTTCCCTTAGGATCTTATTTTTTATTTTTCCCCACATTACAGTTATTATAGTGTGTGAATAAATCACATATTGCTGATTTAGTTTGCATTTCCTTACTCTCGCACTGTTCTGCATTCCTTTGCGTGGATGTCTACCCCCCTAGCTAGAGACTGTCTGGATTCTGATGTATACCTGGTAATCTGCCTGCTCTTCTGTGCTGTAGCCATTCAGACATCATCTCACAGGCATCTTAAGTTAACTGTCACGAATCAGGTGTTTTCCTCCCAACCCATTTCTTCTCTGCACATGGCACCTTCTCTTACGTTGCACAGCCAGAAATTTGGGTGCTGTGCTCATCTCCTCATCTTTGGCATCAGCCTCTATCTGCCTCCTGCATATCTCCCAAGTCCAGCTCCTTTTCCAGCTGCATTGTCAGTCCCCTGGCTGTGGACCTGTGCCTTGCTGATTCCTAGCATGTCTTTGCCAATGTCAGCTAGTGAATCCCCCCATCTTGGGGGGATCTCTCCCTAATCCCTTTTCTGTGTATTGCCTGAGTGATTCCTGGATTGTGTAGTTCTAGTCATGTCTGCCCTGCTTCAGCCATTCTGGTTGCTCTCCAGGGATAGTAAAACCTTTGTGTGGCCTGTCAGACCCTGAGTACACTGCTGGCCTTTCTGCTGCATCTAGCATCCCCCTCTTGTATTCCCACTTTCAGGCCATGGTGTCCTTTCAGTCCTGTCTACAGAAGTACCCGTGGTGACCACATGCTTTTTACAATAGTAAACATTCATAAGTACTTTAGGTTCCTCCCCAGTATTGCCCAAATCTCAACTACTCATCTTTGGGTCCTTTTGCATTTTGCTCTGTTTTCTTTCCCAGCCAGGAAGATCTGTGTAAGTCATAACTGCTTTCCTCCTCTGAAACACGCAACTCCCAGCTGTAGTTTCCTATGCATGTGCACCTCTCTGGAACACGCAGCTCCCAGCTGTGGTTCCCTATGCACGTGCACCTCTCTGGAACACGCAGCTCCCAGCTGTGGTTCCCTATGCACGTGCACCTCTCTGGAACACGCAGCTCCCAGCTGTAGTTTCCTATGCACGTGCACCTCTCTGGAACACGCAGCTCCCAGCTGTGGTTCCCTATGCACGTGCACCTCTCTGGAACACGCAGCTCCCAGCTGTGGTTCCCTATGCACGTACATCTGTCTGAAACACGCAGCTCCCAGCTGTGGTTCCCTATGCACGTGCACCTCTCTGAAACACGCAGCTCCCAGCTGTGGTTCCCTATGCACGTGCATCTGTCTGAAACACGCAGCTCCCAGCTGTGGTTCCCTATGCACGTGCACCTCTCTGGAACACGCAGCTCCCAGCTGTGGTTCCCTATGCACGTGCACCTCTCTGGAACACGCAGCTCCCAGCTGTGGTTCCCTATGCACGTGCACCTCTCTGAAACACGCAGCTCCCAGCTGTGGTTCCCTATGCACGTGCACCTCTCTGGAACACGCAGCTCCCAGCTGTGGTTCCCTATGCACGTGCATCTGTCTGAAACACGCAGCTCCCAGCTGTGGTTCCCTATGCACGTGCACCTGTCTGAAACACGCAGCTCCCAGCTGTGGTTCCCTATGCACGTGCACCTGTCTGAAACACGCAGCTCCCAGCTGTGGTTCCCTATGCACGTGCACCTGTCTGAAACACGCAGCTCCCAGCTGTGGTTCCCTATGCACGTGCACCTCTCTGAAACACGCAGCTCCCAGCTGTGGTTCCCTATGCACGTGCACCTGTCTGAAACACGCAGCTCCCAGCTGTTGTTCCCTATGCACGTGCACCTCTCTGGAACACGCAGCTCCCAGCTGTGGTTCCCTATGCACGTGCACCTCTCTGGAACACGCAGCTCCCAGCTGTGGTTCCCTATGCACGTGCACCTCTCTGAAACACGCAGCTCCCAGCTGTGGTTCCCTATGCACGTGCACCTCTCTGGAACACGCAGCTCCCAGCTGTGGTTCCCTATGCACGTGCACCTCTCTGGAACACGCAGCTCCCAGCTGTGGTTCCCTATGCATGTGCACCTCTCTGGTAAATGACGTCCCTTTTCTTCTCCAAAGATGCTTTAGTTCTGCCTGTTTGTGAAACATAGGGTCAAGGGTTTAATTTCCTGTTCATAGCCTGACCTCTCAAGGAGCCTTGAAAACTTTTGCCTGCCTTCTTCATCTTCCTAGTATATTGCCTTCAATTCTTCATTTTTTCTGTCCAAATTACACCTATAAAATGGGTAAATGCCACATCCTCCCCCACCCATGATTCCTCAGGTATATAGGTGTCTTCAGAAGTTTCTTACAGCTTCTAGTACTTTTATCATAAAAAATGCTTACTTATAAAAAGCCCTTAGAAACATTAGCTATTAGATATGGGCTAAGTCTTGACCCACAGAACAAGCTGGAGATGGTTGTGCATTTCTAGTGGGCGTGTGCTGTAAAAGGGTGTGTGTGTGTGTGTGTAAAGTAGTCTATATGATATTTATGTAATCTAATGGTCTGTTAATGATTTAATGATGCATATGATCACTTCTTCCCTGAAATATTTGTGTAGCTAAAGGAATATCATTAATACTTGAATTTGGAAGTTTCTCTAAATGTTCTGGGGTAATTTGAATAGATTGAGAATTGGCTATTATAAAATGTAGATATAGAGTATCCTCTGAGTCAGGAACAGAGATACTAGGATTACAGGCCTAAGCGCCTGGCCCAATTTTCTTATTCGTATGGTCCCTTTGTTCTTTCTTATTCTGTAACTGGCTACTCAGAGTCTCTCACAAGCAGGCACCATAGTGTGTGCTTTCGTTACCTTCCCATGATTTCTTTTCTTTTTTTTTTTTTTTGTAGAAACAGAGTCTCACTTTATGGCCCTCGGTAGAGTGCCGTGGCCTACACACAGCTCACAGCAACCTCCAACTCCTGGGCTTAAGCGATTCTCTTGCCTCAGCCTCCCGAGTAGCTGGGACTACAGGCGCCCGCCACAACGCCCGGCTATTTTTTGGTTGCAGTTTGGCCGGGGCCGGGTTTGAACCCGCCACCCTCGGTATATGGGGCCGGCGCCTTACCGACTGAGCCACAGGCGCCGCCCCCTTCCCATGATTTCTAACTGCTGTCTGATTAGTAGGTGTAGAAGAGGTGTCGATACAGACAGATTGGCTTTCTCAGCCTAAAGGGTTGGATGGTAAATGTTTTAGACTTTGCAGCCCATACGGTTTCTGTCACAACTGCTGTCTCTACTTTTGTAGTACAAAAATAGCTGTATATAAAGAACACGCCTGGCTGTGTTCTAATGAAACTTTATGTACAAAATAGGTGGTAGTTCAGATTTGGCTTACTGGCCATATTTTACCCATCCCTGCCTTTTAAGAGAGTTACAACTTCTAAATAGAAATAGGTATAAACCTTGATTTGAGAAGTTCCACTCTTAATAGAACATGAACCCAGAAATTAGGTAGGTAGGTCAGTGCTAAAGCTTAGGAGGCAGTACAACTTCTTTCTGACGTTTTATTACTTACATTTGTCTTATGCTCGTGTTTATTCGCATGTGAAAGGATAGTAATGTACCATTTGAGTGCTCGGCATTGCAGTAACCATTCTCTCATTCATCTTGCTGGTAGTCACACAAAATAGTTTCTATTATTGATAACAGTTTACAAATAAAGTTTTGAGAGTTTAAATAGTTTACCTAAGGTAAGAAGTAGACCTGGTACTTGAACTTGAGAGTCTGATTCTTTACTTACTTTATAATTATTGTTGTAAAGTGGGGATTCCATGACACTTTAATGGCAAAATCAAAATTAGACTTTATATGTTTGTTATGTAGCATAGTGATACAGATTAGAACCATACCAAAATGGGCTAAAGAAATCGGAAGGAATGAACAAAACTCCTGTTTATTTCATCTTCAGTTCTGTTAGCTGCAGTCACCTACGCTTCTCTTGGAAGCCTGATATAATTCCTGCCTTCTCTGGTTGTTAAATGCTTCCTCACATTTCCTTTTATTCCCATGTAATGTCTTTGTAATCTAGATGACTAAGGTTAATACTCCACTCTTCATAAAGCCTTTCTGTATCATAGAATTCTCCCAGTGCCATTAGTGTATCCCTTCTGTAGTAGTTACCTATTTTGACTTTACAGTTGACCCTTGAACAACACAGATTTAAACTGTACTGGTCCACTTATCTTGGATTTTTTTCAATAAATGGAAAAATTTTTGGAGATTTGTGACAATTTGAAGAAAACTCGCAGATAAACAACATAGCCTAGAAATATCAAAAAAATTAAGAGAAAGATAGGTATGTCACGAACACATAAAATGTGTATAGATACCAGCCTACTGCATCATTTACTACCAGAAATGTACACAAATCTATTATAAAAACTTAATATTTATCAGAACTTAGGCACACGGAGAACATACATGGTGCTATTTGCATGAAGAATGTAAACAAATGTCAAGATGCAGTTTTAAATCATGAGTGGGTAGAATTAACTGTTCATTACCTCCTTTTGCTCTTGTGGTAAGCTCAAGCATTGCAAGGATCTGTTCAAAGCACCGTGTGGTACTGATTATCTCTGTGTGAGCAGTCCATCCTACAGTAAATTGTGTGTCTCAGTAAAAAGTGATCTCTCGGGTGGCGCCTGTGGCTCAAGGAGTAGGGTGCCAGTCCCATATGCCAGAGGTGGTGGGTTCAAACCCAGCCCTCGCCAAAAACCACACACACACACAAAAAAGTGATCTCTCTTGGTTATCGCGTATTTTTCATGTTTATAGTGCAATATCACAGACCTTGGTTAACACCATGTGACTCATATGAAATGCCTAATGATTCTGGAAGTGCTCCCAAAAAGTAGAGAAAAGTTATGACATTGTAAGATAAAGATGAATTGTTTGATAATGTACTGTAGATTGAGGTCTGCAGCTGCACATCATTTCAAGATAAAATGAATCCAGTGTAAGGACCATCATTAACAAAAAGAAAAGGTAATGCATGAAGCAGTAGCTACAGCTAAACCAGAGGCATGAAAACCTCACACATTTTGTGAAATACCTTTTTATCTTGTATTGAAAATGCAGCTTTTATGTGGGTGCAGAATTGACATGAGAAAGGTGTAGCTGTAGACTCTCGTATGATTTGAGCAACAATGAAGTCCTTATATGATAAAGTAAAAGGAAGGTAGAGGATCTAAAGCTGGAGAATGTAATGTCAGCAGAGTATGGAAGAGAACTCTGATAGAGTGAATGTAAAATCTGAGGGGTTACACCATTGCTGTCACAGAAAAACCACAAAAACTGTCGAGCTCAAAACAACAAATTCCTGCTGGAGAAAACTGGTTCCATATGTTGCCCCTGATTTCACAGGATTGACCCCAGAGCCAGTCAAGGAAATCATGAAAGAGATTGTGGATATGGCAAAAAAGGTAGAGGGGAGGGTATAACGGGTTTCAAGATACAGATCTTGGGGAAATTCGAGAGTTACTAGATCTGACTCCAAGGAAAGTACAGAAGATGACTTGATGGAGATGAATGCTTCTGAACTAGTGCTGGATGATGAGGAAAAAGACATAGAAGAAGCAGAATGACGGCAAGACCACCGCCGTGGGCCACACGGGTCGACAGCTCCCTTTGCTCCACCTCCTCGCCAACACTTCGTATCTCTCTCTCAACTTTTTTTGCCTTGTAAACTAGTCTGGGGGAGGATATCTTCATTGTATTTTTTTTTTTTTTTACAATAATGATGTTCAGTATCTTTTCCTGTGCTTACTTGACATTTTGTGAAATGTCTATTTAGATCTTGCACCCATTTTTTTTTTACTTGGTTTATTCATCATCTTATAATTGTGTTGTATATGTTCTTTATATATTCCAGATACAAGCTCCTGGTCTAATACATGTATTGTGAATATTTTCTCTCAATTTATGGCTTCCCAATTCATTTTCTTAACTGTATCTTTTTTTTTTTTTTTTTGTAGAGACAGAGTCTCACTTTATGGCCCTCGGTAGAGTGCTGTGGCATCACACAGCTCACAGCAACCTCCAGCTCCTGGGCTTAAGCGATTCTCTTGCCTCAGCCTCCCGAGTAGCTGGGACTACAGGCGCCCGCCACAGCACCCGGCTATTTTTTTGTTGCAGTTTGGCCGGGGCTGGGTTTGAACCCGCCACCCTCGGCATATGGGGCCTGCGCCCTACTCACTGAGCCACAGGTGCCGCCTTAACTGTATCTTTTGAAGACCAGGCTTTAAATGTTGATATTTTTATGGTGAATGTTTGTGTATGATCTGAGAATCTATTTCCTACCTCAGAATAACAGTTTCCACCTCCCTCTGTTTTCTTCTGAAAGTGTTAAATTGGTTTAGATTTTACATTTAGGTTTGTGATCCATTTTGAGTTAATTTTTTTCTGTGTGCTGAGTTAAGGTTGAAGTTCATTTTATTTTTTGCTCAAATGGATAGCTAGTTGTTCTTGTATCATTTACTGAAAAGATATTTAGATCTTCATTGAATGACTTGGCAATAACCAACTGCTTAAGTTTATCTTTAGTGTTTTATTATAACTCAAGTTCACATGTTTCCAGTCAAGGAAGTAAGTAGTCTTACATGGTTTGTGCTAGGTCATAAGATATCACTGAGGATAAATTTCCCTAGATTATAAGAATTTGATTTTTTACTAACTCTTGTTCTCTAACTCAATCTGATATCATTTTATTTTTAGGTGTTACACATAATATTGCATTACTTCGAGAGGTAATAATCAACTCACGTTTTGTAAAAGGAGACATCAGCACTAAATTTCTCTCTGATGAGTATCCTGATGGCTTTAAAGGTTTGTATGCATTAAAATATTTAGTGTATTGAAGTTATTTTTATACTTTATTGTAATATACAATTTTTTCTTATTTGAAATGTAGGCATTTTGACTTACTCTGGATTTATTAGAATTCTTAGTGTATTCAAGACTATTGACATTTGTGATTTTGAGTGTTCATAGGTGACTCATGAGTATGATAAACTGCAATTCTATGGGATGAAGAATTCAACTATGCAGAATGTTCTCTGAGTCCTGTCTTGAAGCAAAACTTGGAGGCACATCATTAGCCTACCTGATTTTCTGGTTCTTGAAAGTCAAATCAGATTGGTATTTTTTACTGACAATAGGCATACACAGAAACTCTTCTTTAGGGCGGCGCCTGTGGCTCAAAGGAGTAAGGTGCCCACCCCATATGCTGGAGGTGGCGGGTTCAATCCTAGCCCCGGCCAAAACAACAACAACAACAACTCTTCTTTAATGTTTTAAAACATGTTATCTTTATGGAAAAATAGCACTGAAAATTTCAGAAAACTGAATGCTAGTCCTGTTAATGAAAATGAAGGTAGATAACAAGATGATGGTTTTTACCCTGAGAATTGAAGTTTTAAATAAAGTAACGAGTAGATAGCGAGATTTAATACTGCAGAGTTGTCAGTGGGTTTTTCTGTATAGTTGAAAAATTGCTCATCAAATGAGAGACAGAGAAAACCCTTAGCATTGAAAACATGGTTAACACAGATGTTAAGAAACCAATAAGACTTAGATGAGACTTAATAGAAATGTTAATAGATGTGTCAGGTGAGAGCCAGAACCTCTACAATCATTTCTAATGAACTTGGGGAATATGAAGGTTAGATATTTTCTCACAAATTTAAACCGTTTCTTTATATCCATTTAAGGTGCTTTGGTATATAAAATGATCCCCTAGTCACGGCTGCTCTCTCCCATTCGTCTTCAGATCACTCTCCTTCTCCTTTCCTGTTGCCCCCCAGATCAGATCTTAGATACATTAAACTGTATCATCTTTGTTTGATATATGTGCCCAAAAGAGACAGCGGGAAGTGGCAAGTGAAGTTAATCCAGGATCTTCTCCATATGTTGAGGCCGGGTCATTCTGCCCCTTTGGGGTTACCCATCTGCTTCCCATCTGTCCAGCTATCCTAGGCACTATTCACAGGCAAGTGCCTATTTGCCTGTGTTTATGATTGCATTAAAATGTTTTATTATATTTGTTTATTTTTCAAAATTTATAGATTAGGAAAGTTTTACTGAAGCTTCTTAGTGTTAAACTTTAAAATGATTATATCTAAAATTAAAAAAAGATACTCAAGTAATCATTCTTATAAAGTTTTTAGATTCTGATGTTGAAAAGCTAATTTCCTTTGATTCTGAAAAATAAGTGGAATATTAAGATACTTTGATTCTGAAATAAGTGGAAAATGAGAAAGAAGATACTTGAAAAAACTATAGCTTCACTTGGCTTATAATGAGTGGTTTGGACTTATTTCTGTGATCCCCTGCCTCAAGCCCCTTCAAAATAAATTGTTAGGCCAGATGCGGTGCTTCACCCCTGCAACTTGGCACTTGGGGAGACTGAGGCAGGAGGAACGCTTAGCCCAGGAGTTTGAAGTTGCAGTGAGCTATGAGGATGCTACTGCAGTCTAACCTAGCCAGTGGAGCAAGAGCCTGTCTTAAAAATAAAAACAAAAGAAGAAATTGTCAGAATATTTCTTCTGAAAAGTTACAGATCTTTGGCAAAAATTTGATTCAACACAAAAAATGTACAATTAAACTTCTCTTTTCCACTGAATTTAGTCAAGTATTTCTGTACCTATAAAAGTAGTGCTATGAGAGAGGGAGGGAGCATGGGAAAGGAATAAAAATAACATTTTAAAAAAGTAGTACGATGATATTTGAACTGAATTCTGTCTTTAAAGTCAATCAACAAGTAATTGATGTAGGCGCTAGAGGACATCAAAGGTGGATAGTGTATTTTCCCTACCCGTAAGGAGCTGACATCATGTGAGAAATAAACATGGAAAGAACTAGCTATACTACAGGCCAGAATAAAGTAAGGGCTAGGTAAAAATACAAGCAAAGTATCATGGGAGCAGAGGAAAAGAGCAATTCCAGTTTGGGGACTCAAAGATGGCTTCAAGGATGAGGTGGTGTCTTAGGCTAGTGCAGTGTCTCTCCCAGGGCTCTGTTGGCAGGGCTGGGGCTGCCATACTGGCTTGTGAGAATTAGGTGTGCATATCTGTATAAACCATCCTCTTTGGTATGATGTTGGTATTTGAATTCAGCTACTCAGAAAGAATTTAAGGCAATTGGCAAATGCTAGACATTGGGGCATTCCTTACTCCCCACACCCCAGTCAGATGTTAAGCATTTACCAGAAAATCTCTGCTTAGGCCTTTGACCTGCGTATTGACAGCAATTGGAACCACTAGTGTGGAAAGGAAAAGGGTTACTCATTTAGGGAGGGGGAACTAGAAGAATCCCTGAGAAGAAGTGATGTTCAGTTTTAGAACTGCTGGTGTGGGGGCAGATGACTCTGCTTACTGAATAATAGAAGAACACTTCAGAATATTAAATTAAGGGAGCAAGACTTACTTAATGAACCCAAAGCTATGATTTTGAGAACTAAAACATTTCAGCAATGTGGAAGATAGAATGATTGCTGCTGGAATGGTTGGAATCAAATTAGTGACCCAAAGGAATAAATGGAAGAAGTATATGAACACATGTAATGAAAAGGTAGTAAGAATGAAATCATGAGGGAAGGGATAAGATAGGTAAGGAAAAGCCATCTTTTATATGTAAAACGATTTTACATGTAAATGAATAATAAGAGTTGTTTTTTTTTTTTGTAGAGACAGAGTCTCACTCTATGGCCCTCGGTAGAGTGCCGTGGCCTCACACAGCTCACAGCAACCTCCAACTCCTGGGCCCAAGCGATTCTCTTGCCTCAGCCTCCTGAGTAGCTGGGACCACAGGCGCCCGCCACAATGCCTGGCCATTCTTTGGTTGCAGTTTTTGGCTGGGGCCGGGTTTGAACCCGCCACCCTCGGTATATGGGGCTGGCGCCTTACCGACTGAGCCACAGGCGCCGCCCAATAAGAGTTTTGTGAAAAGAAAAATGGACAAATAAAGGCAGGATAATATTGAAAAAAATAACGGGGGGCGGGGTTTCTCCCCACTGGTCTTAAGAAAGTCTTGAGGTATTATAGGAAAGACTCACTGCATTTCAGACAGGATTGATGGGAAAAAAGTAACTCTGGTAGGCACATCAAGAATGCATAATTTAAGGCATGTAGAAGAAAAAAACAAGTTGTAAATAAGGAATGTTCAATGAGATCATCTTCATACTTTATAAACTAAAAGTTAGAAAACATTAAAATAGTAATCTACACAGGAAAAAAACTTGACTCAAGAATACTATACCCAATTAAGATATCTTTTCATTTGTCAACATAAAAAAAGTTTTTTTGTTAAAGAGGGGTTCATAAATATTTCACCCCTTTTGAGGAAATTGCTGAAGAAAATACTTTAGTTTTGAGGTAAAGATGGTGGCTTAAATACACAAACTTTTTCCTACCCTCAAACCCACTAACTTGAATTTTTTTAAGAACACAAGCCCACAAGGAAAAAGAGGAAATAGCATATTGAAAAATGAAAAGCTAAAAGAAAATTCTTAACTGACTTAGCAACCTAACAAAGTTGAATCATAAGCTGACAGTGGGAAACATTGAGAAGTAGTTTGTTCCCGTTCCCACCTCAGAGCCCTTATGAAGTCTCATAAATTATTAGCTCCAGGTACTTGGGAGATTCTTAAAGGTAGGACTCTCAGTCTAAAATCTCTGTAAAGTTTTCTCTGTATCCCTCCCTTGTTCTTCAGAGCAAGGTTACTCCTCTCCCCCCGCCCCAAAAGCTTTGAGATTCTTTTCTGTAGAAAACCAGGGGACACCAGGCACAGCTGGACAGAGTCTAGAGATGTGGCCCTACTGACTATGGTGACGCTCCTTCTCTAGCCCTCGTTCCCTGGTTGGTTCTCAGAATCTCAGCAGGCATACAGGTACTCACAGGCACAGTAGTGGACCGGCTCCTTTCAAGAGATCTAATTAGCCTAGCGAGATTTCCTAAAGACTCCCCCACAAAATGATCCGGCCAGATGACCCTGCACACCAAGCCCATGGTCAACAAAACCAGAACTCTCGGAGAACACAGGCTCAGCGCCCGTAGCTCAGTGAGTAGGATGCTGGCCACGTACACTGAGGCTGGCGAGTTTGAACCTGGCCCGGGCCTGCTAAACAACAATGACAACTGCAACCAAAAAAAAAAAAAAAAGTAGCCAGCATTGTGGTGAATGCCTATCATCCCAGCTACTCGGGAGGCTGAGGCAAGAGAATCGCTCAAGAGTTGGAGGTTGCTGTGAGCTGTGACGCCACAGCACTCTGAGGGCAACATAGTGAGACTTTGTCTCACCAAAAAAAAAGAGAGAGCACATAGGGGCACAGATCAGGACCCTTCTGAGCATCATCCCCTGCACCTACACGAATGTTGAAAATAAAAGATAGTAAAACCATGTGGGAAGAACACAGATCAGGCTTCTGAAAAACTGGATGGCACAAATGAGGGTGGCTCATATGGTGAGGCTGTGGTGGCACGTCACAGAGCTTGCAGGTTCTGCGGCTGATTTTCACCTCTAGTAATTACTGGCTTAATGAGCTTGGGGACTTTGTTTGAAATTATTCCCCCAAAGGTTTAAGAAGGTAAGGGTTAATTGTGAGGAGGAAGTTGAAAAACTTTAGGTCCCATACACCACGCCTGTCAGGTCACAGGTAGTCAGCAGTCTTGTCTCTGAGGGTACTGAGGCCAAACTGTGTCAAAAAACCTGTGTGAGGCTCCTTAAACTGAGAGCTGCCACTTTCTCCAGCCACGTCTTCACTGACGAGGCTTTTGCTCCAGTGGCTGGGTCTGAGAAAGCCTTGGAGCTCCGCCTGGGCTTCTCCTGAGGCTCTAGCTTTGCTGCCATGTCACTTATGTTCCTAACAGGCCCATCCTTCATTCTCTCAGATGCTTGTCAACTTCTTCATCAGGGTGGGGGAAGAGGGGAAAAACCAGTGCTGTTAGTTTCATTCATACTTCTCCACAGAGAGCCCATTACTGAGACAACCAGGAGGATTGTGAAGGAAGAAAGGGATTATAAACTGAAAGTTAGTAAACATTAAAAAACTTGACTCAAGAACACTATGCCCAACTAAGATATCTCCTGCAGGAGAGGTATCTGCTGGTGGGGGAGGCACAGACAGCCTCAAAGCCGACTCCCTGACCAACAGGGTCGGGGGTTTTATGGAGGTGGAAATAAATGATGCACAAGGCCAGTGAACATGATCACATGTGGGGGCGTGCAGGGCACTTACGGTCAGTGAGAGGTCATGCCAGTACATACATCCCATGCACAACAAGGTGGATAAGCCCCTCCCAGGGTGAGGACTTTAGTATTACAGTGAGCTAGGGCTTAACACCATCTTTATTTCAGGCTTGTGCGCAGGCTCAGTGCACATTGCTTATCTTTTCTAGTGGTGTGAGGCTCTGTAGTTACCACATGGCTGCAAGGAGGTTCCGCAGTTATTGGGAAGGCAAGTCAAAAGGGAATGCATCAGTGCTATAGAAAATTACAAAGTTCTGGTCAGCAATTCTTCCTGGCCTGGGAACGTGAAGCATAATAGAATGAGGAGGAAAGAGAAAAACATGAAAAGTGTTTTCTTGCTTATAGAGCCAGTTACGTACTGTGTTCCGGAGTTCATCATTAAACAGGAGAATGTGCTGCCTCCTGTGACTTGCACCCTAGTGGTCTGTGGTCAGCAGGATGCATTCTCAACTCCCCTCCTGGGCAGCTCTTTAGGGAATGCAGTGGATAAAGTCATTACCTCAGCTCCCTAGCTTAGAGCAGAAAATGAATGGAGATGTGTCTGACTCTACACCACGCTAGCACACTGCCACCACAGGACAGTGGAGAACTTTCAAAAGGAGTCCAAGGGCAGAGCCAGGGCGGAAACCAGGGAACAGTGGAAGTGAAGGCCACTCTTGCTAGTGAGCGGGAATAGCATTACCCTAGAACCATTAGCATGAGAGTAGGTCAGTGTGATAGGATTTCTTACACAAGGTCTCTTTGAGGTGGAATGTTAATAAAAGGGTTAAGGTTGATATGCATCCTGTCAGTTTGCCTGTGAGAATGAATGGTGTCAATTTTTGTTGAGAGCCTGCTCTCTCTGTGTTGCCTGAGTTGGTACTCTAGCAGCTGATAAGACAAATGAAATACTGATTGGTCATC
This sequence comes from Nycticebus coucang, assembly GCF_027406575.1. Taxonomy (NCBI): domain Eukaryota; kingdom Metazoa; phylum Chordata; class Mammalia; order Primates; family Lorisidae; genus Nycticebus; species Nycticebus coucang. The sequence continues at coordinate 11,980,199 of NC_069794.1, read as the reverse complement.
CTGCAGTCACCATGGTACTTTTCCCTTATTGATGATAAATACTGTGCATACATGTCTAAAGAAGTGAATTTTTACATATTTTGATTGTGAATAACCATAAGAAATATATTTTATATCCTTAGTATGCATATAACAAACACTCAAATACACCCAACGTTTTCATGAAAAATACATATACTATGTTCATAGTGCTCTGCTAATTTATCTTGCTGGGCATGCCCCACTGAACTGGTTTCATGAACTTTAAAATGGTTTCTTTACATAGCTTGATAAACATGAGGCTAAAAGTTCTATTGAAGGTGAGACATGATAACCAGCAGCTGTAGCATCACTCTGAGACTTGTCAGAAATGCAGATTAAACTCTGCCTACCCCCCTACCCCCATTCCATCTCTGCAGGAGGAGCTCAGGGACTGGGGCTTCTGTTCAGTGAAGTTTGAGAAACACTGGTCCTCTTTACTCTTTACAAAAGCTTACAGATATAAGCTTTTGTGCTTATATCTGTTGGTATTTTTGCCACATTACAAATTGAAGCTGTTTATTTAGTAAAATGATAATCTATTATGTGTTGACATGAGAGCAATGATGTCATCATATGTGATGTGTCCCTTGGATCTGGGAACCTCTGTGGTATACTCCTGAGAAAAGGAGAGTTTTAAAAAAATCACATCTTAGTGTTATTAAGGAAGCCATTGTGATCCTGTGGGCCACTAAATGGCATCTAGGGACTTCTGTGGACAGAGAACAAATTTCTGTAATACGTCTCATGGAGGGTAATTCATTGTGGAATCATGTGGGATGTTTTCATCGTTGCTTACATGTCAGGGTAAAATCTGGAACTTTGCAAAGCTTCCATAAGTGTGGTTTGTAAAGGTTCTGTTATTGAATTCCCAGAAGCAATTAATAGAAGCCATGTTATTATTATGATTTATGTAGCTTCTAGGTTTGTCTTGAAGAGGGACAGGACTTGTGTGCCCCCTGCCCTTCAGTTTCATGAAGTCCCTCCCCATAGACACACATCCTGCCGGTGTTGAAAGTGTTTATATTCTAATTTGGAGTATTTTTAATCCTGTTCCTGAGTGACTTCTAAGATACACTATTCAAAATACTTAATTTTTTTAAGTTCAGATTATGGCCTAATGTTTTCTTAATTATAGAGTTGTCCCTCGATATGTATAAGGATTGGTTCTAAAACTTCCTTGGATACCAAAATCCACAGATGCTCAAGTCCCGATAAAATATGGTGTGGTATTTGCATGTAACCTACAGACTTCCTCTTGTATATTTTAAATCATCTCTAGATTACTTACATAGTACAATGTAAATGCCATTTTTACAGTTCTTAGTTATACTGTATTGTTTTGGGAATAATGACAAGGAAAAAAAGTCTGTACGTGTTCAATATGGACACGATCACCCTTCCTCCCCCTTCGCCCCAAGTATTTTGACCTGCAGTTGGTTGAATCCGGGATGGGACCCACGGATATAGAAGGCAAACTGTGTAAGGAGCATCGTACTGACGATGCCCCAGCACTTGAGTTGCTCATCCTGTACCATTTAATACTCTGCTGTTTGTATATGGCACAGTGGCAAATAGTGTTAGAAATTGTGATATTACAGAGCTCTTGAGTGACGTTTTGACCTGTAGACCCTGGAGCATCCAAATTCTGTCTCGAAGAACTTTGTAAAAGTAGGTTTCCCTACTACACAGTACTCAGACAAGGAGACTTTCCAGGCCTTCCTAGGTCAGCCTACTGTCCCTAGGTCCAACTGTGTTATGGTGGGAAGAGAGAGGAGAGAGTCGTCGTTGGTTGACTGATGGATTGAATGGGATTCAAGTGCTGACTGCATAGAGGCAAGAGAATCAACCTTTCTCTTCTTGAGTCCTTTGCACTAGAGAATATGGCCTTTCTGTGTCCTCGACCAGCCACTCTCTTCCTCTTCAGAGGTTGGAGCTTCTAGCCCTTTGTCCTCACTTTCCTGAAGAGTAAAGTTGGGCTGAGGAGCAAGAAAAAGAGTAGATGTGAGGAAACTTAAGCTTTTCCTATAGATCTCTGTGGAAATGGTTTTCTTAATTGTTTTGTTTTGTGTCTTTATTTAGTATCTTCTTTTTTAAGTTAGATTTTATACTTCCAGTGAGCAAGGGTTTTTGTCTTATTTTAAGTCTTGCTCTCCCAACCCAGCATGCTTCTGTGCCTAGTACAGTACTAACTTCATGACAGATGTCTGATAAAAACACCTGTTTGAAAGACTAGTATGAATTCTATAAGATGGAAGGACAGATGTTAACATTATACATGACTGATTGGATGACTTTTTCCCCCCTCAGGACATACATTAACCAAGAGTGAGAGAAACCAGTTATTGGCAATAGCATCATCCTTGTTTGTGGCATTCCAGTTACGAGCACAACATTTTCAGGAACATTCAAGGTATGGTAGATAATTTTAAAATGAAATGAATGAGCGGAAAAATACCAGTAATGTAATCAGCATAGGAAAGAGCTATTAAAATATCTGACTAGTCTCAGTTTTAGATCTTATGGGTATTTGGAGAAATATAATAAAGTCACATTGTTGAAATATAGAATTGCATATATTTTCAAGCAAGTTTTTAAAATTCAGAATGAAAAAGGATCTTGGCTTCTTTAATTTGGATGTATTAGAGGTGAGAAGATATTCTGAAATCTGATGGGAGATCTGTTTAAGTAATTAGTATTTATTTTATTAGTTTGAAATTAGGGGGAAATTTATTAATATTTCAGAATGAATCTGGACAACTAAAAAATATGTATCAGAGACTAGTTTATAAGATACAAGAAGGAATTAATACTAGGTTGAATTAGTTACTTTTGAGCTCTAAGTATCCCTTTTATGCATGTATCTGAGAAGGGACTTGTGTCTAGAATGTGCGATTAATTCATACAACTCAAAAATAAGCTAAACAGCCCAGTAAAAAATGGCACCATCACTAATAAGCAAGGGCAGTTTTGAAGGAAAAGGTGAGAAGTTCTGTTTTGGAAGCCGAGCTTGAGATCCTTAGGAGCCATCATTTTATCCCCTAGGGGCTTAGGTGTATGATAAATTCTATCCTTTTGAGTGTTTCTTCTTTAGCATAATTCTAGGAGCCCTAGGATTTTCTGAATGGGTAAATGAATATTGGCTTGAACTTCCAGTCACCATCTATATTAGCTCTTAACAAGAGAGTCAGTCTGTCCTTGGAAGCTTTAAAGCCAGATGTTGACTGCTTTCTAATGGTGAAAGCCCTAGATGGCATCTTCTAATAAAAGGCTGATATGTGTACCCCGAAAATATGTTTAGTGTAGCCATCTCCATTCACATACTCGGTCACGACAGTTTTGGTGAATTTAAGTAGTTCTTCCTTTGATAGCGGTGCCTTTTTGCGGGTCTTGGCAGGCTTTTCCTGGGTAAGTGGTGGATTAGTTTTGAGACCAAGCTGAGGTGTCTGTCCCAGAGGTGGTATTTGAGTGCATGGTGCTTGTGAACTGGAAGGAATCATAGTCATCTGGGGCTGAAGCTTTGGCACTTGATTTTTATTTATTAGGAACAACTGAGCAGGCCTCAGGCTGATCTCATCTGTGTTAAGCTGTCCTTTCTTAGAAAACTAAGGTGGCATATCCTTTGACTGTCCTTGCAAATAGGATGAGTCCCTGACTCTGGTTCTGGAATGGCTGGCTTAGCCCCTGGCTTTTCATAAACTTGCCTCCCATCTCTCTGAACTGCGGTTGTGTGAGAAGCATGATGTATCCCCTGATGGCTATTGAAGAGTTAATTTGAACAATGATGCCCCATGGTGGGTGAAAATCTATGCTGGATAACTCCTAGACCAGCACCAGTTCTGCTATCTGGCATTTGCCCAAATGTATCAGCAAGTCCTCCATGTGGGTCCCTATCCATTTTTATTCTTGGTGGCATGAATGGCCCCTCCACAAAGAAGTCACTTCTTATGCCTTGAGCCTTAGGGGCAGGAGTAAATACTTCTGGATAGTTGACTGTATCTTGATGGATTCAACTGATCCTTTTTGGTCCATTGTCCAGAAAAGCCCTGTGAAAAACCCAGTGGTGCTCTTGTAACTCTATGGTATCCTGCAGCAGGAAACAAGTTCTTGTTGGCAACTCTTTACTGAACATCAAGGAGTGCATTCTGGCAAAGGACTGATCCATCAAGGATTTGGCTCATTCATGATCCAGTCTAGGCCTCACTGTCCTCATTACCTGGCAGAGGCACTCCAAGTCCTCTCCCATATCTTTGAGTTGACTTCTGCAATTGTAGTCTCCACTTTGGTGGCTTGACAATGAAGAATCTTCAAAAGAATAATATTAAGGGATGGGATAGGGAGTAGAGGGTATAGAAGAAATGAAAAACCTTCACCAAGAACTCAGCAGCTGCCTCTTCAGGATCCTGTTTTTGGAGATTGGGAAGGGAGGGGAAAGGGGGACAGAAGACAACCAAGGGATGGAGGGAGAGGAAGGAGTCAGCGATGGCTTGGAACTCTCAGCTCAGAGGAGTCACTGCTGCAGCCACCACGAGCTGCCATCTCGGTAGAGCTCCGACTTGCTGCTGGCCCATAAATATTGATAAAACAGTGACAGGGTTTGAGAATATTGACTTCTGTTTTGAAAGAAGTTTTACTATAGAAATCTTTCAGGAAAGGAAGAGAAAACGAAAGCGGCAAACTTTGTTGTCTTATTTTAAGAAATGGTCAGAGTCACCCCAACTTTCAGTCATCACCCTGATTAGTCAGTAGCCATCAACATGGAGGCAAAACCCTCCACCAGCAAAAAGATTGACTTGCTGAAGATTAGATGATTTTCACATTTTTTTTAAAAGGCAAAATATTTTTACAATCTCAAGCAAAACCAGAGCATAGATTGTTGACATTTTTTAGCAAAAAGTATTTTTAATGTGTGTACATTGGTTTTTAGACATGTTATTGAACACTGAATAGATTGCAGTGTAGTGTAAACATAACTTTATATTTACTAGGATACTAAAAAATGTGTGTGACTTGCTTTATTGCAGTCATCCAGAATTGAACCCACTGTACTATGAGGTCTGCCTGTTTCCTAATGTGCGTTCTTAGTCTCTGAGAACAGGGAATAGGTGTACTTTTACCTAAACTTTTTTCTTCTTGTGAAAACCTTTCTTCTAAAAGCCCTTTGAAAAAAATCAGTATTCCAACAACAAAAATAAACAAATGGGACTTAATTAAACTGAAAAGCTTTTGTACAGGTAAGGACACAAAAACCAAATCAAAAAGACAACCTTCAGAATGGGAAAAGATATTTACGTATTATAAATCTGGCAAAGGCTTGATAACTGGGACCTACAGAGAACTCAAATTAATCAACAAAAGAAGGTCTAACAATCCCATTTATCACTGGGCAAGAGACATGAACAGAACTTTCTCTGAGGAAGAGAGACTAATGATAACAGACATGTGAAAAAATGCTCATTATCCCTAATCATCAGAGAAGTGCATATCAAAACCACCCTGTGATATCACCTAACCCTAGTAAGGTTAGCTTACATCACAGAGTCCCAAAGCTACAGATGTTGGTGTGGATGTGGAGAGAAGGGAATACTTTTACAATGTTGATGGGACTTCAAACTAATACAGCCTCTTTGGAAAGAAGTATGGAGAATCCTCAAACAGCCCAAATTAGATCTCCCCTTTGACCCTGCAGTCCCACCACTAGGCATCTACCCACAAGAAAAAAAAATCATTTTATCATAAAGAACCTTGCACTAGGTTGTTTTTCGTAGCTCAATTTACAATCACAAAGACATGGAGCAACCTCAGTGCTGTATCCGTATCCAAATATGGAACCGTATTTGACTGTATCTTGATGCATTTGATTGATTGTCTTTGGTCCTTTGTCAAGAAAAGCCTTGCGAGGAACCCAGTGGTGCTCTCGCAACTCCATAGTATCCTGCAGCAGGAAACAAGTCCTTGCTGGCAACTCTTTTCTGAACATCAAGGAGTGCAAATTGTGGTGTATGCATACCATGGAATATTATTCAGCCATAAAAAAGACAGTGACTTTACGTCTTTTGTATTGAAGTCAAAAGGATAGAGCTGAAACACATTCTTCTTAGTCCAATGTACTCAATACAAATATGAAGCCAGTAGATGATCAGTAAATGTTTTTTTGGGAAACACAGTAGAACACTTTATTTTATGATGTATAGTGTTATAGATAATGCAAACCCTAATATTCCTTAGAGATTTCTGATTCCTTAGAGTATTTATTCTGAAATATCAGAATAAAGCAATTGCGGATTCTGGTTAATTTATACCAACAATTAAATTTTGATTATTTCTATGTTAAAAAAAAAATGTTACTTTTGGGTTGACACCCATAGCTCAGTGGTTAGGGTCCGGATACATGCACCAGGGCTGGCGGGTTCAAGCCCAGCCTGGACCTGCTGGGAAACAATGACAACAACAACTACAAAAAATAAAAAATAAAAAAATAATAAAAATAGCTGGGCCACGTGGCAGGCGCCTGTAGTCCCAGATACTTGGGTGGCTGAGGCAAGAGAATTGCTTAAGCCCAAGAGTTTGAGGTTGCTGTGAGCTGTGATGCCACAGCACTCCACTGAGGGCAACATAATAAGACCCTGTCTCAAAAAAAAAAAAAAAAAATCTTACTTTTGACCTTACCTTTTATATATTGGAAAAAATTATGTCAGTGAACTATGTAGGCCAAATGTTAAGTTATCTAGATAATTGCACATGTATTTCCAGTACAACAAACAGTTACTCATATTTGGTGAGTTTGTTTTCTGTTGAATTAATCATTTATTTAGTAGGCCAGTTTACTGTAAAATTGGTGCAGTGTTGTAACCCCGAAGAGCTATAGCTATAACACCTAGCAAAATATATCATTCTTCTTAACAAAGCATGATCTCGGTTAGCTGATGTAAATGTATGTTTTTTTTTGCTTGTTTACTGTAGAAATCCCTGACATCTATATCGTTAAGTGCTGCAGGGTATTTGAACCTTCACATTTTGGCATCAGAGTCATGTTTTCATGATTGGCTTGGGAATGGGGTCTGGGAGGCGCCTCCAGGTGTGGCTGGGTATTGCTGTCATGAGTGTTTTTCCTTTCAGGCCAGTAGCCCGAGCCCTTCCTGTGTGTTGCTTGTTCTGGCTGCTGATCTTGTTTTCCCAATTTCTCTGTGGGCTTCACTCTTTCATCATTTATGACTTGGAAAAAGACATTAATAATACATACCCATAATATTTGGGGTTTTTTTTTGACAAGTTTAAAACACGTATTTAAAATACAATAAAATACATGCTTAATCTGCTGACTCAGAAGCCTGTGGTGTAGGGTATGGTGGGGGTGGGCAGCTGCCCACTACACCAGCAGAGCAAGACTGCAGGGACATGGCCCTCTCTCCCATGTCCTTCTGTTCAGACACCCAGGGGGCCCATGTGCACCCCTGGGATCACATGACAGGGAAACAGGGCCCCAGAGGTTTCTTGAGTCTCTGCTTACCAGGGAAGCTGCATGCAGCCCTGCAGAGCACTCCCAGATGGGGCAGAGCAGGGTATGGTGGGGCAGGTGGACTCTGGAAGAGGCTGATGTTAGCAGGTCAGGTGTTGCCTCCTGCAGATGGGGAGCACCCTGACTGAGTGGGCTGAGACGGCTTGATCACCGAGGCCTGGCTCATGGGGTCAGGGAGTAGCTAGGGGAAGGGGGAAGTACTGTGAAGGCAGATAAAGGGGCAGCAGCCTCAGGTTTTGCTCCCCCACCCCCCATCTCCTGGGGTGTTCTAAGCCAAAGTCTACAACTTAGTTTAAAAAAAGAAAAGATAGGGCAATGCCTGTGGCTCAAAGGAGTAGGGCGCTGGCCCCAAATACCGGAGGTGGTGGGTTCAAATCTGACCCCGGCCAAAAACCGCAAAAACAAAAAAGAAAAGAAAAGATAGCCGGGCATTGTGGCAGGTGACTGTAGTCTCAGCTACTTGGGAGGCTGAGGCAAGAGAATCGCCTAAGTCCAGGAGTTGGAGGTTGCTGTGAGTTGTGACACCACGGCATTTTACTGAGGGTGATATAGTGAGACTCTGTCTCTAAAAAAATAAAAAAGAAAAAAAAGAAAAGTAAAAAAAGCACTTAAGGAAAGTTACAGACTACTAAAAGACTCCACACAAAATCCAAACCATTTTCTAAGCCCCCCTCCCACCTCCCTTTAACTCAATAAAGTTTCCTGTTTTCTTTCTTTTTAAAATTTTGCTTGCCACCTCTCCATCTGGAAGCCAGGGCATCACTGCTGGTGGGTGGTGACAGGCACACAGTGGGCAGAGCCCCATCTTTGGCTGGAGGGAGGTGGGAGCACCTCCACATCCTCAATCTAGACACCCACTAGCCCACCTTCATGCTACTCCCACTAAAGGGGGTGGGGTAAAAACAGGTGGTCCCAAGGCTGAGCAGTGAGCACTCCTACACTTCCCATCAGGACTACCTCTGCACCCTCTCCAGTCGAAAGGACAGTCTCATGTTGGGCCAGAAACCACTATTACATGAGGGAGGGACACTATACATTTAGAATGTGGACACCGATCAGGGCAGTAGAATGATAAAGATAGCAGCCAGCTTTCTTCCTTGCTCACCTCTGGAGATAATTCTCCCTCTTACTCACTGAATCCCTGTTCCAGCTCTGCTCAACGGCAATTCCTGGCTTCACACAGCTGTAAGGCAGGGCTGTGACTAGTCTCTGGTTCACGTGTTTAATCAGATTAATTTTTTTCTTTGTGGTTTTTTTATTTCGCTTTTATTCTTTTAAAAACCTAAGAATTCATAAAATATTTACTTATATTTCATGTCTTTCAGAGGTTTCCTTTGTTGCACTGGCATTTCATATTTCAAATTTATTTTGCATGATATGAATTTGTAGTCTAATTTTATCATCTCATATAATGTTAACCAGTAAAATCAGTTCCATTTATTGACTTGTGAATTGCTTCCTTATTGCCTTTGTTTTCTTTCCCTTTTTAATTTTGAGATATTCTTGCAAGTTCCTCAGGATGGAATGCTATGGCTATTCACAGATGTGATTATAGTGCACTATAGCCTTGAACTCCTGGTCTCAAGCTGTCCTCTTGCCTCAGCCTTCCAAAGTAGCTGGGACTATACAGGCTTGCACCACTGCACCCACTTCTTAGTGATTTGTGAATGTCACATTCGTCTTTTGCAAATTCTTAAATATAGTATGATCTATTTCTGAGTTTTCAGTTCCACTAGTATCTCAATTCTTACATTAATAACTTATTTTTTTCTTATAGAATTTGCTGATCATCCTTCTAGGTGAGCTTTGACTGTGTGTCTCTAAGAAGTGAGGAGACCTTTTTTAGAATTTACCCAGTTACTTATTTCTCAATTCTTATTGACTAGAATTAAATTACCTGTCCATTCCTCAAATGTTATAGTAAATTTGGACAGAATAGACACCTTTACAATGTTGAGGCTTTTCCAAAAACATGATAAAATTCTATATTTATCAAAATCTCTCTTTGTTACTGTCATTAAAGGTTTATAATTTTTTTCATTGTTTAGTGTACACTTCTTGCTTGTTCTTAGTACTTAAAATTTTTATATTATTCCTAATTATATCTATTGTATTATTATGGATAGAACCTTTCATTTTCTAAGCAATTAATGATTTGATAAAGAAATAGTAATGATATTGGTTTTCTAATTGTAAAAATTACACACATAAAATTTACCATCTTACCTATTTTTAACTATACAGTACAGTTGTGTTAGCTATATGGGTGTGGGAAGCATCTCTAGAGCTTTTATATCTTGCAGAACTGAAACTCAGTATCCATTGAACAACAAACTTCCCTTTCTTCTTCTTCCCAGCCCCTGGTAACCAGCATTATACTTTATTTATTTATGAATTTGATTACTTTAGCATTTATATAACTTTTTTCCATAATAATTTTTTTAAACTTTAAAAATCCACGATAATAACTTTTTATGTGGTTTCTAGTAGGGTGGTTATACGTGGATTGAGTTAAGGGAGCCACGTGAAGAAAGAAAGGGTAGCAGAGAGAAAAGAGTGTTCAGGTGCAATATGTCACATACGATGGTGACTTGGCCTTTGAGTGGAACAGTGGAGTTCACAGGAGACCTTCCTAAAGCAGTTTTAGAAGATGGTCCCTCTGAAGTGGTGGGTAAATTCAGATTAATAGGAGTCAAGAAAGAATGGGAAAGGAGAAATTGGTGACTGCAAGTACTGGCATCTCTTTTGATGCCTTTTTCTGTGCATATATGTTATTTTGATTTTACAGAAAATGCGCTATGCTTCTTAAAAGGATTTTTTTTTTAAAACACATCATTATGCTGTCAACATTTTCCCATTTTAAATATTCTTAGAAGATGGGGTCTTCAAAGAGTGTACAACATTAGTACTTCAAAAAATTAACATTTGATAGAAAATCTTGCTCTGGTAGAATAAGTACTTGTATTACAAAATGTGAATGGTCACTGGCATTCTTTAGATACTGAAAATGCATACACCAAATTCTGTATGGATTATTTTATTTATTTATGGCATTTCCTCTATTCAAGGATCTGAGCTAGAAAATTAGCGTCATCTCCAGTTCTTTTTGCTCCTTCATGTGGCACCGAATTGTCAGAACAGTGGGTGTAGTGCAGTGAAGGGAACTGAGCAAGGTGTTGGGAGGTCAGGGTTTGGTCCCAGCTCCACTGCCACGTTGCCAGGTTATACAGGCCTTTGCACAAACTTTTGACTCCATTTTCTTCTCTGAAAAATGGTAGTGTGAGATTGCCCGATTACTGAGGCCTTTTCAGCTCTGATGCTATTTAAATTGTGTAAGGTCTCAAGCTTTGTACTTTCTGGTTTCCACTTTATCCTTTTAATTCCTTTCTTGATATTTGACCAGAAGTTAAAAACTCAGAAAGGAGCACCTTCACTTTGGCCGGTGGCAATATTGATGAAAGTCCTTAGAGCCTGAAAGGTTCAAATAAAGCATTGACTTTTGTGGAGGATTGCCTTATGGTGTGGTGTCCGCGTGTACCTGCCACTTCGTGCTCGGACTCAGTTGAACGTATCAGCTGTCTTGACTGGCTGCATGACCTGTTGTCACTTTAGCCACAGTAGTGTAATGAGAAATCACTTTCACTTCTTTCCATGCGCAGTCGTGTTTATGTTTGTATTTTATTTCCTTTCCTTACCTGGATTTCTGCTAAAATAGGGAATCCATTTTTAGTGATTTCTACCTGACAGATAGAATTACATTAGTCTTTGTTCTTGCTGTTAAAAGACAGTGGCCAGTCTTGGTTTCAGATATATAATTTATTCCCCTGTTAAGTTTTCAATTAGATGACAGAAGTTTAATGTTTTAAAATGTGATCTTAACCATTGAAATATAAGTGGATAAATAGGAAAAAAAGTAGCCATGTGAAAATAATTCCCAAGGAAAAGGAGATACTGTTGTACAGTTGCATATCAGCTCTTTTGCTTAAGTGTCTTCTGAATTTAGAAGAACATGTTAAATTATAACACATTCATACATCAATGAAAATAAAACGCAACTTTTATATCATATTTGTTTCATGTATTTTCTCAGAAAGCCACTTATGACAATGAAGTGTATGTTCTGGTAACTGACTACATAATATAAAACAGTATTTTAGGCATATATTTGCAAACATACATAGCCATACTATATCTTTGGATATAGTCACTTCCATTTTGAGCAAATAAATTCCCTGAAAGCAGCAAGAGTGGAGTAAACGTTAACTCAATCATTGTCCTTTAAATTGCCTTACATTTTACTATCTCTGTTGTGATATTTTTAGGTATTTAATATGACTGTCTCTTGGATGATTTAGAAATAGATGTGAGATTAAGCATGGCATATTTAGTGGGTAAGATGGCATATTTATGTATTTTTTGCTAAACATTACATTTTAAAATATTTTTCTTTTATGTGATCCTACTATAAGGGCTGACTGGAAAACAGAATAGCCTCATTATTGTTGGAGAATTTCTCTGTTCCCTGCAATGATTCCAAAAGCTCCTGCACACTTCATCAGTATTATTGTAATTCTTTGGCTGCAGGATATTTGGCAGCTGTTGCACCCCACTGGCAAATCCTATTCATACTTCTTTCCCATTCACCATTGCCATTGGAGAATTGATTTCTCTCTCCTCTACTCTAACCTTTCCCAATTCATTTTGGATTGTTCAATGTGAAACATTTTAATTTTATATCATATGGCTATTCAGCTCACAATCCTTTTTTTAACCTGTCACCAGGGTAACAGCATAGCATGCTTTCTTTAGGCAATCAAGTTTTTATTTCACATGCTTAATGTTGCATTAAATGTTTGCATTTTGTTTAACCCCCCTTAAATACTTTGAACTCTGGGTATGTTTTATAGGGTGATGAAATCCTTGATTTTTGAATCGAAACTAAATCAACACCATCAGTGCCTTTATAATAAAATGTCAAAAGATTAATTTACATAATACAAAGATTATTATTAAAAATCCAAGTTAGCTCATCTATATAAGGCAATTTTCTGTAGGTAATGGAGGAATATTTGTATATATTCATGTTCAGCCTTGGTTCCAAGAAAGGATTTAAAAATGATTTGGAGAGATTTGTCTATGAGAAAGTAAACAATTTAAGAGGAATAGAATTGGAGTAAATGGGAAAATATATCTTTTGAGGCCATTGCTTTATTTTTTTCAGTACAATGCTTTTTTCTCTATTCATATATATAAAGATCATAATGATTTAGGAATTTGATGATGAAGGAAGTAATGAGATATACTAGAGTGAGGTTAAAGGTCTCTCCTAGGAGGTCAGTTTGGGCATTGTGTGCATTCACATCAATTCATCAGTTTATGTTAGTATTACTTTTTCCTTAAAATAATAATACTTAGAAAAGATGATAATGTGTATCTTTAGATCTTGATTCTTTGACTTTGATAGACCTAAATTACCTCTGTATAGAGCTACCTCTTCATCTTTTCAGTTTTACCCCAAATACTTTCAGTGAAGTTTGTTCTGTGAATAAATCCTGTGAAATTAAGAAAATAATAAGTATAAAGAAGTATGTAAGAAACAAAAGAGACAAACATACCATGTTGTTTGAAAGTCTTGTTTTAAAAGGTATTATTAGCATTGTAGCTATTTATGCATCCATATATCCATTCTATAATTACTAAAACTTTCATAAGAATCCATAGGATAAAATTTGAATTAAGCTGCCCTTATTTTTCTTCCTTTAAACTATTTTTTTAAAGAACTTTTGTTTTACTCTAAGTATATGTATATTTATTAATGCTTTTATCTTTGATTTGATTCTCTTTTGGAAAGTCTGGTTTCTCTTAGTGTATCAGACTAATTTGATACTGTGAGTGCTTGTGTGTAACTAATGGGCCTAATTAGAAAGGACCATATAAAAAGGAAAAAGCAAAACGGTACATGTAAATCTTACCTGGTGGTAATTATATTAAATGTAAATGATTTGAAACTATTGAATAAAGGCAGATATTGACAGAGTGGATTGAAAAATAAGCTCAAACTATATGCTTTCTATAAGGGACACACTTCAGATTCAAAGAGACAAGTAGCTTGAAAGTAAAAGAGAGGAAAAGAGATATCAGACAATATTAACTGGTATTTTTAATATCAATATTTTACTTCCAATAATGCAGATGTCAGACAAAATACTCTTAATGATAAAATTGATACTAGAGACAAGGAATATTTCATAATGATGACAGATTCAGTCCATTAGAAATCTATTACAACTATGAACATATATGTACCTAATAACACAGTTCCCAAAAATGTGAAGCAAAACTGAGACAGTTAAAGGGAGAAATAGACAATTCCATAATAATAGTTGAAGGCTTTAATACCCCACTTTAAATAATGAATAGAATAATCAGAAGATTAACAAGGAAGTAGAAGACTTGGACAAGACTATAAACCAAATAGACAGACCTAAAAGACACATCTAGAACCAATTCATCCAACAACAGAATGTACCACATTTCAAGTACACACGCAACATTCTCCAGGGTCGACTGTTGTGTTTACCTTACTATTTCATATCATATGTTAGGCTATGAAACATATTTCAATAAATTTAATAGAATCAAAATTACACAAAATATATTCTTTGATCACAATTGAGTGACTTAGAAATCAAGAACGAAGGACAGTTGGGAAATTCATAAATGTGTGGAGTTGAGCAGTGCATTCTTAAATAACCAATAGATTAAGAAAGTAATTACAGGGGGCTAGAAAATAGTGTGTGATTAATATAAACAACACCAACATCTAAAAACACATGGGGGCTTGGCGCCTATAGCTGAAGTGGCTAGGGCGCCAGCCACATACACCAGAGCTGGCGGGTTCGAATCTAGCCTGGGCCTGCCAAACAACGACAACTACAACCAAAAAATAGCTGGGTATTCTGGCGAGTGCCTGTAGTCCTAGCTACTTGGGAGACTGAGGCAAGAGAATCGCTTAAGCCCAAGAGTTGGAGGTTGCCGTGAGCTGTTACGCCACGACACTCTATCCAGGGTGACAGCTTGAGACTCTGTCTCAAAAAAAAATAAAATAAAAAATAAAATAAAAATAAATAAAAACACATGGGATGCTCAAAAAGCAGTCTTCAAGGGAAATTGAGAGCCATAAGTATGTGATTTTAAAAAGAAGAACTGTCTCAGTCACCTTATCTTCTACTTTGGGAAACCAGGTAGAATAGAGCTAACTTAACCCAACACAAGCAAAGGAAATAAAATACTAAAGATTAGAATAGAAATAAATGAAATACAGAAAACAAAGGAAATGATGAATAAAAGCAGAATTTGGTTTTGCAGAGATTAACAGAAATGATAAACCTGTTAAGATAGCTGACCAAGAGAAAAAGAAGACTCAAATTGCAAAAACCAGTAATTGAGAAAGTATACCTACTGGTATTATAGAAAGTAAGAGATTTTAAGAGACTACTGTGAACAAGTGTGTGCCAGCAAACTAGATAACTCAGATAAAATGGAGAAATTCCTAGAATGACAAAGGCTAGTAGAACATCTGAATAGACTTACCATAAGAGATTGAATTTGTCACCACAGAACTTCCCACAAAGAGTGCAGCACCAGATTGCTTTACTTGTGAATTCATTGAAACACTTAAAGGAAAATTACTTAATACTAATCCTTCACAGATTCTTTCAAAAATAGAAAGGGAACAGAACAATTTCAACTTACTCTACAAGGCCAATATTACCAGAATACCAAAAGCAGGTAAAGATGTTGCAAATAGAAAACTAAAGACCGATGTCCCTCATAAATACTCGTATAAAAATTCTCAACAGAATACTAGCAAACCAAATCTAAGAATATATACAATGATAATACACTATAACTAAGTGGGATTTTCTGTAGGGATACAAGGTTGGTTTAATATCCAAATAACAATCTGTGTGATAAACCATATTGGTACACTAAAAGACAAAAACCATAGAATCATCTCAAATGCAGAAAAATGCTTGACAAAATCCAATAGCCCTTCCTCATAAAAAACACTCAGCCAATTAGGAATAGAAGGCACTTCCTCAGACTGATGAATAGTAAACATCAATAGTAAACACACAGCCAAAAATAAAAAGGCTTCCTAGATCAAGAAGAAGTAAAACTATGTCTGTTTTTAGATGCCAGCATCTTGTAAATAGAAAATCTCGAGGTATTCACCAAAAACTTTTAGAACTAATGAGTTCTGCAAAGATGCAAGATATGAAAATGATATGCGAATATCAATTTTTATTTTTATTATATAGTAGCGTGTATAAACCATAAATTAACAAAACAATTCTATTATAGCACCAAAAAGGTATGCAGTACTTAAATATAAATTTTTAAAAAGAAGTGCAAAACTTGAACACTAAAAACAGTGCAACATTGTTAAAGATGAAACAAATGAAAAACATCTTATATTCATGGATCAGAAGACCTAATGTTGTTAAGATGCCAGTGATTCAGCACATCTACAGATTCAGCACAATCCTTTTTCTCAGTTGCGTGTTTTTTTTTTTTTTTTGCAAAAATTATATCTGATTCCAAAATTCATATGAAAATGCAAGGGACTCAGAATAGCAAAAACCGTCTTGAAACAGAGGAATCACTTTGGGAGACTCATACTTCCTTATTTCCAGACTTATTACAAAGCTGCTGTAATCAAGACAAAGCGGCCCTGGTATTAGGATAGACATGTTGGTCAGTGGACTAGAACTGAGAATCTAGAAATAAATTGTTACATTTACGGTCAGTTGAGTTCAAGGATATGAAGACAACTCAATAAGAATCTTTTCAACAAATATTGCCTGGGTACATGGATATGCACGTGCAAAACAATGAAGTTGCTCACACCATATACAAAAAATAAACTCTAAACACCACAGACTTAGGTATAAGAGCTAAAACTACAAAATTCTGAGAGGAAAACAGGAGTTAATTGTTGCCTTTGGTTTGGTGTGATTTCTCATATAAGATGCCAAAAGGGCAAGGAACAGAGACCAACAACAACAACAAAAAAAATAGATAAACTGACTTCATGAAAATTTAAAACTGTTGCTTTAAATAAAAAAGTGAAAAGATATCCATCAAAATAGGAGAAAATATTCGCAAATTATAGATTTGATAGGGTCTTTTGTTTAGACAATAAAAGGAACTATTAAAATTCAATAAAAAGATAAATGACCCAATAAAAAATGAGCAAAGGATGTGAATAGAAATTGTTCCAAAGAAGATAGACAAATGACCAAGAAGCCCATGAAAAGATGCTCAGCGTTATTAGTTGTTAGCAAAATGCAAATCAAAAGCATAATGAGATACCATGTCCCACCCACCACAGCGGCTGTAATCTGAGTGGCAGTAGGAGAATGTAGAGGAAGATGTGGAGAAATTGGAACCTTCCTAAGTTCCCGGGGGGATTTATGAATATAATTGTATGAGCTTGGAAATAGTTTGGCAGTTTCTCAAAATGTGTTCGAGATTACCACAACCCAGCTATTTCAGTGCTAGGTATATACTCAAGGGAAATGAAACCATGTGTCCCCAGAAATGTACACAAATGTTTATAGTGGCATTTTTCAGAGTAGCCAAACTGTGGAAACAGTCCTAATGTCTGTCAAATGATGGGTGGATATACATATAAAATGTGGTATACTTACAGAATGAAATATTTTTCAGTAGTAAAACTAAATGAAGTATTGTTATTTTCTACAATATGAATAAATTTTGCAAAAATACTAAATGAAGTATTGCAGTCATAGTAGGCCACAGATTTTATGATTTCCTCCATATGAAATGTCCAGAATACGCAAAGCTATAGAAATAGAAAGCGCATTAGTACTTGTTTAGGGCTGAGGAGGTTGAGGGAAATGTGGGGTGACTACTCATGGACCCCATGTTTCCTTTATGGACTAATGAAAATGTTTCAAAATTGCTTGTGGTGGTGGTTGCACAACTCTGTAAATATACTAAAAACCATTAAATTGTACACTGTAGATTGGTTAAATTTATGATGTATGAATATTCTTTCAATAAAACTGTTCAAAATTTTTGTAGTTTGCTATGTATTTTATATGTAAGAATTTGTTTTTCAGCCTGGGTGTGATGGCTCATGCCTATAATCTTAGCACTTTGGAAGGCCGAGGTGGGTAGATTGCCTGAGCTCAGTAGTTCAAGACTAACCTGAGTAAGAGGCAGAACCCGTCTCTACTAAAAATAGTTGTGGTTGGCACCTGCAGTCCCAGCTACTTGGGAAGCTGAGGCCAAAGGATCTCTTGAACCCAAGAGGTTGAGGTTGCTGTGAGCTGTGATGATGCCTCAGCACTTTACCCAGGGTGATAGAGTGAGACTCTGTCACCAAAAAAAAAAAAAAAAAGAATTTGTTTTTGTAATGGTATAATAGAAGTTCAGATTTTAGGAATTAAATGAAACATCATCTTTTTCCTAGATTGACGGAGTCCTCTTTAGGAATTTTTTTTGTTTGTTTTTAAAGAAACAAGGTCTTGCTTTGTTGTCCAGGCTTGATGGCAGTGGCATGATCATAGCTGACTGCTATATCTGACTCCTGGGCTCATGTGGTCCTCCCCAGTAGGTGGGACCACAGGCACACATCACCATGCCTGGCTAAGTTTGAAGGTTTTTTTTTTTTTTTTGTAGAAGTGAGTTCTTGCTGTGTTACTCAGACTGTCTCAAACTCCTGACTTCAAGTGATACTCCTGCCTCTGCTTCCCAAAGTGCTAGGATTACAGGCTTGAGCCACTGTGCCTGGCTGAGAATATTTGTTCTTAAATTATAAAATATATATGTTTATCTGACTTATCTGAATTTAGTGATAAGAATTTTGTGTTACTTCTTTGGAAGTAGGTCCGGGTCCCTGAGATTCCACCTGGAAGGTGGAAGTGGAACACAGATGTGAGCCAGTGTTCTTTCTTTTATCTTCTGCCTTCGAAGATGAGAGATGTAAGGTTAAAACAACGTAGACAAGTGCGAGTTCCTACCATGGTGGTATAGCTTATTTTCAGCTTACCCTCCTCTAGATAACAATGGAACTCTGGACAAAATATAAAACACAGCTATTTGAAGGCTATGCATAAACAACCAAGTTTGTTTGAAAGAAGGAAACTGCGCTAATGAGGTGCACGTTTACTTGGCTTTTCCCCTGAGAGCTGTCATGACCGCATCTGTGAAGGCATGGCTGAAACTCAAGCAGTTAGCCATGGTCTTCTTGGCTTGATGTCTCAGAGAGTGACGTTCAAGGTTTTCAGAACTCCTAGAAATTGAACAGGGTTATCATGGCAAAAGAGAGCAACAGAATAAAGAGCTCAATATCCGAATGTTTGTCCATAAAGAAGACTCCCAGGAGCCCAGCATGGAAAACCTACTGGAATGCTGAATGGACCGACTTGAAATTTCAGTTGCCTACCAAGTAGAAGATGTTTGGAAGTTGAGTCTCATCAATCTGAGGTGTTTGTAAACACCTTGAGCTTTCTGTTAAAATCCTGGCAGGACCATGCCTTGGGAGAAAAACACTATGTTTCTGGAATAAGTAGTTGGGACTACTAAGTTTTATTTACTAAGAGGAAAATCAATGGATACACACTATCACAACATTGAAGTGAGCTTCCATAACTTCAGGATAATTAGTGATAATTAGTCTTAACTGCCTGCTATAATAAAAATCAGTACTTTTCTGTGGAAGATCACCTAATTAGACTGTATAATATCTCCATGACCTGGTATACAATAAAAATTCACCTAGCATGCAGTTCAACAATAAAGATGACCTATAGTCAAGAGAAAAAGTAGTCAAGAGATATCAACTGTGAGATTACTGTATGTTGGATTCATGAGGAAGAATTTTAAAGCACCTATTGAAATTGTTATCAAGTATTAAAAATCAAAACGAGGGAACAGGACTGGGTACAGTGCCTCTATCCTATAATCTTAGCACTTTGGAATTCTGAGGCAGAAAGATCTCTTGAGGCCAGGAGTTCAAGACCATCCTAGGCAACACAGCAAGACCCCCATCTCTTAACAAAAAATAGAAAAATTAGCCAGGTGTGGTGGAACCTTCTGTAGTCCCAGCTACTAGGAAGACTGAGGCAGGAGGAAGATTTGCTTGAACCCAGGATTTGAGGCTGGATTACACCATTGCAAAATCCAGCCTAGGTGACACTGTGAGACCTGTCTCTCAAGAAAAAAAAAAAGAACAGGGAATATTAACATAGAAATGGAAATTATAGCACATCACTAAGTGGGATTTTAGAACTAAAATGTATTATACTTGCAATTGATAATTCCTGGAGAGGCTGAAAAGTGCATTAGTGATGACAGAAATAAGTAACCTTGAAGATATAAGAATAGAGATTATAAAATATGAGAAAAAAAGTATATTTTAAAGAAATGGAGAGACATGAAAGACATAGATATATCTATTTCCTTGAGCAGGGTGATGGTTATCCTAGGTACATGCAAATGTCCAAACTCGTATATAATGCATAAAATCGTATGCATTAAACGTATGAGTCTTTTTGTATATCAGTTGTACCTGAGTAAAGCTGTTTAAAAAAATTGAAGAGAGCTTCAGTGACCTGTGGGCACTGTAATTTGTCAGGAGGTGTAACTTACATGTGTTGGGGGCCACAAAAGGAAAGGGTAGAGGGGGGCAGGAAATTTTTGAAAAATAATGTTGTCTTAAGATTTCAAAAAAGACAAAATTGTCTATTTTTATAACTTTTATTCAATATCCTAAAGATACTTCCCAGTGCAATGAGAAAGAAAAAAAAGTAAAAGGCATAGAAATAAAAAAAGGAGGAAGTAAAGTTATCATTTCTGTTCATAGAAGACATAATCATTTGCATAGAAAACCTTAGGGAATTTACAAAACAATTGCTAGAACTAATAAATTTATCAAGCTTTTGGTATAAAAAGTCAATCAAATATTAATTGTACTTCAGTAAACTAGTAGGAATGTTTTCTGTAAACCTAAAACTACTCCCCAAAATAAGCCCTATTAATTTTTTAAAAAATCTGCTAAAGGAAAGATGTTAAGAAAACTAATGAGAAATCCACAGAAGAGAATTCTTGCAGTTCGTAAATCTAACAACTGCCTTGTATCCAAAGTAAAGAACTTCAACAAATCAATAAAAAAATAAGGCCAACAAAAAAAAAAAAATAAGGCCAACAACCTGATGAAAATGGGCAAAAACTTGAATAGAAAGGGCCAGTAAGCACCATAAAATCTTCAACATTTAGTCATAGGTGACGTATGCATTCAGCTACCTAGAATAAGATGTGGTTTCACAGCCACTCGCCTGGCTAGATTTGGAAAGAATGACAACATGGGCAGGGATGTGGAGAAACTCCATCGCCCTGCGAGCATAGAAATGTTATCTTTTGGAAAACAGTTTGGTATTATAGTTTATGTAATATTAAACATACATTTGCCCTATTTTCACTTCTAGATTTTCCCCTGAACAGAAATGAAGCGTATGTCCTCTAATAAATAAATAACCATACAAAAAACAGCCTTGTGCAAAGAATGTTGATAGCAGCTCTGTTTATAACAGCCCCAAACTGGAAACAACCCAAATGTCCATCAATGGAAGGATGAATTAATTTAAGTATATTGTACAATAAAATATTACTAAGCAATTAAAAAAAAGAACTATAGCAGACCTCTGTAAGTTGACCACCCAACACACGGTAACAAACTGAGTAACATTTGTAGGCAGTCACCATAAACAACTTCCATTGAGTACTTGAGGTGAATGGTCTCTGAAAATTAGGTCAACTTAAGGAGATGGTCAACTATGAAGGTTCTACTGTTGTCAATGGCAGGAACCTTAAAAACCTAATACTGAGCAAAAAAGTCACATACAATAGAACATATATTTGGAGTCCATTTATGCGAATCAGCTTTAGAATTGGCAAGTGTAGCCTGTGCAGGGCAGATTTACTGAGAAGGTGAATGATGGAACTTAAGTCTTTGAATTCCACTGCATGTAAATTGCATATTAATAAAAGTTTTAAAAAGTAGCAATTGTTGAAACAAGGGAGGATTTCAGAAATTTCTACATGAAATTATGATAACCGTGATTACTAAGTTGAATTTATCATTTATATTCCAAGCACTAGCCTAAAGCATCTTACACCTTTTTCTCATGTAAGCAGCATATGGGCTAGGTCAGCAGTTCTCAACCTGTGGGTTGCGACCCAAAGGAACTGTGTTAAAGGGTTGGGCGTTAGGAAGGTGGAGAACCACTGGGCTAGGTATTCTTACTATCTTTGTTTGGCTGGAAAGGAAACTTTGGCACAATGGATCTACATTGTGGGGGTCATATGGCTTTTGGAGGTTTGCATTCAGCCAGACGTGGGCCCTCCAGGTGACAGCTATACTGTGTGTTGCCTTCCCATCTAATTGTGCCCAAAGTGTAAATTGTGAATTTTAAGCCCTTAATGGTGGAAGAAGGAAAGGGACTATACATAATGTTAAAATATGTAAGATTATAAATGGTATTGTGTATTGGAGTCTGAATTCGCATGTTGTGTGTGTAGTTAGTTGTAATGTCAATAACACCAAACTTTGTGATGTTTCCTATTTCTCAGTGCAATTGTGTGACACAGACACTTCTGCACCATCTCACATGTTTGAACGTACGCATTTTAAATTGCATATCGGCAGAATTCTAATCCTCTGTGCCATTTACTGGCTTTGTAGAGGTTCTCTGAAATGCTGCTTTTATCTTTTTTCTACAGTGATGAACTTTAATGTTGGAGTGTTGTAAGTTCTCACATAATAAGGCTTAGATTTTTGTTTGGTTTGGCAGTAGACTTCTGTTTAAAATTCCTTTAATCTGTTCATTCCGTGCTTTTTATATTCATTTTACTAGCTGATGGCTCTGTGAAGAATTCATATGAATTTACTGCACTAAAACCTATCAAAACTTGTTCTTGTGACTCTTCCTCCATCTCAACTTGCTAAAAGTGAGTTTTTCAGTGAATTGCTGAATTTTTGTCTTCCTTTCAGTTGCTGTTTCTCCCCTCCCCACCCGGGGGAAAATAAGAAACAATTCATATACTAGATCTAAAGTTTCATTAAAATTGCTTCAGCCCTGTCTCAGGCATTTGAAGTGGGCCATCTGTCTAAACATCTCTCTCTCTCTCTTTTTTTTTTTTTTTTCTGATCATTTCCTCGACTTATTCATGAGCCATGGGAGGGCTCCTTTGTAGTCTCCATGTAGCTGGTTCTGTCTACCCCCACTGAATACATCTATGTGCTTGCATAACATATCTTTTCACCATGCTGGAAATTCTCTGAACTTGGTTCAGATGAATGGCCCACTTTCTGAAGGCCTTTTTCTTCCTACAAAGATTTGTATGCAGAGACTGACCTCAGTGGCTATGGAATGCCGCATATTATTTTCCCGATCATTTTACAGACCACCCACTGTGAAAGTTATGATGAAGCATTTCTTAATGATCCTTTGACCACTAGCATTGTTTTAACTCAGTATTTCACTCCTAAAGAGGTGATGGCACAATTGAAAACCAGCTTTTCTGAGTGTCTATATGGTTTTGAGATGTGTGTAATTCTTTCTAGCTGAAGATGCTGATGGTTTTCATGTTTACACAAAGTCTGCTTTTAAAATTGACATTTAAGAGCATGTATTTAAGTTAGCATTTCTTGTACCTTTTTGAGTAAAATATTCTACTAAGTTACATGTATTAGTATTAATGTTAGTGATAAGCAGCTAACTACTTTTCATCATAAAATACAGAAAAATTTAGGATTTTTGAGCATATTCATTCTAGCTGGCTGATGATAATCAAAGTGGACAGGCCTGGGTAAAGGCTATTATTTGATTTTCTTTGTGAGTGGCTGTTTATGTGAATTCCTTTTTACTGGGGTTTTTGTGTTTTGTTTTGTTTTTGACGTGGTAGCTTAATTGATATCAGCTTTGCAGGTGACTAATAAGTTGCACAGATTAAATTTTGATCAGCTGGCAGCCTCTTATGTTAGAAACATACTTCATTAAAGGAAACTGTTTTCTGTGTATCTTTACCGTGATGAGTTGAATGAAGCTCCCAGCCTTTCCCCCCACTCTTTTTAGAGATTTCATTAAAATCTTCTTTGATACTATTTTGAATTTAATAGATGTAGGTAATTCTTTTCTGAAATTTAATATATAACATTAGGTATTTGTTACCATTTTAAACATGTTTGTGCTTATTGAATTGAAATCAGTGTTTCAGACCAGTGTTAGTATACTTTCAAAGATGCTGCAGAGATAGAGCATGTGTACTTTTAGGTCTGTATTATTTTTATTTATAGTTTATTTCTGCTGCAAGGCATATTTGGATTTGCTAATTGACTGGCATATATGCCCAACTTGTCCATTTTATTGAAAAACCAAAACAAAACCACTTTCAAACTTATGTAAAGTCAGAAGGAATCTTGGAAACTTCTGTTTGTAGAAGAGTGAACCCTTTTAGCTTTCTCACTTTTGACTCTTTTTGGCATCTAGAGAGTGTGCTTTCATAGTGACCCTCTTTCCTGTGTCCTATTAACAAATCACCAGAAATTGTTAGAAAAGTGCCTCTTGAGGGTCCTATCACCTGTCCAATTCTGCTCTGATCTACTTTTACAGATGTGGGAATTGTTTCAAACAGATTGAACGAGTTCTCAGGTACATTGTTAGTAGGAGAATGGGCTAAGACTTAGACCTCAGTGTTTTAACTCAAGAGGCTGCAGTGTTTCCATCAGGTCCCTCCTGGGGCAAGTTATAACATATATGAAACAGATGTGGATCAAAACAAAACAATGGAAAAATAAATAGTAGTTAGGTTCTGGAGAGTGGCAGCTATATCTTGCCACCATCTGTAAGATCGTTTTCCATGGGAAAATGCCTCCTGGGTTGGAATGGGATGTCAGGATTGACAACCTCCCAGCTCCTCCGGAAGCAGAGGCTCATCATATAACTGAAAGGCACCTCGACATTTGTGTGAATGGGTTGCCTCTGGTGGGCCACTGCGTTTTGAAAAATATTACATTAGATAGAATGGGTTAGGTAGAAAGGCAATCATGGAAGTTATACTATAATTAGGGAAGAAATTATAAGGGAAGCAGCAGTCTCCTTGAAGAATCTGTTAGAGAATCTTAAAGGGGGAGGTTTGCCATTGTGGAGGGAATTAAGAGTATAGGCCTCCCTCCTCCCCCGTCCTCCCCTCCCCCTCCCCCTTTCATCTTCCTTTCCTCCTCCCCTCCCTCCTTTTCCTTCCCCCTTTCCTCCTCCCCTCCCTCCTCTCCCCCCTCCCCTGCTCCTCTCTCTCCCTCCTCCTCCTCTCCCCTCCTGTGTCTTGTTCCCCATTCACACACTGTTGTGTGAAGGTCTGTCCTCTAAAATAATCCTCTTCAAGTTGCCAAAAGAGAATCTTCTGGGCCTTTTGTGTACAGTGTGTATTTTTATTAATACATTTTTTACTTTTCTTTCATTTTTATTTACATGCTATTTAACACGTCGTCTTCTTTAGAAAACAGATCAAGAAGAGGTGAGCCAAATACAGATATTCACCTAAATTATCAATCATCATCCATTAGATATTGTAGCTAGAAGTGATTTGATTAGAATCATAGCTTTTGTGACTGTTCTATTTTTTCTTTTTAGTGAATACTGAGAGAATTCTTTTGAAATGTGGTGGCTTTAAATGAAAACATAACTTGGTACATTTTTTCAGAACTGTGGCTTAAGCCAGAGCTTGGATACTACAAAATACTAGTGTTTAGTGCTTAGTAAATATCACTTCATAAGTACAAACTGTGGAAACATGTAGTATTTAAATTCAGTTAATTCTGAAATCATTAAAGTTTTTATTAAAAAAATGGGAACATATTTGTATTTAAATTGTTTTTTCTCCAACTGCTTGACTTAGTATTTCTGAGCTATGCAGAAAAATACCTGTACAACCTATCAGACTAGCATCATTCAGAGATATGGAATCCTCTTTCTTATTTTTTCTTTTCTTTTTCTTTTTTTTTTTTTTTATTTTAGGTAATGGGGAAAACCATGAGTAGAAAAGACATAGTAAGTTCCCAAGATGAGACCCATGTCTTATTTCTTTTTGGTGTCCCAAAATTTAGTGCTGAGCCCTTAGATTTTGTCGAACTCATAAACTGTTTAGGTTGGTTTTTTGTGTGCCTGTGTATGTGTGTATGTGCCTGTGTTTTGTTTTAACAGATTTATGATATTGTTCTTTTATTATATGAGAGTACTGTATTAAGTGGGTAGATGGGTAATTTTTAAATTTGTTTTTAAAAATTTGAAAAATTTTTAATAATAGCATATAAAACAAGTATAGCTTTTTATAAAAAGTTATATCCTATATGATATCCTACTATAATTTTTCTTCTAATTGACATGAAAAACATTCTACCATATTTTATAAATAATACACAGAAGTCCATTCTTTAATACATTTTTAGTCTCATTTTTTTTTTTTTTCCTGAGACAGTCTCACCTAGTCGCCCTGAGGTTGAGTGCTATGGCTTTATAGCTCACAGCAACCTAAAACCCTTGGGCTCACGAGATCCTCTTGCCTCAGCCTCCCAAGTGGCTGGGCCTACAGGCACTTTCTACAATGCCCAGCTATGTTTAGAGACAGGGTCTTGCTCTTGCTCTTGCTCATCTGGTCTCTAACTCCTGAGCTCAAGCAGTTGGCCTGCCTCTGCCTCCCAGAGTGCTGGGATTTATAGGCATGAGCCACAGTACTCGACCTAGTCTCATCATTTTTGAAAAATAAAACCAAAATAATTCTCTAGGCCTGCAGTACCCAACCGCCAGGCTTTTAGGAACCAGACTGCACGAGCAGTTGAGCAGTGGGCAAGTGAAGCTTTATCTGTATTGACAGCCACTCCGCATGGCTGCCTGA
The DNA here is from genome assembly GCF_027406575.1 of Nycticebus coucang. Taxonomy (NCBI): domain Eukaryota; kingdom Metazoa; phylum Chordata; class Mammalia; order Primates; family Lorisidae; genus Nycticebus; species Nycticebus coucang. The sequence goes on along the minus strand of NC_069794.1, from coordinate 11,953,678 downwards.
TCACCACCTGAGCTCTGCCTCCTATCCCATCAGTGAGGCATCAGGGGTCCTCAAACTACGGCCCGCGGGCCACATGCAGCGGTGTGATTGTATTTGTTCCCGTGTTTGTTTTTTTTTTATTTCAAAATAAGATATGTGCCATGTGCATAGGAATGTGTTCATAGTTTTTTTATTTTAAACTATAGTCCGGCCCTCCCTCGGTCTGAGGGACAGTGAACTGGCCCCCTGTTTAAAAAGTTTGAGGACTCCTGAGAGGAGTACAAACCCTGCTGTGAACTGCACATGTGAGGAATCTGAGTCACGTGCTCCTTATGAGAATTCACCCCCCCACACCTGATCCCTGTTCATGGAAAAATTATCTTCCATGAAATCAGTCCCTGGTGCCAAAAAGGTTGGGGACCGTCACTGTAGGCAAAATCATGCTGACTCAACAGTTCATTTTATGCATTCCATGTCTCTGAAGTTTAAGGCATGGCATGGTTGTTTATTTTATTTGGTCTTTTAAAAAAAGTATCTTGAGACCAGGTGCAGTGGCTCACACCTGTAATCCCAGCACTTTGGAGGCTGAGGTGGGTGGATTGCTTGAGCTCAGAGGTTTGAGACCAGCCTGAGCTAGAGGGAGACCTCATCTCTAAAAAAATAGCCAGGCATTGTGGTGGGTGCCTGTAGTCACAGGCACTTGGGGGGCTGAGGCAAGAGAATCGCTTAAGCCAAAGAGTTTGAGGTTGCTGTGAGCTGTGATGCCACAGCACTCTACCGAGGGCGACATAATGAGTGAGACTTTGTCTCAAAAATAAAAAAATCTTGAACAGTAACAAAATATTGAGAAAAAAACAATAATGCTTAAGGAACTTATTTGTGAAGGACTGTCAAAATTAAGCAACTCAAATTCATAGACTAGATGATGGCCCTACAATAATCACAGAGTTGACTGCCCTTGTCTTTGGTGTATGTTTTGTAAACCTCTCTAGTTACATCCGAGAGCTTTTTTCCAAAGATGGAACCTTTTAGAATAATATAAAATGTCCTGAAATACCTTTTGATAGTTTTACCTTGCATACTTAATGTCAATGAAAAATTAGTTTATTGAGAGAGTAATATAAAAGTATTAAAATGATTTACTATTTTTCTTTCTTTTTACTTCAGAGTGCCCATTATTAAACCAGAGATGGCTAAGTGGGAGCTCTCAGTAAAGCTGCATGATGAAATTCATACTGTCGTAGCATCAAACAGTGGGTCAACGTTCTCTGTGAGTATTATACCTCTATTTTCTTAGTAATTTTGAAATGATCTATGAATATTTAAAACCATTTTTAACCTGTTCAGTGACTCTTACCTTTTGGAATTTATAGAATTGCTGTGTATTTGTTTCATCTTCTTTAGGAAGCTGAATGTAAATGGAAATTTTTGTTCTTTGATAATAATTAGAAAATACATTTCTAGATTTAGCCTTGTTCTAAACTCACTTCCTGAAACCTGAATTCATTTTTCTTTTGTGTTATTGAGAAGTAATATTTTTGCTTTTGTTATAGGGAAGAGCATCTTTAATTATAATTATAAACATAAGATAGTTGTGGCAGATAACCATTCCTTTAAACAAGTAATCTGAAGCCTCATATAACATTATCTTCATATTTCATGTTGTGAGACATTCTTGAGGCTAAGTTTACCTTATGGTGACATTCTTTTTGTTTTGAAGAACTTAAACCCCTTGGATAATATCCATGACAGAGCTGCCTTAGTTTGAAGTCTGGTCTACAGTGAACAATGTTACAATAAGATTTCAGTGTTTATACTGTAATGTGAATTATATGTTTAAAATCTGTGATTTGAGGCTCGGTGCCTGTGGCTCAAGCGGCTAAGGCACCAGCAACATACACCTAAGGTGGTGGGTTGGAATCCAGCCTGGGCCCACCAAACAATGACGGCTGCAACCAAAAAATAGCCAGGCATTGTGGTGGGCGCCTAAAGTCCCAGCTACTTGGGAGGTGGAGGCAGGAGAATCGCTTGAGCCCAGGAGTTGGAGGTCACTGTGAGCTGTGATGCCACAGCACTCTACCCAGGGTGACAGCTTGAGGCTCTGTCTCAAAAAATAAAATAAAATCTGTGATTTGACATTGCCAGAAAAATAACATTAGGAGTTGCTATTCTAACTTGTGTGCTTTTTTTATTTTCCATCTGAACCCAAGGAGGCTGCTTTATAGTTAGCATAGTGAATACTGTGTTTATATTTATTTTCTATTTCTCTTCTTATGGCTATGTTGCATTGAAATGTCATTTTGTTGTGGGAAAACAAATGGCTTTTTTTTTTCTTCTGAGACGGAGTCTCACTATGTTGCCCTCGGTAGAGTGCTGTGGTGTCACAGCTTACAGCAACCTCAAACTCTTGGGTTTAAGCGATTCTCTTGCCTCAGCCTTCCAAGTAGCTGGGACTACAGGTGCCCACTACAATGCCCACCTATTTTTTTTTATTGCAGTTGTCATTGTTGTTTGGCAGGTCCGGGCTGGGTTCGAACCCACCAGCCCTGGTGTATGTGGCCAGCATCCCAGCTGCTGAGCTACAGGCACCAAGCGGACAAATGACTTTTTGTCAGAAGTTTGAAACAGAATGTGGAAGTCAGAATTTCAGTAAATAAGAGCTGGTGAGGCCTGAGGAGGTATGGCAGTTTCTTGATCTCAGTGGGAAAATATTATAAGTTAGAATTCATGAGAATGAATTTGTTGAACGAATGCCTCCTGCATGTCTACTACGTGCAGAGTAGGTGCTAGGCTGTTGCCCTGGAGAAGCTGACCTTGTGTGGTAGTCATACTCACATATAAATGATATTAATTCATGAATTAAAGCTATTCTCATTGGTTTTCCTTACATTTTGTGATTTATTATATGTGCCAAAGTTGTGTAAGTTTTGGTTACTGAAAGATATTTTATTCAACTCTCTTAAACTGAAAGCTGTGATGAAGTTAAACGGTTATCTTATGATATGTAATATTTTGTGATACTCTTTTGTGATTCTCTACATTCCCTCTATCCATAGGATCATTTTTTAAAAATAGTTTTATAAGTAGACATTTAACTGTATATCAGGTTGAGTAGCAGATGATATGAATTCCGTAGTAAAGAGTAGTGCTTTTACAATGTAGCATTTTCTCGAGGGGAAGGTTAAATTTACAGAAATGTAGACGGTAGCATAATTTTCAGTTCTGAATTGAGTCACCACTGAAGCCTTACTGTAATGTGATATTCTAATGCAATGTTTTTCTAAGCAATGCCTTGCCTTAATAAGAAAATTGCCCATATTGCTTCTTAGAACTGTTACTGCTTTAGATTTTAGATTCCCGTGTTTGAAAACTAGAGACCCCTTAGCTGACTATATATGTGGTGTTTTTCAAATTTTATTTTCTTGTAGAATTATATCCAGCTTCATTTTTCTAGCTTATGAGGGAAATAGGGCTATTTAAAAAACACATCGAAATTAGTACATTAAATATGACCTTGGAAAATATCCACATACATACATACATACATATGTAAACTATAAAAGAAAATTACCTGTCGTATTTATTAGCTCAGCTATTATCAGAAACATCAGTAGTCTATTGAGAAGTGTCTGCTCATGTTAGTGTAGCCTTTTCCCAAGACATATTTGAGTTGAACTAATCCCATTTGATATCATTATTATGAAAGGAGGCAGGTTGGACCTTGTGGGGTAAGTAAAGTTTCACTGGTGTTAAGATGTCAATAGTGTGGGACTGGTACCTACTTTAGGGTCATAGAAGGGAGAACTGTTTGGTTTCCCAGATCACCTACTTCACTAGCATCTCAAGAAAAAATTAATTAGCCTGGAGTGGACACTCTAGGTCTGGGTTAATTACTCCAGAGATATAGTACAAGCAAAGTATTTAGTTCACAGAAAAGCTTCAAGGTACCCCATGATTACAGAGTTCTTTTATTTCATTTTTAGAAATTTAAATTTTAGAAATTCTAACAAGGAAAGTATAGCAAATGATCACATTTTCTATACAGGATGTCCTATTAAGAAAGAAAAATATATGTAGTCCTGTCTTTATATCATCTCATTCTGTTCTCTTTCTCCCCAGTGGGGTGTCCTAAAGATGCTGAATGTTCTTATACATGTCGTTACACTTCCAGCATAGAGGCATCCACCACAATAATGCTGGGGAGAAAAATTGAAAAAATATACATAACAAATAGAACCATTGTGCACAATTTTAAAAGTGTACAAAGCAGGGTGGCGCCTATGGCTCAGTGAGTAGGGCGCCAGCCCCATATACCGAGGGTGGAGGGTTCAAACCTGGCCTCGGCCAAACTGCAACCAAAAAATGGCCGGGCGTTGTGGTGGGCACCTGTAGTCCCAGCTGCTCGGGAGGCTGAGGCAAGAGAATCGTGTAGGCCCAAAAGCTTGGAGGTTGCTGTGAGCCATGTGATGCCATGGCACTCTACCGAGGGTAGTAAAGTGAGACTCTGTTTCTACAAAAAAAAAAAAAAGTATACAAAGCAAAAACTTTTGTTTACAGTAGCATCCAAAATAATAAAATACTTAGGAACACATTTAACCTAGGAGGCAAAAGACTTGTGTGCTGAAAATAACAAAACATTGCTGAAAGAAATTGAAGAAGACACAAATAAATGGAAAGACATTTTATGTTAGAGACTGGAAGACTTACTATGGTTAAGGTGTCAGTAATACCCACAGTGATCTACAGGTCAAATGCCAACTCTATCAAAATCCCAAAGACATTTTTTGTAGAAGAGGTAAATTCATCCTAAAATTCATATGGAATCTCAGGGGATCCCAAATAGTAAAAATAATCTTGAAGGGTGGCGCCTGTGGCTCAGTCGGTAAGGCGCCGGCCCCGTATACCAAGGGTGACGGGTTCAAACCCGGCCCCGGCCAAACTGCAGCCAAAAAATAGCCGGGCGTTGTGGCGGGTGCCTGTAGTCCCAGCTACTCGGGAGGCTGAGGCAGGAGAATCGCTTGGGCCCAGGAGTTGGAGGTTGCTGTGAGCTGTGTGAGGCCACGGCACTCTACCGAGGGCCATAAAGTGAGACTCTGTCTCTACAAAAAAAAAAAAATAATAATAATCTTGAAATAGAACAAAGTTGAAGGCCTCACATTTCCTCATCTTAAGTCTTATTACAAAGCCAAAGTTTGCAAAACAGTGTGGTACTGCTTAAAGACAGACAGGCCAACCAACCTATGAGAACAAAGAGCCTACAGATAACCCCTTATATAATGGTCAGTTGATTTTCAAATAGTGCCAAGAACATTCAGTGGGGACAAGACAGCCTTTTAAACATGTGGTGTCAGGAAAACTGGATATCCAAATGCAAGTGAATAAATTTGGATTCTTACCTTACTCCATGTACAGAGCTAACTTAAAATAGATTAGACCTAAATATAAGAGAAAATGCTATAAAATTCTTAGAAGAAAACAGGAAAGATTCATGATACTGGATTTGGTGTTGGTTTCTTAGATATGACACACCAAAAGCACAGACAACAAAATAAAAAATGAATCAGACTACATAAAAATTAAACACTTCTAAGCACCAAAGGGCACAAGCAACAGAATGAAAAGAGAATTGATAGAATAGGAAAAAAATATTTGCAAATTATATATTTAATAAGGAGTTAACATGCAGAATATATAAAGAACTCCTACAATTCAGTTGCAAAAATAAACAGTATAATTTAAAATGGGCAAAATACTTGAATAGACAGTTCTCCAAAGAAGCGCATGAAAGGGTGCTCAATGTCACTAATCTTTAGGGAAAAGCAACTTAAACCTTCAATGAGATACCACCTCTCATTCATTAGCATGGCGATTATCAAAGAAACAGGGAATATTGGTGAAGGTGGAGAGAAGTTGAACCCCTTGTGCTATTGGTGTGACAGTAAAATGGTGTGGTCACAGTTCACGGCTGGATGCAGTGGTACCTGTCTGTAGTCCAGCTGCTGGAGTGTCGGAGCTGGAGTATGGAGGTTCAAAAATTTAAAAGTAAAATTTTCATTTATTCTACTTCTGGGTATATGTCAAAAAAAATTGAAAGCAGGACCTCAAACAGAGATTTTCACATTCGTGTTCATAACACATTATGCACAGTAGTGAAAAGACAGAAACAACCCGTGTCCACCGTGAAACGCGGTTTGTACATACAATGGAATATTATTCAACCGTAGAAAGGTAGGATATCCTGACATGCGGTGTCATATGGTTAGACCCTGAGACCAATATGCCAGTGAAATAAACTAGTCACAAAAGCTCAAACACGACATGATTTTCCCTGATAGGAAGTACTGAGAGTAGTCCTGCTTACGGGGACAGAAAGCGGAATGGTGGTCGCCAGGGACTGCGGAGTGGAGCATGAGCAGGGTACAGACCTTCAGGTTTGTAAGATAAAAGGAGTTCTGGAAGTTGATGGTGGTGACGGTAGTGCAAAAATGTGAATGTATTTAAGATTAGTGACCTGTACACTTAAAAATGGTTAAAATGGTAAATTTTGTGTGTTTACTACAGTTAAAAAATACACAAAGCAATTCAAATTAGCATTTATAATAAAAATTGAGGCATAAGAAGAATGAAAATTCTGGGAAATGAAGAAAACATGGTAGAAATAAAAGTTAGGAGTTAGTAGAAGTGAAGTGCTTCCTATGTTTTAGGTCTTAATTCTGATTATTCTGAATACAGCTGTCATAATGAATAGCAAAATTATTTAAATGTAAAACCTACTGAACACAAAGTAGAAATACCATTCAGTTTATCATGACAACAAACCCAAAAGTATAAAAAACAAACTGATTTTTGTTTATAATTATTTCCACGATGCCCTTCTGGATTTCCAAGATATTTTTCATTTCTATTTTATGAAGTGTAGTTCAAAACTGGTCAGAACAGTTCATGGCTGGACGCAGTGGTACCTATCTGTAGTCCAGCTGCTGGAGTGTCGGAGGAGGGAGGATTGCTTGAGCCTAGGCCACATAGGAAGACCCCGTCTTAAACAAAAAAGTTATGATACATGTAAAGATCAATGAAGTTATCTTAAAGATTTTGGACTAAATTCATATGGAAGACAATTCACTTCAAAGAAAAATGTCAGAGTAGTCCTGATGTGTAAGAAACTTAGCATAGAAATTTGGCCTTCCCAGTAATGAAAAAATGAGCTTTGTAGATGTACTTACAAAAAGCACTTTGCCTGATGTTTCATGTTAACTACTAATGAACTAGAAAGCATTATATGTGATCTTAGATATTAATTGGATATCTAGTGTTATAGTGAGCCAGTGATAGAAATTTTTGTAAAGACCTTGTAAACTACTAAAGAATAGCCAGAATCCTTAGACTTTTGTTATACCAATGTAATAGTTACAAAGGAAAATCTAAATAATGAAAAATAATATTTAGTATATTCAGTAAACATCATAATTTTCTCAAGGTTGTAAAGCTAGCTTATTGTTTCTAAAAGACAATTTTTGCTTTTTATAGGCAGATAAAACCCTTTTTGAGCATAAAACACTGCTGCAGTTCTAATTAGAATCAGATGCTTTTCATTCTCCCGATTTCTAATAAGTTGTATATTGATAAAATTTATGGTAAAAGTTAAATGGCAGAGATAGCAAGTTGTTATCTATAGGATATCCTATGGAACCAACTGAGAAACTATGAGCAACAAATAAGTAAGTTCAGCAAAGGTGCAGAACACAAATTGCGTTTGCAAAAATCAATTGTAATTCTACTCACCTGCAGTGAAAAATCTTAAAATCAAATTGACAAAACAATTCCATTAGCACAGCATCAAAAGAATAAAATACTTAGAAATGATTTTTCTTTTTGAGACAGAGTCTCACTATGTTGCCCTTGGTAGAGTGTTGTGGCATCACAGCTCACAGCAACCTCACACTCTTGGGTGTAAGCAAGTCTCTTGCCTCAGCCTCCCAAGTAGCTGGGACTACAGGTGCCTGCCACAACACCCTCCTATTTTTGTTGTTGTTGTTGCAGTTGTCATTGTTGTTTTAGCAGGCCTGGGCCTGCCTTGGTGTATGTGGCCAGAATAGCTAGAATCCTACCCACTGAGCTAAGGGCGCCAAGCCACTTAGAAATAAATTTAACTAAAGAAGTGCAAAATTTATATTGTGAAAAGTACAAGCCTTTGAAAAAAGAAATTAAGGAAAATCAGAAAAAAAAGGAAAGCTTCTCATATTTGAGAATTGAAAGGCAATATTAAGATGGCATTACTTCCCAAATTAGGCTAAAGATTCAACTTAGTTCTCACCAGAGTCTATGCTGTAGTTTTGTGAGAAATTGACAAGCTGATCCTAAAATTTATACAGATGTTAAGGGACCCAGAATAATTAAAACAGTCTTGGAAAAAAAACAAAAGGATACCTTCACATTACCTTTCAGAACTTACTACAAAGCTATCTTACACTCAGAGATAGCATAGTACTTGCAAAAAGGAAGAAATGTAGATCAAATTGAAGGATAGAGTTGAGAATCTAGAAATAAAACCAGCAATATATAACCAATTGATTTTTGAGAAAGGTGCCAAAATAATTCAACAAAGGAAAGAATAGGGTATTCAACAACTGGTGCTGGAATAACTGGGTATCCATATGCAAAAGAATGAAGTTAAACCTCTACCTCATATTGTGTTAATATTCAAAAATTAACCCAAAATGGATCAAAAACCTAAATGTAAGAGTTAAAACATCTTTGTGACCTTGCATGTGGGAATGCACCTTTAGATATGACACCAAGAACACAAGCAGCAAAAGTAAAACTGGATAAATAGGTCTTCATGAAAATTAAAATGTTTGCTTCAAAGGACACCGATGAGAAATGGAAGATCAACGACAGAATGGGAAAAAACATTTGCACATCTTATACCCAGCAGAGCGCTTGTGTTAAAAGTGCACAAGGAACACTTACAACTTGACATAAAAGACAACCCACTTTTAAAATAGGCTAAGAATCTGATGAGACATTTCTTCAAAGAATATATACATTAGCCAGTAAGCATGTACAAAGATGGTCATGCCGTGTCAGTGAAATGCAAATCACAATGGCAGTAAGTCCTTCGCACCACTGGGACGGCTGTAATGAAAAGTTAGGTAATAGCAAGTGTTGACAAAGATGCGGAGAAGTTGTTTTCACCCCCTACCGCAAGCAATTCTTCTGCCTTGGCCTCCCAGAGTGCTATGACCCACCAAGCCTGGCCTTAGATGTAGAGAAGTTGGAATGTGAAATGGTGCAACCGCTTTTGAACAGTCCAACATTTCCTCAAAAGGAAAACATCTTGATTATCCAGAAGTTTGGTTCAATTCTATTATTAGTATTTAACCTTGAATATTTAAATAAGTGTTTGTGTATATTGTTTTTATTAATACTATAGTAAGTATATTTACCATATAAAAAGATAATATAATAAAAACATAAAATAATTTTTCCAAATAATAGTTGCAGTCCTAGATGTCAGCAGTTCAAAGATGAATTAAATGGAAATATTTATTTGCTTAATATTTCTGCAAAGTAATTGGATAGCATTCATCAAAGACCTTTAAAAACATTTATATTCTTTGGTCTACTAATTCTATCTTGAGAACTATATATTCTAAGGAAGCTATGAAAAATTGCTAAATATAAACATAATTTTTTTTGGGGGGGGGATGAATTAAAGACAATTGGCCTTGGGGATGCCCGTGTAAACAGATTGTATTTATGGTGGTAAACAGGAAGGCAGAGTTGATAATAATTAAAATACAGTAATAAATGCCATAATAGAGGTACCTTCTACCCGTTAAAACCATGAGAGAGAAGAATGCACTCAGCTGCCTGGGGGAAGATGAGAGAAGTTCCTCCTGGAAGAGATGACTAATGAGTGATGACTAAGAGCATGTTTTTTACTGTATATAAGTTGGGACTTGCCCCAAATCACTGAATAAATAGATGAAGAGAAAAACTGGAATGTGGTAGCTTGAGAGAGAGAAGAGTTTGTTGAAAACTCAGAGACATCTTCTGTGTATGACTTCAGTTTCCTACCTCTCCAATAATACCATATGCTTCCTTAGTTTTACTGTTTCTCATTTTCCACAGACAAGAGATTTCTCTGTCTTTTTCTAGTTGCTTTTGGTAGTTATTTTTTGCAATTCAGAGGTATTTTGATGAAGCAGCTGTTGACTTAGGTCAGCATTTACTGAAATTCTGCCTTGTCCCAGGCACTCTGGGTACACACTTCACATATGTCATCTCATTCAGTCCTTGTAGTTAACACAGCTAGATATTACTTGTCCCAGGTCACAGGTGAATTGGAGGACTGAGGTTCAGTGAGATGGCAGGACAATCAGGGAAATTTAACTAGACTGTGGATAAGTCATTGTTAATACAAGGAATCATAGATTTATTTATTTTATTTATTTTTTTTGAGACAGAGTCTCACTTTATTGCCCTTGGTAGAGTGCCGAGGCATCACAACTCACAGCAACCTCCAACTCCTGGGCTTAGGTGATTCTCTTGCCTCAGCCTCCTGAGTAGCTGGGAGTATAGGCGTCTGTCACAACCCCCGGGGCTGGGTTTGAATCCACCCTCGGTGTATGGGGCCAGCGCCCTACCCACTGAGCCACAGGCGCCGCCCCATAGATTTATTTCTAACCAGAATAATTTTGTCACAAGACAAAAGGAATTTTCTTTGTGATGTGCTGAAAGTAAAGGCTCAAGTCAGACCTTTGATAGGAATCTTTGGAAACAGCATGAGAACATGTGTAGGTCCCTAAATGTACACAATAATTCTCCAGGATAGAGATGCTCATTTGAGTAGTGTTGGAAAGCATTTTGAGAATCTTACCATGTGAATGGAGTTTTCAAGTTGGTATTAAAATTCAAAAGAATGACTTCTAGCAGTGATTGTTATGGCTTTATCCCAGTACATACTAATTTTTGAGAGCAGTATAAGATTTGAGATAGGTAAGATTTGGTGTCTAGAAGAGTTTGTGCTTTCATTTTGTTTTCTTAATAGTGTCCATTCCGGTTGATGTAAAATTGTCTTATTTTTAGATGCCTGTGGTGGGGGGAGGGAAATGTTTTGCAGTATTCATATCATTGAAATTACCACCCTATATTTCTCAGCTCAAAGAAAGAATATGGTGATGAACATAAGAATAATAAATAATATTTATATATGGATGCATAATAAGAAATAATTATATATATATCATTGAAAGTTTGCCTTTTCTGCTATAACTGCCCTTTGTTCTACTGCCCTATATTTTGCTCTAGATTTCTTGACTAAGAAAATATTCCACCACAGTTTCTTTTGATATTTAAAGAGTACTTTGAAAATTTGATTTTAAGTAAAGCTGTTTGAGTATATTTGTGTACCATTTTATATATATATAATTTGTGCACAAAGTAACAGTTTTTTTATGTTCCTAAATATAAAGAATCTTGGCCGGGGGCAGTGGCCCCTGCCTATCATCACAACACTTTGGGAGGCCAAGGCAAAGAGGATCGTTTGAGGCCAACACCTAGACTAGGCAACATGGCCAGACTCTGTCTCTATAAAAAGTAAAAATTAGCCAAGAGTGTGGCACATACCTGAGGTCTCTGCTACTTGGGAGATTGAGGCAGGAGGGTTACTTCAGCCTAGGAGTTTGAAACTAGCCTGGGCAACATAGCAAGACCCCATTTCATAAAAATTAGCTGGCTGTGATGGTGTGTGCCTGTATCCCAGTGCTTTGGGAGGCCAAGGCAGAAGGATCACTTGAGGCCAGGAGTTCAAGGCCAGCTTGGGCAACATAGACCCTCATCATTTATAAAAACAAAAACAAAAAAACAGTTGGGCATGGGGATGCTTGCCCATAGTCCTAGCTACTCAGGAGGCTGAGGTGAGAAAATTGCTTGAGTCAAAGAATTTGAGGCTTCTGTGAGTTATGATTGTGCCACTGCAATCTAGCCTGGGCAACAGAGACCCTGTATCCATTAAAAACAAAACAAACAAAAAACCTCCCAACTTAATTGTATCTTCAAGAAGAGTTTGTATTTGCATTTTACATTGTAATCTCTGTTCCTTTTGTCCCATTTATAGAGTAGAAAGTAGCATTAAATCAGTTACTGGATTTTTTTATAAGGATATGATAAGAATCATGGCTGTTCTTTTAAATAGTTAATTTTCAAAACCCCTTCCTAGAAGAAATAGAATATATATCTATCCCTTTGCCTCTATAGTCAGTTTTTAAAGTATGCTTTTATTCTTGAACACAAAGACAGCAGCAAACAAGATCAGTTAACTATTACATCTGTACTTACTGTAGGCTTTTTGTTAAGAAATTATCTATGACTTAAATGCACAGATAGCAGATAGAAAAGAAAAGAACTTTTTATAGTAGTATTTTAAAAAGAATACTATAATGCCATTAGGAATTTATAATAAAGGATTATCCTATTTAGAAAATTGACTTACAATACATGATAAATGTAGAAAATTGAGGTAAGTTTTTTTGAAGCTCTATGGTATTTTATATTTAAAGCTTTTTTCATTTTTTTTTCATTTGACAGAAATTAAACGTTTTGATCATGTAAGCTACTTCTCTGATTGGGTAACTTTTTCATTTAGACTTTTTCCTTCCAGCTTTAAAATGTAAACTATATAAAGAAGAAAAAATTCTATTTGAGACAAATGTATAATTTTTTATAAACAGATTTTTTAAAAAAGAAAACATAGCATTGCATAAACATGAAATTCTCTCATTTAGGCAAGAACATTTTTTTCTTGATAAAATTGTTTTTCCATTTGAGAAAAAAATTACTAGGAAAATATGTCAATATAATGCTTTAAAAATATAAACATTTTTTGCAACAAGTAAGTAAAGCCAACAGAGAAACTGACAAGCCAGAGGGAAAATTTGCACTCATTTTAGTCACAAAAAGAGCATATCTTTCATATATAATGAACTCTTATAAATCAATATGAAACTTGACCCTGGGGGAAAATACTCAGAGTCAGTTTGTAGTAAAGGAAATATAAATAGCTCCTGCAAAATGAAAAATTTGATAATTCTCTGGTTTTATGGGATTATAGAAAACTAAACTCATGCTTTATTGGTTGGAGTATAAATTAACGCCAACATCCAGAGAAGAATTTGACAAAATAAATTTACTATAGATCATGCCCACGTGTTGGAGATGAACAAGAATGTTCATGGGCTGGGTGCAGTGGCTTGTGCCTGCAATCCCAGCACTTTGGGAAGCTGAGTTGAATTACCTGAAGCTGGGAGTCTGCGACCAGTCCAAGCAACATAGCAAGACCCGTTTCTATAAAAAATCAGGTACAGGCGTGATGGCATGTACCTGTAGGCCCAGTTACTAGGAGGCTGAGGCAGGAGGATTGCTTGAGCCTGGTAGTTAGAGCTATGTTGACGTCACTGCATTCTAGCCCAGGCAAGAGTTAGACCCCGTCTCAAAAAAAAAAAAAAAAAGAAATCCAGGCTCGGTGGTTCATGCCTATAATCCTAGCACTCTGAGAGGCGGAAGCTGGTGAATCCCTTGAGCCTAGTTTGAGACCAGGCTAAGCAAGAACAAGACTCTGTCTCTACTAAAAATAGAGAAAACTATCTGGTGTTGTGGCAAGCACTTATAGTCCTAGCTACTCAGGAGGCTGAGGCAAGAGGAACTCTCTCTCTTTTTTTTTTTTTTTTTTGAGACAGAATCTCAAGCTGTTGCCCTGGGTAGAGTGCTGTGGCGTCACAGCTCACAGCAACCTCAAACTCTTGGGCTTAAGCGAGTCTCTTGCCTCAGCCTCACAAGTAGCTGGGACTACAGGTACTCACCACAACGCCCAGCTTTTTTTTTTTTTTTTTTTGGTTGTAGTTGTCATTGTTGTTTGGCAGGCTGGGCTGGGTCTGAACCTGCCTGCTCCATTGTATGTGGCTGGCACCCTAGCTGCTTGAGTTATAGGCGCCAACCCAAGAGGAACTCTTAAGCCCAATAGTTTGAGGTTGCTGTGAGCTCTGATGCTACAGCACTCTACCCAGAGTGACAGAGTGAGACTCTGTCTCAAAAAAAATTCATGGGAGTATTGTTTGTAATAGCAGAAGACTAGAAGTAACCAATATTCCCATCAAACTGGGATAAGTTAAATCAAATGGTACATGCATAGCATTGAAATACTAAAAAGATTGTGAGCATTTTCTGTGTTCTACTTTATGAGGTGATAAAAGCAAAGTATGTTTCTTGGTTAAAAAAGAATGTTACATGCATAGAATATGTTTGGAAGGAGCCATAAGAAACAGGAAACCATGGTTACCTTAGAGTTGGGGAGCTGGGTGGCTGATGCCATGACAAGTGAGAGAAAGATATATATCTTATACAGTGCTCTTCAATATTTTTTGAATTTTGAATCCTGTGTGGATGTGACCTTTTTTTTTTTTTTTTTGGAGATAGACTATCACTTTATCACTCTTGGTAGCAGGATAGCGTCATAGCTCACAGCAACCTCAAACTCTTGGGCCCAAGTGATTCTCTTGCCTCAGCCTCCTGAGTAGCTGGGACTATCGTACCTTTTTTTTTTTTAAGATTCGAAACTATGCACTGAAAGGGTCCAGAAGATGTAGCGCTGTTGGAATAATGGCATTTTAATTACCTGCCAAGAATCTTCTGCAGTGATTTGGCCATTCAAAGGAAGCAATCAGATGAGCAGCTGGCTCGTTAAATAGAGAGCTCTGGTCCTACAGTGGTAAATACAGAAAATGCAGTTACCGAAACTCCTTTGGCTAGCACTTCCAACTTGAAGGTAGTTGCTGGAGATCACTTAATGGGCTGTTTAGAGGTTTATCTAATGTAAAATAAGAAATTAGAAAAAACGAGGGAAGAATGTAACATGGGTCAGAATAAGAAAGTTCAGTCAGAGCAAGATTGGATGGTTCATCCAGGAACCTCTTGTTCTTTCTGTAGGTCTATAAACTGCCCAAAGAGATGACTGTGTATGCAGAAGAGTTAGAGGGGTGTGTGTTTTGCTCATAGCAGAAAGTAGTAAATGCTCACTCTGGAAGTTTGGCTTAGAGTCCCAGAATTCATGGTAATTTCATTGGTTCTAAAACATCACTGGGCTGTTTTGGAGAATGGGATGATTCTCCCTACTTTTGGTTTAAGGAAGAAGTTCCAAAAATAACTTGGTGTATCAACATGACTTCCTTACCCCAAGCTAAAGAATATCCTTTCAAGGCAAAGTCATCCAAATCAGCTTGACCTGTGATGGGAGGGGACAGATAAACAGGTTGTAGAAAAATCAAATCTTAAGAGTAACCTTGCATAGCTTAATCTGTTTACATTTTAAATGCAGCCTTATTCTGTGGGCATCAAACTCTACTTTGAACCATAGGAATGAATTTTCACAAAAATGTGAGGATGTTGCCCATGTAATCTGGAAAATTGCTTGTCTAATTGGGCGCAGAGCTGCACCTGTACCCTCTTGACTAGCTCAATCATGTTGTGCTCAAGAGTCAAGTAACTTGTTACTGCACTAAGAAAAAAATAAATTATAAAATTCATTTACTTTGGAAATGAGAAATACTAAATGGCATTTGGTTGTTATATCAGAGTTGGCAAATACTGTAATTAAGACTTCCATGCCAACACCAGGTATTCAACTTTAGTTCAGTTCAATTTTATAAACGTTTATACAATATCTACAGTAGTTTAGTAGCTTGTTATGGGCACTGGTCAAATTTCTACAACAAGAAAGTATTAACAGTTTTAAAATTTATTTTGGTACAATATTGTTGACCTCTCAAACTATTTAGAAATAAAATGAGCAGTTAAGCCATCTGTTAAAATGCCTTTGCTAAGGGACTCAACCATTAGATGAGTTTTGATATATTTGTGGCTCTATTCATTGATTGTTTTTGCTAATATTGTGCTGTGTCAAGCAATCACTTACATGTGCTATTTAGCAACAGTTTTAGCCAACATGTATGATCTTCAATCTCTAAACCAATTCCAGAAGGCATATGTACTATTATTTAGTCTCATATGAAGTATACATGCAAGGAAAATGAAACAGAGTTTACTTTTCCTAAAGCCACACAGCTATTCAGACCCAGGAATCCATTTCTGCTTCCTGAGCTCACACATCTGTACCATAAGCTGTCTCACAGCAACCCTGTGATTTAAGATGAGGTTGGAGAGAAAGAGAAGTTAAGAATATTCCCCATGATTGCATTAATGTACACAGCTATGATTTAATAATAAAACAAAACACACAAAAAATATTTCTACTTGGGCAGCTGATTAGAAATAGTGCCATTTGCTGAAATGTGGTATCCACAGGAAATTAAGAAATATGAGTCACTGTTGGAGAGATCTGTGAGATGCACAATGTAAGCGGAGATGTTTAGTGGGTCATTGCATGTGAGGTTCTGTGGCCTAGGAGAGAGTTTGGGTAGAGACTTGTCCTCCTATGCTTGTAAGTGGTGGTTGAGTGAGGGGCTGAGTTGAGAAAGCAGAGAAGGGAAGAGGGCCAACACAGTGAAAGCTGAAGGGTACTGAAGATGTAAAGGATGGGGGAAAGGAAGAAGAATCAGCAAAGGATACTAAAAAGAAGCATAGAAAGATTGTTTCAAAAATCCTAAGAATTGTATTGCTTCATAATCTAAAGTAAGAGACTGCTTCAAGAAGATGTAGTCAGTGAATGTTAAAGAGGCCACATATATATATATATATATTTTTTTTTTTTTAAGGCTGACATGTGTCCATTAGATTTAGCAAAAATAACAGCAATTTCAGTAATGTAATGTGGCTAGAAATGAAATTGTAGCGAGTTGAGATTTTGGGATGTGTGGGCAAGTGGAGTGAAAGACACCTCTTAGAAAGGCCAGGTGAGTGTGGGGGTTGCAGTGGGCCACAGAGTTGGAGGGGGACTGACATTTCTTTCTTTCTTTCTTTTTTTTTTTTTAATGGAGTTGTAGTCTCACTGTATTACCCAGGCTGGTCTGGAACTCTTGGTCTCAAGCATTTCTCCTACCTCAGCCTTCCAAAGTGCTGAGATTATAGGTGTGAGCCACCATGCTCCATGTAGGATTGACTTTTAAAGGTGGAATAAATTTGAGCGTTCTAAAATGCTGATAGTAGGAGTTAAAAGAAGGGAATGTTTGAAGAGATTAAGGGATGGGGGAAAAGAGCAGAACTAGAAGGGTCTATGTTCCATTTTTGTCTGGAGGGAAGAAGATGATAGAAATGAAGGAAAAGTTGGTGATTTACCCTCTGCTGTTTCTGTGGAGGAGTTGGGGGGGGAGGAGGAGGTTGTGGCATTAGAAGTTGGAGGCACTTGAAATGGTGGTTGTTGATGTTGGGAGGGAGGATTGACTAAACACAGAGCTTGATACATCCGTGCGCCGTCTAGATGAGAAGTCGATAGTGCATTGGGTCCATGTGGCTAGACGGGCAGGTAGCTCATGTACTGAGTGCCCAGAGGAGGCTCAGGGGAAAGGAGGGGAGTGACTACTACAGGAGGGGCCGGGTGCGTCTTTCAGGGTTTTTTAAGCCTTGATTTGATTCTGTTTTATTTATAGTATATTCTAGAGAATATTATTGATTGAGATTTTTTAAAAATCTAAATTGTGTTCAAATCGATACCTTGTGAGAATTAATAGAATTTGTACTTTGGTCATTGTCATGAATGAAGAAATTTACTTTATATATTTTTTAGTAAATTTATACTTAGTATCTAATCAAAGTCTTACAGTTACTAATTCTGACAATTTAAAAGTTTTTTTGGTTATTGGTATTATTGTTTTGTCTTCATTGTTTTTATGTAGAGAAGCGAGATCAGCTTTTAGGCTCTTCAGTGGCCCCTTAGTAGTCACCTGCTGCTGTCACAGTGTTTATCTCCACTATCACACTTGTCCTATACCTGCATTCTCTTGTTTATTTCTTCGTCAATTTGTTTAATTTCAGTCTCTTCACACTAAAACATAAATTTTATAAGGATAAGGACCTACCCTTGTTCCCTGCTACACCCCTTGTACTTCTCAGGAAATATTTGTTGAAAAGAAGAGGGGAAGGAAAGGGAGGAAGAAGTTCAAAAACCATTTCCTAATGGTCATGAAAAGCCTTAAAGTAGAATGTTGCCAACAAAAAAACTCAGGGAAATTTGCATTGGCAATTGCCTTTTATATACACATAACTAGTTGTATAATGGGCATATCAAAATTCAGCCAATATGTTTGCCAGCATAATTTATTATGGTTAAAGAAAACAATGATTTTATTTATCATAAATTCAGCACCTACGAAATGTAATTCCAAATATCAAAGAGTAAGCATTCTCCATTCATTTCTAAATTGAAAGGTCATTCAAATAGAATTTACATGTGAGTATATGCGATCATTATAAGTATCACTAAAATGAAGATGATCTTGGTTTTTATTTATTAATACAGTAAGCTGAGATTCGAATCTTAAATTTTTAATTGCCATCAGATACAGGGTGCCCAATATCTGTATATTGTTCTAGTTACCAGATTAGAAGTTAATGTTTTCTGGCCTTTCTTGTAGTAGGTAACATGGCAAACACGTAGTTCAGTGTGCAAGCTTTTCTAGTCACTTCTGAACACCCTTCTCCATTTGCACTGGAGAAGCAGATCATGTGACTGTGCCCACCTCGGGTTAGGATGTGCAGTCCTTTAAGTCCCCAGAGAGGAGAATAGCTCTGACCAGGACCTTGAAAGATAGCGGTGGGGATGGAAAACATTCATTTCCATTCAAAAGAGAATTGTTTACTAACCTAGTAGTGTGTTTTGAAGAACACACTCACTACTCATTTTTATGAGTAGATTAGGTATAGAATAAATATACAAAGCTTATTTTGGTTGAAGGTTGAAATTCTTTACACTGAAAAGTGTATTCGTTTGAATGTTATATTTCATTAAACTTTCAATAAAGTTATTATTGTACAGGTTAGTCTAACTTTATCAATGCAAAGTGTATTTATAGGAAGTTATCTAATCATTTTTGAGGACAAATCAAAAAATGTTTAAATTTATAAATTGTAGTTGCTAAAATTATTTTAGGATATAAAAAGGGTTTAATTAATATACACTTACATACAATATGTCCAGATTCTATAAAAGGGTTTTGTTGTTTGTTTGAGATAAAATCTTAGTCTGTCACCCTGAGTAAATTGCCATGGCATTTTCATAGCTCACAGCAACCTCAAACTCTTGGGCTCAAGTGATCCTCTTGACTCAATCTCCCTAGTAGCTGGAGCTACAAGCGCCTGCCACAATACCCGCCTAGTTTTTGTTTTCTATTTTTTAGTAGAGATGAGGGTCTCACCCTTTCTCAGGCTGGTCTTGAACAGCGGAGCTGGAGCAATTCATTTGCCTCAGCTTCCCAGAGTGCTAAGATTACAGGTGTGAACCACCAGCCAGGCTTTATAAAGGGCTTTGTTCAAAGCAACAAAAGCAATATAAGAGACATTTGCCTTCCACTAAGAACAACATGATTTCAACCTCTTAAAAGGCAAATTTAGGGAACATTATATATTCAAGCTGATTTGTTTCAGTTATGAGATTAGGAAAATATAACTATTAAAGCAAACTCAAATTAATATTAAATTTGGATATAGATGAAAGACACCAAGAAGTTAATCACCAATGGAAACTTTAGAGCGTAAGTATAAAGGCTTCTTGTGAGAAAAAAAGAATAGTGTTAACATGGCACATTTTGCAGTAGAGCAACTGGCCCATTCAAATATATCACCAGCCTGTCTAAATTTTTTTCTTCTGTAGTCTTGTAAATGAGGAGAAATATCTTATACTTTTAGAACCCTTGTAAGTTCTCGGCTGAGGCCCCTGTGACCAAATTCAGATTAACAAGGGAAACACTTATAAATTGATTTAATGTAGGTTTTATGTGACCAAGAGCCTTCAAAAGGATATGAAGACCTAAAGAAGTGGTTAAACCTGAGTCGTTTTATACTAGATTTGGTGAAGAGTGGAGAGTCATGGAAACACGTGATAGGACCAAAAGACGTGTGAGCTTGAGGGAAAGTTAGCAAGGCCTGTGGGTTCCGCTTCCTCAGGGCACCCCCATCTTCGAGATAAGGACACTGCTTTTTTTTTTTTTTTTTTTGTAGAGACAGAGTCTCACTTTACCGCCCTTGGTAGAGTGCCATGACGTCACACGGCTCACAGCAACCTCCAAGCTTTTGGGCTTAGGCGATTCTCTTGCCTCAGCCTCCCAAGCAGCTGGGACTAAGGACACTGCTTTTCTCCCGGTATCAGGAGGGCTCCTCTCAAGGTCAGAGAGTCCCTAATAGTGTTCCCATTTCTCAACTTTCTTTGACTTAAAATGTTCTGTATGCCAAGGTGCATGTTTGGGGTAGCTTGTCTTGAGCCCCATAACTACAGGGTGCTCTTCCCAAGATTCTACTATCTTTTACAATTGATCTTTTTTATATATGCTACATATTTCATTAATTTAGTTAAAAATGATTAATAGCATTGATATTGAGTAAATTTTAAAACCATGCCAGTCCACATATATTAGTAGATTATGTTATGCTTTATTGTTTTGAATCTAGTAAGGCATCTTCAATTTGATTTTCATTCAGCTACTCTAATTTTTTTTTTTTTTTTTTGTAGAGACAGAGTCTCACTTTATGGCCCTCGGTAGAGTGCCGTGGCCTCACACAGCTCACAGCAACCTCCAACTCCTGGGCTTAAGCGATTCTCTTGCCTCAGTCTCCCAAGTAGCTGGGACTACAGGCGCCCGCCACAACGTCTGGCTATTTTTTGGTTGCAGTTTGGCCGGGGCCGGGTTTGAACCCGCCACCCTCGGTATATGGGGCCGGTGCCTTATCGACTGAGCCATAGGCGCTGCCCCAGCTACTCTAATTTTTATACTTTATTTAATATCTATAGTGCTATAATTGGCATCCATGTGAATTGAATGTATACTTTTTCTGCAACTGGCACTTTGTAATACTGAGATCAGCCTTTGTGCATAATTCCTATTCCTGAATTTGAATTCTTGAGTGTACAATTGCAGGCAATATTTTCAAATAGATAATAATGCCATATTTAGCAAAAAAAACCTGTTGTTCTTCATCACACTTTTTTTGCTCTGTCAGTAATATAGCAGTATGTATTTGTTGCCAGAAATTTTTCTTTGCTATAAAATTTCCTCTGAACTGAAATCTCTTGAAGTTGGAATTAATTTACGAAACTGTCATGGAATGTTCAAAATTTTCCTGGGGCAGAGGAGATAGCAGAGAAGTGT
Organism: Nycticebus coucang; assembly: GCF_027406575.1. NCBI lineage: Eukaryota > Metazoa > Chordata > Mammalia > Primates > Lorisidae > Nycticebus > Nycticebus coucang. The sequence goes on along the minus strand of NC_069794.1, from coordinate 11,932,388 downwards.
GAGCGTGTTTCCATCATGTGACTGATAAATTGGATTCCAAATAGAATCTATGTTGTGTGTTTTCACAAATTCACATTTGAAGGAACAAGTCACAGATTTTAAAACTTACAGAAATTTGGCCCCCATAGGCCAACTCCTCCTGTAACAGGAGAGAACTCATTGTAGTAGGATCGAAGGCTGAGTGACTCACTCAGAGAAACCAGTGTCCTGGGCTCCTCTATTGGCTCTAAATGTCAGCAACTGGGCAGATTGGTTGGCATTGGTTTGCTTTCTGTCTTTTGAAAAAAAAATGTCGAGGGGTTGGATTTCTGTCATTTAAGGAGCTTGTCACCTGCTGTCGCATCTAATTGTGTTCCCTTAAGCAAAAAGTGTGATTGTCCAATATGATTATTATGAGCTCAATTTATGATTATGTAGGAGGACAGACACTGAGATGGCTTTATTCTGTTGGGATAATATTCTAAATTCTGAATAGAACTTTCTTCTACCAATGCATAATCCAAATAATGGCTATTAAATGGAATATTTCTGTTAAGCCAAGTTTTTAAAGTTTTTGGTTCTTTCTGCTGGCTTTTATTAACTGCTAAACAGTTAATAAAATCTGAACATCAAAATCCTGGTTTTATGTATCAGGAAAAATACAGAGCAATCATGACTAATTCTTCTCTTAATTTTTTTAACCACTTCTATTCAACAAATACATGAGACACTTTAAATATTGAGGCATCTGTCTTGTTTTTGGTTTTGAGGTCTTATAGACAATCTAGAAAACTAGGGTTGGGGCTGGAAAGAAATTTCAGATCATGATAATTAAAAATGTTGTACCTTCACTCTGAATGTAAGTTAAATTGGAATAGTGTAAACTCTAGAGCTTTGTAGTCCATAAAAATAACATTGTTGTAGAGCCTCGATGTGCACCAGCACTGTTTTGATGTCTTCGCAAAAAGCAGTGGAGTGCTTTCCTTTGAAATGTGTGAGGCAGTTTGCGATGCAGCTTCTCAGATGGATTTAATTAGTCCTTCATAGGACTGGATGTCCGTTTGTTGCGCTGAATTCTCATTTCATTCACCCATAACTAGAAACACCTCGCTTCAAACGAGTTTCTTCAAAGAAAGGGGGGTTTAGGCTTCTATGTTTTACTGCTTTTTGATGTTGGTTTCTCTTTAACTGAGAAGACCTTATGTTTATACAACTGTTATTATTAAGAAAACACAGCTTTCTCCACCGAGGCTCCTTTTGTATCAGTGCCGGTTATTGGTGGCAGTCTGAGATCTGTGGAATAGATTATTGCTCTTACAGCAGCTGTGTGTTTGCAGTTTTTTGCTTACATGAGGCGTGAACCAAAAATATGGTATAAACTTGTGGAGTAATTTCCTAAACTCTAAATGTTGAGCGCCTATGTAAGGTAAAAACCAGTCACTGAATATGATATGGGGGTGGTGGTTTCAGAAGCTTTTATTAACCACAGAAACATAGTGAATCAACTCCCAAGGGTTATGGCAACTCAAATAGTAACTGTGTTTGGTTTCACTTTGCCCACACCACACGGGTCATGGTGTGCCTTTCAACAAATATGTTAAAAGAATGAAAATAATATTCTTCATAGTACAATTATGTGTTTAAAAATGTGCCCTACTACTGATATTTTTTGAATATTTTTTACTGAAATTATTCCTAACCCTTCACATTTCATTAGAATAGCTACTTGAATTTGCACGAGAATAATGCTTTCTTCTCTTTCCAGTTTAGTTTGTCTAGGGTCTGGCTTGCTCTACCATCAAGGCAGCTTTTATCTTCCGTGCCCGTGATTCTAATTACATTTCAGGGGGTTGTGATCTCTTTTAGAATCCTGTTCATGCATTGTATTTAGGATGAAATGCTTCAGGGGGTTTGGGGGGCTGTTCACTCATGGGCACAGGTTTGCTCTAAAATCCTGATTTGTATAAAAGTCCTAAAAGCAAATTTTAAACTTTTAATTATTCTTTGCCTTTGAGGAAAGACAAAGATAATTTAGACTATTGAAGCTTAAAAGTTTTCCAAATTTCAGATCACACTCTAAAAGACAAAGTAGTTATATCCCACAAATTCTTTTGGTGTCTTGCTTCAATATGCAAGAGTCTATAGAATCTCAGGTTGTATTTCTGCCTTCTTAGTCCTAACTGATTTTTCCCATCCTATTCAGCAGACTCAGCACTACATAACTGTGACAATTTCTAAAACTCATTGGTCAGGAATATATCACCACTGAAGATATTAGAAATGATCAACAAAGGCTTGAAAGTGTTTTAAAAAATATTTTGAGCAATAATAGCAATAAGTCAGTAAGGGATTTCACTAAAAGAGCCCATATATATTTGGGTATCAATCTCTGTGGGAGTTTTGGGGATTTTTTTTTTTTTTTTTTTTGAGACAGTTTCACTCTGTCGCCCTGGGTAGAATGCCATGGCATCATCATAGCTCATAGCAACCTCAAACTCCTCACACGATCCTCTTACCTAAGCCTCCTCAGTACCCTGGACTATAGGCACCTGCCATGAGGCCGAGAACTTTACTTTAGTAGAGGCTAGTCTTGCTATTCCTTAGGCTGGTGTCCAACTCCCCTTTTCAAGGAATCCTCCTGCCTTAGCCTCCCAGAGTGCTAGGATTATAGGTGTGAGTCACTGCGCCTGGCCTGATCTCTGTGTTCTTGATTATGCTTTTTATGTCTTGTGAATATTTTGTGGAATTCCTGGTGTTAGAAGAATTATGGACATGGCTTAGGAATATTTTATTATATTTGTGTAAATAAAATAATTTTTTAAATGATGGGAGTAATTTATTTAAAGTTTTTTTTTTTATTTTTATTTTTTGCAGTTTTTGGCCGGGGCTGGGTTTGAACCCACCACCTCTGGCATATGGGGCCGGCACCCTACTCCTTTGAGCCACAGGCGCCGCCCTATTTAAGGTATTCTTTTGGTGATCCTACCTTTAGTATAGTGTTACATGATTTTATGGTGTTTTTACTTCTTGCATATGCTCTAAAAATCCTGGCAGAAATATAAAATCTCAAAGGACAGAGTATTTGGGAATTTTCTCTTATATAGATTTGCAAGATAACTTGTTAGAGAACCCTATTTCTAGTAATTGATGTTAATAAGTAACATATCAGGGTGACCACATCTTCTATTATGCAAACAGGACAGTCTGCTACAAAAAGAAATATCAATCATTTTGGATACAGGGAAATAAACAATTATATCCTTCCTCTATTATCTTCAGTTCCTAAAAATCAACCTACCTATCATCAGCATTCACGTGCAAGATTTAACCTGGAGTTAGTTAAGGGAGTAGTAGAGAAACAATAATGTAACATTGTACTGAAAACATTGAGGAGCCTCTTTCACTTATCAGTTGTGTAACTTTGGAAAAGTTACTCTACCTCTCTAAGCCAAGTGTTAAGTCCCCAAGGCAGGTGGACTTGAGTTTAAATACCAACCATGAGGCTCCTGGCTGGGGAATCCAGTAGTAGTTAGTTATCTTTTCTGAGCTTTAGTCTTCCCCATCTATAAAATGGAGATAATATTCTCTAGGATTTTTGTAAAAATCAAATGAGACTCCATATAACATTAGTACAGTGGCTCTAGTACTATGGCTGGATGGAGTAGGCACTATAAAAACTATTTCTTTTCCTCCTTAAATATTTTTTTCTTAGAAGAATCTCAAGTAGGTTTTACTTTGAAAGCAGTTCTTTTCCATTGTATAAAAAATTAGTGTAAAAATTTAAAAATAAGGCTGCAAATAAAATGCACAAACATTGGCAAGACTTGTCAGTACTGATTAGTATTTTAGGAGTCTAATATTCTTTGTTACAACTGTATTACTTGTTTTATGAAGCAGAAGACCTGGAAAGTCGTTACAGAAATAATCTTCATGTTTTCATGATTGACTTTTTGGAAATTTAGGCCAGTGAGGCTAGTGGATCCATCACAGTTGTCCCTACTTCCTCTCCCTTTCTGCCGCCAAGACCCTGCTGTGATTGGAAAGCCTGAATAATCCTGCAGTTCCTCCTTCCTCCACTATGGGGCGCACCTTTGCTGTAGGGTGCATGGTTGATTGGACCCTCACCTCTCAGAGCTTCTTCTCTGTAGACGTTCTACTGAGCCATCATGGATTTACCATACCACTTATTAGAGTGGTCATTCTCTGCAGTAAAATAATGACCCTTGTGTTTTTTCCTCCTGATGAACTAACAAATATCTAAATTGTCTGGCTTGAGGTATAATCAGATCAATCTAGGTTTGGATATGCTATTTTGCTGGCTGTGGAAGCTTGAGCAATTATTTAATTTCTCTGCACCTCATATGTGTCATCTATAAAATGTGGTTAATAACATCTCCATTGTAGGCTTGTTCTAAGAACTCAGTGAATGTACTGTATATTAAAATACCTGATTGATGTTAAGCCCTCAGTATGTGTTCCCTTTGATCTAGACTTATTTCTCTGAATGGGAAACAAAATTTTGACAGCTGGAAAAAAAGCCAAAGAGCATTCATAATCTGTATTACCACTATTGAAATTTCTGTTTTGATTCAATGTTTTTTTAAGGTTTTTTATTTCTAAGGAAGGATATAAAATACGATGTTTTCTAGCTGTTTAAACCTTAAAAATACAGACATTGCTTGAAATTTTAAAATATACAGATTTGCCACAAATGACTTGGGCCATGGCTCTGTGTGGCCAAATTTGCTTTTAGCCATATTTATCATGGCAGCATGGTGATGGGTTTATATTGGCACTGCCTCATTTTATCACTTAGTTCTTTATAAATACCACTGACTATTTATACTTGTGATGTCTATCATGTGGAATCAGATGAAGATTAAACATAGCATGATCTTGTATCGTAAAAACACAGGCAAATTTATGAATAGCTACTGAATTCACCCTGTTGGACAAAAAGTACTTCAGTTAGCATTGAAAATCTAGTGTTGATGACTTGAGAACTTCCTTAAATGTACTCATTCAAGTTCAACATGATTTAATAGAAGAGTTATTCTAATTGTTTTTGTTATCAGAGTTGAAATGAGGCTTAGAAGAATTTGGTTTTGTTTGTAGCCAGCTACTATAATTATACTATGTTAAGTGTAAGAGCCAGCAGCAATTGGTGAAGTTTCTGATAGTAAATATTGTTTCCATTGGTTTAACTTACCAGACATTGGAGAAAGGTTTGTTCTTTTTCATTCCACACCATTGGTTAAGGTTCATTAATTGATGTTTCAGCCAGAAGTTTTATGCAAATCAAGTTTTAGGTTTAACCTATTCAGTTTTTTTTTTTTTGAGACAGAGTCTCACTATGTTGCCCTCAGTGGAGTGCCGTTGCATCACAGCTCACATCAACCTCAAACTCTTGGGCTTAAGCGATTCTCTTGCCTTAGCCTCCCAAGTAGCTGAGAGTACAGGTGCCCACCACAATGCCCAGCTATTTGTTGTTGTAGTTGTCATTGTTGTTTAGCAAGCCTGGGCCAGGTTCGAACCTGCCCAGCACCCTAACCACTGAGCTATGGGTGCTGAGCCTCTGTTTTCTTTCTTTTTTTATTAAATCATAACTGTGTACATTAATGCAATCATGGGGTACAATGTGCTGGTTTTATATACAATTTGAAATGTTTTCATCAAACTTGTTAACATAACCTTCATGGCATTTTCTTAGTTATTGTGTTAAGATGTTTATATTCTACACCTAGTAAATTTCACCTGTACCCTTGTGAGATGCACCGTTGGTGTGGTCCCACCAATTACTCTCCCTCCACCCACCCTCCTCTCTCCCCTCCTCTCCCTCTCCCCTTTCCCCTTCTTCTAGGGCTATAACTGGGTTATAGCTTTCATAAGAAAGCTATAAATTGGTTTCATAGTAAGACTGAGTACATTGGATACTTTTTCTTCCATTCTTGAGATAATTTGCTAAGAAGAATATGTTCCAGCTCCATCCATCTAAACATGTAAGAGGTAAAGTCTCCATCTTTCTTTAAGGCTGCATAATATTCCATGGTATATATATACAATTTATTGATCCATTCATGGGTGGATGGGCACTTGGACGTCTTCCATGACTTAGCAATTATGAATTGGGCTGCAATAAACATTCTGGTACTTATATCTTTGTTATAATGTGCTTTTTGGTCTTCTGGATATATACCTAGTAGAGGAATTGTAGGATCGGATGGCAGGTCTATTTTTAGATGTCTATGTGTTCTCCAAACATTTTTCCAAAAGGAATGTATTAGTTTGCATTCCCACCAGCAGTGTAGAAGTGTTCCCTTTTCTCCACATCAATGCCAACATCTCTGGTTTGGGGATTTTATGATGTGGGCTAATCTTACTGGAGTTAGATGATATCTCAAAGTAGTTTTGATTTGCATTTCTCTGATGATTAAGGATGATGAGCATTTTTTCATGTGTCTGTAGGCTGTCCCCCATTGGGTTTTAAGTGATCATCCAGACCAGACCACACCACACCACACACTGGGAACTATGATTCAATGGGAAGGTGTTTCATTCTTGGTTGAGGGTAGCATTCCAGCTTATAATTAAATTGCAATACTAACTTATTAGGAGGATATTCTTGCTAGCATTCTGTATATATCACTTGCTTATTCAAGCATGTAAAACTTCAACAAGAGGAGGTAATTTTGCTTAGATTTCTTGATTTGAATTGTTCTACTCTTTGGCACTGGGTGGAAAAGGGAAAAAATCATATTGAAAGCATTGTTCTGTTAATGAAGTTGCTTGTCCTTTTTTTGTGCCCAATTTGGCGGTAAAATTATCATTTATTCTACTTGCTAGAGCTCAAGAATGGATTGTTCAGGAAAAGTAGCAATTTAAGTAATGACAATAGATAGAATGTGCCACATTAAATATGTATCCTATACTTTTAGATATCGATGTCCAATTTTTATTTCTCTTTAGTAATGCCTATCTGTAACCACTATATTACTTCCGATAGCTTTCATCAGATATATGCAATTTCCTTCAATTATGAAATTTTTAAAAATACTATTACTGGTAATTATACTAAACCAAAATGAAGCATTTTGATCTGATAGTAAACATTATTGTAACTTTGTTCTGGATATTTCGAAGTATTGTATGCTTTTTAATTGTGAACAGTTATTTAGAATAAAAAAGATGAAATATATTTTAATGAATGTGAAAATATATAATCAAATTCCAGGTGGCATAATTTCTTCCATCTTAAATACTATTTAAGCACTTAAATAGCACTTAAGCACTATTTATAAGTGCTTTCATTTTTGTTTTTGTTTTTTTAATTTTTTTATTGTTAAATCATAGCTGTGTACATTAGTGCAATCGAGGGGTACAATGTGTGGGTTTCATATACAATCTGAAATATTCTTATCAAACTGTTCAACGTAAGTGCTTTCATTTTTGGTTTGTAAATTATAAAAGAAGAATTTTAGTTAAACTTCTTATTTTAAAATGAGAAAACATATCAAAGTACAAATTGGTGGGTTTTTAGTTTAGTCATGTGTTTAACTGAAATGCATAAATTTGGCATTTGCTAATTTCAGTGTATTAATATGTTTTTTAAATGAAATATGCAATTAACTATGTTTCTTACAGATTAGATTTCTCTTAGTTATAAAACTTCATGTTAAAAAACTATTATGACTATTATAGTTTAGAATATAATGACTAAACTTGTCCCTCACCTTCCTGCAAAAGGAAGAAATGGGAATTAATTTGCAAAAATACATTTTTTAAAAGAGCCAATTGGTAAATTTATAGACTTGCGGATGGTAACTCAGAAATGAGGTTGAGTATTGCTGGAACTTGTAACTATCAGTCACTTTTCTGTCCACTAAACTAACTGGTTGGCAGGTGCAGATGTTACAAAATCTAACATTGCAGTTGACACTAATTGGCATAGTTGTTGGCAGTCTTATCAGAAAGCAAAGGGCTGAATGGTTGAATGGGTTTAGAGAACTTGAATGGTAATAAGCATTTTTATATGTACCTTGCATTACTTTTGTGACCTAGACTAACAGGAACACTTTATTCTGACCGCATCCTTCAACGAATGGAAGTTGTAGAAAGCATAATCTGTAGTATATGTGATTACTGATTGTTTTTCGGGTAACCTTTTACAGCTCTCTGCTCCCCCCCCCGACCCCCCACCAGTGCTCAAAGAAAGCAAAGTACTGTGTATATGTGGAATATAAAGGAGATTGTTGTTATTGAATATTGAATTAATTTGAGTAGTTCGCTTGATGCACATCACAGGAGTTAAGCTAAACTTAATAAAAGTATCCATTTGAATTTATGGATGAAACAGCTAGAAGTCTGGGACTTGCTTCTTAATTGCGTTGGAGCAAGTGGGTAAATCAGTTGTAGATATAGATAAAGCTTTGAGTGGGTAAGTTCTGAATTTAAGTGATGGATGTATTGGGCCTGATAAAGCAATTCTTCCTGTTTCTGGATATATTTGCAATTTTCCAGAACAGAAAGGCTGTCTGTTTAATATGCAGGTGACTTCACCCCTACTACTGTGAGGTTTTCTGTCCCTGCCACTTCTTTCCCAGAATCTGCTTTCCCCTCTTTACCCACCATTGGTCTCTTTTATCAAAAGATACCTATCTACAGTGAGAACTACATAACTGATAAATTAACCTATATAAATGAGTTAATTCCTAGGCAGTGTGGATTTTAATACTTTTAATGGTTTTCTAAGACTTGCCTTAATTGAAAGGAATGACTCTTAGGTTAGAAATTATAGTTATTGGGATGAGTCTTTTTCTGTTCTGTGTGGTCCAACATAAACGCTCACAAAAGTGTTAGTAATAATTTTAGGTGTTATATAGTGATTGATCTTAGTAGTAGTTGTTGTTTTTGCTTGAGATAGCAATGTATTTTTCTTCTATAGAAGTACTTTCCAAAAAGAAAGTGCTTTTCTCTAGCCGAGTTAGAAGAGGTTTAGCTTATGTTTGCTTGTATAGGTATTTCTATGTGTTTTCTATTCTTCCAACCCTCCCCCCCGCTCCAATAATTTAGAATTGCTTGTGTAGAGTTCAGGCTAGGTACAATGGCTCACGCCTATAATCCCACCTCTTTGGGAGGTCAAGGCTGGTGGATTACTTTAGCTCAGGAATTGGAGACCAGCCTGGGCAACATAGCAAGATTCGTCTCTGTGAAAAGCAGAAAAATTAGCCAGGCTTGGTGGTATGCACCTGTAGCCCCTGCTACACAGGAGGATTATTTGAGCTCAGGAGTTTGAGGTTGCTGTGAGCTGTGATGATGCCAATACTCCCTTCAGTTAAACTTTAACTGTTAAAGGTTCCTATTTGCAAAGTGGTGACTCAGGATAGATGCTTGCTGGAGACTTCACTTGGAAGTTAAGGATTGAAAACAGTGTCTGCCACCTGTTTCTTCTGCCTATTGGTTATTATCTAGATGAGTTAATGTACATTTTGTATCCTGGTATTGATCCAAGTTTCCCTTGAGCTTTGTTACAGCAAAATAATAATAAACTTTGAAAAATGTGTTTAAAATGTTGGCTTTTGGCTAATGAGTGGTAGAAAAACCAAGATTATTTTTCGAACTATTGCCTCTTTTTCCATAGTTTTGGTCTATCCTGAGAATTGACTTGAGTTGATCTTATTTCAGAGTAGGATTGCTTGAAATATAAGGTATTTTAGATTTTTCATAGCTTTCTAAAGAATTAAACTATAAAATGATTCCATTAAAAAAATTTATCCCTGGAAGTCTTCAAAAATAATAACAATTTGCTCATTAATTCCTTATACTATTCCCAATCATTTCCCACTCACTCCTCATTAGCTTTCACTTTGGCCATGCTCTGGGTGTTATTCCAGTAACTTCTACTAAAACTGGTATATGGATTAGCCACACTCTTTTTCAAGACTCCTGGCAAAGCACCAGGCTCATTTTCCTTTCAGTCTGGGAGCACAGTTTTATTAACAATATTATAGCCTTAGTTTGTTCACAGAATTAGAGGGATTTATCTGACAACTTGAATTGATTATTTTTGTAGACACCAAAGTGAAACCCTAGAAATGGGATAGAATTTTAAGTAGCATTTTAAGTTTTGTTTTAAAATTGTTTTTCTTTCCTTCCAGGAAAGCAAGACCCTGTTAAGCACCTGTTGGGAGGGTGGCTAACAATGAAAAAAAAAAAATTTTTTTTGTTTTTATTTCCTTCCTTTCTTTAAATGAGCTGTGTTAAATATACTGGGATGTACTACATGTGTGGGTTAGTGATGGGATAGTTGTCTCTGTGTTGTAGATTTTGTGTTTTAAAAGGGTTTAATGGAGTCCTTTATGTCTTCTGTCCCCAACCCCAATACTTCCTGCTCTCTGGTCTGTGGAAAAATTGTCTTCCACAAAACTGGTACCTGGTACCAGAAAGGTTGGGGACCACTGCTTTATGTAGTTGGACTGACTGACTGTAATCTGCTATATATGGATTTTTAAATATAAGAATCATCAACACTTGCTGATATTACAAGTAAAAATATTTTTACTTAAAAGTTGCTTTATCAGTCTTACCAAAGCTATCTTAGGGAGTTTCAAAATAGAACCATGCTATCAGTAGATCTAAGACATAATATAAAAACACTTAAACCTGAAAAACATCCGTTGAATATGAAAGTGAGTCACTATCCTTGTGTCAGTGTTATGTTATGGCATTTTAGTTTAAAACATAGCTTTTGTAACTTTCCAGTAATCTTATAATCATAACGATAAAAGTTAGTTTCTGTCTAACTTGATTAGATATTTTTTATTTTAATATGGTTAGTATTTATCAAGATCAGAACACTGTGCTGAGACCTTTATGAGGGACATGAACAATAGCTCACCCATGACCTTCGAGTTTAGTTGGGATGTGTTGAGATCAATACAGTAATGACGGCAACATGAGACATGATTTGATAAGTACGTGGAGATACAAAACGTTACAGAAATTTAAGGCAGGGAAAGACCTCATTTAATTTTGCAGAGGACAAGGGATGGTACTGGTAGATTTGGGGAAGTTGAATCTGAAAGAAAAGAGGAAACTTCATGAAATAAAAAGCATGTGTAGCAGGTGATAAAGGATGGATGATGAAATCCTATTAGGTGGAATTGGCTAGTCTAGGTTTAGGAATAGTAGGAATAAACTTCAGAATATAGTGCCTCTGCACATGTGCTGAAAGTAAGAGAAAGAGGGAAGAAAAATCTAAGTGGTAAGTTTCTGGACGGAGACCATTAGTACAGAAGACCTGGAGGACCATATAGAGAAGTTAAGATTTCATTTATTAAGCAACCAGAAGCCAAGAAGGATTTCAGACAATCAATGCCACACGTTTAACTGGTTGATGGAAGTGAATAGAACCGTACCAGAATGGTGATAGGACTTTTGGAAGGATTCCTAGATGGATGGGGTTGTCAGTAGTAAAAGAGATCAGAAGGAAAAGAGTTTGTATTTGGCATAGTTAGATAACACAATTTAAGGAGCTAGATTAGAGAGATGTCAGTTAGAATAGAGAGAATAGGGCCAAGCAAACACTTGGTGAATGCCATGTCTTTTAGAATTAGTCATTTTTGTCATCCCTACTTGTAATACATGTGTGACTTAGTAAACCCGTTTCTCCCTATGGCCAAATTGGCTCGCTAATTAATGGACAGTATGAACTAGAATTCTTTGGTCTGTCCAAATCATTGACCTGACCTAATCCCTTTAACCTTTCACCATGGTAAGTTTTAAGAATATACATAAAACTGAGAGGCTAGGATGATGAGCGCCACATTGTGCTTGTAGACCTCCTTTGATCCTTTTTTTTCTAGAATATTTTATAGCAGATACTGCAGACCTATAATTTGATGCTTTTTTTTTTTTTTTAAGTTTGTTGAGTTGTAGAAGTTCCATCAACTCCCAAACCTGTGTCTACTTATTGTCTAGTACTGCAGCCCCCAACCCCTAGGCTGAGGACTGGTAATGGTCTGTGGCCTATTAGGAACTGGGCCATGTAGCAGGAGGTGAGTAGCGGGCAGAGAGTGAACTTCATCTGTATTTATAGCCACTTTCCATCACTGACATCTCCTCCAGAGCCCCGCCTCCAGTCAGACCAGCAGCAGCATTAGATTCTCACAGGAGCACAAGCCCTGCATGTGAGGGATCCAGATTGCATCCCCCTTAGGAGAATTCAATGCCTGGTGATCCAAGGTGGAGCTGAGGTGGTAATGCTGATGCTTGGCAGTGGGTGCAAACAGAGATGATCATTAGCAGAGAGGTTTGACTGCACAGAGACCATAATAAATCAGTTGTTTGGAGACTCATATCAAAACCATCCCCACCCTGACCCCAGTCCATGGAAAAATTATCTTTCGTGAAACTGGTCCCTGGTGTCAAAAAGGTTGGGGCCCTCTGGTCTAGTACACTGTTCTTTTCTCCCCAAAGAGAAACCTATTTTTTTTTTTAAGATTTTGCATTAGTGTCAAGTTAACTTTTTTTTTTTGTTGTGGTTAAAGCACTGTCATATTCTTTTTCTATAATATATACCTTTTCTTTCCTTAATTTTTTTTTATTAAATCATAGCTGTGTACAATAATGCAATCGTGGGGTACAATGTACTGGTTTTATATACAATTTGAAATATTTTCATCTAACTGGTTAACATAGCCTTCGCGGTATTTTCTTAGTTACTGTGTTAGGACATTTATATTCTACATTTAGTAAATTTCACATGAACCCTTATAAGATGATAAGATGCACTGTTGTGGTCCCACTGATTACCCTCCCTCCACCCTCTCTGCCCCCCCCCTTTCTCCATATTCTTGGTCTATAATTGGTTATCATATGAAAGCTATAAGTTGGTTTCATAGTAGGGCTGAGTACATTGGATACTTTTTCTTCCATTCTTGAGATACCTTGCTAAGAAGAATATGTTCTGTAATACATACTTTTTGATGTCTTGTGAAATATATTTAAGATAGAAGATTTATGTGTATGTGTGTCAGACAAATTGAGAAAGAAAAAGGTAGCAAACTTGCTAGTTAACTGGATAATGAGGGACAGTTTCTCACTGTTTTTGAAGGAAGTTGCAAATTGAGGCCGGAGAAAGGCTAAAATAAACCTTGTGGCGTTGGACTGGTTGGAATGTGAGGGATATGGGAAGTTATAGTTGTTTATAGGTAGTTATAAAAACAGGCTTGTATATATTTGCGTAGGGCTTAACATTACCATGGACAAACTTGGCAGAAACCTTCTGACAAAGTTACCTCACTGGTAATGGGACAGATTGACATTGTGCATCTTCTGATTTGATGCTGAAAAAAGCACATCATTTCTGGGGTATTGCTGCTAAAAATGGATAAATCACGTGGAAACATTTTTCCAAACCCAAGGACACTCTACAAATTAACTAGTGTGTAATCTTCAGAACTAGCAAAGTGTCTTAGTCAGTTTGGGCCACTGTAACAAATATGGCATAGATCAAGTGGCTTAAACAACAATCATTTACTTCTCTGGTCCTGTATGCTGGGAAGTCACAGATCAAGGTGCTTGCAGGTCTGGTGTCTGGAGAGCCAACTTCCAGGTGGCCGTGTTTCTTGCTGTGTTTGTGTGTGATAGAGAACAGAGATGGGAAACAACTCTTGCATCTTCTGAGGGCACTAATACTATCAAGGGGGCTCCACCCTCTTGGAGGAACACTCCAGGATATTCATGAGAATAACAGAAACTAATTATACTGTTTTTCTATCTCCTTTTAGTAGCCATAAAAAAGATACTGGTAACTGTTAACCTTAGTTACAAGTGAGGCTATGCCAATGGCCTATAGAGTTGACAAGCTGACTATTATTTGCAAGTGCATGATTGATTATGATTAACTTAATGGGTAGTTATTTTTGTAGACCAAGTCTTCCTTGCTGTGATGGATGCAGAGTGATTGGCTGATTGTTAGCTTATTCATTGGATGGATGGGATGAGTAGGTCTGGAGTAGAATCAGTTTCTGCTTCTCACCTTTACCTGTCAAAGAAATCAGGACAAACTGAGATAGCAAACAGAAAGGAAAAAAAAGAAGTTTTATTGTTCATGGTTATAAAACATTACGTTATTAGATTTGAAATCCACGAAAAGTGTTAAGAACACAAAATATACACTAATTCTTTTGGGAATAAATTTGCTACCCAAAGTTTTAGATACAAACATAAAACCATCAAATATGTTATTTGTATTATAATGTAAAAATATATAATCATAAATCTTTCATTATACATATTAAGAATAAAGCTGGGCATAGTGGCTCATGCTGGTGATCCTAGAACTCTGGGAGGCTAAGGCAGGACTGTGGGAGATTGAGGCAGGAGGATTGCTTGAGCCCAAGATTTGAGGTTGCAGTGAGCTACTATGGTGCTACTGCACTCTAGCTGGGGTGACAGACTGAGACACTTGCCAAAAAAAAAAGAAAAAAGAATAATGTCACTGATGGCTACAGAAACTGAGAAAACACCTACTGGAAAATCCTTGGTAGATAGGAATGTAGAAAACACAATATTGAACATATTTATTATTGTTCAGGAGAAGTGAATTATTAGGGGAAACTCTCGAGTATCGAAGGATGTGCTTTAGAATGTTCAACAACAAGCCTTCAAAGTAGGCTTTGTAGGAATTAGCATGTCACAATTAGCAGTGTATGGAAAGGAAGACTTAGGTATTTTTGTGCCAGTCCTATAGCCCATTTAGATAATGAATGTGTTCTGTGCTGGTCAACCACCAGCTCAGGTGATGGGATTTTGGGGGACCTCTGTAGTACCAAAATATCTGAGAAAAGCAAAAGAGACAGTAATAGGAATCAAATTAAAAGGATAAATAATACAGGAGGAATTAATGGAAGAACAAGAAAAATAAAAGAACAGCCAAAGTAGGTATGTTGAAAAAGGTAAAAAATAGATCTAGAATAATCTATTGTGGGAGGAGAACTTAGCATCACTAAGTTGAACTACTGACAATCACCACCATTCACTGAGGGCTTATTATGTACTAGGCATTGTTCTAAGGGCTTGACTTCATTGCTCACGACCACTTAATTTGTGTTACAGATGGGGAGATGGAGACATGAACGGTTAGGTAACTGAGGTTCAAAGCCAAGCGTTTTTTTTTTTTTTTTTTTTTTTTTAATTTTATTAACTTGCCAAATAATGGTACATATTCATGGGGTACATACTATGGTTTGGATATAATGTGTAACTGTGAGAACAGTAGCATATCCATCCCAAACATTTATCAGTTCTTTGTGTTGGGATCTTCTTTCTAGCTATTTGAAACTATATATTGCTGCTAACTTTCGTCATCCTGCAGTGCTGTGGAATATTAGAATTTACTCCTCTTCTCCAGCTGTATTTTTTCCCCTGCTGGTAGCTCACAGCAACCTCAAGCTCTTGGGCTCAAGCAAACCTCTTGCCTCAGCCTCCTGTGTAGCTGGGACTACAGGTGCCAGCCACCATACTGGTGTAGTTTTTTTTTTAGGAGACAGACTCTTGCTGAGGCTCAGATTGGTCACCCAACTCTGCTTTGGTTTCCCAGAGTGCTGGGATTACAGGTGTGAGCTGTATTTTTATATCCTTAATGATCTTTACATTCCTCTCTCCCCCTACCCTTCCCAGCCTGTACTAAACTCTGTCCTACTTTTTACTTCTATGAGATCCACTTTTTTATTTTTATTTTTTTTTTACCTTCCACAGATGAGTGAGAACATGTGGCATTAAAACTTTCAGATTCCTGCCTCATTTCACTTAACGTAATGTCCTCCATGCTGTCCTTCGTGGTGGCTGTACCGTTTTTGTCCCACCAACAGTGTGTGAGAGTTCTCCCTTTCCCACATGCTCATAAGCATGTGTTATTTTTTTGTCTTTTTTATAATAGCCTTCCTCACTGGTGTGGGATGATACCTCATTGTGGCTTTAATTTGTGTTTCCCTCATGATTAGTGATGCTGATTACTTTTTATATGTCATCTTTTGAGAAATGTGTTTTTAGATGATTTACCTATTTTTAAATTGGATTTTTTTTTTTTTTTTTTTGCTGTTGAGATGTTTCAGTTCCTTGTATACTCTGGATGTTAATCCCCTGTCATACGAATAGCTTGTAAATATTTTCTCTTGTTCTGTAGTTTTCTCACTATTGATTGTTTCCTTCGTTGTGCAGAACTTTTTAGTTTGATATAATCTCATTTGTTTAATTTTGTTTATTTTGCCTGTACTTTTGAGCTATTATTATTCATACAGTCTTTCCTCAGACTAATGTCCTGAAATGTTTCCTGTATGTTTTTTTCTGGTATTTTTGTCATTTTGAATCTTACATTGAGTTTTACATTGGGTCCATTTTGAGATGATTTTTGTATAGGGTGAAAAGCAGGAATCTAGTTACATTCTTCTGATATGAATATGCAATTCCCCAGCACCATTTACTGAAGGGACTGTCCTTTCCCCAGTGAGTGTTCCCTGCACCTTGCAAGCACAAGCATTATGGTTGTGGAGGACAGGGCTGCACTGGAAACACCAGGCTTCATGCGACCTGGCAGGGGAGGGGAGAGTAGCTCCACCTGCACTTTATGTTACTCTCACCTGCCTTGAGTTATTCATTAGGCCAATATAATTTACAGTGTGATCTGCAGTGAGTGACCTTCTCACACCAATCCAGAATACACTACTATTATAATTAAACTGTGGGCAAAATAACGTTGAGTTTTTTTTTAAACCGTAAAACTGAAATTAAAGTTGTTACTGATCAATTAATGAGGCGATAATTAAACAGAAACTAGTCAACCTGGCTGATTGTAGGTTAGTACCTAAAATTTGTTTTTGCAGTTTACATCTTTGGAGATATATTTAATTACATTTATAACATATGCATATTAAATAGAATTTTTTGTGACAAATCAACTGATCTTTACCAACATTATATCTAATTCTTCTTGATGTTATTGTCATTATTACATATATATTTTGGAGAGAAAGAAAAGGCTGTTTCCAAGATGATAGTGATAAAGAGCAGACTTACCAAAAAATAATTCATCCTTTTGATTTTCATAAAACAACCATTTCATTTCCATCTAGAAGGTCAATAGAGATACATATATCGTGTGAATATTTAGAAATATTTTAGTAATCAGAAGAGCAAGATAAAGGAAACCTACCCTTTTTGTGTTACATTAAGGTATAAAACTGTTATAGTACATACGGAAATGTTAAGAATTATTAATGATTATAATTGCATTAAGATGTTAGAATTTTCTTATGTTTTACCTAGAAATAAGTGTTGAAACAAGAAGCTTAGCAAATTTATTAGATCTATTAAATGATAGAAAAATTATATGATGCTTATTGTCAATATTTTAGCTTTTAGAATTTTAAAGTATATTTGTGTTTCACAACTGCATTAGCCATTTATGTAAAATTTAGTGAACTATAATTATGTTAGATGGTGGTAATATCCCAATTTAATTAACTAATGGCATACAAATTCTTTGGTTATAGGGAGAATGGCTGTATCTCATGTAATGGATATATAATTTAATAATATTATTTTTGTTAGTAGTTAAGAGATAAGAACTAAAAAGAACCAATAAACATATGTGTCTTTGGAACAGTTTTCTTACAAGGTGCAGTGAGCATGTACTATATACAAGCACTGTATTTTAGTATTCAGATTACATTTGCTACTTTTACTTTCAACATGTAGATGTAAGTAAAATACTCTAAGGAGTATTTCAAAGTAGTTTCAAGGTAATTGCTTCTGTAAATTATGTACTTTTATATGGTTCTTTGATTTTCTTATGCGTAAAATAGGAACAGGAAAGGGCTGAGTGGGGATATGTTACTTCTGGAATCATTGCTAGCCTAGGAGTCAAATCAGAAAACTGCAGATCTTTCCCCACACTTCTTGCAGTATGATTATTTTAAAGATACTATGAAAGCTTGTTAAAGGGGCTTTCACGGGATGTCTTTATACTATAAAACTAGTTATTACTTTCTGAGACTTATTTATAGTCACAAAAACTCACCTTTTTATCCTTCATATTGTTTTTAGAAATAGAAGCAAGATCTATGATCAAAGTCTTCTTTAAAATGGTGGAATACCTGGATTTTTAATTTAAATTTAACTCTACACAGTGCTAATCTCCTTAACATTTGCTGACAAAAAAGAATTCACGTATGACAAAAAAGACAACTGATGAGGTGACTCAAAAACACTTCTTACGGTGTTTTATTATTTTGGGAAATGCTATTTTGGCAAATGTTTTGTAAGTTTTACATTTCTAATGTTGAATAAATTTTTAAAAATGTTTAATAGGTGCCAGTTGCAATGCAAGCTGTAATATTTTGACTGTGTCATGAGGTATCTCTGAGGAAGTCGGGTTTTTTGAGTTTTAATGTTAAAGGATGTAAGTAATCTCTCTCAAATGTCAAATTAATTTAGGGTGTGTATTTTCTTTTTCCCTTATGATGACGTAGATAGGAAAACTGAATGTTCCAAACAACTCGTGGAAACTATTCCCACATCAACATTATTTGTACTACAAATGCAGTTAAATACTTCTAATGCAATACAGAGTTACAGGTAGATTATTAAATGTGGGAGAAAATGCCTTTTTGAAATAGGAAAGAAATCATGTTTTTGTATCATACATATTCCTTTTATACATTTCAGTGAAACTGATCTCTCTGGTTAAGCTAGGGGAAAGTTTTCAGAAAATAAAGTGTGTTGAGATGAATTTCATGAGTTGTACCCACCATATCCTTGTCCTGATTAATTCAAATTTATACTGCCATTACTGCAGTTAGCCTGTGCCTCAAATGCCTGTGAAATGGTGACTCTGACATCCTTACACTAAAGAGTGCCTGCTACTGGGTGCCGTGGCTCACGCCTGTAATCCCAGTGCTCTGGGAGGCCAAGGCTGCAGATTGCCTGAGCTCACAGGTTCAAAACCAGCCTGAGCAAGAGTGAGACCCAGTCTCTAAAAATAGTCGGGCGCTGTGGCAGGTGCCTATAGTCCCAGCTACTTGAGAGGTGGAGGAAAGAGAATTGCTTCAACCCAAGAGTTTGAGGTTGCTGTGAGCTGTGATGCCACATCACTCTACCAAGGGCGACAAAGTGAGACTGTCTCCAAAAAAAAAAAAAAGACTGCCAGCTCCACATTTGTTGTAGAGTTTATAGTTTTCAGAAGCTACAGCCCCTCTACACACTTTCTCTCATCATTCTGGCTCTATCTGCCCTTTATCTGCTTTCATAAATGATTAGCTTTTTGTTTACACAGATTATTCTGGCCATAGTGAAGAGATATGGAAGAGTCTAGGTGGGGAGGCTGGAGAATTGCAGTACTCTCCGGGAGAGGTGCGGTGGCCCAGGTGTGGACTGAGGGGGAGATGGGGAGAAGTCAGAATATTTGAGTCTCTAGAGGTCCTCACGTCCTCTGTGGACGTGGTTCTAAATCCACGTCCTCTTCTGTATCATCTCTCCGCTTCCTGTCAACCCTTTCCTTTGCCCCCCTGAGTCTCCTGCTTTGTGGCCAACAGACTCCCCTGTATTACCTTTCTCGTGAATGTTCCACTTCTCTTAACTGAAACCTTACAGTGGTTTTATTCTCATGCCACGTGAACCTCAAAAGGAGGTTGAGTTGTTTTTCTCCCAGTGTCAGTCTAGACTAGTGTTCAACTCTCTCCTAGGGCCTTTCTATGAAAATCATATTATCAGCTCAGCGCCTGTGGCTCAAGCGGCTAAGGCACCAGCCACATACACCATAGCTGGCCTGTTCTTATCCAGCCCAGGCCTGCCAAACAACAATGACAACTGCAACCCAAAAATAGCCGGGTGTTGTGATAGGCACCTGTGGTCCAAGCTACTTGGGAGGCTGAGGCAAGAGAATCGCTTAAGCCGAGGAGTTTGAGGTTGCTGTGAGCTATGATGCCATGGCACTCTACCCAGGGGGACAGCTTGAGGCTCTGTCTCAAAAAAAAAATAAAAAATAAAAAAAGAAACTCACATTATCATCTTCATCACTTTCTCACCTTCCTCTTGGCAACCTTCGGGCTTCCTCCCCTGCTTCCCTCTCCCTGCACTTGAAGACTCCCAGTCAGTCTGTGGTCTCTCTCTCTTCCTCTACACAACATCAGTCCCTGTTTTCTCTCTGTTCATAGGCGCCACTACTGTTTTTACAGCTTTTACCCAGCTTAGATCCTAGAACTGACCTAGAACTGTAATCACTGACTTGTGAATACCCTTAACTACTTCACCCCTTCATTCCTTCCTCAAACTTAGATAACTCAGCCTCCCTCTTCTCCCGTGCCTGTGTCCAGTCACCTGAACATTCCTGGCACACATCGCACAGCAAGGGCAGATTCTCATGGGTGCACGTGCACTCTGGCCTGCGTCAGCTGAGCATCCACCACTGGGGGGCACTTTTGTTGCTTGCTTCTCTGATAAGCTTCCTCTTCCCCTCCTCTCAGGAGACTCATGTCTCCACCGCTGTATTCACATGTCCCACTTTCCTTCCCTGATGGATGTTACTTCTGAATGTCCCTTTTCTCTAGATCTCGCCAGTGTAATATCTGTTTTTGTTTCATCTAATTCATTCTCCAAGTTGTGACCAGAATGATCTTTAATAACAGTGAGAGGATGATGTCCCTTTATAGCTGAAACCCTCAGTGTTTACATGGCTGTCCCCATTCTCTGGGCACTGTTCTCTGTATTTTCTCTGTTCCAGGAACACTGGTTTTGAACCAGCTAAGCTCTTTCTTGCTCAGGTATTTTTGTTTAATATGATAATCTTTCTGGAATATTCTCATCCATCCAGCACTGGCACACTTAACTGATTTCCTCCTTTCCTTTCTGGTCTTAGCTTAAAGATCATCTCCTCAGAGAGGCTTCCCTTCCTTCCTGCTAAGTAAAGAAAAATGAGAGTTAAGAAGCAAGTATAAAAATTGCTGAAGAGTTATGATCTTTTAGAATTCAGTTTTATTAGACAGATCATTGAAGGATATGGGGAAAGGATATGGTAAGAAAATATGTCCAGAGCTCTTGTTCTAGAACCTCCAAAGAAGAGGAAAGATACAGGTGTCCAGGGAGTGCTCTACATGCCCGAAAGCAGGAGGGAAGGAGCCAGTGTAGACTCAAGGTGGAAAACACTGAAGTGAAAGGGATTAATTAAGAAGCAGAAAAGGCAGGAGATGTGGGTACAGGAAAGATCACAAATGGCTTTGCAGCCTTTTGGCTAAGATCAAGTGTAGGAAAGAATGTGATTGACGATGCAAGAAAATTGGAGGACCTGTATCTGCAGCTTTGATTTTGGTAAAGAAGAAAAGGAAGTCATCTGCCCAGAGTGAGGGGTAATATTAATATTATAATTAATGGAAAGTTGGTACATTTGCATCCTCAGTGTATTTAAGGACACAACATAACATCTTTTTTTGGATTATTTAAAAAATATAGAGTTTTTACATAATTTAAAATATTCTAGTGTCTTTTTTTTTTTTTTTTTTTTTTTTTTTGTAGAGACAGAGTCTCACTGTACCACCCTCCAGTAGAGTGCCGTGGCATCACACGGCTCACAGCAACCTCTAACTCCTGGGCTTCCGCGATTCTCTTGCCTCAGCCTCCCGAGTAGCTGGGACTACAGGGGCCCGCCACAACGCCCGGCTATTTTTTTTGTTGTTGTTGTTGCAGTTTGACCGGGGCTGGGTTTGAACCCGCCACCCTCGGCATATGGGGCCAGCGCCCTACTCGCTGAGCCACAGGCGCCGCCCCAATATTCTAGTGTCTTTAGGCTGCTAAGACATTTTTAATAATATTGTCTGCCTGGAAAGAAGTATGAGGCTCATGGTATTATGTCATTTGTCACTTTAATTTTGGTCTATTTTACTTTTTATCTCCACACTGAATTTGACTTAATTTATTAGCTTTTGTTGCCTATTAAAGATCTTAAAACCTTTTAACTCCAAACAGAGGCATTTGGGCAAAGCAAAAGTCCCTTTACAATATTGGAAGCTATCATATCAGAAATTAACCATCTAAATTAACATCTGAAATAAAAGGGCTTTGTAGCCCCCCAAACCAGAGAATTTTAGACCTCGCGGAGACCTTTAGCATTGCAGTTTCAGGTCCCTCTTTTTCAGTTGAAGAAGATTGTCTGAAACACTTTGTAAAATTGGGTGGTGTAGATAAAGTCAGTAAATCTACATCCAGAGAAACTGAAATGAGTACCCGCCTCTTAACCAAAATGCAGTTTATTTATTTATTTTTATTGAGACAGAGTCTTACTTTGTATCCCCTCAGTCTAAGTGCTGTGACATCACAGCTCACAGCAACCTCAAACTCTTGGGCTCAAGTAATTCTGTTACTTCAGCCTCCCGAGTAGCTGGATTACAGGTGCCCACCACAACACCCTATTTTTAGAGGGTCTCGCTCTTGCTCAGGCTGGTCTTGAACTCGTGAGTTCAGGCAGTCCACCCGCCTTGACCTTCCAGAGTGCTAGGATTACAGGTGTGAGCCACTACACCTGGCTGACCCCAAAATGCAGTTAAAAAAACCAGCTACTATTATGTGCCTGCTAGTGAAAGACCTGAAGTAGCTATTGATTATGTGTTGTAATGACAGAGAAAATTATTACAGCACACTTAGACTTCACTTTAAATTTCTTTTTTTTTTTTTTTAACCATATAATACATGTATACAGGAGCAAAATTTTAGAAATGTAAGCGGATTTATGGAGAAAAGCAAGCCTTCTGCCATCACTGTTCCTCAGCACTGTGTTCCTTATGTATTTGTCCAGAGCTATTTTATGCATTTAAAAACACATTAAGGTTTCATTTTTTAATAAATGATAGCATACATTTATTAAAATAATATACACTATTCAGTATTGAGGATGGTTTCATATCAGTACATATAAAGCTACCTCGTTTTTAAAAGAAGGGGCACTAAAAAGAAAGTTCTTACATGCTGTGGAATGTATATATTTATATGATACATTTTAAGGAAACTTTGGCTGGGTATAAAATTGGGTGGAGGAGCAACTTTTTTTTTTTTTTATAGTACTTAGACCATATAACTGTGTGGTCTTATATCAGTGTTGCTCTTGGGAAATTAGGATGACCTGAGCCTTTTCATTTGTTATAATTTCTGCCTAAATGCCCCCATAATTCTTTCTTTCGCCTTAAAGTTCCATGAACATCATCAATCTACATTTATTTTGAAAAGTTTATCGTACTGTCTCTTTGTGTGTACGTGTATTCTTTTTGCTTTATAAGCCTTCTTGAAGAAGATAGTTGTATTTTCTGTGTTCCCTTCTTCCTCCTCCTCCTCTGTATCTGTTGTCTTCCCTTTATATTGGGTTTATGTTATTGGTCTTATCTATTTTGTTTTATATGATTTCTCCATGTCTTTGTCTTTCTTTTTAGTCACATTCTATTTTTGGTTGCTTCTTAATGCGGCTTTTTATCTCAATGATGTTATTTTTCTCTTCATTTTTTTTCAGAGTTCTACCAGCTTGATTTTCATTTCCTTCTGTTGTTGCATAATCTCTTCTTTGAACCTTTGTTTTTCTTCTCTGAGCTCACTTTTTTTTTTTAAAGAGGGGTCACTTCCTATGGTTGCCTTTGAGACTTTGGATAATTATTTATCTGAACTCTTCCTGTGTTTCTTTGAGGAGATCTTATGTTATTTGCTCTTAATTTACCTTTTTCCCTTTATAATTTTTTTTCTCAAATTATATACAGAGGTCTCCTGTATTGGTTACATTGTAATAGGATGGGGGTGGGAAGCAGCTTGTCCCCTTGGTGCCTCTTTAAGCACAAAATCTGTGCTTAAAACCTTTGCCCTCAGGCTCATTTCCCATTAGTTGCTGGCACTGAGGAGATAAGTGATTGTCTTTCCCAGTGTTATTTAATGAAATGCCACCTCAGCTCTACGCCTGGGTCTAAAGTCTCCCTTGACTAGAGAACTGGGTGTGAACAATGGGTATGGCACAGCAGGAAGAATTCTTCAGTTCAGTCTGCCCCCGCCTCTCTGGGGCACTACACTGTGGTTCAGAGACACTCTGGGCTTCTCCTGTGGCCTCTCCCTGCATGGAGACTTTGCTCCTCTGAGGACAGCGTCAGTAAAGCTCTCTGGGTTGTGTAATGACAGCTGTTGTTCAGAATTACGTATCTCTGGGAAATCTGTTTCCTCCTGCTAGAGGCCTGAGAAGACATGTATGGCTTTAAGCACACCCCTTGCCTCATTTCATATTTGCAGCTATGTTTCCTAGTTTGTGATTTGGAGGCATGGTTGCATCTTTGCTTCATAATATAGTAAATTTGAAAATTTGTACTAATTACTCATCAGATGTACAAGGGAATGTAGCTTGTTTATTTTTTATCACATAATAATGTCTCTCATAAGCCTTCTACCTTTAGTTAGAAGGGGTGGTGGGAAGAAAACCTTGCCTATAAATAGGATGTTGGCCTCTTTTGGTTTAAACAATCTCTTTTGGGTAACGTAGTATTTCAGTTTTCTCCCCCTATTCCCAGCTCCCTCTGAGGTGGCATCTGGGTGTGTGTCCTTTGGGGATGGTGGTCAGTCTGCCTCATGACGATAGCTGGGGAGTAGAACTCAGTGCTGTCCTAGTAAATCTTTGCTGCAGGGGCCTGGACTGGTAACCATTAAGTAAGGAGTCCTATGCTCTGGGCTCTGAAGGCATTGTGAAGGCTTCTGCCACCCATGGTCCCTCTAGCAGTTGTCCCTCCATAACGCTGGGTTCTGCATCGTGGATTCACCCAACCATGATTGAAAATATTTGGAAAAAAATTTGTGTTTGTGCTGAGCAATGATTTCACACAATGTTTATGTTGTATTAGGTTTTATAAGTAATCTTAGGTGATTTAAGGTGTACAGGTGGATGTGCATAGGTTATGGGTAAATACTGTAACATTTTACATCAGGGACTTGATCAAATTTGATATCCTCCATTGGTACTGAGGGACACCTATGATTGCCAGCAGTCATGGAGTCCCCCTGGGCCATGTGGTCTTCATCATATGGATGAAGGCTGTCATTAAGTCACTCATTAGACACGTAGACACTTCTGGATTCCTACTGTGATGTGCTCAGGCTATCTGTGCAGCCTCTCTGTCCTCAGTGTGGTGAGTGTTGCCCCCACAGCTTGTTTAGAATGCCTAACACTGAGGACTGGGCCTGCAGCCTCCCCTAGACGATGTCCCCGAAGCAGACTTCTACCCTTTCTTAGGGTACCTGATGATTGTCATAATGTTGTTACCAGTCTTTCTCCACTGCTACACCTTTACCTGTCCAGCAGAAAAGGAAAGAGTGAGGACTGTGATATCTGATTTTTTTTTTTTTTTTTGAGACAGAGTCTTTATTTTGTCACCTTTGGTAGAGTTCTGTGGCTTCACAGCTCACAGCAACCTCCAACTCATGGGCTTAAGCAATCTCTTGCCTCAGCCTCCCACATAGCTGAGACTACAGATGCCCGCTACAATGCCCAGCTTTTTGTTGTTGTTGTTGTAGCAGTTGTCATGGCTATTTTAGTTGGCCAGGGCCGTGTTCAAACCCGCCACCCCTGGCGCCCTACCCACTGAGCCACAGGTGCTGCCCAATATTGGCTCTTAATGAATGTCTTTTAAGAGAATCATTTGATAGTGAGGGAATTTTAAAATCAGGTTGATTTTAAAATTTGAACAAACGTAAGTACCCTTTTGTTAGATTGTCTACTGTAGACTTTAGTAATATTTGCAAGCCTCTCATATTAAAGCGTTAGGGACTAATCATCAGTGAGTGAAAAGGAAAAAACTATAATACTATATTTAAATTAACTATGATTTTTAAATTTTTTATTATTTCTTTGGAAATTAAATTTTTATATTATTATATTTACTTGGAAATTAAATTTATCTCTGTTTTGAATGAGTATGTGTTTTTTAGTGTATCTTCATGAATGATGACTTGATAAAATTAGTCCTTTATGATTGACAAAATGTGATAGGACTTTACAAAGTTTGAATGGACTTTTGATATTTAATACCAAAGAATTTTGCCTAATTAAAGCTTCTATTTCATTAAGATAACAATTGATAGTCCTTCATTAAAATTAACACAGAAAAAGTTCTTCCTTGGTCCTTGGAGAGGATATTATATGCAAGCCCTGTTGTGTGGGTTGCAAAATGTCACTGGAATTTATATGCATTACTTGTCTAATTGCAGTAAATGTAGCATGTCCAGATAGGTTTAGAGTTAGAAGGCTGTTTGCTACTTGCTGGAAATGGCTTGAAACCTCAGTACCCAGAGGCAGCTGTTCACAGGTCCTTCACCTCTCCCTGGAGATGGTGAGGGAGACTCCGTTGTTGGACCCTGTCTTTCATTGCTGGAGCAGTAAACATGACAGGTTGTTTGGGAGCCATCTGTTTAGAATGGCTGCTGCTTTGTATGCAGCAATGAACTTGAGATCAGTTTTCTGTCTGTCTTCATGGTAACAGTCTTATTTGGTGTCACAACAGGTGGAAGTTGATGGGTCGAAACTAGATGTGACTGGTACGTGGAACCTGGCTTTGCCCTTACTGTCTGTCACTGTTGATGGCACTCAGAGGACTATCCAGGTAAGTGTTCTGATGATTTAGTTAGAAGGCCTCCTCAAGTTCAGAATCCTTGTCAGTACCTACAGATATAGGAGGGGAAAGCTGTGTTTGATTCATCTTATACTGTTTATAGTTGAAAACATTTTTTTTCTTATTTTAGAGGATCTAAACAGAATTAGATCTAATTATTTTAGGAATTAATGTTTTCCTTCATGTTAATTCCTGAGGAATTAATGTTTTCCTTTTTCAGGCAGTCTAAGAAGATTAGTGTGTTATGCTTTGCTGTAAAAAAAGAATCCTGCATACTTGTTTAAAATATTAGAAGATTAGTAGTTCTTTGCCTTTATGGGTTTTTAGTTATAAAATATGACTCACTCTATAACCTTCTATGGATTTGAAATTGCATAGATGCAGGTTAACAGAAACGTGCGCTGTTCAGGACAACGGGCGCCTGTGGCCCAGTGAGTAGGGCGCCGGCCCCATATACCGAGGGTGGCGGGCTCAAACCCAGCCCCGGCTGAACTGGAACCAAACAATAGCCGGGCGTTGTGGCGGGCGCCTGTAGTCCCAGCTGCTCGGGAGGCTGAGGCAGGAGAATCACGAAAGCCCAAGAGCTGGAGGTTGCTGTGAGTCCTGTGACGTCATGGCACTCTACCGAGGGCGGTAAAGTGAGACTCTGTCTCTACAAAAAAAAAAAAAAAATTCAGTAACCTTCAGTCTGGGCAACATAGTAAAACTCTGTCTCTACAAAAAAAAAAAAACAAAAAAAAAAACTTAAAAAGTAGCTGAGCATGGTGGTGGATGAATTAGTGGAGCTCAGGAGCTTGTGAGCTATGAGTGTGCCGCTGCACTCCATTTAGGGGGACATAACAAGACCCTATGTCAAATAAACAAACAGTAAGACTTTCTTGCATTTGTTTATGACCAGTAGAATATAGTCTGCACTGAATGGTTGTGGCACAGGTATTCACATGTCTTCATCAGGGGGACATAGGATGACCTCTCAGTGGTGAGAAGAAAGAGATACAAACTCCTACTATCCAGATTTTTGTATCATGATACTCTTACCATCCTTCTCAATGACTGTACAGATAGTTGTCTTGATGACAACCATGTAGAATTTATAGCTAAATTAATACTGGTAATATATTTAGAATTATCATCAAAAAATACTTTCCCTAATGGCGAGGATCATATTCAGTAAATCTCTTTTCAGTCTTATTAGGTTCTTTGCTACAAAAAGCATTGATGTATCTGAAATAAGCCTTTAAAGCAGATCCCTTGACTCTTTGGAAGCGGTCACTGCATAAAGTTAAGTCCAACTGGAAAGAAAGAAGCTCAGAAGGGCAAAGGTATATTGGAAAGAAAGTCATTTACCTAAAAAAGGGTGAGCAAAGTTTTTCCTTGTGAGAGGGAATAGATCTTACTTACTCTCTGTAGGCACTAGCATTCAGTGTAGACTGTCTCCAAAATAGAACGTGTAGTCCGTGTGAAATTAATGACAGTTAATAGTGGTAATAAGAACACATGGTCTTTCTGTGCATCAGGTATAAGCACCATTCCCATATCAAGTCTTTTAAACTTCACAACAACTGTATGAAGTGGGTGCTATTATTGCTCTTTTACAAATGAGGCAGCCGAGGCTCAAAGAAAGTGAGTGACTTGGTGAAGGTCACATGGCTAACAGGAGGTATGGTTTGAATCCAAGCAGTCTTGCTGTTAGGCATTACACCATGCTGAGGCAAGCTAAGTCACTTTCCTGCGATGACAAAGCTAGGAAGAAGTTGGGCAGAAATGTACACCTGCCATTGTGCCCAGCGTGTGTGTCCCTCACCATGCGCAATAGTACTTTCCGTTTTACCCATCAGAATTCTCCAAGTACAGGCAGTCCTCGAGTTACAAACATCCAACTGACGCACAATGCGCGCTTTTGAACAGAGACTATTCCAGGTAATAGGTAAATGCATGTGTTCCAAGTAAGTTGAATACAAATTCAACAAAAGAACAAACCTACAGAACCTATCTTGTTTGTAACCTGGGGACTGCGTATAATAATTGCCTCTCATTCATGCTTTACGCAATGGTCAGAATCAACTGGAAGACTTTTAAAACCCATATTGTTGGGTCCACCTACAGAGTTTACTCTGGTTTAGTAGGTCTGGAAATAAGTTTCCAGGTGACAGTGCTGCTGCTGGCCCACAGGCCCCAATTTGAGAACCCCTGCTTTTTAAACTCTTGCAGTCAGAGACTAAGTAGAGTGTGGTGAGCCAAAGTGAGGCAAGTGGGAGCCAAGCCACTCGAGCCTCAGTAAGGACATGGTATGGATCCGACTGTATCCTCGGCTAGTGGGGACCTATGGCAGAGTTTTCAGTCAGGAAGTGATGCCATATTATGAGGGGCTTTTGGTGTTTGGTGCATTGTGGAGAGAAGCTTGAAGAGGGCGGTGGTTGAGTGGGAGGTAGAGGGGTCGGCAGGCTGTGGAGAGATGGAGACGGAGTGAGATGGTAGCCGGGCAGTGAGGGTGTGGAGCTTGTGGCAAGGAGGAGCCTGATGGTGACAGGAGGAGAGCTGCCGGCTCAGCTTCATCTTTTCCTGTCTCCCCCCGCACCGCCACACCACACACACACACACACACACTCAAAGTCCTATCACTAGCTCCTGTTTCCCTCCCAACCTCCTTCCTGAGCTGTGGTGCTCCGAAAATTTCAGCACAACACCTCCAGGCAAATGGCTGTGAAGATGCTAATGTGTGTGTATTTCTCTTTGCACTTATTTATGGTAAATTCGGAGGACTGTGGGATGGACACTACCTCAGGTATTTCAAGTGATTTTACAGTAAATTCACTTTATAGTAAAATCACTTTATCGCCCCCTTGCTTTTCTCAGGGATATTTACACATACATTAAACCTGTGAACAACACCTAGTTTACCCTTCTATGGTCTTGAACTTGGTGTAATTGGCATGGGCTCTGCATTCTTCCAAGAGTTGCTTTTTCTCCCAGTAGTAAGTTCATCAGACTGGCCCGTGTTCATGCCTGTGGGTTTGGTTATTTACTTCCATGCTATATGTTACTATGTCATATTAACAGAGCACAAATTATTTAGTCTCCTCCAAGTAGGCATTTGTGCTGTTTTCGTTATTTTGTTGTCATAAACTGTGCTTCTGTGACCCTTCTGCTACATGTTGCCTTTGAAACGGGTTTGTGGGCCTGGGGCCTGTGCAGTGCAGTGGCTGTGCTGTGGAGACTCTGCATCCTTCGCCTCCCTGGCGAGGCCAGCTGGGTCTCCCTCTGTGGCTGTACCAGTTTATGCCCACCAGTGGTGACGGGGACAGCAGTGATGCTCAGCTTTCTTAGGGGTGTTTTTCCAAACCTGTATCTCAACTCGTTCTTTTTTCCCCTGTATGAACCCACCTGCAGTTTCCAGTCTGTACTCTTGCTGCCAGGTCGCAAACAAGCAGCATTGTGTTTGGGAGAGAAAAGCATGTCTAGTTTGTTATCACAACATGTAAAACGTCCCTGAATTCTCTTTAACCTCAGACCAAGAATCCTTTACTAGGGAGGAGGAGAGAGAGGCCTTCTTGCTTTATCTTGTAGGAACATAAAGGGGATGATCCCGCTCCCCATCACAAGGGTCATGGCCAATAACAAAAGACAGATTGATAAGGGAAAAGAATAACAAAGTTTATTTAGTCATAGTTTTGTGTGACACGGGGCCTTCAGAATGAAATCCAAAAGACACGGGGAAACTGAAGAGTGTAGGGTGTGACTGAACAGGGTGTGAGCTAATGCAGGGAACCCAGCAGGGCCTGTCTCTTCAGGCTCTTCTTGACCTCTCCTCTGTAGCATTTTTTTCCTCCCAAGTGCCAAATCCCTGGGACTCCATGAAAAGTAGCATTTGGCTTCTTTTATCTGATTAAATAATGAAATAGCTGGGAGGTAGCATTCCTTTGCTTTAGGAATTAGCACCCTATTCAGCCAATAAGATCACATTGTCTGTTCACTTTCCCAAACCTTATGAGCTTGATATTACCCATTCATTCTTTTAAAAATAAATTGTATTTTTGCATGGACTATCATTAGGGCGATGAATTCTCTAAGTTACTAACTTCCTTTAATTACTCTAATCACCTGTTTCCTTTTTGAGTTGACTTTGAATTCCTACTGCTTTATAGGTTCTCAGCATGTGTAAAGGCCCAATAATTATATGAATAGTTAGCAAATGAATAGGTGGATAGTTGTCTAGAATTTTGAAATTTCAGATATAAATATGTTTTATCTATACTTTTAAAATTTAGATTGTATTTTTTCTAAGCCTTCATCAAATTAAGCCACGTTCGTAAGAGGGCCTCTTAATTGTTTTATCAGTCCTCTTTCACTCTTGACCCCCCCAACATTTGCACCATCCATATTCTGTTAGACAAGTGTGGCTGGAGGATCTCTTTAGATATAGAACCACCAAGGTTTCTAGGAAAGAGAAATGAGAGGGCACCTCAGCCCCTGCCCGCACAGATGCTTTGCTTATCGGGTGTGTTTCTCCCCAGTCAAATAAGTGTCCTGCCTCTTCGCCTCCATTTGCTCTGGGTGTGCCATAGCTGTTTAGGCCCATGGTAGCACCGATTGATAGATACACCTAACTCGGTAGGTACCGATAGGTATAGGAAAAGATTTGCCCCCAGCTTCCCCCCGTTCCCTCTTCTCAGAGTTCATGCCTCCTGCACTTGTGCTCTTTCCCACATGGTCTCACACACTGCTCATCTCTCAGTGAGTCTGCAGGACAGTCTCTTTTTCTGATAGACCCACCTAGTTGCTTTTAGCAATCTTCTAACTTCAGGAATGTCATATTCTTGGTAAAAGTTCTAATCTTTGTTGATAACTTTGAGTATAGAACTAGTGATATGTCTGCCTGAAGGGAGGAGGAGATCGTATATTTTGAAATGAAATAATTTATAATGAGACAGGGACATAAGCATTGAAAATTCTTTAAAATAATTAAAAATTAGCTTTAGAATTTAAATGCATTTTTTCTCTTTAATAATTTAGCTAACTTTTTCTCAAATTCTATCATATAGGGAAAATAAAATGGCCGTATTTCGTATTTGTTTGCTTTTTTATGTTATACATTTACTGTGTTTTCTTACTATTTTCATCACAAAAGTAGAGTCAGTTAGCAATGATGTTTATTAAATGGTTCCTAATGGTATCATCCAAGAGCCTAGCAATCATGCCTTATGCTTCTTTTGTGGCAGGATATATTCTGATCTCCAAATTATCAGCTTCAAAAGTGGACTAGAACAGCCTTGTCCAATAGAAATCTAATACAAACCATGTATATAATTTAAAATTTCTTAGTAATGTTAAAAAAAAACAGTGAAATCAATTTTACTAATACATTTTATTTAACCCTAAGTACCCAAAATGTTATCATTTCAACATGAGAAAGTATGAAAAATTATTCATATGATCCCAGAAACAGCCTTGACATCTGGCACATGGATGACACAGTCTCTCTAACAGTGCAGTGGTCAGAGTGGAAAGTCGTTACAGCAAAATAGTGAAGTTATATTTAACAGAAATGTTACACCGCTTCAATTTTTAAATTAAAATAAAAATTAAATATAACTGAAAATTTAATTCCTCAATCATACTAGTCACATTTCAAGTTCTCAGTAGTCATATGTAGCTAGTGGTTACTGGTTTAGACAACTAACAGGCAAAATTTTTTTTTTTTTTTTAATCAAGGAGTGTTTATTAGAAAAACAAAACCCCACATAATGATTTTTTAAGGGTCCCTTCCATGTTGTCAACCACAGTTTTGGTTTTTATCACTTAAAACTAAGAATAGATGAGTTGAATTTATTTTTAAACAGAGGATGAATTATCATCTAGCTGAGAAACTTTTGCAGATTTTAATTTAGAAGTTTTAAAAATGTAGAATATATCTAAAAAGTGGAGTGATTTCCTGCCTGTGGCATGTAATTAAAGTGATGAAACAAAACAGAAGATTGGCTGGGTCCTGGCCATGCTGAACTTACTCTCTGTTTTCTTCATACACCCTAGAACCTTTGTAGTGTGGAATATGCTGGATGAATAGAACTTTTTTTTCTTTCTTTTTACTATGTCTATACTCTATTCCTGTGAAGTAATTTTCTTTAACCTTGAAAGAGTTCAGTTTTACTTTGAACTACACAAATAGCTTTCCATTTCTTACAATGTGATTTGTCTACTGGGACTTAATATATTGTCTCTTGTTAGCATTTTACATACTTGATTTTCATTTTGCGCAGTCACGTTGTTTGAACATTTGCAAGCAGAGCCAGCTAACTGCTATTGGCCTGCTTCTTTGTGTGCCATGATTTCTTCTTTCCACCTGCTCACAGCAGGTTGTCTCCAGGCCTGAAGAGTAGCTAAATACTTTTGAAAATATCTTGAGATCCTGCTACGGTCTAACAATTTCTGCATTTGTGGGATGTGAAGCTATTTGTGGCGTACCTTTGAAGGCTTTTTTTCTTTTTCTTTCTCATATTCTTGCTCAAACATTTTCAAGAGAAGATAAATTTATTATAAATAACAGTGCAGAGCTGATTACAGCACTACAGCATCCATATTGAATAGGTCATTGATACTCAACTAAGTGGAACTAATTTTCTATGTTAAAAGCAGGCAAATTTGGAGTAGTGTCACATGAATCTCCTGTCATTTACTACAGAATACCAGATCGTATGGATTACTTGTGAATTGATTAGATATTAAATAGATTATATAACATAATTTAAAATGCCTGATGGGTCTGTGTAATACAGCCTATTACACAAGCACATGAATGTTACAGAAGAGGTGGTGTTGTGTTTGCAAACTGTATGACCATGATGTTTATAAATGCTTGAATAGAGATTTATAAATGCTTGAATATAGAATTTGAATAGATTTTAACCTTGTTGTTTCTGAAGAAAATAAATTATTGATTTTCATATCCAGTTAAAGAGAGGAAGCTCAAAGTAAATTTATTTTCTTTTCAGTTTTTTAGATTAAAATCACTCCCACAGCCTCTAAGAACAACACTTAATTTTAATCCTAGCAGCTATTTATAGATGGTAAAATTAATATTTTAGTTAGAAAATTAAATGAAGGGGCTTGACATTTGTACTTTGCCAGCACAAAAGTAAAAGTGGATTTGGAAGTAATTGTCTTATTTTTTTAGTCCTAAAGTAAATGTTTTATATGTTAGTAAAGTGTTTTTCCCTGCCCCCACCTCTTCAAAGTGATTAGCTGTTACTTTGTACTACATGTACGGCATTACTCTAGGATCACTGAATGGGATATAAAACCATCTATTTAGGATGTATAGGATATATAAATATATAACTTACAATAAGTAGAGGTTGGCATTTTTTCCCTAAAGAAGTAGGAAATGAGAGAGTAATTATTAACCATCTTTTCATGTTGCTGAAAACATCAATTAAAGTTGCGCATCTTAGAAACAAGCTCACCAGTAAAACAGAAATAACTCCTTTCCCTATGCATCAAAAAACTTAATCACAATTTAACAGCTGGTATTTACAATCATAATGTAAAATATTAATTCAGAGGCAAGGCTACTGAATTGGTTTGGTAATACAGTCCTAGACTCTTAGCGGTTTTCCTGGTCTCAAGTGGCATAGGTTTTATGATTTGGAGTAGCTTTTAAAATTTAAGATAATAGGAAAATGTCTCTCAGAAATTCTCCCCCTACCCCCACAAATACACTTTTTCCTCTTGTACTATCTGTTAACTAGAAAATTACATTTTAGTGGCTGCCAGAGGAAGAGAATTTTGAATAATATAAACAGTGATCGTAGTAAATGTGGAAAATAATACCAACAGCTGCACCGGGGACCGATAAGACAGATCCCACTGTAATGGCCTTTAAAACACATTATCAAGTAGGAAATCAGTAAGAGGAAAAAGAAAACTATTACTATTTCTTCCGCTTAAGTTCAGTGGCATTACTTTTAAGAAGAAATTGCCTCTGATTTTAGTATCCTAGGAAGATATTTTTGGAACATTGGATATATTGTTTTGTAAATGTGTTTGCTTTTGTGGGAATAACCTTGCTAATTTGGTATGAATTCGGTTCTTATAAACTGTTGAAATACTTTTCTTAAGAAAATTGTATTTCTAAGGTATTCCTTTTTTTTAAGAAATAAAAAGGAGTCTATTTTGTAAATGTTGGAGCCGACTATCACAATAAGGAAAGAAGGAAATTTTTATTTGGCTATGAGGTACCACTTTGGAATAGGAAATGGAGTAAGATGTTTGGAGACAAGATTTTAATAAGAGTGGATATGTTTCATCAAGTGAAAGTGTTACTTTTTATGAAGACTCTAGCTGTTAGCTAATCTGGTGCCTGTCCCTGTTTGTTTTGGCATGAGTCAGACTCATTGCAAGCATTGAATACTTTGTTTCTTGTGGATTCTAAAAGCTAGTTTTCTTAATCCTAGATGGTGGGAAATGTGTATATTCCTCTTGGGAAAGATAGAAGCAAATTCCACTTGTGAATGAAATTTCATTTCCCTATTCAGTCTTTATTACTCAGGTATGTGAGGTTTTAGCCCTGTCCGTCTGTCCTTCCTTCTGTATAGATTGTAGTAGTGCTGGGAGACAAAAAAGGGCTATAGTCATTATGTATGCGATTGTGACCTGCTTTAAAGTGAATGCAAAGTTAAGGGCAATTTATTGGTACTTACATGTATGCTTACGCATCTATTGATACAATTTAATTGTCTTCAATGTGAAATTTTAATTTTTTAAACCTGTTTCTATTTTGCATATTGCAAAATTACTTCTTTTTGCCCAGAAATGAGTCTAAACCTTGTAGGGCAAGGAATGGGAATGATGATACTGTTCTAGTATCCCCTGCATAGAAGGAAAGCCCAGTGTGCCCTGGGCTGTGTTAGACTCTGCAGGTAAAGCAGGGATTGGGCTTATGTTCCACAGGGGGATGCAGACATCAAATGTGTAAGAACATAGGTAAGGTAATTTCAGTATGAAGAAGTTAGATGAAGACTATAAAATCAATAGGTGACTAGAATGGGCGGTTTTAATCTAGGATGTTAGCAAGTCCTCTCTGAACAGTTGACTTTGAGACCTGTGAGAATAATGGCAGCCAGAATCCTGGGGTTGGGGGAGACCAGGTGGAAGGAGTGGTGAGTACAAGGGCTCTGAGGCAGCAAAAAGCTTGTTTAGTGGGAGGCCAGGAGAGTAGAACTGGGTAGGCTGGGGCCAGATCATCCAGGGGTCAAAGATTTGGGGTTGCATCTCATTCATGTCATGGAGCATTTGGTAGGTTTCGAATAGGAGAACAATGTAATGTGGTTTAAAATCACTGTGAGCCGAGTGGTGGCGATGGGAAATCATTTATTTGACAGTCGCAGGCCTTGTGTGAGAAGCATGGTGGCTGAGACCAGGAAGCAGCCAGATCCAGCCCAATGTCTGAGTGGTTATTACATTTTTAAGTGGTTGGGAAAAAAATATAGGAGAGCCTCCCTAGTTGACCTCCTCTCTACGTTGACTGCCTCCTTAAGTTGACCTAGTTTTCTTTTTCTTTTCTTTCTTTCTTCTTCTTCTTTTTTTTGAGACAGACTCTTACTTTGTAGCCCTGGGTAGAGTGCTGTGGTGTCACAGCTCACAGCAACTTCCAACTCTTGGGCTTAAGCAATTCTCTTGTCTCAGCCTCCCGAGTAGCTGGGACTACAGGTGCCAGCCACAGTGCTGGCTATTTTTAGAGAGGGGAGTCTCACTCTGGTTCAGGCTTGAACTTGTGAGCTCTGGTGATCCACCCGCCTCGGGCTCCTAGAGTGCTGGAATTATAGGCAGGAGCCACTGTGCTCAGCCCTTGACGTAGTTTTCACAGACCAGACATGTACTCAGTGGAAGTTCCTTATGTTGACCACTCTCATATCTTGGCCACTTTGTTACAGTCTGTTGGGTGGTTAATTTACAGAGGTTCTACTGTAAATGAATAACATTTCCTGACACATGAAAAGTATGAGATTCAAATTTCATTAATTATAAGTACACTTTTATTAAGCCACACCCAAATTATTCATTTTTGCCTGCTAGTTTGTGGCTACCTTTCTGATTTTTGTTGTACAAAGCTTATGCCCAAACTATCCCTACCACATAGCTGTTCAGTGGCTCAGCTTATTGTTGTAAAACTTATTGTGCTTTTTTTTTTTCTAGCTCAGAACTAAGATTACAGTTTTTCTTGGAAAGTTGAAGTGTAGGCATATCACTTTTTGTATTCCTGTGAGTGTTTCCTCATCTCTAAAATAAAATTAAGGTTATGTTTCAGGTATGATTGCTGTCTAAATTGTAAGGTCCTGTGAGAGAATCAGACTCACTTGCACTATTGTGTTTGCTTGGCCAGTCAGGTTTATTGTACATTACTTGGCCTCCTAGCCAAATCTCTTCCCCATTCCTGACCGCAGACCATCATCTTTCTAAAACATAAACATACCATACCCCAGTTCTTAAGGACTTTGTCACTTACGAGCGCTCTCCTTACAAGACACGACCTGGCTTTGTAATTCCTTCCCAGTTTCCATTCTTGCTGCTTCCATCCTAAACTCAATAGGACGACTTCTCTTAATCTGAAATTTGCAGAAGCTGTCCCTTCAGTCCACAAGGTTCTCTTTCATTTTTCTTTTGGAGAGTTCCTGCTCATTTTTAAAAAATTTCTTTTTAAGTGACAAATTAAAATTATATGTGTTTATCTTGTCGTCTTGATTCATTTCATGTGGCTATAAAGGAATACCTGAGACTAGATAAATCTATAAAGGAAAAAAGTTCACTTGGTTCATTATTCTGATGTCTGGAAAAGTTCAAGATTGGGCCTCTGGGGAAGACCTCAAGCTGCTTCCGATTTTTTTGTTTTGTTTTTTTGAGACCATAGTCTCAAGCTGTCACCCTGAATAGAGTGCTGTGGCATTCACAGCAACCTCCAACTCAGGCTCAACAGATCCCCTTGCCTTAGTTTTTCTGTTTTTAGTAGAGATGGGGTCTCACTTTTGCTCAGGCTGGTCTGAAACTTGTGAGCTCAAGCAATCCACCCGCCTCCACCTCCCAGAGTGCTAGGATTACAAGCATGAGCTACTGTGCCCAGCCCAGGCTGCTTTCAATTATGTGAGAAGGCAAAGTGGAGCTGGAGTGTGCAGAGATCATTTAGCAAGAGAGGAGGCAAGGGTGGGGGAGGGGGATACTGGACTCTTTAGGAAACAGCTGTCTCAGGAACTGACAAAGTAACAGCTCATTCCTGAAGGAGGCATTCATCTACTCACGGGGGATCCACAACCCCTCCACCCCCCACACATCCCCCCCGTGGCCCAAACACCTCCCACTGGACTCCACCTCCAAACCGAGGGTCAGATTTCAATATGAGGTTTGGAGGTAACAAAGCATACCACTTGTTAAATGTGTTGTTTTGAAATATGTATACATTGTGGGGTGGCTAAATTGCCCTAATTAACATGTATTACCACACACATTTACCTTTTTGGTGGTGAGAGTATTTTTTTTTTTTTTTTTTGGGCCAGGGCTGGGTTTGAACCCGCCACCTCCGGCATATAGGGCCGATCCCCTACCCCTTTGAGCCACAGGTGCAAGTAAGAGAGTATTTTAAATCTACACTTTTAGCAATTTACAAGAATATCATACTGTCATTAGTTATAGTTACCATGTTGTACAATCTCTTGAATTAATTTCTCCTATGTAACCAAAATGTTGTATCCTTTGATCACATCTTGCTAAACCCAAGCTCCATAACTCCAGCTCCTGGTAACTACCATTCTGCTCTCTGTATCGCTGGTTTAACTTTTTTAGATTTCAGTCATAATTAAGGTCATATGCCTTTCTATGCCTGGTTTATTTCACTTAACATAATGTCCTCCATGTTGTCACAAATGTCAAGATTTCTTCTTTTTTAATGCTGACTAGTATTCCACTGTGTATATATACTGCACTATCCTTATCCATTTGTCCAGTGATGGACACCTGGGTTAGTTCTGTATCTAGGCTACTGTGAATGGTGCTGCAGTAAAAATTGGAGTGCTGGTGTCTCTTTTACATAGAGATTTCATTCTTTAATATATACTGAATCGCAGGATTGCTGGATCATACGGTAGTGGTAGCTCTGTTTTTAATTTTTTTAGGAACCTACATACAGTTTTCCATAATGGCTGCATCCTATTCAATTTTTAGTACCTAGCTTTAATATTTATCTGTAAGTCTTCCTTAACCTTTCTGGGCATTTAGTTGGTTTCCTCTTATTGCATAGTCTTTTGTACTATCAATTTATAATATTAAATTATAGCTACTTATCTTATAATTTGATGTCTGACATGGAAGGGGCACTTTCAGAACCTAGAAGTCACCTTTCTGTTCTTACTTGAGTCTCTCTTGGGAAACTTGGTAAAACAAAGGAGTCAGTTTTGTTCCATTTTGTTTTACTTCTTTCTCTTTTTGCCTTTATTAAGTTAGACGTGTCCATGTAAAAGAATAGGAAAACAGATAAGTAAAAAAGGGAAAAAGATCAACTAAGACTTTTCACCTAGAAGTAATAGCTGTTTTATGTACATTATTTATTCTAGAAATTTTTCATAACAGAATTCTTAGAATTTTTGAACATACAGTTTTGTTCTTTTTTCACTTAAAAATATGCTGTAAACATTTTTCATGTTTCTAAAGTTTTTAAATGACTGCCTAGGTATATTCTATAATTTATTTAACCAACTTCTTTGCTGATCATTTAGATTGCTTGACGTTGTTAAATTCTATAAACTATGCTGTGATGATCTTTCTATAGCTTTCTTCTTCTGCCTGCCCATAATTTTTTTTCCTTAGGATAAATTCTTGATTTATCTGATTTTGAGTTTTATACTTAATACCATTTTGCCTTGAATATGCTAGCAAGAGTACTCAAATCACTTGGCAATATTTGCAGGCAGGGAGAACATTTTGGATGAGACCACTTTTTTCTTGTTGATCTAACCCTCCTCAATCAAAGAACCAGGGACTGAGCTTTAATTCTAGGGTCCACTCTGTGTTCTGTTACGTTAGTGATCATAGAGATTGGAGCTGGTAAACCTCTACTTCTATAAAAAGATTGAGATTAGGATAGTGCGTAGTAGCTCATGGCATGCAGGTGAATGAAAAATCATTCATACCCCCTCTAGGACTACATTTGGGAACTTGAAAACAAAAATTATGCTGCTTAGTTAGAACTGCTTTATCTGAGTTTATGTTTTTTGAAGCTACAAGGCCCTCTTGATTAGCTCAGAGAGTGAAAATTTTTGAAAAATAGATTAGGATTAAATAGAGCAATTTTATAGGTGAGAATGATCTGGAAAAAAGTATAATTTACTTCCAGTGTATATTTTGTCATTCATTTTTAGTACTAGTATTTACTTTTAACTAAAACTCAAACAAGATATAACTAATAATGTTATATTTCCTTGAAGCCTATCTTATGTACATAACAGAGGTTACTTCTTTTGCACTACTCTCTGGACATAGAAGAGTTGCATTGTTGCTATAAACAAAGTCCAATTCTTTTTTATAACTGATTTACTAAGATATAACTCACATACTATAAGATTAACCTATTTAAAGTTATAATTCAGTGGTTCTTAGACTATTCACAGAGTTGCGCAGCTATTACCATGGTCAATTTTAGAATTTTCACACTCTTAAAAACAAACCCTACATCATTTAGCAATCATTCTTCATTTCCTCCCAACCCTCCTCTTGGAGGCAACTTGCTATCTATTTCTGTCTGTATAGATTTAACTATTCTGGAAATTCTAAATGGAATCAAATACCGTGTGATCCTTAGTGACTGACATTTATTATAGCACGTGTCAGAACTTATTCCTTTTTCTGGCCAAATAAAATTATACTTATGGATATATTTTGTTCATCCATTCATCAGTTGAAAGACATGAACATTTCTCTATAGGTTTTCTTGTGGATGCAAATTCATTTTATACCTCTTTTTTTTTTTTCAGTGTCTTTCTCGAGAAGCAGGTGGAAACATGAGCATTCAGTTTCTTGGTACAGTGGTAAGTATGAAAAAATTATTACTTTATGTGTTCTCTTAATTTATAGAGAATAAAAATGTTCAACTACTTTTATTTTAGCCCATTTGTTTGAACCTGGCTTCATTATGGGTTTTTGTTTGTTTGTTTTTGAGACAGTCTTGCTCTGGTGCCCAGGCTAGAGTGCAGTAGTGTTTTCTTAGTTCACAGCAACTTCCAACTCCTGGGATCAAGTGCTCTGCCTGGCTCAGCCTCCCAGTGTTAGCTGGGGTTACCATGCACCACCATGCCTGGTTAATTTTTTCTGTGTTTAGTAGAGACAGGGTCTTGCTCTTGATCGTGCTCAGGCTGGTCTCAAACTCCCGAGCTCAAGTGATCCTCCCACCTTGGCCTCCTCCTATGACTATGGGTGTGAGCCACTGTGCCTGGCCCATTATGATTTCATTTTGTTGTTAAATTGTACAAGACATGGATTCAAAAAAAAAAAAAAAAAAAAAACAGAACTCAAGAAATGGGTTCTCTAATGTGTTAGAGAAGTTTCCATGACAGTAGTATTTTAGCTATTTCTTTTTTTTTTTTTTTTTTTTTTATTGTTGGGGATTCATTGAGGGTACAATAAGCCAGTTACACTGATTGCAATTGTTAGGTAAAGTCCCTCTTGCAATCATGTCTTGCCCCCATAAAGTGTGACACACACCAAGGCCCCACCCCCCTCCCTCCATCCCTCTTTCTGCTTCCCCCCCCATAACCTTAATTGTCATTAATTGTCCTCATATCAAGATTGAGTACATAGGATTCATGCTTCTCCATTCTTGTGATGCTTTACTAAGAATAATGTCTTCCACTTCCATCCAGGTTAATATGAAGGATGTAAAGTCTCCATTTTTTTTAATGGCTGAATAGTATTCC
Organism: Nycticebus coucang; assembly: GCF_027406575.1. Taxonomy (NCBI): domain Eukaryota; kingdom Metazoa; phylum Chordata; class Mammalia; order Primates; family Lorisidae; genus Nycticebus; species Nycticebus coucang. The sequence continues at coordinate 11,890,786 of NC_069794.1, read as the reverse complement.
ATGGTATACATATACCACAGCTTGTTAATCCATTCCTGGGTTGGTGGGCATTTAGGCTGTTTCCACATTTTGGCGATTGTAAATTGAGCTGCAATAAACAGTCTAGTACAAGTGTCCTTATGATAAAAGGATTTTTTTCCTTCTGGGTAGATGCCCAGTAATGGGATTGCAGGATCGAATGGGAGGTCTAGGTTGAGTGCTTTGAGGTTTCTCCATACTTCCTTCCAGAAAGGTTGTACTAGTTTGCAGTCCCACCAGCAGTGTAAAAGTGTTCCCTTCTCTCCACATCCACGCCAGCATCTGCAGTTTTGAGATTTTGTGATGTGGGTCATTCTCACTGGGGTTAGATGATATCTCAGGGATGTTTTGATTTGCATTTCTCTAATATATAGAGATGATGAACATTTTTTCATGTGTTTGTTAGCCATTTGTCTGTCGTCTTTAGAGAAAGTTCTATTCATATCTCTTGCCCATTGATATACGGGATTGTTGGCTTTTTTCACGTGGATTAATTTGAGTTCTCTATAGATCCTGGTTATCAAGCTTTTGTCTGATTGAAAATATGCAAATATCCTTTCCCATTGTGTGGGTTGTCTCTTTGCTTTGGTTATTGTCTCCTTAGCTGTACAGAAGCTTTTCAGTTTAATGAAGTCCCATTTGTTTACTTTTGTTGTTGTTGCAATTGCCATGGCAGTCTTCTTCATGAAGTCTTCCCCCAGGCCAATATCTTCCAGTGTTTTTCCTATGCTTTCTTTGAGGATTTTTATTGTTTCATGCCTTAAATTTAAGTCCTTTATCCATCTTGAGTCAATTTTTGTGAGCGGGGAAAGGTGTGGGTCCAGTCTTTTACATGTAGACATCCAGTTCTCCCAACACCATTTGTTGAATAGGGAGTCTTTCCCCCAAGGTAAGTTCTTGTTTGGTTTATCGAAGATTAGGTGGTTGTAAGATGTTAGTTCAATTCGATTCCAAGTGTCTATGTCTCTGTTTTTGTGCCAGTACCATGCTGTCTTGAGCACTATGGCTTTGTAGTACAGACTAAAATCTGGTATGCTGATGCCCCCAGCTTTATTTTTGTTACTAAGAACTGCCTTAGCTATACGGGGTTTTTTCCGGTTCCATACAAAACGCAGAATCATTTTTTCCAAATCTTGAAAGTACGATGTAGGTACTTTGATAGGAATGGCATTGAATAGGTAGATTGCTTTGGGAAGTATAGACATTTTAACAATGTTGATTCTTCCCATCCATGAGCATGGTATGTTCTTCCATTTGTTAATATCCTCTGCTATTTCCTTTCTGAGGAGTTCATAGTTTTCTTTATAGAGGTCCTTCACCTCCTTCGTTAGGTATATTCCTAGGTATTTCATTTTCTTTGAAACTATGGTGAAGGGAGTTGTGTCCTTAATTAGCTTCTCATCTTGACTGTTATTGGTGTATACAAAGGCTACTGACTTGTGGACATTGATTTTATATCCTGAAACATTACTGTATTTTTTAATGACTTCTAGGAGTCTTGTGGTTGAGTCTTTGGGGTTCTCTAAGTATAAGATCATGTCGTCAGCAAAGAGGGAGAGTTTGACCTCCTCTGCTCCCATTTGGATTCCCTTTATTTCCTTGTCTTGCCTAATTGTGTTGGCTAGAACTTCCAGCACTATGTTGAATAGTAAAGGTGACAGAGGACAACCTTGTCTGGTTCCAGTTCTAAGAGGAAAAGCTTTGAGTTTTACTCCATTCAGTAAAATATTGGCTGTGGGTTTGTCATAGATAGCTTCAATCAGTTTTAGAAATGTGCCACCTATGCCTATACTCTTCAGTGTTCTAATTAAAAAAGGATGCTGGATTTTATCAAATGCTTTTTCTGCATCTATTGAGAGGATCATGTGATCTTTATTTTTGGCTCTGTTAATATGGTGGATAACGTTTATGGACTTGCGTAAGTTAAACCAGCCTTGCATCCCTGGGATGAAGCTATTTCTTATTAGAGGAAAAATATTCTTATTATTTTCAGCTTGTTGAATATTTTAAGTACTTTTTTCTATTGAAGATTTTCTCTGTGTTCACATAATAAAAGCATAAGCATATTATACTATAAAGATGCTTTTGAAAATAATGACCTTGACCTTTTTTCTTCCTAACTTTGTCTATTAGGTCTTTTCAAATCCTCCTAGTTAATGAAACTAAATCATAATTTTGTATCTTGATTTTATTTCATGTAAGATCTTGTTAATTATTTTCATATTGTTATTAATGGAGCTATATTTAACATTCTCATGAATAGAGGTCACTTACTTTACTTTAAATCCCAAACGTTAGGTATTAATTATCTCTACTTTTTTTTGCTATTACAAATGGTATTCTAGGGAACAACTTCATGTGTTTTCCTTTATTGATGTTTAGAATTATTTTCTCACATACGTAAGATTTTTTTATTGACATACAGCACACACACAAAAGATGAACCAATTTTTAAGTGTACAACTCAAGTATCCCAAAGTAAACAGCTGAATTTCTACCCAGAAGTGAACAGAGAGAGCCTCATTATGTTTCACAAGCCCCCTCCCTTGTACCCCTTTATCCTACGCAGAGGTAACCATTGTCCTAACTTCTGGTTAGTTTCTGCCTGTTTTTGAATTTTGCATAAATGGAATCATCTATTGTTATGTGCCTGACTCCTTTCCCTAAACATCAGGCCTGTGAGATTCTTCCGTTTACTTGTAGCAGTCGTTTGTCCATTTTTATTGCAGTGTGGTTCCCACTGCATGCCCAACTTACGTATCTGTTCTACTCTTGATGGACATGTGGGCGGTATCCAATCGGGGGCCATAAAAGAAACATTTGTATGAACATTTTTATTTGTGTCTTTGTTACATATAAGTATGCATTTCTGGTGAGTATATATGCAGTAGAGGTATTGCTGGGTCATGGAATATGTGCATGCTCCAGTTTTTAATAGATGTCCAACTTTTTTTTTTTTCCAAAGTGTAGTGTTCATTCTAATTTTCACTCCCACCACCAGTTCCATTGATTTGGCATTGCTTAGTATTGTTAGTCTTTTTTATTTTGCTATTCTAATGAGTATGAATAGTGGTGGTTGTTCAGTGTATTTTTTATTGTGGTCAAAACCCTATATACAATTTACCATATTAACCAATTTTAAGTGTACAGTTCATTAGTGTTAAGTATATTCATATTGTTGGGGAAAACATCTCCAGAACTTTTTTATCTTGCAAAACTGAAACTCTGTATGCATTAAACAACTCCCTTTCTCCAGTCCCTCTTGCCCCAGCCCCTGGTAACCACCATGTTACTGTTTCTATGAATTTGACTTTAGACGTCTCAGATAAGAGGAATCATACAGGATCTGCCTTTTTTAAAAAACAAGTTATTTATTGTTTAGAGACAAGGTCTTGTTCCATCACCCAGGCTAGAGGCAATGGTGATCATAGCTCACTGAAGCTTCAATCTCTTGGCCACAAGCAATCCTCCTGTCTCAGCCTCCCAAGTAGCTGGGACTATAGGTGTGCCACTGTACCTAGATAATTTTTTTTATTCTTTATAGAGATGGGAGTCTCAGTGTGTTGCTCAGGCTGGTCTCAAATACCTGACCTCTAGTGATCTTCATGCCTCAGTCTCCCAAAGTTCTGGGATTACTGGTATGAGCTACCACACCTGACCCATAATACTTGATTTTTATTTCACTTAGCTTAATGTCCTCAAGGTTCACCCCTGTTGTAGTATGTGACAGCATTTTCTTCTTTTATAAGGTGAAGTAATATTCTACTATATGTATATACCCATGTTGTTTGTCTATTCCTCTGGCGGTGGGCATTTTGGTTGCTTCCACCTCCTGGCCACTGTGACTAGTGCTGTTGTGAACACAAGCATGTACATATCTCTTCAAGATCCTGCTTTCAGTTTTGTGTGTATATATCTGGAAGAGGAACTGTCATTTCACAGTTCTGTCTTCAATTTTATAATAGTATATGTGTGGGTACTTACTCAATGTTACCTAAATTTGAACACATCAACTGCTACATGAGTTGTGTTTAACTTACACTAGTTTTAAACTGAGGGCCTATCTATCACTCACATATCTCTTTACCTATCTTAACCTAATAAAACATTGCAGACAAAAGGAAAAATTTTGTTTTTTCTAATGTGGCAGCCGCTGTGTTAAATAATGGAAGTATGATCAGTTATTCTGTTTTTCTGATTAATAAAGTAATACATGTTTACTGTAAAAAATTGTTAATAGCATTAAATATATGTCATAAGCAGTTGTATTAGGGTTGTTCAGAGAAATAGAACCAACAAAGGTGTGGGGCAGAGGGGAAAAGGAAGGAGTAATTTATCTTAAGGAATTGGCTTATGCAATTGTGGAGACTTGGCAGGTCTACATTCTATAGGGTAGGCCAGCAGGCTGGAGACCCTGCAATTCAAGTCCAGTGGCAATCTGGTAGCTAACTCCTCCTCGCTACTGACTGGGGAGGTCAGTCTTTTTCTCTTAAGTCCTTCAACTCTTTGGGTGAGGCCTAGCCACATTACGGAGGGAGGTCTTTTTTACTCAACCTACTGATTTAGAAGTTAATCCCACATAAAAAATAACTTCGCTTTGAGGTTACATTGAGCTATGATTATCCCACTGTACTCCAGGCTTGGGTGACAGAGTGAGACCCTGTCTCTAAAAAAAATAAAGAAATAAGTAAAAATACAACAACTACCTTCATAGAAATGTTTGACTGAGTACCTGGCTACCGTGGCCTCATCTACTTGACACAGAATTAACCATCACAGAAGTATATATCCTGTCCCCTAGAGGTATTTAAGTTATTAACAATAGATATATTCTTCCAGAAATAGAATTACACATCTTTTCGTGCAATAATAAGTCTTAGACATCTTTCTGTGACAGCACATGAAGAATTCATTCTTTTTCAGGGTTACATAGGGCAGTATTCACAATAGTCCCATGCTCATGCTGGGACGGGCACTCATGTCATCTCTGCTAGGATTCTAATAGATTCTAGCAGCTTCTCTGCTAGGATTCTAATAGATTTCTTAGACTTGATATAGTGAAAACTCAGCCCTTTATACACTTAACCCAACCCCCCAGTCAAACAAAACAAGCAATCAAAACATTCTCCTTCAGTTCTTCCTGTCTCAGAAAATGGCAGCTTGAGCTCAACCTTGGCTTTGTCCTTGATTCCCCCTTTCACACTTTCACCCACTCCTGGCACAGCTTCTGGCATCTCTGATCTGTAGAAGTGGCTAGGGGTCTGCCCACCCCTCCCGGCTACCTGGCCTGTTATTAAACATAGCAGTTGATGTGGCCCCAAAGCGGCATTTGCCTTGTTGCTTTCTTATGTGTGGGCATGTGTCCAGGGTCTGTCTCCTCACTTGTTTTTTTTTTTTTTTTTTTTTGCCAAGACATCTGTCCCCAGATGGCTGCACAGGACACTCCCTCACTTTCTCCAGGCCTTTACTCAACAGCTGCCTTCTGGGGAGGGGATAGTAGGCTTTCCTGGTTATGCCACTTAGAATTCTGGTCACTCTTTCGCACCTTTTATTTTCCCCTTTCCCAGCTTTATACTTTTTTCTTTATTCATTATTATTTGACATACCATAATTTCACTCTTTTGACGTATTTGTTGCCTGTCTTCCCCCACGTGAAAGTGGCAAGAACCTTGAGCACAGGGCTCCTTGCCTGTTTTGTTCAGTACTCTTTACCCCATGCTCCAAGCAGGGCCTGGTGTGCAGGAGGCACGCAGTAAATGCTGGGCAAGTGAGTGAATGAAATCGGCTGGCGGCAGGTGTTGGACTTGAAAAGGAAAAGTGAGGAAAGCAAATACAGAAACAAATGAAGAAAAAGAAAGTGCAGGGGGCTGTTCGGGACTGAAGAGCTGAAGTAAGCTGTCTTCCTCAGAGAAGGAAACTCCCAGTCAGATTGCCTGACCTTCCCACAGTTTCAAGTCCAGGTGGTAGGCAGAGGTGGAAGGGCACAGATTGCTCAGCTCACTCCAATGCCTATTCCATCAGCAAGTGCCTTTTCATTCTGCTCGTTCATCTACTTCCAGCACCCAAAATTTATTAGCAAAACACACACTCTCCCCCCATCTCTTCTCATCCTTCTGTCCCCCTCCTTCTCTCTCTCTCTCAGCCAACAAAAGATCACCTGAAAAAGGAAAAGAGAATTTTGTGTGGCTAACACTTTACCCTCCACCCCAGTAAATGATAGATAACTTGCTAATGAATTCCAAACAGACTCTGTGTCCACTGTTTATACAGTTTACACCGAGTACGAATGTCAACTTCTAGCACACTTTCTGGAGTTATTTCTACACTTGATCTTAGCCAAAAGGCCGAGAAGCGATGGAGTTATTTCAAATTACTCTAAAATTTAACAACACAGTAGTTTGGATGCCCAGTGTATTTTGTCCCATTGAATTTTTCTGTGTGTATTATTAGCAATCATAGGTCAGTATGGAAGAGGGAAAGACATGGTTTGAAGATAGTAGGCCTGTTACAGCAGATACAGAACAATTTCCACCCATTGTGTGCTGTTTCGATTGATGATGTCTAAAGCAAATGTCCTTCCCAAATGTCACGTGGTAAAGGTGATGCTTCCCAAGTATATGTTTGTTTTTGTGAGAATCCTTATAGAATTTACTGTATAAGTTGGGTTTTGTGAATGTTGATAAACATGACCTTCAGTGTTCAAAAAAGAGTTTTAGGCAAAGGCTTTTGTCGTATAGTTCAAAAGTATTAGTGTTTCAAGTTAGAGAAAGTAGAAACTTAAAAATAATTTATTTCATTCATGCTTTACTCATTCTAAACTTTTACAAAATGCCAGTTCATGATTTTCATTTCCAATAAAACAAATCTCATAACTTTTTAAAAATTTGTTTAAGATATAAATATAAAATATTATATGAGGTATTACAAATATACTTTATATATTTATAAAAATGTATGAAAGAATGTTTATACAACATTTGTAAGTTATCAAGAATAATGACACACAGAGCCATGCAGGAAGTTTCCTTTAACACAGAACCATTGGTTTCAGAGGCGTCTGTGTGCACCTCCCCATCCATCACCCTTTCTCCCCATGGAGAACTTCTTCCTGACTTGTATTTATCATTCCTTGCTTTTCTCTATGATTTTTCCACATATGTAAGACATCGTTTCATTTTCCTGCCTTTAAAGTTGATGTACATGGAATTATATCCTGGAACTGTCTGTGACTTGGTTATTCTGCTGTGTGTTGTAGTGTCCAGAGTTTTTGCTGTAATTCTCGATGCTACCCCAAACATCTGTACACATGGGTATATGTGTGCTGATGACATGCGTGCAATAGTTTCTTTAGGATCTGTGTGCATTAAATATGTTCACTTTATTCCACATCTTTCACTGGCACCTGCTGTTATCACACTTCTTATTTTTCACCAGTGTGAACAGTGTCTTCATTGTGGTCTTGTCTTGTTTATCCTGATTACTGCTGAGGTAGAACATCTTTCCTTATGTTTACTGACCATTTTTGTTGATCTACCATTGAGCTTCCATTTCTGTGAAGTACCTCTTCAAGCTTTTTGTCCATTTCCCTATGATATGGGACTTCATAAATATATGAGTTTTATCTGTTTATGTCATTGGGATTTTTAATAAAAAAGCAAGAAGTATTGTGTTGGGATCATATGACTAGTTGTGACTAAAAACCATGCGTAGAAGTGAATGTCAAGAACTATGAGGTTTGAGATTTACCCTACCTGCAAGCCGACAGATTAGCCTGGTACAGTTTCATGGGTGCTGGTGGAAGACATGAGACTCCGGGGTCAGAGATAAAGGACAGCAGGAGCAGCCATCAAAGTACCGTTGTTTTTGCACCATTTCCCTGGTCCCAAACTCCCCAGAGTGATGCAAAGTGGGCAAGATGACTCCACATGTGAGGGGTTGCCTTGCAGGGAAGGAGCCCTGGGTTTAGGGAACTTGAATCTTTTATAATGGGCATTAATCAAGCCTGCCATTGTCCTGGAGAGAGATACTGTGTACATTTTGAGGCTATTCATTGCACAAACATCCTTGAATAGACAGTGCAGAGCAAAGGGCAACCAGTATCTTGCTCATAAGAAGTGGAAAAAAGCAAAAGACTCAGGGAAAATTGTCCCCTTGTAGTGATGTGTGTTACTTCTGATCAGAGATAGTTAAAAGGAGGTGTGAGCCCCTGGTGTCCTGCTGTGTCCCCCTTGTAGGCTGATTGTGATGTTGTTGTGCCTGTGCCAAGTCCCTGGTGGGGGTGGCACTGAGCACTGCCACCCCAGCCTCCGCTGGACTGACATCTCAGTGTTGACTTACCGCCCAGCCTGTCCTAAAACACAGCCTGGGGACACAGGGACCATCTTCTGTTTATAGAACCCCATGTCCACTCCATACAGTGTGCTCCAGATTCATATGAAAGGTAGGGATTTGAGATTCAGTAGATTTATTCTGTCCACCTTAAAGCCTTTGGCTCATCAACTTTCAGTTATGCTGTTTGAACTTGATTTAAAATTGTTAGGTAGTGTTTTTGTATCATGACGCCAAAGTCTTCTTAATAGAATGGGCATTCAGAGATGAAATTTGTGCGTTTATGACCCCAAGAAACACATTTAATGTGCATAGTACATACATAGGTGTGGGCATCTACATCTTAACCTTTAGTATCTATTGATTTCATTACTACTCCTAAAACTGGGTGGTAAATGATATCAATTTACTGTGTCCCAGTTCTAGGAGCCAGAAGCGGAAAGTCAAGGTGTGGGCAGGGGGTTCCTTCCGAGAAGCTCTGGGAGGATCTGCTTCATGCCTCTCTCCTCCCTTCTGGTGTTGCTGTCAAGTCCTGGTGTTGCATGGCTTGGAGCCTGTCACTCCAGTCTCTTCTGTCGTCACATGGCCTTTGTCCTTCTGACTTGTGTTTATTCATTCACATAAATGCAATGATACCAGTCATCAAATTTAGGACTCACTTAAACCAGTAAAAATTCATCTTTGATAATTACATGTGCAAAGACCCTATTTCCAAAAAGGTCACATTCTAAGGTTCTGGGTAGACAAGAATTTTTGGAAAACACTGTTCAACCCAGTACACTACATAGACATGAAATCATATTGGACACATATGAAAAGCTGAGAAGTGACTCAGGCAACTTACCTAAAAACGTATTTTATAAACAGAGCATTACTTCTTAGGTCTTAATAACACCTCACTTCAGTACTGCTATTTATTCTCCCCAGTGTTTCCACACTGTTATCATCACACACATGACTGGAGCTACCTGTCCTACACACAAACATGCAGAACACTAAAGATGGGTGTGCCTGCTGTTCAGAAGAAGAAGGGAGCATAGAGGCTAGAAACTATGCTGTGGCCGTAGCTGGGCAGAGCCAGGTCTCTCTGACTTTAAAGCCAAGCTGTTAACCCTCCGCGCACCTTTAGAACAAATTGCTTGACTGCATAATCCAGGAGCCTCTTTGCCGTACCTGCTGAGTACGGCTGCCTTAGTCTGTCAGGCTGCTGTAACACATGCCAGAGTGGGCGGTTTAACCAACAGACGTTCATCTTTCACAGTTGCAGGGGCTGAGAAGTCTAGATCAAGCTGCCAGCAGATTCAGTTCCTGGTGAGGGCCTTCTTCCTCACTTGCAGGCGGATTCCTACTTGGTGCGTTCTTGCTTGGGGGGGAGAGAGAGTGAGCATGGAGAGCGAAAGCAAGCCAGCTGTGATCTCTTCTCCTCTTCCAGTAAGGGTGCCAGTCCTGTATGGGGGCGCCCTCATGACCTCACGTAAGCCCAATTACCCTCCCAAGGCCTCACCTCCAAATGCCATTGCATTGGGGATTAGGGCTTTGACATATGAATCAGAGGGGGGCACAAACATTCAATTCATGACATAAACTGAACTAGTAAGCTACACATCCCAGAATTTTCACAAGATATGCAAATCTTAAATTGTCTGGGTTTTGTTTGTTTTGTTGCATGTTTTGGTGAAGTTTGTGTACTTTAGTCTAAGCTCACAGAGAAAAGGAAAAGATATGGTGTTTAACAAGAATTTCTTACTTGAGCTGTGCTTCACAATAAGAACGAATACTTTGTTGCCATTTTATCCCACATTTTTGTATTTATAATTATTATTTATATTTATTTTGTAAAGTGCTGTAATATTAGGCCAACATTTCTCTGTGAGGCTGATTTTTTTTTTTCTTTTAAAAACAATGCCTATTGCCTGAAAGAGCAAATAGGCTCGCACTATATTGAACAGCTTCTCTGTGGCAGTGGTGTTGGCGCTCACCCAAGGACTCTTGAGGAACTATCAGATTCCGTGTCTTTGAAACTTAGCCAGAGATCTAATGAAACCAAATGCCGCTAAAGTTCTTAAAGCTAATTTAAATCTCAAATTGTACATTTTAAATTAAGTTTTTATTGATAATAAATATGCTTTATTCCTTATTACTTTAAAAGCTTGAGTGATACTATTAGTAGAATAAACATGCTTTACAAAGATTTACCATTAAGAATGCTATTAATATGACCCTTGATACGCCAGCACAATTAGATTTCAAAGTAAGCATTTACGAAGTAACAGCGATTAATGACAACCATCGAAAACAATTTTGAACTCCATCAGTTTAACTCAGGAGGGTAAACTTAATATGATAATTCATCTAGTTGAATTGTATCAGCTTAGCAGGAAAGTATGTAAATATGTGACCCTTACCTAGCTTCTAAATGGATGCTGTGCTGATAGATTTATCAGTTCCATTAAAGAACTTTGGGGAACTTTAGAATTTCAGCAATTGTTCCCTTGGAGGCTAAAAACCCAACCTGATCTCATACTGGGCCCATTCTGGTCTGCATATTTCCATAATTTGCCTTTGCTACTAATATGACAGCAAGACACAAATAACTGTTTCTAATAATATCAGATGGAGTTGTGGAGGACAGCATTTTAATGTAATAAAAGACCTCCCCGTGGGGTTGTTATTGCTACTATAGAACAGCAGCCACACAGTTGCAACCGTAGTCTCTTAATTGATTCGTTTAATTAGCAAGAGCTGAAGCTTGGTCTGTATCTTGTCATCTGATACCGTAGAACCCAACATTTGCATCATTCATATTTATAGATGTATAAACATCATCCAAAAGTTAGGCCTCTTCTGAAAATTCGCTTATGGATATTGAATTTTAATACAGCAAACTCCCATTTGTTTGAAATCCAAATAATTGGGAGATAAAAAGAGTGAGGTGTGTTGTTATTATTTTTCTTTTTCTATAGGTACTGTTTGAGAAGCAAATGATGTCATGCATATCAGGTTGTGTATGGTCTTCCAAATTAAATTTCCAGGGAACTTCTTCAGTTTTCTATACCTTATAAATTGATAAGCCTCTCAACTTTCAAGGCTGACTTAAATTTATCTCTCATCTCCTGCCCCATCCCCTTCTTTGATAGTGGGGTTTCAGATATGACATGATGCCTATAGGGATTTCTTGCACACGTGTGTTGTGACTTTCCGCCTGTCCCAGCCTGCGTTTGCAGCCACCCCGAGTCCGCTGGCTTAGATTTCTGCTCGTGCTCTTCACTTGGGGGTCATCTAGCTAAATCGCCCCCTGGGACTTGCCCACCTGACCCATCATGCTGCTTTGGTCCTCACTTCTCCTGGATGGGGAAAAGAGAGGGGGTAGGAAGTGTTTGCCATGGAATCTAGAATCTTCCTCAGACCTGCTGCCTGCCCCACTTGGTCTCCCCACTAGGTCCTGGTGGCCTTATTCATGATGCTTTGTCCATCCAGTGATAGAAAGCAGGTGGTAGCCATAGATAGAGCACTTTTTGGAGGGTTGTTGAAGTTTTCTGATGTTTAGTACATTTTACAGTGCGAAGAAAAAGGTAAATCTATGGCATTCCTTCCTATATTTTCCCTTAAATATACAAAATTTTGTATATTCCCTTAAATATAAAAAAATGTGGGTAGAATAAGATTTTAAATGGGCTATACATGCAATCTTAATCTTAAAAGCATGAACTTTTAGAATATAACTAAAGTTCAATTTATATTCTTTTGAAATTGGCATGTCTATACAATTTGAAAGTTTGGTTATTAATATCCCTCCCAATATGATGCATTCTGAGTAAAAATGTAAAAGAAATCATTGCCTGCTATACTATGTGAGGTGGGCTGGATATATATGTCTTGGTCTCTACCCTTAAGTAAGACGGGCAAACTGACAGCATAATATCTAGTTAAGTGCTGAGATAGGTTGTACGTAGGCTGATGTAGTAGCAGAGAAAATTATAGATATATTAGCTTACTTTTTTCCTTTTCTGGTATAAAACCCGATACAAAAAGTACCGACCGTAGGGCATAGCTCTCTGATTACAAGATATCTATTTCACTTGTCAAATATACCTCAATAAAAATGTGAAAAAAGAAGAATTTGCATTTCATATCTTACTAGATTTCACATTTTGATAATAAGCATTAAAGTGTAGCACTTAAGGTAGTCACAATAGTCACCTTACATTGCTTCATAACCTTGTTATGTGACAGACAGTGAATTCTGGCAATTTTAAGGCAGAAGAGATCTCTGCCATCAATGAGCCCATTTTCACTTAAGGCTATATAAATGTAAACAACCAGTTACAATACACTGTGATAAGAATGATAACAGAGGCGTGTGATGAAGTAGAGATATTCTCGGATCTAAACTAAGGAAAGTGGAAAACTCAGGAACAGTTTTTCAGGGGACATCTGTAGCTTCTGCTGTGACAAGCAGAGGAAGGCATTTCTGAAAAAGGAGAAGAGCGGGCTTAGAAATTGCACTCTGCTGATGGTTGAGAAAGAGAAGGATAAGATAAGTGAAGGCACAGAGGCGGGAAGGTGCCCAGCTGTCTGAGAAAGAGAAGCTTGGCCGGTGACAGGTAGATGATGAAGGTCTGTTTGAGAGCTGAAATTAGAATGGCAGAGCTAGGTGATGCAGGACATGCCAAGGGGATTGGTATTCTTTGAGGTTCATTGAAGGACTTGAAAGATGAGTCGTGCTGTCACCAGGTGTGGGTTTTTTTTTCTTTCCAGAAACTTGTGGGAGTAGGCAAATAAAGATGAGGGTACATTTGAGAACAGCTTCTTGAGGATCCAGTGGGCAGTTTAATTTTTTTTAGACACAGAATTTCATTTTGTCACCCTGGGTAGAGTGCTGTGGCACCAAAATTCACAACGACCTCGAACTCTTGGGCTCAACTGATCCTCTTGCCTCAGTTTTTCATTTTTAATAGAGACTGGGTCTTGCTCTTGTTCTTGCTCAGGCTGGTCTTGAACTCATGAGCTTAAGCAATTAACCCATCTTGGCCTCGGAGAGTGCTAGGATTACAAGTGTGAGCCACTGCGCCTAGCCAGTATACAATTATTTGTATGAGGCAAAATTGAAGATGATTCTGAGGTTTCTAGAAACAATAATCGATGCAATTAACTAAGGAAGAAAAAATAGGAAGAAGAGAATTACACCAGAGAAAAGGTGGAGTAGATAAGAAGTTGGATGTTGACTATTGTAAGTTTGAAATCCCCAAGAGACATCTATGACTTAAAGGAAATTTCTGCTCTGGATATCAGGAAAAAGAGTAAGGATTAGCATGTAAGTCAGTGTTTCATGAGATCCAAAGTCACATAGTAGATGAGGTTGTCCAAAGGGATTGTGAGGAAGCAGAGGGCAGGCCCAGAGTGGAACTCTGGAAATGCTGACAGCTAAAGGGAGGCTTCTCTCCTCTTAAAGAGAGTCATTTAGAATTATAAAATTATCTGTTGTCCAAAGCATTTATACTATGTGTGGCTTTTGGAAGCCAATTTAATGTAACCTCAATCATGATTTCCCAGTATCCTAGGGTATCTCTAATTATTTTGTAATATCTAAACATCCTGTTGCCATCTGCCATAGATCCTCAAACTTGATTGCAGTGGATAACTTAATGCCTTACATCCCATCATGCTGTAGAGGTTTAGAATACCTCCACATGTCTTCTCTCACTGGATTCCATTCTGATTCTTAGATGAATAAGCCATGGAGTACCTTATTCTTTAGAATTTTGTCAATTTGAAATATTGGGATTAGGAGTTACATGTTCACTGGAAACTTCCATGAAATAGGATGTTAGTGAATATTGGAGTGGGCAGGGGTTAGGGGAGAAATAATAAATAAAACTTGTCTTCTTGCATTTTAATCTCAGATCTCCCATCTACTAGCTTGGTGAAGTTAAACAGATTAATGTCTCTGGCCCTTAATTTTCTCATCAGCAAAATAGACATTATCTACTTTAATGGATATGCAAGTGTTGTGTAAGGAACTGTTTATAAAACACCTGAAAATAACAGGCACTTGGCACAACAGCTGCATTTTTCTGATAGCCCTTACTTTTCCTTGCTTCATTTTGCCCAGCATTATTTCCTCCTTTTTTTGCTTGCCTGGAGAAATGTTATCATCTGAAATTGTAATCTTTTTTTTATTATTGTTAAATCATAGCTGTGTACATTAGTGCAATCAAGGGGTACAATGTGCTGGTTTCATATACAATCTGAAATATTCTCATCAAACTGTTCAATGTAGCCTTCGTGGCATTTTCTTAGTTATTGTATGTAGACATTTGTATTCTGCATTTAGTAAGTTTCACCTGTACCCATTCTAAGATGCACCATAGATGTGGCCCCACCCATTACCCTCCCTCCACCCTAACCTCCCCGCTCCCTTCCCCTCCCTTGGCCCTTTCCTCATAGTCTTGTGCTATAGTTGGGTTATAGCCTTCATGTGAAAGCTATAATTTAGCTTCATAGTAGGGCTGAGTACGTTGGATACTTTTTCTTCCATTCCTGAGATACTTTGCTAAGAAGAATATGTTCCAGCTCCATCCATGTAAACATGAAAGAGGTAAAGTCTCCATCTTTCTTTAAGTCTACATAATATTCCATGGTATACATGTACCACAATTTTCTAGTCCATTCATGGGTCGATGGGCACTTGGGCTTCTTCCATGACTTAGCAATTATGAATTGAGCTGCAATAAACATTCTGGTACAGATTTCTTTGTTATATTGTGATTTTTGGTCTTCTGGGTGTAAACCTAGTAAAGGAATTATAGGATCGAATGGCAGGTCTATGTTTAGGTTTCTAAGTATTCTCCAAACATCCTTCCAGAAGGAACGTATTAGTGTGCATTCCCACCAGCAGTGTAGAAGTGTGCCCTTTTCTCCACATCCACGCCAACATCTCTGGTTTTGGGATTTTGTTATGTGGGCTACTCTTACTGGGGTTAGGTGAGATCTCAAAGTAGTTTTGATGTGCATTTCTCTGATGATTAAGGATGATGAGCTTTTTTTCATGTGTTCGTAGATTGTGCGTCTGTCTTCTTTAGAGAAGTTTCTCTTCCAGTCCCTTGCCAACCCTGAGATGGGATCACGTGTTCTTTTCTTGCTAATACGTTTGATTTCTCTGTGGATTCTGGTTATTAGACCTTTATCGGAGGTATAACCTGCAAATATTTTCTCCCATTCTGAGGGCTGTCTGCTTGCTTTATCTACTGTGTTCTTGGCTGTGCGGAAGCTTTTTACTTTGCTCAGGTCCCAGTAGTGTATTTTTGATACTGCTTCAATTGCCTGGGGAATCCTCCTCATAAAATATTCACCCAGGCCGATTCCTTCAAGAGTTTTCCCTGCACTTTCTTCAAGTATTTTTATAGTTTCATGTCTTAAGTTTAAATCCTTTATCCAGTGAGAGTCTATCTTAGTTAATGTGAAAGGTGTGTGTCCAGTTTCAGTCTTCTACAGGTTGCCAGCCAGTTCACCCAGCACCATTTGTAAATAGGGAATCTTTTCTCCACTGGATGTTTTTAATTGGCTTGTCAAAGATCAAATAACAGTAAGTAGCTGGATTCATCTCTTGGTTCTCTGTTCTGTTTCAGACATCTACTTCTCTGTTTTTGTGCCAGTACCATGCTGTTTGGATCACCATTGATTTATAGTATAGTCTCAGGTCTGGTAGCGTGATTACTCCTGCTGTGTTTTTATTGCTGAGTAATGTTTTGTCTATTCGAGTTTTTTTCTGATTCCATATAAAACGAAGTATTATTTTTTCAAGATCTTTAGAATATGCCAATGGAGCTTTAATAGGAATTGCATTAAAATTATATATTGCTTTGGGTAGTATAGACATTTTAACAATGTTGATTCTTCCCAGCCATGAGCATGGTATGTTTTTCCATTTGTTAACATCTTCAGCTGTTTCTTTTCTTAAAGTTTCATAGTTCTCTGTGTAGAGATCTTTCACATCCTTTGTTAGGTATACTCCCAAATATTTCATCTTCTTTGGCACTACTGTGAAAGGAATAGAGTCCTTGACTGTTTTTTCGGCTTGGTTATTGTTGGTATGTATAAAAGCTACAGATTTATGGGTGTTGATTTTGTAGCCTGAGACATTGCTGTATTCCTTGATCACTTCTAAAAGTTTTGTAGTAGAATCCCTAGTGTTTTCCAGATATACGATCATATCATCTGCGAAGAGTGAAAGTTTGATCTCTTCTGACCCTATGTGGATACCCTTGATCGCCTTTTCTTCCTAATTGCAATGGCTAAAACTTCCATTACAATGTTAAAGAGCAGTGGAGACAATGGGCATCCTTGCCTGGTTCCTGATCTAAGTGGAAATGATTTCAATTTAACTCCATTCAATACGATATTAGCTGTGGGTTTGCTGTAGATGGCCTCTATTAGTTTAAGAAATGTCCCTTCTATACCAATTTTCTTAAGTGTTCTGATCATGAAGGGATGCTGGATATTATCAAAAGCTTTTTCTGCATCAATTGAGAGAATCATATGGTCCTTATTTTTTAGTTTATGTGCTGAATTACATTTATACATTTATGTATATTGAACCAGCCTGGAGACCCTGGGATAAATCCCACTTGGTCGTGGTGTATAATTTTTTTGATGTGTTGTTGGATTCTGTTTGTTAGGATCTTATTGAGTATTTTAGCATCAATATTCATTAGTGATATTGATCTACAATTTTCTTGTTGGGTCTTTCCCTGGTTTGGGGATCAAGGTGATGTTTGTTTCAAAGAATGTGTTGGGTAATATTCCTACTTTTTCTATATTTTGGAAGAGGTTTAGTAATATAGGTACTAGTTCTTTAAAGATTTGGTAGAATTCTGACGTAAAGCCATCTGGTCCTGAGCTTTTCTTTTTAAGGAGATTTTGTATAGTTGATGCTATTTCAGAACTCGATATAGGCCTCTTCAACATTTCCACTTCATTCTGGCTAAGTCTTGGTAGATGGCATACTTCCAGGTATTGGTCAGTTTCTTTCAGATTTTCATATTTCTGAGAATAGAGTTTTTTGTAGTATTTGTTAAGGATTTTTGAATTTCTTGAGGGGTCTGTTGTTATTTCATCTTTACCATTTCTGATTGATGAAATTAGAGATTTTATTCTTTTTTTCCTGATTAGGTTGGCCAAAGGTTTATCTATTTTATTGATCTTTTCAAAAAAACAACTTTTGGATTTATTGATCTGTTGTATAATTCTTTTGTTTTCAGTTTCATTTAATTCTGCTCTGATTTTGGTTATTTCTTTTCTTCTGGTAGGTTTGGGGTTGGAGTTGTTCTTCCTTCTCCAGTTGCTTGAGATGTCCCATTAAGTTATTAACTTCCTCTCTTTCCGTTTTCTTGAGGAAGGCTTGCAGTGGTATAAATTTCCCTCTTGGGACTGCCTTTGCAGTGTCCCAGAGGTTCTGGTAATTCGTGTCTTGATTGTTGTTTTGTTCCAAAAATTTGGTGATTTCCTTCTTAATCTCGTCTATAACCCATCTATCCTTCAGCATAAGGTTGTTTAGCTTCCATGTTTTTGGTATGGGTATGCAGGTTCCTGTCGTTATTGAGTTCAACTTTTATTCCATGATGGTCTGAGAAGATGCAAGGAATAATTTTTATTTTTTTAAATTTGCTGAGGTTAGATTTGTGGCCTAGGATGTGGTCTATTTTGGAGTATGTTCCGTGGGCTGATGAGAAGAATGTGTATTCAGTTTTGTTGGGATGAAATGTTCTGTAGATGTCTGTTAAGTCCAGATGTTGAATGGTTAAGTTTAAATCTAAAATTTCTTTGCTTAGCTTCTTTTTGGAGGATCTATCCAGCACTGCTAAAGGGGTGTTAAAATCTCCAACTACTATGGAACTGGAGGAAATCAAGTTGCTCATGTCGGTTAGAGTTTCTCTTATAAATTGAGGTGCGTTCTAGTTGGGTGCATAAATATTAATAATTGAAATCTCATATTGAGTATTACCTTTAATAAATATGAAGTGTCCATCCTTATCCTTCCTTATTTCAGTTGGTTTAAAGCCTATTGAATCTGCGAATAGGATTGCAACACCTGCTTTTTTCTGCTTTCCATTTGCCTGGAGTATAGATGACCATCCCTTCACCTTGAGTCTGTATTTGTCTTTTAATGTAAGATGCGATTCTTGTATGCAGCAGATATCTGGTTTGAGTTTTTGTATCCAGTTAGCCAACATGTGCCTCTTTAGAGGACAATTTAAACCATTCACATTAATTGAGA
This sequence comes from Nycticebus coucang, assembly GCF_027406575.1. Lineage (NCBI taxonomy): Eukaryota > Metazoa > Chordata > Mammalia > Primates > Lorisidae > Nycticebus > Nycticebus coucang. The sequence continues at coordinate 11,872,164 of NC_069794.1, read as the reverse complement.
ATATTGATAAACCTTTTGAGAGTCCGGTGGATATTTTTAATCCTTTTGCAACTGTGGAAGTTGGAATTTGATCAAAATTTTCTGGGTGGGTTTACTTTTGTGGTGGAGGATTATGCTGGTCTTTATGGAGGATAGGTCTGAGAATATCCTGGAGAGCTGGTTTAGTTATGGCGAATTTCTTCAACATGTGAATGTCATTGAAGTACTTAATTTCTCCATCATAAATGAATCACAGTTTAGCTGGTTACAGGATCCTGGGTTGAAAGTTATTTTGTTTTAGGTGATTAAAAGTTGATGACCATCCTCTTCTAGCTTAAAAGGTTTCAGCAGAGAGATCTGCAGTTATTCTAATATTCTCGCCCTTGTAGGTGATGGTTTTCTTTCGTCTGGCTGTTTTCAGAATTTTCTCCTTCATATTAACTTTAGTGAAATTGATTATTATATATCTGGGGGATGTCGTATTTGGGTTGAGTTGTGCTGGAGTTCTGAAATTGTCTGCTATCTGAATTTCAGAATCTCTTGGCATGTCTGGAAAGTTCTCCTTCATAATTTCATGGAGAAGAGACTCTGTGCCTTGTGAAGTCACTTCGTCACTTTCTGGGATCCCTATAAGACGAATATTGATTTTCTTCGAATTATCCCAGAGCTCTCTGAGAGAGTGATCTGTTTTTGCCCTCCATTTCTCTTCCTCTTTGAGAGTTTGGGAGCGTTCGAAAGCTTTGTCTTCAATGTCAGAAATCCTTTCTTCTGCTTGCTCTATTCTGTTACTGAGGGATTCTACTGTGTTTCTGAGATCTTTGAGGGCTGCAACTTCTTGTCTCAATGTGTCAAAATCTTTGGTCATTTGGTCTTTGAATTCACTGAATTTTTGAGATATTTTTTGGGTTACTGCTTGGAATTCTTTTTTTTTTTTTTTTGGTTGGGGATTCATTGAGGGTACAATAAGCCAGGTTACACTGATTGCAATTGTTAGGTAAAGTCCCTCTTGCAATCATGTCTTGCCCCCATAAAGTGTGACACACACCAAGGCCCCACCCCCCTCCCTCCGTCCCTCTTTTTGCCCCCCCCATAACCTTAATTGTCATTAATTGTCCTCATATCAAAATTGAGTACATAGGATTCATGCTTCTCCATTCTTGTGATGCTTTACTAAGAATAATGTCTTCCACTTCCATCCAGGTTAATACAAAGGATGTAAAGTCTCCGTTTTTTTTAATGGCTGAATAGTATTCCATGGTATGGAATTCTAATTCAATCTTATTTGCTATCCAGATTCTGAATTCGATTTCTGACATCTCAGCTATTTGTTTGTGCATGGGATCTTGTGCTGTGTCTGCCCCATTGATCCTTGGGGCAGTTGATCTCCTCTGATTATTCATATTGCCAGAGTTTTTCTGTTGATTTCGCCTCATGATTGTTTTTCACCGTTGCCTCTGGCCGTCCTCAGAGTTGGGGAGGTGTCTCTCCAAGATTAGACCCCAGCAGGATCACTCTGTTGTTGCTGGATCTTTGTAGAGAGTGATCCTGTGTCGTTTCTCTGGGGCTGCCCCAGCCAGGGAGTTCTGGTTGTGGAAGCAGCTCCAGTGTGTGACACACCCGGATCCAGCAACAGGGCGGGAGGTGGTGCACACGGTTCTGGGAGAGCCTGGCGCCCAGTGACTTTGGCAGAGAGACCCCAAGGCTCTGGCAGTGTCTGGCCAGGAGAAGGGCTCTGTGCAGAGGCAGGGAGGGCTCCCGAGGGCACCCGGCTACCAGAGTCCCTGGCCAGACCAGCGGGCCGTTTGAAGGCCGGGAGGCTACAGGAGGGAGGACGCAGGCTTGCGCGGCTCCCGCAGTTCCTGGTCACGGCATGCGGAGGCTCTGTGGTTGGGGGTTGTGACGCAGCTTTTATGGAGGTCTATGTGGTGCCAAGCTCAGGAGTTTGAGATTGCTATGAGCTGTGACGCCACGTCACTGTACGCAGGGCAACAGCCCAAGGCTCCAGTGTGTCAAAACCAGTCTCACTCTGCCCCTGAGGGTTAAAGCTGTAAGGCAGCTCAGTCCCCGCCTTTAGGCTGCTCAGTCACTGGGTTACTAGCTCCCGCTTGATCCTTGCTCTGCGACCCTGAGGGCGGAGCTTGCCGGGGCAGTTCTCTCACAATGGCTCCCTGCAGCCCACAGCCGAACACTTTTAGCTCCATCTGGCTCAGTGGCTCAGTCTGTGGCCCTAGACAATGCCTAAAGTTCTCTGCACTCCTGTTCAAGCTCTCCCCAAGGCAGTTCAACTGAATGCCAAGTCCAAAAACACTGAAAACAGTTCATAGGTAAGGCCTTTCCTATTTGCAGTCTCAATGCTGCTTGTACTTACAGCTGCCGGTGGGATTAGGTTGATCGAACACATGCAACCACTTGCCAGTTTTCCACTGTTTTTGTCCTTCTCTTGTGGTCCAGAAGTTGCTTGCTGACTCCCTGTATCCTCAAAGGGATGATTATAGGCAGATCCCACCAGCCAGAGATGCTTGGAGTCTTATCTCCCCAGACTCACTGTGCCCAGTTGCAGAGAAGCTGTTATTCGGCCGCTATCTTGTTCTACCGACTGAAATTATAATCTTGATTGAGTCTATAATTTGGCATTTAGTCTACAAAAAATTCAGAAGGAAAAAATCTTTCATTGTATTTGAAAAGCCAAATTTTTGTTCATTCTGTGGTCATGTCTTCTTAACATAGTTAATGTATTATTTATCATTAAATGCTATCTATAAAACACATATTTGAATGTGTACCCTGTGAGCAAGATGCTTAAGAAATCTGTTTCGTTGAAGAATAATGAAGATCACCAGTAACAAATCTGGGCCAGGGAAGAATTTGGTGCCTTGTGTTTAAATGTTGCTGCTTAAAATACATTCATGTGGAAAGTCAAAATACTTCTGATCTGGGATATTTTATGACAGTGTTTATGATATTTTTCTTTCTTATTTCAGCCTTATTTTAAAGGAGTAATGTTTTTAGATAGGCCTTTTCCAGCCAGTATGACATATCATTACATTGGTCTTTCATTCCTGTGAATTATTTGTTGCTCTTTAACTTAAGCAAAAAAGAGGTGGAAATGGCTGCTCTTATAGAAGCCAAGTCTAAGTTAGTGGTTGTCAAAGAATCACCTGGAAAACTTGAAGAAATTACAAATTTCTAGGTTCCTTTCCCTTAGAATCTGATCCCCAAAGTCTGATGGGAGGTCTAGAGTCTGCTTTTGTAGAAATTAGCTTAAAATACCCCAGGACTTGGATTTTGAATATATTTTGACAGTTAATGGAGAATTGCTATCTAGTTTAGGGAATTGATACCAAAGCACATTATATTACTGATCTTATTAATTCAAATCAAGCATAGCAGCGCTGTTCTAGATGTTTCTTCTAAAAAGAAAATAAGATGGGGCATCGCCTATGGCTCAGTGGGTAGGCTGCTGGCCCTATGAACCGAGGATGGTGGGTTCAAACCCAGCCCAAGCCCCAGCCAAAATGCAACAAAAAATAGCCGGGCGTTGTGGTGGGCGCCTGTAGTCCCAGGTACTCGGGAGGCTGAGGCAAGAGAATTGCCTAAGTCCAGGAGTTGGAGGTTGCTGTGAGTTGTGATGCCACAGCATTCTACTGAGGGCAATAAAGTGAGACTCTGTCTCTAAAAAAAGAAAGAAAGAAAAGAAAAGAAGGTGAATATTTGATTATTTGTACTAATTTAATGTGTACTTTCATAATGCATATTATGTTTAAACCAAAGAGTAACATGATAGAACCTAAAGTATAATTAGACCCATAGTGTCATCACCCATATCTATTAAATTTATTTATCTTCTGCAGAATTCTTTAGAGCCAACTTTAGTTATTTGAAGTCTTCTACCCATAGATCAGTGTTTTTCAACCCTTTTTTTTTTTTAATCTCATGGCCCACTTGAACCACAGCACACTTAAATTATTATGTTGATCAAAATAAAGAGTAAAAAAAGAATATAGTTACTGTGCTTTGAACTTATTTCAAAAGTAATTTAATTAATGATCTTTAAAAATGTTCTCAGCCCACCTAAGATCCTCTCATGGCACATTGGTGTGCCAGAGCATACCAGTTGAAAAATCACTGCCATAGACAGTGATAATTTTTATTTTTGGCCTATAGCAGGTTTTTCAGTTTCAGCAGATCATTCTTTATTGTAGGGATGTCCTGTGCCTAATAGAATGTTTAGCAGCAGCCTTGGCATCCACCCAGTGGATGCCAAAGCACATCCTCAGTACAACCACCAAAATTGTCTCTGAACATTACCAAGGACCTCCTGGGGGCTGGGTTGAGGGGGAACAGGTTGGGAGAGGCATGGCGCAAAAATTATTCCCAGTTAATAGCTGTTGGCCTGGTGGTGCCTATGGCTCAGTGAGTAGGGTGCTGGCCCCATATACTGAGGTTGGCAGGTTTGAACCCAGCCTCAGCCAAACTGCAACAACAACAACAACAACAAGAGCTGTTGGCCTAGGGTACGTGTAATAATTGACGTCTTAGAGTTTTTTTTCCATTTCATTAATAAGTGCAATGTTTTTTATAGCAAATATGAAATATAGTGGTCTGAAGCTTACAAAGTATATATGTCATCATCTACTCCAAAAACTTTTGCAAGGAAAATAACAAACTTTATCTGGTCCCATGTTTGATTTGCTTTAGGAATATGTTTAGCTATTAGCTGTTCGGAAGTGTGTAAGAGACTTTTTCTTCATCTTCCTCGTACTGTGTTGGCTTTGGAGTCTGTCCAGAAAAGTACCAGTGGATTTTAATTTATGGAGGTGACTGAGTGTCCAGAGGGAGAGGTTAATGCCCTTGAAAGAAGAATTTGTTACTTATGTTTCCGGAGAGGAGGAGACATGCCCTGCCTTAAAGGGAGACATGCCCTGCCTTCTGTTCCCTGACCCCCCAGAGTGGGTCAGGGAACAGAAGGGGGCAAGGTGGGGGAGTGTGGCCAGGAGTCTTTATTAAGACCTCCTTGGAAAAGGTGGGGCAGGGTAGGCAGCTCAGGACTGGCTGATCTGAATAACGTTGGTAGGCTTTGGGGTGGTCTCTTAATTGCCTGGTAACTGGCCATGGGCTGACTTAGGGCGGGGGCAGTGTTGGGTTGTTGCATGAGAATTAGATCAAAGAGGTGATCGTCTTGTTTAGGAGTTATGTCTAAGAGGGGCAGGCTTTGGGGGTCTGTGAATCCCACTATCATAAGATTCAGAAAAGTTTTTTGAAACATAATCAATACAGAACCTAGAAGTAACCAGAACCAAAGAAAAAACTGTCCTATAATAACTAAACTCACAGAGATTGCTGTCTAAATCAGAATATGATGTTATTGGCTGGAGGCGAGGACTGTTTCGTCTGTACTGCAGAACGTTAGCTGAATTATTCTGCCTTCCAGAGTACACAGAAAGTGTGTTAGCAAAATTTCACACTGGTCTGGCTTATCTGGTATTCAGAGCACGGGGTGACATAGTGTCCCTAGGGCATGCAGAAACCTGTGAATCATTTCTCACCAGAACCCTTTCAGCGGCACCTCCAAGCCTCCCCTTCTCTGTGCCCGAGGGCCCCTCTGCACCTTCTTCCTGGAGAGGCCACCTACTCAGTCATGACAGCCCCGAGCTATGTAGAACTGCTGTTCTTCCCACGGCCTGACAGGCCACTTTGATCAGAATTTTGAGCATCCCCAAACTCTGGTCAGGCAGTTCCACAGATGGTTAATTATAGCACTTCTCTGTGGAGTTTCCCGGGGAGCTCTCAGAAAGTTCTGGAGAATCTACATTTCTTAGGATATTACCTTTGTAGTATATATATATCCATGCAGAAAAATTATTTCATGAAAAGAACCCCGAAAGATCTCATTCTAAACTCTGGAATTCTTCAAACTAGTGGTGTGACATTCGTAAACCTTAGTTCTCTTTGTTGTACAATGAAAGGTTGGGGTCGGTGACCTCTAGGGTCTCCCCCACCCCCATTCTGCTTGAGGATGATTGCATTTGGCACCGTGTGCAGTTGGCTTCCCAACAGAAGCAAACATCACACATGTGACTTATTGTCATCATTGTCTATCTTGTGATTTCCCTGAGTTTTCCAGTCTCATTAAGGGAGACATCTCTGGCCTATCACACAATGACATTGTGTCTCGTAACTTAATTTCTGGGGACAACACATTGTGCTGCTATAGGCTCAGTGCTAATAATCAAGATTATGTGTTCTGCTTACTGTGACTTTTTTGCGGTTTCTGGGAGAAAAATGCAGATGCTTTTCAATTATTCTAAGGGAATTTTGATTAACCCCCTGGGTAGAGTTCTTTGTACCACCTGCCATGGAGAAGCAAGTTTTATTGAACAGAAGGTATAGGATTGAATTGCTCATATTTGTTTTCTTCCTGGTACCTATAGTATTATTTCAAGCTAAAACATTTTAATAAATATTTAATAAATATCTGTCTCAAATAGGTCAAAACTGTGATAAACTAAACCTTGTTTCTTCTTCAATATTAAATGCAAATGAGTTAATTTGACTTTGAAGTGAAATTTCCAAGTTAAGACTCAGGTTTTCCCTTATATACATAAACAAAGTAGCTGTTTGTAACTGGGATAGGCACTGTCTTGCTTGGTGCGTATTCTGAGTATTAGCCCTTGGAAGCAAATTCCATAAATTTGTTGCCACATTATTTTTGTTGTCATTCTTGCTGGTAATTTTGCATGTTTACTATGTTTCTTTTGTGTCCATTTTTACCTTTTTCCTGTGGCCAGAATACTTTGCTTGATTTACAGAGAATTTTCAAATGTCAGTTTCTAAAAGACATTTAACAGTTTTATTGGGATATAATTCACATATCATGTAAGTCACCCACTCTAACATGTACGATTCAGTAGTTTTTCTTTTATACGCAGAGCTGTGCTATCATCACCATAATGTTTTAGACATTTTCATCATCCTGAAAAGGAACCCCATACCCATGCCATTACCAGTCACTCCCTGTTTCCCCTAACCCCTCTTGCCTCCGGAAGCTGTGTATATTTGCTTATTCTGGACATTTCATAAAAATGGAATCATATACAAGCTATTGTCTAGAGATCTGACAATTAAGTTCATGAACTTGCTACTGTGCCCTTACCTTGGCAGCACTGTACAAACAACTTGGTAAGGTTTCATAACCTTGGTGTATCAGTAACTCACAGCTGTGTTTGTGTTGACATGTGGCAGTGTCTTGCTGAGTGGTGTTTCATCATTATTACGTGTTTTTGTGTGTTATATGGCAACAGCTCTGATGATCATTGCAGATAAAGAGTTCCAAAATTGCTTTGAAGGGTGGACTAGATGCTGGCAATAGCGCATAGCTTCCCAAAGGGGTGTACTTCAAAGGTGACTGTAGTGATTGATATTCAGCAATGAAGTATGTAGTACTTTTTCTAGAATGAGTTTGCAAACTTGTCAGACCTCTTATCCGTTCTTCGGTTAATGGGTGTTTGGATTGTGTCTGTCTTTTTGGATGTTATGAGTAACTGCTATGAACATTCATGCACAAGTTTCTGAGTGGACATAGGTTTTCATTTTTCTTGGGTGTATACCTAAAAGTGGAATTTCTGGGTCATATGGTAGCTCTGCATTTAAGTTTATGTGGAGCTGTCAAACTGTTTTCCAAAGTGGCTGCACCATTTTACATTACCTATAGCAGTGTAGGGGTGATCCAGACCTGCTTTTTAAGTATTCTTTGTGTAGAGTTTTTTCTCGTTCCCTAGAAGTTGTAATTAAATTGTTGGAGTTTTGGTTTTTAAAACAAACTTAACCTCACAAAACAAAGCACTTACATTTAAGTTAATAGGTATTTCTAGTACATTGTTGTCTTTTTCTCAAATAAAATGACTTTGATATCAAGCCAACAGCTCCTTTCATTTCCTTTGGTGCTCTTTTTCTTTTTTTCCTAAATGGCAGCACATACTGTGCAGGAAGGTGATTATATAAAGAGAAGAAAAAGAGAGAACACGCAGTCCCTGAGTTACCAACATCCAATTATGTACAGCTCATACTTGCACATCGAGTCTATTACAGGCAATAGGTAAATGTACCTGTTCCAACTTACATACAAATTCACCTTAAGAACAAACCTACAGAACCTATCTTGCTTGTAACCCAGGAACTGCCTGTAATTAGCAGAGAAAAACGAGTTAATGCTGTTCATATAATTTTTAAAATAGGAAACTTACAACATTTTGAGATTAAAACTGATTAATAGGCTTGGTGCCCATAGCTCAGTGGCTAGGGCACCGGCCACATACACCAGGGCTGGTGGGTTTCAACTCAGCACAGGCCTGCCAAACAACAACAACAACTGCAACAACAACAACAAAAAAAAAAATTACAAAGGCATTGTGGTGGGTGCCTGCAGTCCTAGCTACTTGGGAGGGTGAGGCAAGAGAATCGCTTAAAACCCAAGAGTTTGCTTTTGCTTTGAGCTGTGATGCCACAGCACTCTAGTGAGGGTGACATAGTGAGACTCTGTCTCAATAAATAAATAAATGGATAAATAAATAAATTATATTTGGGGGGCTAGGCATAGTGGCCAGGGCGGGTGAATTGCCTAATCTCAGGAGTTCAAGACCACCCTGAGCAAGAACAAGACCCTGTCTCTTTTTTTTTTTTTTTTTTTAATTTGGCCGGGGCTGGGTTTGAACCTGCCACCTCCGGCATATGGGACCGGCACCCTACCCGCTGAGCCACAGGCGCCGCCCAAGACCCTGTCTCTTAAAAAATAACTGGGCATGGTGGGGGGCTCCTATAGTCCCAGCTACTTGGGAGGCTGAGACAAGAGGATCGCTTGAGCACAAGAGTTTGAATCTGCAGTGAGCTATGCCATGGCACTCTACCAGGGGCAAGAAAGTGAGACTCTGTATCAAAAAATAATAATAATATTTTTTGTATTACTGGACAGTTTCCTCTTGTTACCTGTGAACTGATGTTTTGCCTTGGATACTCAGGCAGTGAAAATATTTGTCAAAGCTTTCTATACCATTGTTTTAATTCCTTAGTCACTTAGGTATTGATCCTGTTCTATAAATCACCTACATGTATTTGTAAGGGATATAATAACTAATGTTGTATTTAATTAGCACCAACACTGTGAAAAAGGAAAAATATGTTTTTAAGCACTCTTTTTGAGTCCCTAGTTCAAAATTAAGGAAAGTGAGTAAGAAGTTCTATCTGTCTACCACCATTATTTTGTGTAATCATGGAAATTTTTGATCCATTTACTCATTCATTCATTCAAGTATTTGTTGAGTGCATGTTATGTACTAAACATATTCTAGGTGGTGAGGGAATAGACCAATTTCAACACTACAGAGATCCAAATCACAAATAAGTATCCAGTGGCAACTGGTTGGTGTATGCAGTGTGGTGAGGTACAAAGTTCTATGTACACAAAATCACCTTTCTTAGTTCTTCATAGCAAAACTACTTTGATAGAGGATTCGGAGCCAGTCGTCAGAATACCTGGTTGAGGGATGGGGTGGGAAAGTTGAATAAGGAAGTAGGATGAACACAGATTTCGGCTTCTGAAGTTTGCCACTTTATTCTGCCATATTTTGGTTTTGTGGTCTTAAATCTCTTTACGTAAATGTAAATATCTTGCTTCCTTTCTTGGGAAGGAAGTGTGGTTATCACTTCAGTCATGTACGTCCCATTTGTCCGTGTGCAGATGGTGATTTACAGGGTGGGACTAAGCACACCTGTGTTAAAGTCAGGCGGCTACTGATGCGTGGGCTTGTTGGATATAGTGAGAATTAAACGAATTAGCACATGTGTAACCATGTGGATCTTGGCACAGTGTGATCATTCATAACTAAATAGCATTGTGGAAATCATATGTGTATTTCACACCCAAGACCTAAATTTTATTTAACTTTATGAGACAGGATCCTGGGAACATTCTGGGTGGTGTAGCTGCTTTCTAAGGGCAACTAAATCTAGCATTTCTAATTCCTGTTGGAAATTCAATGAATAAGAAAATACTAAGGGGTGGTGCCTGTGACTCAATGGAGTAGGGCGCAGGCCCCATATGCTGGAGGTGGTGGGTTCAAACCCAGCCCCAGCCAAAAACTGCAAAAAAAAAAAAGAAAAGAAAAGAAAATACTAAAAGTTGTATTATTTCTTGTACATTTATGATCAGAAACATATTATACATCTTTAAGTTCTCAGTGATGAGTGTAATTGCTGCAGCATTTGAAAGTGAATATTAAAAATCTATAGCCTGTTTATCTGAGTGCTGTAACCCCTGGAGTATTTTAGGTACGTATGTGTGGGAGACATGAGGAGTTCTGACATTTAAAGGAAGATGAGACCTTTGGGTCAATAGTTTTTCTAGTAGGTCTTACTCCAGAGCAACTTTGGGCCACATTGTTCCAGGATGGTTTACATGAACACAGAAACACATGGCCATGGTATTTATCCTTGGTGAAGAATGAAAACTGCTCTGACAGCAAAAAGCTGTTTATGATACAATTAGGATTATCATCATGCTTTCTCTGAAGTGTCTTAGAAAACAAACAAAAACCTGTTCCATTTCTCTTTTCAACTGAGACATAGGGGTGCCACCTCTTCTTATGTATCAAATCTGGGTACAGAAGGGGACCCTTTGAGTAAGGGCCATTCAAGTTCCCCTTTTCCACTTCCCTAGACTCTGCCTGAAGTCAAGGCAGAGAAGAGACTGTCTTCTTTCCCACACAATTTCCAGGTTCAGTTTCTCAGACCTCAGAAATTTCTGGAGTGCCTCCTGTCTCTAGCCCCTCAGTCTGCCTTTCCAACCAACCCCCCACAAGCACTTGTGGCACACATGGTTTAAAGAGGCACCCAAGCCAGTGCTCAGAACACAGAGGTAAGGAGTTCCCTTCTCTCTGGGAGCTGCTGGACTTCCTGGAGGGCCTCCTGTCTCTTCTAGTCCCCTCTGCAGTTATTGGTAGTGGCTGGAGAGGCCGCACAGCAAGTGGCTTCGAATGAGAAGTGTGCATCCCACTGCCTTGGACCAGAAATCTTGGTGTCATATCTTACTGTGTATGTCACTTCGGGGAAGTTACTTATCTCCTACCTTGGTTGTGGAGTGAATGACTTCACCTGTGCAAATTTCCTGGCACGGATCGTGACATGCTATCATTACTAATTGCTAATAACTGTTAGTGATCATGGTTATTGCCGACCCCAGGTCTGAGCCACATTGCTATTTCTAGCAGAGCAGGGTCCCCAAGTGTTCCCTCTGATGGAGCCTGTTCCCCTGTATGTGCTTTTGTCCACTTGTTTATGCATCACATGTTTGTTGTGTCCTGGGCACTAGGCGGTTACCTTGGTGCTGGCAACACAGTAGTACAATTACCTAAGCTTCCAGGTGTTCCTTACTCTGACAGCTATAATGGGGTTAATCAAATAATTACACAGAGAGAGGAACAACCAGAGCTGGGACAAGTGCTGCGAGAGCCTTTGGGTGGCGTTGGGGGCATTGGGAGTATTACTGGGCAGGGGCCAGGGGCAGGGGCAAGGAAGACACCCCAGGAAGTGGTGCCATTGCTGAGATCTGAATGGTGAGGAGAAGCTGCTTACAGGAAGAAGGAAGGAGAGAGCTTTCACCAGCATGTGCAAAGGCCCTGGGGCAGGAGGGCATGGTCCTGTAGAGCTGCTGGTGCTTGTATTTAACTTGTTCACCTAGGGGGCCTGTGTCTGACCAGTGGCATTCCCAGGGTTGATAATTCAAGGACAACCCATTCCGGGTTTTCAGGCAAGAGAGAGTGAATGATGACAGAATTGTGGGTTGTGTTAAGAGAAGACCACTCTAGCTCAGGAATGAATTGGAGGGGGGGAAGCCAGACCAGGAGGCCACTGGGGCAGTGCAGGTGGGAGAGGGGTTCACAGCACGGTGGCAATCCAGGTGAAGGGAACTGTTAGCAAATGCTTTTTAAAGCCATCCAGAGAGTTTTGTATGAAGAATTGTCCCTAAAAGAAGATTCCTTATTGAATAACAGGTTTGGAAAGTACAATGTAGGGAAATCTCATGAATGTAACAAACAAAAAAGAAACAGAGACAGACTACCAGGAGAGCCCGGTAAAGTGCAGACTGCCCCCGAGAACCGTTGTCAGCCGTGTGTCCTCCTTCCCTCTAGTCCCAGTGACTGCTCAGCCTTTCCTCTGACAGTGTCTTCTCCCCTTACTCTCCATGCCTGGGCAAGCAAGGGGTGCTTCTGCCTCCCCTGACTAAATGTAGCCCTACGAGAAAGAGCAGTTCTGTGCTCATGCCTGCTGCAGCGGGCTGGGGGGCACCAGGTGGGAGTGCAGCGAGCCAGGCGTGGTGAGCCGGCTCTGTGGCCAGGCCTGTCCAGATGCTATCAGCTGGAAGTGGTGAGGCACAGGCTATCCCCGCTTTAAGGCTTTGGCTTCTTAGCCAGTTAGCAACTGTGAATTGGCCACAGTTTCACTTATCTTTATTATCTCAAAAGGCTACAATTCATTCTGAAGAAGGATGGCAGGCTGAGGGGTCATATTTATTTCCCAGTGGATTGTTTTCCCATTGACCAGGAAATTGTCTGACTTCCGCAGCCTGGTCTATCTTGTCCTCCAGGGAAGTTTCAAAGTCTCTGAGGAGCAGTGTGTCACGGCTCTAGCCTGTGGGTGTGAGGCCAGGAGCACAGACAGCTGTCCTCCTTCCTGGGCTGAAAGGGACATCGGAAGCTTTGGGGACCTGGCTCAGCCCACTCTGGTGAGGGTCTGTTCCCTCTCCCCCTGGGAACAGGGGTTCTCAACAAGCTTCTTTCTCTGCATAGGTGTCTGTGAAGACTGTGGCCTGTCCCTGTAAGCAAGGCAGCCCTGGGGGATGGGAAGACCTGTTGCCCCCTGCCCCTGCAGTCAGGCCTCTGATTTAGTTTCTACTCACCCGGAATTTCTGTTCCTAATTGGATATTATATTTGCTAAAAAGACTTCAAGGAGACTTCTTGGAGATCTTCACCACCAGATTCCTCATGACAGCAGGTACATTAAGGGGCCCACACAGGGATTACACTCAGATACAGAACCTCATGTCTTAAGCCCCCATGTGACCCTTATAATTAAAGCATTACACTTAGCAAAGGTGGATAGTAGGGTAGCCGCACCCAAGTGCTGCAGTCCTGTGACAGTGAATCCAATAACCAAGGTGGTTGCTAAGTAACTGCTGGTTGTAGACGCTGGTCAGAAGGAGGATTCACAACCCAGGCAGGATGCAGCAGGATGGCATGAGATTTCATCACACTGCTCAGAATAGAACAATATAATGCACGATATAAAACTTATGAAGTGTTTATTTCTGGAATTTCTCACTTGACATTTTTGGACCACAGTAACTGTAGGTAAATGAAGCCTTACAAAATGAAACCTTGAATAAGTGGGGGACTATTGTGATATCAATTTTATACTTCCCAAGGTGAACACTTAGGCAGACCCCATCCATAAGTTATTACAATGTGCTATCAATTTTATAGTTTTAGAAAGATAGTTATTGTTATCCCTATGTGTAATAAAGATAATCAGTGCTGGCTCGTGCCCGTAGTGCTGTGGTTACGGTGCCAGCCACATATACCGAGGCTGACAGGTTCGAACCCAGCCTGGGTCAGCTAAACAATAATGATAACTGCAACAGAAAATAGCTGGGTGTTGTGACAGGTGTCCATAGTCCCAGCTATTTGGGAGGCTGAGGCAAGAGAAACGCTTGAGCCCGAGAGTTTGAGGTTGCTGTGAGCTGTGACGCCATGGCACTCTACTGAGGGTGACATAGTAAGACTCTGTCTTAAAAAAAAAAAGATTATGCTTTCTCTATCTTGGAAGTACCTTTTCAATGTATCTTATTCTGTTTCTTCTAATATGAACAAAAGTGTAGCAGTTTTTCTACCTGAAACATCTGTCATTTGAATGTCTAGATGGGTTGTTACCCAGAGAGAACAGTGGGGCCACAGCCACTCTGTTGGGTGTGGTCATCGGTGCATGCGTGGCTGCAGCCACCAGAGCAGAGGGCTGTTTGGGAACATGATGGTGGCAGGGGTCGGAAGGCAGTGAGCATGGGGATGCAGAGTCAGGGAGAATTTGTTTCTTGGAATGACCCAAGCCGGTTTTCATGCTGGAGAGAAGGATCCAATAGAAAAGAGTAAAGGGGATCAATTGATAGAGGAGCGACCCAGGGCAGATGGTATGATTAAGACCCAGGGTTCAGCTGTGCGTGGTGGCTCATACCTATAACCTGAGCACTCGGGGAGGCTGAGGCAGGTGGATTGCCTGAGCTCAGGAGTTTGAGACCAGCCTGAGTAAGGGTGAGACCCCCGTCTCTACTAAAAATAGAAAAACTAGCCAGGCATTGTGGCAGGCACTTATAATCCAGCTACTTGGGAGGCTAAGACAGGAGGATCTCCTGAGCCCAGGAATTTGAGGTTGCTATGAGCTAGGCTGATGCCATTGCACTCTGCAGAGTGAGGGAGACTCTGTCTCAAAAAAGGGGACAAGATGGGTGGCGCCTGTGGCTTAGTCGGTGGGGCGCCGGCCCCATATACCAGGGGTGGCAGGTTCAAACCTGGCCCCGGCCAAACTGCAACCAAAAAAAAAAAAAATAGCCGGGCGTTGTGGCGGGCGCCTGTAGTCCCAGCTACTCGGGAGGCTGAGACAAGAGAATCGCTTAAGCCCAGGAGTTAGAGGTTGCTGTGAGCTGTGTGAAGGCCATGGCACTCTACTGAGGGCCATAAAGTGAGACTCTGTCTCTACAAAAAAAAAAAAAAGGGGGGGGGGACAAGATGTAGCATTCAAGCGGATGCCTGAGGATGGACAGAAAGAGCTGGCTCTCTAAGCTGGGGGGAGGGAACTGAGGAGGAGCCTAGTATGGGGGAGCCGAGAGAGGTGGGCTGTTTGGGAAGCCTAGTGTACTGTCTTCTTTGATGAAGTGTTAATCTACTTGGGAGTAATTATTCTATTCACATAGCAAGCTTGCTATTTCAAAAGTCCAGTCATGGGCAGCAGCTGTGGCTCAGTGAGTAGGGCATCAGCCCCATATACCAAGGGTGGCAGGGTTCAAACCCAGCCCCTGTCAAAATGCAACAAAAAAATAGCCAGGCGCTGTGGTAGGCGCCTGTAGTCCCAGGTACTCCCGGAGGCTGAGGAAAGAGAATCGCCTAAGCCCAAGAGCTGAAGGTTGCTGTGAGCTGTGATGCCATGTACTCTACTGAGAGTGACAAAGGGAGACTCTGTCTCTAAAAAAAACGAAAGTCCAGTCATGAGCACATTTATTTTATGCTTTTGATAGTGGAGATGTATACTAGTTTTCAAGCTATGTATCTTAGATACTATTAAATATTATCTAATGTTTCTAAGAATGGAATTAATAGAAATGACTAAATCATCCAAATTTCACTTTGTACTAATATCATACTTGGCTTACTCCAAATCTCTGAAGGTTAGCAAGAGATAAATTTGGCCTACACTGGGTCTTTTCCTGAATTCATCACTTAAAAAAGGGAGAAGAAGAAGAAGGGGGGGAAAAAAAAGAACAGGGAGGAAAAGCTATCTTTTACTTTTATAATTTTTAATCCATCATTAAAAGTACAACTTGCTTTATGATCTGAAGAAATGCCTTCTAAGTCTTTATATTAGGAACAAAAGTGAGCCTTTCAGGAAAAAAAAAAAAGCAGCAGAGCTTAATCTGCATTAGCTCTTTGATGTATTTCTAGATTTTAAAAAGCTTCCCGCCGTTTGCAGCCACGTTGAAACGGACTGGTGATGTGTCCGGCACTGTCCTTTTCTCCTCTCCGCACTCACTTAGCCAGAGACACCTTTTGGCGAGTGGCAAGGATCCTTCCGTGGCATCTTTGACACGTAGGCATGTGCGCAGGCTTGCTGGGCACCTGCTGGTCATCTCTCCACCCCAGGCAGGAGCTCGGGTTGTAATTGGGTTGGGAGGATAATATTGCCCTTTCGGTTTTCTTTTGAATATTTCTTAAGATAAGACTACTTTTAGTGTATCTAGGGTACTTTATTAATTGAGAAACAGAAAAATACTAGCTGAAACAAGGCATGTTAGCCTGGATTTGCTTTTAAATAAAAATTGAAGCCCTATTTGGATTCTTGCCAGTTTTAGTCATTTTTCTCCAGCGCGTCTTTTAGCCTAGTTTTCTGTTTTAGAGAAGTTGCTGCCTTTATTTACAGAGCAGCTCTTGGATGCATGTTTTCTAGTGTTGTCGAGTAGGGCACTGGTGGTAGGCGTCTTCAGTGCTCTTGCCAATGGACGCTATTCCAAAAGCAGCACTTTACCCGCCTAGGTTAACAAATAAATGGGGGAAACCAGTCTGGGTTTTGGTTTTAAAAACAGAAAAACAAAACCTAAGAGGAAAAGGAAGTAATTCGTTAACAGAGGCCACTGTGCAGAGTAGGATAACCTGTCTTCAAAGATTTTTGGTTCACACACTATAATATCATGTTTAATAAATAGCTTACTTCAAAGAACTCTAAGACAAGAAAATCAGCTGCTTTCCTGCTATTCTTGTTCGCCAGTTCAGTATTACTATAAGTAGCTCGTATCCGGTTCTCTGTGGTCTCAGGTGGTCATTTGTGTTTATGATCCTAAAGCTGAAACTGTGTCCCTATTTTAAGTCACTAGCAAATCCACAGTGTTCTGCAGGAATTGATTGAGGATCTCCTGTAACCCTTGACACTTTGACCCATCTTAAGGAAAATGCTTAGATGCCATAGGCAATATGCACAGGGATTAATTATATCCTCCCAAAATAGAAAGCCAAACTTACTAAGCAAGGACTAGAAAAACTCATCTGAATGCGCCAAAAGTTTTTGATGTATTGTGATCACTTCTGCTGTCCCATTCCAAACTTCTAAACAATGTGTTTGGTATCTCTGAGATAAAAGCCGGGCTGAAATCACAAAGAGAGCATTGCAGACATTTGAATTGGTTTTTTTCCTGCAGAATTTGAGAGCCCACTATTCATATCTGTCTCTTCCAGATATTGCCAGATACCAGATAGACAGCTGGAACTGAGAAAGAAACCATTGTATTTTTCCACTATAAACCTTAACCAGCAGTACATTGGGTCTGGGTGGAGCCTGGCCATATCTGTGTGATGGGATTTCCCGTGATTCTGGTGGGTACCTCTGTAAGAGCCACTACTGTAAACTCTCTCTCTCTCTCTCTCTTTTTGTTTTTTTGTTTTTGAGGCAGAGTCTCACTCTCTTGCGCAGGTTAGACTGCAGTTGTGTTGTTGTAGCTCACAGCAGCTTCAAACTCTTGGACTCAAGTGATTCTCCTGCCTCAGCTTCCCAAGTAGCTGGGACCCCTCTGTATGTTATTACTTCTTCTCTCTCTTTCTGTTCCTCTCTTCTGTTTGCCCATCTTCCCTTTTACTCACCCCCCTTTCCTTTCTCTCTCTTTTTTTTTTTTTTTATTGTTTTTTGGCCGGGGCTAGGTTTGAACCCGCCACCTCCGGCATATGGGACCGGCGCCCTACTCCTTGAGCCACAGGCGCCGCCCCTCCTTTCTCTTTTTTAATCTTTTATCCCTTCTTGCTCTTTACTCTTCTTATCCTTATACTTTACCAAAAGGATACTTTGACACCTTAGGTCAGAGGCATGGTAACTTAAAGAGCAAGAGGAAGTGAAAGGAAAAAGTAGGGCAAGGAAACAGACAAAAAGAAAAAATAAAACACTCATGAGGAAGAAACAGCAAAAAAATCCTGGCAATATGAAAAAACAGACTAGAGCAACTCCCCACCCCCACCCCCAAGGGATCATGAGGTAGCTACTGCAGAGGATTCCACCTATAAAGAAATGTTAGAAATGACAGAAGGGGAATTTAAAATATGGATAGTAAAAAGAATGAAGGAAATTGCCGAGAAAGTGGAAAATAACCAAAAGGAAATCCAAAAACAGAATCAAATAAAAGATAAATGCTATGCAGAATATAGAAAGGATATAGCAGAGCTTAAGGAACTGAAGCAATCAGGGAACTTAAAGATGCAGTAGAAAGTATCTATAACAGATTAGACCACACATAAGAAAGAATCTCAGAGGTGGAGGATAAAGCTCTTGAGCTAACTCAGGCAGTTAAAAGAGTGAGAAAAAAGAGAGAAAGCAGAATGTTCACTGACAGAATTATGGGACTTCATGAAGCATTCAAACATACAAGTTATAGGTATCCCAGAAGGGGAAGAAGAACACCCCAGAGGAAAGGAAGCCCTAATAGAGGATATCATAAATGAAAATTTCTCAGATAATCACCAAAGATTCTTACATACTCATTTCAGAGGGATATTGGACCCCAGGTCATCTCAAATCAAATAGAGCTTCTCCAAGACACATTGTCATGAAACTGTCCAAAGTCAAGACAAAAGAGAAGAGTCTGCTAGCTGCCAGGATAAGCACCAGTTGACCTACAGGGGCAAATCCATCAGGGTGACTACAGACTTCTCAAATGAAACTTTTCAAGCCAGAAGACCATGGTCATCTACCTTTAATCTACTTAAACAAAACAGTTTTCAGCCCAGAGTTCTATATCCTGCTGAGCTAAGCTTTAAAATTGACAGAGAATTCAAATCATTTACTGATAATGCAAACATTGAGGAAGTCTGCCACAACAAAACCAGCTCTACAAGAAGTACTTTGACCTGTTCTACCCACTGACCATCACAATGGACCACCAGCAAAGTAAATCCTCAAAAACTAAAGGACAAAACCTAGCTTCCACAATGCTGCAAAAGATAAAACTAAGCAATGGACTTTCACAAAATAAGATGAATAGAACTCCACCACACTTATCAATTCTCTCAATAAATATTCTCCACTGAAGAGGCATAGGGTGGCTGATTGGATAAAAAAGCACAAGCCGGGGCCGCACCTGTAGCTCAGTCGGTAAGGCGCCGGCCCCATATACCGAGGGTGGTGGGTTCAAACCCGGCCCCGGCTGAACTGCAACCAAAAAATAGCCGGGTGTTGTGGCGGGCACCTGTAGTCCCAGCTGCTCGGGAGGCTGAGGCAAGAGAATTGCTTAAGCCCAGGAGTTGGAGGTTGCTATGAGCTGTGTGATTCCATGGCACTCTACCGAGGGCCATAAAGTAAGACTCTGTCTCTACAAAAAAAAAAAAAAAAGCACAAGCCATCCATTTGCTATCTACAGGAAACAACACTTGCCTTGTGTTTGAGTTTACCATGTTAACAGGGTTAAGGGATGGAAGACAATTTTTCTGGCAAATGGAAATCAGAAGAAAAGAAGAGTTGGAATCTTATTTTCTAATACAAGTGGATTTAAAGCAACTAAAGTAAAAAAACACAAAGATGGACACTTCATATTGGTCAAGGGAACAATTCTATTGTTAGAATTTAGAAGACATTTCAATTCTAAATATTTATGCATCCAACTTAAATGCTTCCAGATTCTTGAAACAGACCTTAACTCATCTGAGCAATATGTTATCCTATAACACCATAATAGCAGGGGACTTTAATACTCCTCTTAGAGAGCTGGACAGATACTCAACAGAAACTAAACAAAGATACAAGGGACTTAAAAGTGACCCTAGAACCAGCTGTGCTTGATAGACATATATAGAACACTCCATCTCAAAGCTAAAGAATATATGTTCTTCTCATCAGCCCATGGAACAGTCTCCAAAATAGATCAGATCCTAGGACACAAATCAAACCTCAACAAAATTAAAAGAATTGGAAGTTTACCTTGTATCTTCTCAGACCACAAGGCAACAAAGGTGGAACTCCAACAAAAAATGTCATTTCTACACGAAAGCATGGAAATTAACTTTATGCTGAATGACAGCTGGGTCAAGGAAGAGAAAAAAGGAAATCATTATCTTCCTTTGGCATAACAACAATGAAGACACAAGCTACCAAAACCTGTAAGACACTGCAAAAACAGTCCTAAGAGAGAAATTTATCACATTAAATGCCTACATCTGAAAAACAGAGAGCACATCAATAAACTAATGAATCGTCTTAAATAAATGGAAAAGGAAGAGCAATCCAATCCCAAATCTAGCACAAGAAAAGAAATAAGCAAAATTAAATCAGAAATAAATGAAATTGAAAATAAAAGAATCATTCAGAAAATTAAGCAAAAGTTGGTTTTTTGAAAAGATAAATAAAATCGATAAACCATTGGCCAGATTAACCAGAAATAGAAAAGTAAAATCTTTAATAACCTCAATCAGAAATGAAAAGGGAGAAACAACAACTTATACCACAGAGATACAACAGATTGTTTCTGACTACTACCAAAATCTTTCTGCCCAGAAATTTGACAATGTGGAGGAAATAGACCAATACCTGGAGTCACACCATCTTCCTAGACTTAACCAGGAAGAAATAGATCTCTTGAAAAGACCAATATCAAGCACTGATATTGCAGAAACAATAAAAAGCTTCCAACAAAAAAAGCCCAGGACCAAAAAGCTTCACATCAGAATTCTATCTCACCTTCAAAGATGAGCTTGTACCTACACTGCAGAACCTATTCAAAAACATTGAGAAGGAAGGAACCTTCCCCAACATGTTCTATGAAGCAAACATCACCTTAATTCCAAAACCAAGAAAGGACCTTACTAAAAAGGAAAACTACAGACCAATTTCACTGATGACTTTTGATGCAAAAATACTCAACAAAATTTTAGCTAATAGATTGCAGCTACTCATTAAAAAAATTATACATCACGATCAAGTAGGCTGCATCCAAGAGACGCAAGGTTGGTTTGACATACACAAATCCATAAATGTAATACACCTATCAATAGAATCCTTTCAAATGATCCTTTTAATCGGTGCAGAAAAAGCATTTGAAAAAATGCAGCATCCTTTTCTAACAAGAACACTTAAGAAATAGGCATAGGTAGTACATTTCTTAAGCTGATTGAAGCCATCTATGACAAACCCACAGCTGACATCATACTGAATGGTGTAAAACTGATAGTTTACTATCGCCACCTTTATTCAAAGTAGTTCTGGAAGTTCTAGCCAATGCAATCGGGCCAGAGAAGGATATAAAGGGCATCCAAATAGGGGCAGAGGAGGGCAAACTCTCCCTCTTTCCTGATTATATGATCTTATACTTAGAAAACCCTAGAGACTGAACCACAAAACTCCTGAAAGTCATCAGGAAATACAGTAATGTCTCGGGGTATAAAGTCAGTGTCCACAAATCAGTAGCCTTTGTATATGCCAATAACAGTCAAGTTGAGAAGCAAATCAGGGACACAATTCCCTTCACAGTAGCTTCAAAGAAAATGAAATACTTTGGCATATACCTAACAAAAGAGACTAAAGATCTTTTCAAAGAGAATTATGAAACCTTAAGAAAAGAAATTGCAGAAGACACTAACAAATGGATGAACATACCGTGCTCTTTGCTGGGAAGAATCAACATTGTCAAAATGTCTGTTCTACCCAAAGCAGTCAATCTACAGATTCAATGAAATCCCCATGAAAGTACAAAGATCATATTTTGAAGAACTGGAAAAAAATAGTACTTCATTTTGTGTGGAACCAGATAAAAACCCTGTATAACTAAGGCTATTCTTAGTAATAAAAACTAAGTCAGAGGCATCACCCTGCCAGACTTCAGGCTATATTACAAGTTTACAGTAATCAAAACAGCATAGTATTGGCACAAAAATAGAGACATAGATGTATGGAACAGAATAGAAAACGAAGATATGAAGCTGGTCTCTACTTGCCATCTGATCTTTGATAAACCAAACAAAAGCATACAATGGGGGAAAGAATCTCTATTCAATAAATGGTGCTGGGAGAACTGGATAACCACATGTGTAAGACTGAAACTTGACCTACACCTTTTATCCCTTACAAAAATTGACTCAAGATGGATGGGAGACTTAAATCTAAGACATGAAATGATAAAAATCTTAGAAGATAATGTGGGGAAAACTCTTGATGATGTTGGACTGTGGAAAGATTTTATGATACAGACTTCAGTGGCCATGGTAACAGCAAAAATTAACAAATGGGACTTCCTTAAGCCAAAAAGCTTCTGCACAGCTAAGGGCACAGCAAATAAAGCAAAAAGACAGCTTTCAGAAGGGGAAAAGATATTTGCAGGATATGAATCTGACAAGTGGTTGATAACTAGAATCAACAGAGAACTCAAATTAATCAACAAAAAAAGAGTAAACAATCCTATCTACCTTTGGGCAAGGAATATGAATAGAACCTTCTCTGATGAAGACAGATGAATGGCTAACAAACATTTGAAAAAATGCTCATCATTCCTAATCATCAGAGAAATGAGAATCATAACCACCCTGAGATATCACCTAACCCCAGTGAGAATGCCCACATCACAGAGTCTCAAAACTGCAGATGCTGGTGTGGATGTGGAGGGAAGGGAACATTTTTACACTGCTGATGGGACTACAAGCTAGTACAGCCTTTTTGGAAAGAAGTATGGAGAATTCTCAAAGAACTCAAATTAGACCTCCCATTTGATCCTGCAATCCCATTACTAGGCATCTACCCAGAAGAAAGAAAAAAATCCTTTTATCATTAGGACATTTGCACTAGACTATCACAGCTAAATTTATAATCGCCAAAATGTGGAAACAGCCTAAATGCCCACCAACCCAGGAATGGATTAACAAGCTGTGGTATATGTATACTGTAGAATACTTTTCAGCATTTAAAAAGTTGGAGACTTTATATCCTTTGTATTAACCTATAGAGCATCACAAGAATGAAGAAGCAAGAATTCATTGTACTCTATTCTAATATGAAGGCAGTAGATGATCTAACACAGTGTAGTGGGGTAGAGGAATGAGAAATTTGGGAGAAGGGAAGAGAATGGAGGTCACAGTGTATGGAACACCTCTTGGGGGCAGGACCCAGTTACAAGAGGGACCTTACCTAACAACCACAATTAGCGCAACTTAATTCTTTGTACCCTCACAGAATACCCCCCCCAAAAAAAAGAACAGCAACTAGAGATGGTGGTAATGAAGCCTTGTTAAAACTCAGAGCAGCGGCAAGGCGTGGTGGGTCATGGTGATGACCCCGGCGTTTGGGGAGGCCCAGGTGGGAGGGTCACTTGAGCTGAGGAGCTTGAGACTAGCCTAGGGAAAAAGAAATCAGCCAAATGTGGTGATTCACACCTATAGTCTCAGCTACTTGAGAGGCTGAGCTAGGAAAATCACTTGAAGGTCTCAGTGAGCTGTGATCACTCCACTGCACTCCAGTCTGGGCAACAGAGAGAGACCCTATCTCACAGTTAATGAAAACAAATATACACATTCAACATAGTTGAAAAACAAAGTGATATCTGTGAAGTAGTATCACTGGATATGTCAATTTGCCATTGATATATTACTATGTCATTTTTCCGTCTGTAAACTCTTTTATAAGAATGATTGCCGAGGGCCTAATTTACTTTTGAGCAATAACAAGATCACAGAATAGACCCCGTTCTTGCCATCAGGACAGAACAAGACCTGTGTCACATGCTGGAAGGAGATTAGTTCCTTTTTAGGACAACGTTCATTTTGACAAATCTGTTCAGATGGTTCAGGGGTGTCATTGGATTGTATGAGGACATTTTTGCTGTCTGGTGGCAGATATGAAAATTATGCAGAGACTTTTTTTCTCTCATCAGGTTTTGTTAGTGTTTGTGCATTTAATGAGTGGCCCAAGACAACGCCTCTTGTTGTAATGTGGCACAGAGAAGCCAAAAGAAAGAACCAACATCTGATTACTGTGAGCAAAGCACTTCTCTAAACATTTTAACTATTTCTTAAAACAGGCTTCTTGAGGTAAACTTTACAGGTAATAACACTGCGCTCCTTACAAGTTACATTTCAGTGAATTTTGGTCAATTTACAAAGTTGTGAAGCCATCACCACATTCCAGGTTTAGAGCATTTCCTTCTCCTTGAAAGTTCCTTTCTGCCTGTTTGCAGCTGGTCCCTGCCAGCCACAGGCAAGCACTTGTGTCACTAAGGTGCCCCTCAGAGCAGCCCTGCGAGGTGGGTCACTGTCATCTCAGTCTTACAGGATGAAGAAAGGCGAGCACTGAGAGCTGGCAGGGAGGGGGCTCACGTGTCCAGGCCCAGAGCCTCCTACCCCCTGTTAAGTGGAGTGTGCCCCGGCATGCCCTGCAGAGCTAGTGAGACCAGGCTTGCCCACTGCCACTGCAGAACTCCTGACTCCCTAGGTCTGCGTTGGGGCCTGATAATCTGCATTTCTAATGTGTTCTCCTGCTGCTGGGTGGGGGTACCCTGCTTTGAGAACCAGTCTGCAATTTCAAGCCCTGTGAGATATAATCACTCCTGTGATTTGTCTGTTTTATATACTTGGTGTGGAGTGTACAAGGATTTTTGAAAAGCAAATACTGCTAAATGTAAGGGAAGAGAAATGTATGTTATGAGATAATTTAAATGATAACACTAATACCATCTGAAAGATGATGTTTGCAGTGGTGGGACTGCTGCTTACTCTGTGTGTGTGTTGGTGTGTGTGGTATGTGTGTATGTGGTGTGTGTGATATGTGTGTCGTATGTGGTGTGTGTGCAGTATGTGGTATATAGTGTGTGTGTGTGATATGTGTGCATGGTATGTGTTGTGCATGTGTGTGGTATGTGGTATGTAGTATGGGTGTGGTATGTGGTGTATGTGTGTGTTATGTGTGTGTATGTATGGTATGTGGTATGCAGTGTGTGTGTGGTATATGGTGTGTAGTGTGTGTGGTATATGGTGTATGTGTGTGTGGTATGTATTGTAGTGTGTGTGGTACACGGTATGTAGTGTGTGTGGTATGTATTGTACATGTTCATGGTATGTGATGTGTGTGGTATGTGGTATGTAGTGTGTAGTGTGTGATATGTGGTGTACGTGTGCGTGGTTTGTGGCATGTGTGTAGTACGTGGTGTATGTCTGTGGCGTGTGTGTGGTATGTAGTGTGGGTGTGGTATGTGGTGTATATGTGCATGGTATGTGTGTGTACGTGGTATGTAGTGTGTATGGTATGTGACGTATGTGTGTGGTATGTGGTGTGCGTATGTGGTATGTAGTTTGTGTGGCATGTGGTGTGTGTATGTGGTATGTAGTTTGTGTGGTATGTGGTGTATGTGTGCTTGGTATGTGGTGTGGTACATGGTATGTATTATGTGTGGTATGTGGTGTGTGTGTGCGCGTGGTATGTGGTGTTTGTGGTACGTGGTATGTAGTGCGTGTGTAGTATGTGGTGTATGTGTGCGTGATATGTGGTGTGTATGTGTGCGTGGTACGTGGTGTGTGTGTGTGTGCACCTTATCCTTGTATCATTGTGTAATTAATTTGAAAGATCATCATGTGACTGCTGTTTTCATTTCTGCCTTCAAAAAAAGTGGATCCAAACTTTGTTGTTATGCCTCTAGTAACAGGCAAATATTTGTAAAGGGTAATTTACCAAAAAAGAAGAAAATAGAAAAAAAAAAAGGAACAGAATGAAGAGAAAGTACTGACTCACTATAAACAGCTGCAAAATGTTGCCCTTGGGATAGGGGTTAGCTCAATTGTGAAATAATGGCCAAAGCTCACACTCTTAATAACTTTTTCTTAGCCCCTGAGAAAGCGCCTCCATTTAATGGGAGACACTTGGCAGAAGGTGCTGCAGTTTAGCGGCTGGCTCTGCGGGAGGCCCCAGATTGAAAGCTCCCTGTTTGTACAAACTCATTTGCATTTGTAACGCTTTTATTTTAAATCTCCTCTATATGTAAATATTTTGGTCTTTTCCCCTCTATTTTTTAAAATGAAGATATTTTAGTGTGACTCTCAATAGAGGAGACTCAAGTAGTTGTGAGTCTCCCTGAACAATAAAGTGGAAACATTAGGTGATCGTAAAGAGTGACGCTGAATTCTGATCCAGAAAGAACCTGGGCAAAGGTCAATCAGAGGTCCCATTTCCTCCATATTTTGGAATGTAAAAGAATTACTTAGAAAAGGTTCATTTACTTGGAGAGGAGGTGGTTAGATACTTGCCTTAGAAAAACTAGCAGGTCCCGAGGGACTTTGCCTAACAATTGCAATCAGTGTAACTGGCTTATTGTACCCTCAATGAATCCCCAACAATAAAAAAAAAAAAAAAAGAAAAACTAGCAGGTCCCTGCCCCTCAGTAGCTGCCTCAATGGATTGTCGTGAGTCTAAACAGTGGAAGACAGTGGTGACAGCAGCAGGGCACCAGAGCAGGTGCCCCTTCACCTGTGACCACAGCGTTCTTAGACTTTCAGAGGCCTCTTGGGTGGACGTAGGGGTGTGATCTGCCTGCCTGTTGCCCTGCCAGCTGGTGCCTGACCAGGGGAAGGACTTTAGAAGAACCTGTGTTACAGGCCCCATGATCCCATCACACCCTCTGGTGAGGCTTTCTGAGTGCATCTGAGCTCCACACTGAGAAGAGGGTCAGCCCCCTAGGAGGCAGCTCAGTGCTTTGGGCTCACGTGAACTTGGATCAAACTGCTTCTGCCGATAACCATGACACCAATTCTCCCAAACCCCAGTGGAGACTTGAGATATCCTTCTTGCAGTCCAGATTGGGATAATATAGAATCAAACAAAATGAAGAGTTGGTCTGGGTCATCCATATGCTTCAGAGTCCAGCCTCCAAGGCCTGTGAGTGCACATGGACACAACAGAGCGGTTCACCAAGCACCTTGAGCCCGTGTCCAGCCAGAGCCATTCTCCCTCTCACTCTCCCCAACCCCTCCCACTCTACTTGCTTGCTTTCAGCTTCTCTTTAAAGTAGACCTTAAAATTAAGGTCAGATCTGTGTCATTCAGATGTTGAAAGCAGAGGCATATAAGAAAGCAAACATTTAACAAGTCCTCATGTCTGGTCGGGCACCGTGGCTCATGCCTATAATCCCAGCACTCTGGAGGCTGCAGTGGGAGGATCATTTGAGGTTAGGAGTTCAAGACCAGCCTGAGCAAGAATGAAACCCTGTCTCTACTAAAAATAGAAAAAATTAGCCAGGCATGGTAGTGTACTCCTATAGTCCCAAGCTACTTGGGAGGCTGAAACGGGAGGATCACTTGAGCCCAGGACTGTGAGGTTGTAGTGAGCTATGATGACACCAGGGCACTGTAACTGGCACACACACAAAAAAGCTCTCATCTGGCTCGTTGCCCGTAGCTCAGTGGTTAGGGCACTGGCCACATACACCAGGTCTGGCAGGTTCGAATCCGACCTGGGTCTGCTAAACAACAATGAGAATAAAAAAGTTCCATCTCCTAAGCTAATGGTTTTTGTGGTGATGGGGGGAGTAGGTAATCCAGCACCCCATCTTTTTCACAGAGCATTGTCCTTTCTAGCACTGCCCTTATCATCACCCTTCCTATGGCATTCATAGGTCAAGATGACACCCTAAGCAATCTTGGCTTTCGGTTTGAAATTCCCTCAGCATATTCCAACATTACAGATGCTTCTAGCCTTGTCTACTGGCTTCCTAGTGATCATGTGGTGGCCTGTTATTTCCTACCTTCCTCTCCCCCATCTCCTCCCCAATTCAGAATGGTTTTGTCCTGAGACTTACCTTGACTCCTGCCTCCTTTATGAGTCCTCTGCTGACTCCTTGGGCTCTTCCTTTGAAATTCTGTGATATTGCTGACTCTTGAACAATGTGAGTTTGAACTGTGCAGGTCCATTGACCTGTGGATTTTCTTCCTCCTCCACCACCCCCAAGACAGCAATTCCTACTATCCTCCTGTCTTCCACAAGAAGACAGTGATGGTAGAGCTGTTAGTAGTTAACTTTTTCAGGTAGGAAGAGATGGTCAAAAGATACATACTAATTTTCAACTGTGCAGGAAGTTGGCACCACGAGCCCCATATTCAAGAATCATTTTATTTTCTCAAAACAAAGGCTCAGAAAAAATTGCTGATAGGAGGGAACTTAAAGCTGTGATTCTCAAAGGGGGGGGCACTTTGGGGAGTATTTGGCAGTGTCTAGAGACATTTTTGGTTGTCACAACTGGGAAGGGGGTGGCTGTGGCATCCAGTGGGTAGAAGTCAGGGGTGCTGCTAACTGCCCTACCATGCCCAGGATGCCCCCAAACAAGATTTACTGGGTCTTTGTGCTGTTCTTAAGAAGGCTGTCCATGGTGGCACCATTGAGAAACCTGGCCTTCGAAGTTTCTAGATGAAAGTAAGAACATTCTGGTAGTACGTGAAGAATATCTTAGTTGTGCTTAAGTGTGTCCAGGGTGAGTCTCACCCTTTACCAGGCCAGCTGGGTTCTGTGGGTTCTGTTAGAAACTGTCTGCCAAAGCCAGGTGCGGTGGCTCAGCCTGTAATCCTGGGACTACTCAGGGAGACTGAGGCAGGTGAGTTCTTGAGCTCAGGAATTCGAGACCAGCCTCAGTAAGAGTGAGACCCTATCTCTACCAAAAATAGAAAAATGAGCTGGGTGTGTGGCAGATACCTGTAGTGTCGGCTACTTGGGAGGCTGAGGCAAGAGAATCTATTGAGCCCAAGAGTTTGAGGTTGCTGTGAGCTGTGATGCCATTGCACTCTACTGAGGGCAACATAGTGAGGCTCTGTCTCAAGAAAAATTCAAAAAAGAGAGAGAAACTGCCAAGTTGGATTGATGTCTGTGTGCACCTGTCTGCGTCTTCCCTGGCCAAGCACGAGGAATCGATGTCTTTTCCCCTGTGGGGGCCCATCGGGTGTTTACTGAGAACAGTCCTTGGTCTTTCTCACAGCAGCTCCACGTACCTGGTATATACCACAGTTTATCTCTTCATGTGCATGTTCCCAAATAATTCACATTTCCTGGTGGCAAAGACAAAGCCTTACTGTCTCATAGAGCCTATAGTTGGCACTGTTAATTTATTCTTGTCATAGAAAGTGCCAACTCTCAGAAATGGCCAGTGCCATGGAGACGAAGCCGCTGCTGTCACGGCCGTGGACTACAAACTGCTGTACTGGTGCTGTGTGTATCCCTTGCGGTTTTGTAGGGTGATCGCCTTTAAGGGAGGGATGGGCGGTTTTGGGTTTGTAAAGCCTGTGAGAAAAAAATGTTTATTTGTAAAGCTAGTAGATAGCGCCACATTTTTTGGAACGTTCTTGCTGCTTTCTTACGACTACTCCACACAGAAAATACCTTTTCACTGCTCTGCTGTCCAGTTTGCCGGGTTAATTTGGGAGATAGTGTTAGTGACCTGGAATTGTGCCAACTTCCAATTAGCACTCTGTGTAACCATTGATTTCATTTTAGAAGTAATTACTGCAGATTTTTTCAGCTACCCTGAACATAGCATACACTTTTTAATCCCACACTTTTCTCATCTAAAAGACAAACTGTTTTTTAGGTAATTATACTCCGTCAAATTTTGAAATTTCTAAATAACTTCAGATTTATGGAAAAGTTACAAAAAATAGTGCAAAGAATGTCCATATAATTTCACCCAGATTCTCCAAATGTTAACATTTTATCGGCTGATTATTGTTCCCCCCAACACACACACACAAACCCCACCATCTGTGTGTCTAGTTGTTTTCTCTTGAGCCAGTTCAGCAGGTTGTTAACAATACTTATGAGTGTGTTTTGTTTTGTTTTGTTTTTTTGTAGAGACAGAGTCTCACTGTACCACCCTCGGGTAGAGTGCCGTGGCGTCACACGGCTCACAGCAACCTCTAACTCTTGGGCTTACGCGATTCTCTTGCCTCAGCCTCCCGAGCAGCTGGGACTACAGGCACTCACCACAACGCCCGGCTATTTCTTTGTTGCAGTTCGGCCGGGGCTGGGTTTGAACCCGCCACCCTCGGTATATGGGGCCGGTGCCCTACTCACTGAGCCACAGGCGCCGCCCTTATGAGTGTGTTTTCTCAGGACAAGACAACGTTCCCTTACACAACTGCAGTGCGGTACCATTATCAAAATTAGGAAATCAGCATTCATATGGAACTGCGGGCTAATCTCCAAACCTTTCGCATTTTGCCAGTTTTCCTACTATAAAAATTCTGGCTATTATAGCTAAAGACAAAAAATACTATTTTCTGGTCCAGGATTCGTTCACAGTCACACATAGTATTTATTTCATGTCCTTTTGGTCTCCTTAACATTATCAGTTCTTCAGTCTTTTGCCTTTCATGATATTGACATTTTTGAATATGGGCCATTTGGGTTTGTCTGATGTTTCCCCATAATGAGAATGTTTCATATTTTTGGCAGGACTGCAACAGCCGTGATGTGGTGTCCTTTTCAATGTTTCACGGCAGGAGGTTCATGTTTCTACTTGTCCCCTCACTAGTGACATTACTTTGATTACTTGGTTAAGGTGGTGCTTATTAGGTTTCTCCAATGTAAAGTTATTACTTTTTCCATTTGTTTGGTAAAGGGAATAGACACTTAAGCTGGTAATTTCCATATAATACAGTGAGTATTAAACACCCAGGGAGATCCTGGGAGCTAGTACATGGATATCACCCAGCTTAGAAGCTCAGGGAAAGCCTTCGAGAGTTGATGACACCTCAACTTGTGACTAAGGAATTACTATGAATCAGCCATGGAAAGAAAGTGAAGAGGGCCTTCCAGAATGACAAAGCACTGTAGCCTTTCCCTCCATTCCACACCCAGCCAATTTAATTATTCTTATTTTAGTGGTAACAAGTACTGACTCACCAAGTCCTGGGGTAGCAGACACAATTGGAGCTTCTAGGGCTTTTCCAGGCTTCTCTCAGGAAACTGCTACAATTCTCCAAGAATCTTCAAGTTATATTCAAGTTAAAGTCATTTCTTCTATTCTTCTACTAGCATGGTCATCTTTGCTGATGACCGTTATTGATACTGTCAATAAGAAAAAGACTATGAACCTAGTTCTAAATTTCAGTGATATCCAGGCAAAAATAAATTTTCAAAAGAATTTAGTAGCCGGGCATGGCGGCTCACACCTATAATCTTAGCCCTCTGGGAGGGCTGAGGCAGGTGAATTGCATGAGCTCAAGAGTTGGAGACCAGCCTGAGCAAGAGCGAGATCTGGTCTCTATTAAAAATAGAAAATTATCCGGGGCGTTGTGGCAGGTACTTGTAGTCCCAGCTATTCTGGAGGCTGAGGCAAGAGGATCGCTTGAGCCCTAGAGTTTGAAGTTGCTGTGATCTATGGTGATGCCACGGCACTCTATCCAGGGTAAGAGAGTGAGACTATGTCTCAAAAATAAGAGAATAAAAGAAAAAAAAAAAAAGAATTTGGGGAGGATTCTGGTAAATTTCTCCCCAATTGTGGAGAAATTGTGTCTTTTCCTTTTCTTTTTGGATAGGGCCCTACCCTTATATCCTACATCTCCTTTGAGCAAATTGCTTCATTTTGCTCAAAGGAGATGTATGGGTTGGCAAAAGAAAAAATTTTTTTTTCTTTTCTTTTTTCATTCACAAATATTGAGTGTGTACCAGATACAATGATCCGTACCCTCATGGAAGTTAGGATTGTCTAATGGAGAAGAAACAGAGACACCACAAATCAACTAGAAACATCCATATTATTGACCGAAGAGCCTTAAAATGGAGGCTTTACCACATTCATCCAGCCTTGTTCCTTTTTTGTTTGCATTTAAATTCATATAGCATACAATTAACCATTGACTTTTAAAACATATGATTCAGTGGCATTTACACGTGGCATATGCACAATATTGTACAATAATCATCACTGTCCAGTCCTAAAACGTTTTCATTACCTTGAAAGGAAGCCCCACATCAGAGAAGCACTCACTCATTCACCCTCCTTCCCCAGCCTCTGATAGCCTCTTGGTCTGCTTTCTGTCCCCGGCTGTCCTATTTCCTTATTTATTTGTTTATTTATTTAGAGACCGAGCCTAACTTTGTCTCCCCCAGTAGAATGCCATGGCATCATAGCCCACAGCAACCTCAAACTCTTGGGCTCAAGGATTCTCTTGCCTCAGCCTCCTGAGTAGCTGGGTCTACAGGTGCCTACCACAATGCCCAGCTATTTTTTTAAGAGATGAGGTCTCATTCTGGCTCAGGCTGGTCTTGAACTCCTGACCTCAAGGGATCCGCCCACCTCTGCCTACCGGAGTGCTGGGATTCTAGGCATGGGCCACTGGCCCAGCCTGAATTTCCTATTTGAGATGCCTTATATAAATGGATTTGTGTGTATGTGTGGCATCTTTCACTTAGCGTAATACTCCTCCGTTTCATCCATGTTACAATAGAATACTTTTGAGTTCTGTCCATATTACAGTGTGTTTTTATGGCTGAAGAGTGTTCCCCTACCAACCGTATTCATTAAATATGCTTACAAGGGTGGCGCCTATGGCTCAATGGGTAGGGCGCCAGCCCCATATACCAAGGGTGGCGGTTCAAACCCAGCCCCGGCCAAACTGCAACAAAAAAATAGCTGGGTGTTGTGGCGGGTGCCTATAGTCCCAGCTACTTGGGAGGCTGAGGCAAGAGAATCACGTAAGCCCCGGAGTTGGAGGTTGCTGTGAGCTGTGACGCCACAGCGCTCTACGAAGGGTGACAAAGTGAGACTCTGTCTCTACAAAATCCTAAGTAAATATGCTCACAAATCCTAAGTAAATATGCTTACAAATTAACTCCTCCCTATTGAACTGTTGAGTGGTATTTCCTGGAGTGGGGGTAGCTCCACGACTCATCTCCGTCACATTAGCGTGCTTCTTTATATAGAAAAAAGTTTTGTATTCTTCCCCTATGCTTTGTCAAAACCTTTTAACAAGGCATTGCCTCAGTTCTCTGGTTCTGAGAACTTGTCAGTGACTGCAGGCCAGACCTTCTCCAGCATTATGGGCAAATCATTTACGTCAACTCATGTCTTCACAGAAAACCGTGAGTTGTGTTGACAAGTGGTGGGTTTTCACCAAGCCACAAAATTATAGGTGTGTGGTTGATGCATAGAACTCTGAGTTGTTCAGCATAGAATTCTTTTTGCTAGTTTTTAAATGGCAGCAGCCTTTGCTGTTCTCTAAAGAGGCTTAAAAAATGAGAATTCTCCTTTTCAGCATCGGTGTCACGTAGCTGGTGAAACTAGGAAGGTGGTTTCGTATCCTGGGAGATAGTTGTCTTCCATTTGGGCAGCAAGATTGGCTTATTTGCTAGTTCCCAGAATGTAAAAGGTTAGCAAGCTATTCGTAATTCTAATGTCTGGCAGAGAAACTCTTCCATTACTTCCTTCTGGTCCAGGCCCCTTTCTTTCTAGGCCACACAGCTCTAGTTGGCCTATTTTATTTGGGAAGATAATAGGCAAGCCTGCAGGATGCCTCAGACAGATGTTGATACTAGGATGTAACATCTTAGTTCCAGCCTTTCACATCAGTGCTTCTCATGAGAAGGAGCGTGTTTCCAGTGTCTCCAGGTGTGTGTCACACCCACACTTTGTCATGAAACACTCTGCCTTAAAGAAACACACTTGCCCCGTTGTGCCTGGTGACAAAAATAAGACCAGACCAGTTCACTCTGTGAACTTTGCCATAGATCCTTATGTAAACAAATCCAAAGTGTGTTTGACATTTAAACAAGGGCTTTTTTTTCTTTCACAGGATAGTTTTCAAAACAATACAGAAGGAGCAAATGCAAAAAAATATTTTATGTATTTCTGATGCACAGGTTGCTTGAGACTGTTTTTGGAAGTGCTAGGATTTCATTGTAACTAGGTTAAGAGTCTCTTAGAGTTTCAGAGGAAAATGCAATTAAATCATGCTTCTGTCATTTGGGGAGAAAGAATAACAGATTCTTTTTTGTCGTTAAGAGAGACAACATTTGGGATCTATCTTTAGATTCCTCTACCTGTGAATTTAACTGAAGTAAGAAACTGGGTGAGAGTAGAATTCTAAACAATTCTGATTAAATCCATGTTTTCCTAAAACCTTCTTCAGACTGAGGTGATTAGTTTTAAAGTGAAGTTACCAGACTTACCACTATTCTACTAATAATAAGATTGAAAGTCAAGTGAAAGTTAAACTTTTTCAGTGTATAATCTCCTATTGCAGAGACCATACCAAGGGCAATAGTGATCTAGTTCTTATATTTTGTGGAGTTCATAACTCTCCTTTAGGATATATTTATATATTTTTTAATAATAAAGTCTTTTTCCAAGGAATTTATACTTAATAAGTTTGTATAATAACATGTTGCATTCCATTAGAGGTTACCTTGCCAAATTTGTAGGACTTTTTAGCTTCCCTGTAGTTTTTAATAAACCAGGATATCAAAAGAACAGTCTCTCAGTTGCCTAAATATTACCCAGTTACACTGGTTTCAGCACATATAAAATCTGTAAATATTTAAAGAGAACCTCTCTTCTAGAAGACACTTTGAGCACAGTTGTAATGTCCAACCTCAGATGGGTAAGGTTACTTATTCAATCTGAGATTAGGGTTATTTTCCCTAATCGTACCGTTCTAACAATTTATGCGATCTAATGTAGGGCCAGCAACATTGAGGTCAAAGAAAAATTACTGGGGTAGTAACACCCCACAAACCTTAAGACATGAAATAAGGAGGACAGAATATATGCAGAAGATACATTAAGATGTTCCTTTCTGGCCAGACACCGTGGCTTATGCCTGTAATCCTAGCACTTTGGGAGGCCGAGCCGAGTGGATTGCCCTGAGTTCACAGGTTTGAGACCAGCGTGAGCCAGAGTGAGACCTCGTCTCTAAAAATAGCCAGCGCCTGTAGTCCCAGCTGTTTGTGAGGCTGAGGCAAAGAATCACTTGAGCCCAAGAGTCTGAGGTTGCTGTGACCTGTGTCACCCTGGCACTCTACTAAGGGCAGCAAAGGTGCCAGCCACATATACCAGAGCTGGAGGGTTCGAATCCAGCCCCGGCCCACCAAACAACAATGCCAACTACAACCAAAAAAAAAAAAAAAAAGCCAGGCATCGTGGCAGCACCTGTAGTCCCAGCTACTTGGGAGGCTCAAGCAAGAGAATCACTTAACCCCAGGAGTTGGAGGTTGCTATGAGCTGTGATAGCATGGCACCCTGCCCAAAGCGACAGCTTGAGGTTCTATCTCAAAAAAAAAGTGTCACTCAGATTTTTTTTTTCTACCTAGAGAGTCAAAGAAGCATTTTTTAAAAACAATGTGTTGTTAGCTAAGTTAAGGGAGAGAATGGCTTCTCAATATGTATGTGAGCTCACTTCCTCTGGGAAGGCAATTCCAGTAGTGGAGAAGGCCCCATGTTTACTCAGTGTGGTTCCCAAACCAGCAGCTTCAACATCTCCTGGGAAATTAGAAATGCAGACCCCAACCTAGACCTGACCTGAACCAGAAACTCCAGACAAGGCCAGCAGTCTCTGTGTTAACAAGCTCTCCAGGTGGTTCTTCACACACATAGTGTTTTTGTTTGTTTGTATGTTTGTTTTTGAGGTAGAGTCTCACTTGGTTGCTCCAGGCTAGAGTGTTCTGGCATCATAGTTTACAGCAACCTCAAATTCCTGGGCTCATATGATCCTCTTGCCTCAGCCTCCTGAGTAGCTGAGACTACAGGTGCCAGCCACTACACCAAGCTGGTCGTTTGGGGGGGTTTCTTTCTATTTTTAGTAGAGACGGGGTCTCACTCTTGCATAGACTGGTCTCAGACTCTTGAGCTCAAGCAGTCCACATGCCTGCACCTCCCAGAGTGTTAGGATTACAGGTGTGAGCCATGTGACCAGCCTTTGTGCACCTTGTTTGAAGAGCCACTGCTATGCTGTATTAGTGGCGCACACTTAAGATCAGCTGATGCCTCTTCCGTGGATTCTATATCAAACAACTGCTAACTAATTTATGTGCCCACACTATAGTTAGGGTATGCACCAGTGTGTGTGTTTTTTTTTTTTACAAATCTATATGTGACTGTAAATTCAGACTGTAAATAAGACAATTTGCACGTCTGTATCTTGAGAATTTGATGAGCAAATCCATGTAGCTGAGAATGGTCCACTCTAGTTTTAAGTCTGTGAAACAGAGGCCCAGCCCCTGACCAGGGTGAATTCACTAAGGTAGATGTGACAGTAGCTGTGCCTTCTCATCCTCACCTTGCCGGGGCTCTGCCTACTGTGAAGGGGTTTGGGGGAGAGCACAGAATGGCTGATATTTAGCACTCCGGGCCTCTGGTTTGGTACATGAGGGAATTGTCCTTTAGTCTTACTTCATGTAGCATTTTTAATGGTAATGGTAAAAGGGTTAGTTAGATAGGCATTTTTCATTTTGATTAAACAGCTGTCACAAATTAGTCCAGAAGGAATTGCCCTAACAATCCTCAGATCACCGAACAATTACAATCGACAGAGGTAGGCGAGCTTTCTGTGGATGGGCATGAGTACACGCTCGGTGAGCATAAGGGACAGGGTTTGGGGAAAATTCTGGTGGAATCTTTGCAGCCAGGCAGAGTTATCTGTTACATGCAGATAGTAAGTCATGCTGCTGGGAGTAATTAGAAAAAAAGGAGGCAAAGTTGAGAAAAGAGGGAGATAGAGCAGATGGCAGAGGACTTGAATTTGCAGTGCAGTCAGGAAAGGGGAGTGGGGGCCAAGGCCAGCTGACCCAGGGCTGTAAGGGTGTATTTACATCTGGGCCTTGTAATTCTTGGGGGGGGGGGAGTCAGATCATGTGTAAGAGACTGGCAGGGCCAGTTGAGGCCATTGTGCCACATATTGGGGTTGTCATGGGCAAAAGCTGTGTGTCATGGAGGGAGGCTGGGATTTCCCCTCTGCTTACAATGAGCTCATAAATATAAAGAAAAATAATTTACTCCAAGGTCTTTTTGGCTTAAACATCCTTGTGTTTAAAAGTTTATAGTGAGTCAAGGCAAAAAAAAAAAAAAGCAATGACTGCTCCAAAGCTGTCTTTATTGTTTTGTTTTACCCAGTGTAAAAGTGTTTGTAGGAATAGATACATGTTTTTATGTTTAGATACATATGTGTGAGTAAAAGATACTCGATAAAAACTATTGCAGGGGGATGGGATTGGACAGGGGAGAGATCAGTAAGTAACCTGTTTTATACACTTCTTTACTGTAGGACTTGTTACTACAAGCCTATAATTATTTTTAACTCCATAAAATGCATTTTAAATTTTATAAGTGCGTTCAAGGTTCAGTGGCAAACTCGGTCCCCCAAGTTTCTTTTTCTCGTAAAAGCTCAAGTTCCTGAAATGTGAATTCTCCTGCCAGGAGAAATTAGAAACATAGTCTTAAAGTCTGTGGAAAGGTTCTCATAGGTCAGCATAGACAGGGTGGAACTCCCAGTCAGGAGAATGTTCACGGGGTAGAAAGCCAAGTCATTAGGCTAAAAACATGGTCAGAGGAGATTCCAAATGAACAGAATCGGCAGGAGGAGTTGAGGTCTGTGTGTGCGTGAGAGCGAGCAGCCCATCTACGTCCTTGCGTTTCCATGGATTCTAGACCCACCCAGAGCAGCCCACGTCCTCTTCTCAGGACCGTGCCCAAGAATTCTGGAGTCCTAATTTTTACTTAATTTCCGCACTCTCTGTAGACATATATTAATAACAACTACAAAAACAGTAGTAATAATGGGTATTAAATACTTACATGGCATTTTTATGTTCTAGGGGTCCTTCATATGAGAATTCCCTTCTCACATAG
Organism: Nycticebus coucang; assembly: GCF_027406575.1. Lineage (NCBI taxonomy): Eukaryota > Metazoa > Chordata > Mammalia > Primates > Lorisidae > Nycticebus > Nycticebus coucang. The sequence continues at coordinate 11,834,548 of NC_069794.1, read as the reverse complement.
CCTTTTTCTTTTCTTTCTTTCTTTTTTTTGTAGAGACAGAGTCTCACTTTATGGCCCTCGGTAGAGTGCTATGGCCTCACGCAGCTCACAGCAACCTCCAACTCCTGGGCTTAGGCGATTCTCTTGCCTCAGCCTCCCGAGTAGCTGGGACTACAGGCGCCCTCCACAACGCCCGGCTATTTTTTGTTGCAGTTTGGCGGGGGCCGGGTTTGAACCCACCACCCTCGGAATATGGGGCTGGTGCCCTGCCCACTCAGCCATAGGCGCTGTCCTCACATAGCCTTTTGAAGAAGGTGCTATTAAGATCCACAATTATAAGTTAGGAATCTGAGACACAGAAAGTTTCAGTAACTTGCCCCAGCTTCTAAGTGGTGGATTTAGGAGGCAAGCCAAGGTACTCTAACTCCAGATCTGAACATTAAATCCCTCCTTTCTCCTGTCTCCCAGCCCGGAGGTTTCCTTTAAGACAGGCAAAAGTAAAAAGTATATTGGTCACATGTTTATGAATATTGTATCATTCATGAATGTTTTTTCTCTCTGGCCAGGAGCCATTGTTTCCTATTTATTTTGTATTTTTACGTATTTTTACGTGGCCAAGATATGCTTCATAAATGGTTTTTGAACAAATGAACCAAACTATTTCTCTAATTCACTGTGCGCCTCTTTAAGTGTTGACAGAAAGGAGAGCCATAGGGTCTCTGACTGCCTGATCTAAAAGCTCTCTTAATATTGAGACTAATTGCCTTTCTTCGAACTTAAAGCCAGATTTGGTAATTGAAGAATTTCATCTATTTGCTCTCAAATGAGCAGGAGTGAGAACTGTAACAGTTAGACAGTGTGAATCCTAGATGTCCTATGTCTAAATGCACCGAGTCATTCTGCACAGGAGAGACGTGTGCAAAGGAGAAGGGGGACAGTATTTGGTGAGTAGTTACTGTCAGGGACTTGCTAGGTGCATTGCAAATCTTTATAAATTGAATTCTCCCAAACAAGCATTCAAAACGTGTATTATCTTGATTTTACTTAGGCATATGTGACATCTTACTGGGATGTCACATTCAGGTTGGTTTTCACGTGCCACTGCCTGCAGCATGGGGACCCCGTCTCCAGACTGTGCCTTTCCAGGTCTTGTCTGCCTCTTCTGTCTGCTGCACGGCACACCGGGACCAGCTGTCTGTTTTGCAGCCCGAGTTCAATGTCTAAGATATGTCAGATTGTGAACTACAGTTCCTCAGCAATCCCCTACTGGAGACCATTCCTACTACTTTGGACCAACATGTGAAGAATTGCTGGGTGGTTTTCTCCTTTGGTTTTCTTGGCCAAGAGTTTGCTGCACAGTATCACAGTCCCCTCTAGCTTCCTTTACTTTGTCTTTACGTATTTCAGTTTCTGAATTTCTAACGCAGCCAGCATTTTTGCATATTGGATTTTGAGTTTCTTCAGTGAATTCATAATAGTAAAAATATTTTATTATTTTAAAAACCTGGAAAGGCAAGAGTGTTGTTGAAGGCCCAGGGCTCTGGTGCTCTGACTCCAGGGGGATGGAGGAACTTACAAGGGAAGGAAGGCCAAGCTCCCATCTCTGTTCCCCAGAGTTCATTCATTCTGTACACTGTGACAGCATGACTTTAACTTGAGATGAGCAAAGAACAATTTAAGTAGAAGAGGAAGAAAAAAGATGGGTGGTGACTGTAGCAAAATGGTACACTTCTTTACCTTGGTGCTTATTTACATAATTGTGTTTTTATAACATTTCCTGTACTTTTCTGTAAGCTGATGCTGCCCTAATTATAGATTTCCAAGAGAACACTTCATTGTACCCCAAATTATATATAGTGCTTTAAAAAGGTACTTTCTTACTGGTTTACCAAATACCTTATAAACTCATAATTACATAAAACAATTCAGGATGCAGAGTAGAAACAGCCTGTACTGTTAACAGATGTCAGTATTGTTACATAATTGAGTACAAGGCTTTCAAAGATATGTAATATTCTTCTTGTGTAAAAAAAAAAAAATGACTCATTATAGTCATAATGTGTCACAGAGACTCCTGATCAAACAGAACGCACATGTTCCATTTTGTGAGTTCTGTACAGTTCATTGTAAGCGACCTGCCTTTGTGGATGTGAAAGTGCCACTTATTCCAGCAAATTGCCTTTGCGGCATATGCACCTACTCGTTAGACAGCTTGTGGGCACCTGGGCTAAGCAGAGGCTGGGCCCCTTTGTCGTGGGTGCACCTGCACTCAGCCGTACCACAGCGCTGAGCTCTGAGGCCACCAGCATTGACATCTGTGCTCCCTGAGAACAAGCAAGGGCTTCCCAGTGTCCATCCCATCAGAGATGGCCTCGTGAGCCTCAAGGGATGAGGAACGGAGCTGGCCACCTATATTGTATCTCTTTTTCTTCTTCATCGTTTTTGGGTCTGTCTCAAGATACAACTGATTCAAATCACAAGGAACAGCCTCAGTGGAGCATAATGAAGGAAATAAATTCTGTGCTACTGAGTGCTGGGTCTGATGTTTAATTTTCAATTTAATTTTTGTCACTGTTCAAAAAAAGTTGCTTATTTTAGGACGGTAGAACTAGAGGGAGCTTTGTGTTTCTTTTTACGAAAGCAAAACCAGTAAAAGACTAGGTTAGATTTTTGTTATGATTGACAGACGTCCCAGGTTTGTCTCACCGGAGGAGACTCATTTTGGAACAAGCCAGGGGTACATGTACATGCAGCCTTACTCACTCTTCTTTTACTGTTAAATCATAGCTGTGTACATTAGTGCCATCAAGGGGTACAATGAGCTGGTTTCATATACGATCTGAGATATTCTCATCAAACTGTTCAACGTAGCCTTCATGGCATTTTCTTAGTTATTGTATGTAGACATTTGTATTCTGCCTTTAGTAAGTTTCGCCTGTACCCATTCTTTTTTTTTTTTTAATTGTTAAATCATAGCTGTGTACATTAGTGCAATCACCTGTACCCATTCTAAGATGCACCATAGGTGTGGTCCCACCCATTACCCTCCCTCCACCCTGACTCCCCCCCTTCCCCTTCCTTGGCCCTTTCCTCATAGTCTTGTGCTATAGTTGGGTTATAGTCTTCATGTGAAAGCTATAATTTAGCTTCATAGTAGGGCTGACTACATTGGATACTTTTTCTCCCATTCCTGAGATAAAGAAGAATATGTTCCAGCTCCATCCATGTAAACATGAAAGAGGTAAAGTCTCCATCTTTCTTTAAGGCTGCATAATATTCCATGGTAAACATGTACCACAATTTGCTAGTCCATTCGTGGGTCGATGGGCACTTGGGCTTCTTCCATGACTTAGCCATTATGAATTGAGCTGCAATAAACATTCTGGTACAGAAGTCTTATATTGTGATTTTTGGTCTTCTGGGTGTAAACCTAGTAAAGGAATTATAAGATCGAATGGCAGGTCTATTTTTAGGTTTCTAAGTATTCTCCAAACATCCTTCCAGAAGGGACGTATAAGTGTGCCCTTTTCTCCACATCCACGCCAACATCTCTGGTTTTGGGATTTTGTTATGTGGGCTACTCTTACTGGGGTTAGGTGAGATCTCAAAGTAGTTTTTATTTGCATTTCTCTGATGATTAAGGATGATGTGTTTGTAGATCGTGCATCTGTCTTCTTTAGAGAAGTTTCTCTTCAAGTCCCTTGCCCACCCTGAGATGGGATCACGTGTTCTTTTCTTGCTTATACGTTTGAGTTCTCTGTGGATTCTGGTTATTAGATCTTTATCGGAGGTATAACCTCTAAGTATTTTCTCCCATTCTGAGGGCTGTCTGCTTGCTTTACTCACTATGTTCTTGGCTGTGCAGAAGCTTTTTACTTTCATCAGGTGCCAGTAGTGTATTTTTGATACTGCTTCAATTGCCTGGGGAGTCCTCCTCATAAAATATTCAGCCAGTCTGATTCCTTCAAGAGTTTTCCCTACACTTTTCTTCAAGTATTTTTGTAGTTTCATGTCCTAAGTTTAAATCTTTTATCCAGTGAGAGTCTATCTTAGTTAATGGTGAAAGGTGTGGGTCCAGTTTCAATCTTCTGCAGGTTGCCAGCCAGTTCACCCAGCACCATTTGTTAAATAGGGAATCTTTCCCCACTGGATGTTTTTAATTGGCTTGTCAAAGATCAAATAACAGTAAGTAGCTGGATTCATCTCTTGGTTCTCTATTCTGTTCCAGACATCTACTTCTCTGTTTTTGTGCCAGTACCATGCTGTTTTGATCACTATCGATTTATTGTACAGTCTCAGTAATGGGCAACCTTGCCTGGTTCCTGATCTAAGTGGAAATGATTTGGTAGTGGAAATGATCAGGTCTGGTAGCATGATTACTCCTGCTGTGTTTTTATTGCTGAGTAATGTTTTGGCTATTTGAGGTTTTTTCTGATTCCATATAAAACGAAGTATTATTTTTTCAAGATCTTTAAAATATGCCAATGGAGCTTTAATAGGAATTGCATTAAAATTATATATTGCTTTGGGTAGTATAGACATTTTAACAATGTTGATTCTTCCCAGCCATGAGCATGGTATGTTTTTCCATTTGTTAACGTCTTCAGCTATTTCTTTTCTTAAAGTTTCATAGTTCACTTTGTAGAGATCTTTCACGTCCTTTGTTAGGTATACTCCCAAATATTTCATCTTCTTTGGCACTACTGTGAAAGGAATAGAGTCCTTGATTGGTTTTTCGGCTTGGTTATTGTTGGTATATATAAAGGCTACATATTGGGTGTTAATTTTGTAGCCTGAGACATTGCTGTATTCCTTGATCACTTCTAAAAGTTTTGTAGTAGAATCCCTAGTGTTTTCCAGATATACGATCATATCATCTGCAAAAAGTGAACGTTTGATCTCTTCTGACCCTATGTGGATACCCTTGATCGCCTTTTCTTCCCTAATTGCAATGGCTAAAACTTCCATTACAATGTTAAAGAGCAATGGAGACAATGGGCAACCTTGCCTGGTTCCTGATCTAAGTGGAAATGATTGTAATTTAACTCCATTCAATACGATATTGGCTGTGGGTTTTCTTAAGTGTTCTGATCATGAAGGAATGCTGGATATTATCAAAAGCTTTTTCTGCATCAGTGGAAAGAATCATATGGTCCTTATTTTTTAGTTTGTTTATGTGCTGAATTACATTTATAGATTTATGTATATTGAATCAGCCTTGAGACCCTGGGATAAATCCCACTTGGTCATGATATACAATTTTTTTGATGTGTTGTTGGATTCTGTTTGTTAGGATCATCTTTTTGAGTATTTTAGCATCAATATTCATTAGTGATATTGGTCTATAATTTTCTTTTCTTGTTGGGTCTTTCCCTGGTTTGGGGATCAAGGTGATGTTTGCTTCATAGAATGTGTTGGGTAATTTCCCTTCTTTTTCTATGTTTTGGAAGAGGTTTAGTAGTATAGGTACTAGCTCTTCTTTAAAGGTTTGGTAGAATTCTGATGTAAAGCCATCTGGTCCTGGGCTTTTATTTTTAGGGAGATTTTGTATAGTTGATGCTATTTCAGAACTTGATATAGGCCTGTTCAACATTTCCACTTTGTTCTGGCTAAGTCTTAGTAGGTGGCATACTTCCAGGTATTGGTCGATTTCTTTCAGATTTTCATATTTCTGAGAGTAGAGTTTCTTGTACTCTTGTTAAGGATTTTTTGAATTTCTGAGCAGTCTGTTATTTCATCTTTACCATTTCTGATTGATGAAATTAGAGATTTTACTCTTTTTTTCCTGGTTAGGTTGGCCAAAGGTTTATCTATTTTATTGATTTTTTCAAAAAAACAACTTTTGGATTTATTGATCTGTTGTATAATTCTTTTGTTTTCAATTTCATTTAATTCTGCTCTGATTTTGGTTATTTCTTTTCTTCTGGTGGGTTTGGGGTTAGAGTGTTCTTCCTTCTCCAGTTGCTTGAGATGTCCCATTAAGTTATTAACTTCCTCTCTTTCCATTTTCTTGAGGAAGGCTTGCAGTGGTATAAATTTCCCTCTTGGGACTTCCTTTGCAGTATCCCAGAGGTTCTGGTAATTCGTGTCTTGATTGTTGTTTTGTTCCAAAAATTTGGTGATTTCCTTCTTAATCTCGTCTATAACCCATCTATTCTTCAGCATAAGGTTGTTTAGCTTCCATGTTTTTTGTATGGGTATGCAGGTTCCTGTCGTTATTGAGTTCAACTTTTATTCCATGATGGTCTGAGAAGATGCAAGGAATAATTTTTATTTTTTTAAATTTGCTGAGGTTAGATTTGTGGCCTAGGATGTGGTCTATTTTGGAGTATGTTCCGTGGGCTGTTCAGAAGAATGTGTATTCAGTTTTGTTGGGATGAAATGTTCTGTAGATGTCTATTAAGTCCAGATGTTGAATGGTTAAGTTTAAATCTAAAATTTCTTTGGTTAGCTTCTTTTTGGAGGATCTATCCAGCACTGCTAAAGGGGTGTTAAAATCTCCAACTACTATGGAACTGGAGGAAATCAAGTTGCTCATGTCTGTTAGAGTTTCTCTTATAAATTGAGGTGCGTTCTAGTTGGGTGCATAAATATTAATAATTGAAATCTCATCATATTGAGTATTACCTTTAACAAATATGAAGTGTCTATCCTTATCCTTCCTTATTTCGGTTGGTTTAAAGCCTATTGCGTCTGCAAATAGGATTGCAACGCCTGCTTTTTTCCGCTTTCCATTTGCCTGGAGTATAGGTGACCATCCCTTCACCTTGAGTCTGTATTTATCTTTTAATGTAAGATGCAATTCTTGTATGCAGCAGATATCTGGTTTGAGTTTTTGTATCCAGTCAGCCAACATGTGCCTGTTTAGAGGACAATTTAAACCTTTACATTAATTGAGAATATTGATAAGCCTTTCAAGAGTCCGGTGGACATTTTTAATCCTTTTGTGACTGTGGAAGTTGGAATTTGATCAAAATTTTCTGGGTAGGTTTACTTTTGTGGTGGAGGATTATGCTGGTCTTTATGGAGGATAGGTCTGAGAATATCCTGGAGAGCTGGTTTAGTTATGGCAAATTTCTTCAACATGTGAATGCCATTAAAGTATTTAATTTCTCTGTCATAAATAAAACTCAGTTTAGCTGGTTACAGGATCCTGGGTTGAAAGTTATTTTGTTTTAGGAGATTAAAATTCGATGGCCATCCTCTTCTAGCTTGAAAGTTTTCAGCAAAGAGATCTGCAGTTATTCTAATATTCTTGCCCTTGTAGGTGATGGTTTTCTTTCGTCTGGCTGCTTTCAGAATTTTCTCCTTCATATTAACTTTATTGAAATTGATTATGATGTGTCTGGGGGATGTCGTATTTGGGTTGAGTCGTGCTGGAGTTCTGAAACTGTCTGCTATCTGAATGTCAGAATCTCTTGGCATGTCTGGAAAGTTCTCCTTCATAATCTCATGGAGAAGAGACTGTGCTTTGTGAAGCCACTTTGTCCCTTTCAGGGATCCCTATAAGACGAATATTGGTTTTCTTCGAATTATCCCAGAGCTCTCTGAGAGAGTGATTTGTTTTTGCCCTCCATTTCTCTTCCTCTTTGAGAGTTTGGGAGGATTCAAAAGCTTTGTCTTCAATGTCAGAATTCCTTTCTTCTGCTTGCTCTATTCTGTTTCTGAGGGATTCTACTGTGTTTCTCAGATCTTTGAGGGCTGCAACTTCTTGTCTCAATGTGTCAAAATGTTTCGTCATTTGGTCTTTGAATTCGCTGAATTCTTGAGATATCTTTTGGGTTACTGCTTGGAATTCTAATTTGATCTTATTTGCTATCCAGTTTCCGAATTAAATTTCTGACAGGTCAGCTATTTGTTTGTGCATGGGATCTTGTGCTGTGTCTGCCCCATTGATCCCTGGGGGAGTTGATCGCCTCTGATTATTCATATTGCCAGAGTTTTTCTGTTGATTTCGCCTCATGATTGTTTTTCACCGTCGTCTCTGGCTATCCTCAGAGTTGGGGAGGTGTCTCTTCAAGATTAGATCCCAGCGGGATCACTCTATTGTTGTTGAATTTTTGTAGGGAGTGACCCTGTGTAGTTCCTCTGGGGCTGCCCCAGCCAGGGAGTTCTGGTTGTGGAAGCAGTTCCAGAGTGTGACACACCCAGATCCAGCAAAAGGGCGGGAGGTGGTGTGCACGGTTCTGGTTGCGCCTGGCGCCCAGTTACTTTGGCACAGAGAGCCCAAGGCTCCAGCAGTCTTTGGCCAGGAGAACGGCTCTGCGCAGAGGCTATGGAGGGCACGCGGCTACCAGAGTCCCTGGCCAGACGAGTGGGCCGCTGTGGAGGCTATAGGAGGGAGGACACAGGGTCGCGTGGCTCCCACAGTTCCTGGTCAGGGCATGCGGAGGGCCAGGGGGCGCGGGTCTTGGTGCAGATCTTATGGAGGTCCATGCGGCACCAAGCCCAGGAGTTTGAGGTTGCTATGAGCTGTGACACCACAACATTCTACCCAGGGCAACAGCCCGAGGCTCCAGTGTGCCAAAACCGGTCTCACTCTGCCTCTGAGGGTTAAGGCTGCAAGGCAGCTCAGATGCTAGGTTACTAGCTCCCTCCTGATCCTTGCTCTGCGACCCTGAGGGCTGACCTTGCCGGGGCAGTTCTATCACAGTGGCTCCCTGCAGCCCACAGCCAAACACTATTACCTCCGTCCTGCTCAGTCTCGGGCCCTAGACAATGCCCATACTTCTCCGCACCTCTGCTTAAGCTCTCCCCATGACAGTTCAACTGAGTGCCAAGTCCGAAAACACCAAAACAGATCACAGGTAAGGCCTTTCCAGTTTGTAGTCTCACTGCTGCTTGTACTTACGGCTGCTGACACACGCAACCACTTGCCAGTTTTCCACTTGGGGTCCTCCTCTTGGGGTTTGTCCTCCTCTTGGGGTCCAGAAGTCCCTTGCTGACTCCCTGTATCCTCAAAGGGATGATGATAGGCAGATCCCACCAGCCAGTGATGCCTGGAATCTGATCTCCCCAGACTCACCGTGCCCAGTTGCAGGGAAGCTGTTACTCGACCACCATCTTGCTCCACCACTCTGCCTTATTCACTCTTTCCTTCAACGTTTTTGATACTAGTGTTGATACAAAATAGCTCTTTTGTTCAAGGAAAGCCTTTCTGTTTTAGCAAAAAGTTTCAAAAAAGAGTTGCTGAAATGGGGTTCTTTTAAATTTTCTTCTCCACTTCTATTTGTGTAATTCTTTCTTCAAAAACCTGAGATCTTTTCTCACAGTTCTTGCAGCCCCTTTACTTGTGGCACACTGATTAGTTTAGTAAAAGATCAAAGTTCAAGAACCAATTTACCAGTAATAAAATAAAACCTTGAGTATAGATTGATGCTTAAGTGTCAGGGGATGAGTGTTCAATGTGATGCCTCACGTCACTGCAGCATGTTGACGTTATCAGTTGTATGTTGCTAGCCACTGAACGATTTACTTCGTGTTTAACTGCTTTTCCAATTGGAGCAAATACTGAGGGACTAGGCGTAATATCAGAAACCATATATTCCTTCCGTTAACATCCTCATCATGGGGCGGCGCCTGTGGCTCAGTCCATAGGGCGCCAGCCCCATATACCGAGGGTGGCGGGTTCAAACCCGGCCCCGGCCTAACTGCAACCAAAAAAAAAATAGCCGGGCGTTGTGGCAGGCGCCTGTAGTCCCAGCTACTCGGGAGGCTGAGGCAAGAGAATCGCTTAAGCCCAGGAGTTGGAGGTTGCTGTGAGCTGTGTGAGGCCACGGCACTCTACCGAGGGCCATAAAGTGAGACTCTGTCTCTACAAAAAAAGAAAAAAACATCCTCATCATGGACGCGTGTTGGTGCTAGCTGTCAGGCTCCAGGTCTAGTGGTCTGAACACATGGTGAGTGATGGGAGCAGGTTCTCACTCTGCTTCCAGGTTTTTCCTCCAGCAACTTTCACATATGTCACCTTGCTGCATGGGGGGAGGGACCCTTTCAAGGTAGTTTCCACTTCTTACTTTGCTGACCTTGGTTTTTATTCCAAGGGCCCTTGACATTTCTTTGTGGGTTTTTTTTTTAATATTTAGCATAATGATCCACACTTAAACTGTGAAACTTGAAGTTACAATACAGGTGTCCCTCAGTGAGGGTGCATGTGGTGAGAATAAGATGGAGTCAGTCAGGCTAGGATGAGACGACACAGCTGGTCTGGTCAGTTTAGGGCCTATGTGACTTTGGCCTCATGACTTCCATTCTTGTTTTGTAAATTTAGCTTCAACCTAAAAAATGTATCTCTTGAGCAGTTTAGGGTGATTAATTAAGGAGATTAACTTTTGATTTGGAAATGTTGTAATAGGTCATGGGTTATGCTGATTATTATTAATGTTTAAGATAAGGGTTAATATGGTTTTTGCTTTGGACTTTTATGTATAAAACTGTGGTTTTGGAAATGGAAGAGCAGAGTAGTCTTGGGGAAGCTACACTCACTGTTTTCCAGAATTGCTGGCCTCTGACAATAAAGTTTGTTGGACCTTATCCCCATCCCTGCATTTGGCTGACAGTGACAGGTGGCCAGACCCTCTTTGTCCAGTAACATAAGGGCTGCGCTCTCTGTTGAAAGGCAACAACTATGGCCCCCAATAGACATTTTCTGCAAACTTCAGTGGTGATAACTTGAACCAGGCACCCTAAGCTGTGGGAACTTTGCTTTATTTTCTTGCAAGGTAACATGGCGTTCGTATTTCACAAAGCTAAGCTGTTGGTCGTATTTATCAGATGAGCACTTGCAATAGATGATATGCTAACTGTTACCGTCAAGTTGAGAATTTGAACTGTTAACTGACCTACTGCATTTGTTCTCCGTGTAAAATTTTGTTATAACAGTGCTAATTACTACGCAGCTGAATTTGTGAAAAAGTGCACGGCAGTAATTTGCACCTTAGCGTTGCCTTGCTTTTTTTTTTTTTTTTTTTTTGTGGTTTTTGGCCAGGGCTGGGTTTGAACCTGCCGCCTCCAGCATATGGGACCAGCGCCCTACTCCTTGAGCCACAGGCGCTGCCCAGCGTTGCCTTGCTATTAAAAATATTGTGAACACGTAAGATGGGACACGCGCACTTGATTTATGAACTTCCCATGGGTATGTTTATCTGTGGTCACTAATGGTTTGACTTGTGGGGTATAGCATTTGGTTTCTCTATTTATGCTTTTAAGACACTCATTTTCACCCTAATGAGAGCTATTAAAGGCAGAATAGGACGTTTTAAAAAGAAGAATAGCATTTTGCGATTCAAAAAAAACTGAAGTTTTTAAATTATTACATGCTTTTGTTTATTTTTTTGGTAGTTTTAGAAAAACAACGAAACAATCTCCTGTTTACTTCCTATCTGTATGAAATCAACTGAAAGAGTCAAATTTTGGTGTTTTGGTAATGGTGCTAAATTCACCATTGTTTCAGCAGCAGATGCAAATGATTCTGTTCTGTGAGATTGCCATCCTGAGTGTTTCTACTTAATCAATCTATAACAAATCTAAATCAGTATGTGTATATATATATATATATTTAAATCTAAAACAACAGCTTCAAGTCTTGGGAAAGAATTTATTTTTGCCCTGTGGATGAGTCAGAAACATCTGCTTCAGGTAGTTGACAAGTGTTACTTATTAACCCATAAGCCAAAAACCCAGATAAGGACTCTGCCTAAAAACTACACATTCTATGTTTTTATAAATGTATATTCAGATTAATTCCACCTACCTATAATTTGGATTTCTGGCTGCCAGGACTTTTAAAAGTAATTTGTGTTTTTAAAAAATATATATAAAAAATTAAATTTTTTACCCTTAGAACCAGAGTTGTGCTGAGACTCTGCTCTTGGGCAGGAAGGAAATGTTTCAAAGGAACCTCATCTCCATATGGTTTCACTCGATAATCCTTTACCCACCATCTTCAGCTCTCATTCCTTTGCTTTCTTGCCTGTGGCTACATTTCTATCTCTGCATCAATTAGCACAGTGATTTATACAACAAGCAAGCAGTTTAGAGGTAATGGTACACAATTAACATCTCATTCCACCATAAAGGGTATGCTAAATACCCCAGTCATTCTTTCTCTGCCTGGAATTGAAATAAGTGTTTGTCCTAATTCATATGCTATCTGATGTGAAGTGGGCCTGCTTTGTACAGCACTACACCATTAATCTAATTATAGATAGCTGCAAATGAAGTGCTGTCTGTGCTGGGAGATTGAAGAAAATAGCCTTTTGTCATTTAACATGACTCTGAGAAGCAAGATCACACTTTGCAGGGCAATACTGCAAAATGGAAATCTCGATAATATTGCTGCCTGTTGCCTCTTTTCTAATTACAACAACATTGTAAACACAACTGGGCGCTGATATAAATAGAGCTGTAGATATGCTGTCATGTGGGTTGTAGGAGAAAGTCCTCTGAGTGCTGTTGGATTAAATGATGCGTCCTGATTGACAGCTACCTTGAGACTGCGCTGATGGAGTTGTCACAGCTTTCTGGGGACCGGCTGCTCCAGCCACTGCAGCGGCAGGAGGCTGTGGCTCGCTGCACTTTAGCTGCTGCCTGTTTATGGCACCTTCTTCGCCTGGGTTGTACCTCCAGAAGGACATCCGCAGGCTCCAATTCTGTATGATCTTAGTACTGTTTCTTGGATGTCTTTGGTCTTTTGTTGTTGTTTTAGGATATCAGGCTGTCAGGCCCTCTGAGGAAGCAGGGGGAGGGGAGTGTATTTTGCACAGCTTTGAACCTTGCTGTCTTTTTCCTCAGGGGATAGCAGTGTCTCCCCCACAGAGAACTTAGGAGAGGAAAACGTAGTTGAATTACAGTTGTCATTTTACTGAAGTGTTTTCGTTTATATTTCTTTTTTCTCTGCTTTTCTGCTATGCAGATGTTTTTAAAAATACATTGTGCAGCTTATCATTTCTGTCACTTTAAACAGGTTGACAGTTTTTCTGTAGCTCTGAGTCAGGAAAGGAGACAGGTAGGGAATTTTTTGAGTATTAGTTCTCACTGCCACACCGTGGGAATGAAGAGACCGCTGAATGTTCAAGACCTCTGGGGCCAGAGGGCATCCAACCTGGAATGGGAGGAGATCCTTACCGTTAAAGCAATGTGTCTGCCACCGCCCTTACTTACTGAGCGCACGTACACTGTTTGGCCAGTACTTCAGGATGTTGAGATAACCAATGTAAAAATTTATATTCAAGGATCAGCCTTTGTCCTGGACTTGGTGTCCTGGACTGTGGTCAGATGGCCAACAGTTGACATGAAGAAACATTCACGATTGGTCATTTATATGCTGTACGTTTCCTAATTGTCATTGAAGAAAGACTTAGAAATGAGCTGAGCCCGTGGGAAGAGGAACCACTCCAGAGGCTCTGAAATCACAACTGCAAATGTCTGTAAGCATACTGCAAGTACCCACCTTGTGTGCAGCCACGGACCTGGGAATCACAGTGGTGGGTTAGCACATGGGGGCTGGAGCTTGCAGGATGGTGTTTTGTGTACCCACCCGAGAGAAGGAGGTCTCATAGAAGATGATTCTTCACCCTCTCTGGGGTGCCGAGCTGTGGGCTGCCCACCTGCAGGATGTTTTTATTAACTTTTTAACCAGTTAAAAAGCACCCATCTCTCCTAAACCACAACTGGCCTCCCCTTTGTCTCCCAACTGCCGCACTCACTCCTCCTCCATCAGGTCCCACATAAGAGCTATGTGTTAATTTTAAAAGCAGTCCCACTGGCGTTCCTTTAATCATTCGTCTCTTGTGGCTTTCTTCCTGATCTTTTCATGTCTGCTGTGATTACTTTTCTTTCTTTTAAACTTCTGGAAGAAATTTTCTTGTTAGGCATGGATTCACATTGTAGACACTATAAAATTAATTTGCTTAGAGACCTGAGCTCTAGCCTTTACCATAATGGGGTCATTAGATAACACCTTGTTCCCTCCCACTGTTGATTTCCATGCCTGGGCCAAACCCAGAGAGCACCTGTTCTCTGCTCCAGCTTACACAGGGAGGGGTTTTTCAAGAACTTTTTATTCATTCAACTGTGGTTTGGAGAGCACTTCCTAAATCCAGCAGCGTGGTTCTGACCAACCCAGGGCTAATCAACTTCCAGCTTCCTGGCAGCAGAGTCTCACCGACAGGCAGCTTCTTATTACTCAAGCTGAAGCTTCTCCTGATTTCTAAGTAGGGCGAAACCTTCTGGCTTCTGGAATCATGCCACTCTGTACTGTCAACTAGCCATTCAAATCTTGGACCCTTGCCTCCAAAACATTAACTTCTTGGTTTATCTGCTTGAAAATAACAATAACAATGCTTAAAATCAGAATTCTCCAGGGGAGTTTGCACAACCCATGAAGAATATTTAAATGCCCATCGTGAAAGTAAACTTGGACCTTGTCACCGTAGTAGGGGTGCTTTCCTGGGATCTCTGCTAGTTGGCTGCCCTTGTGCCCCCAAAGAATTCAGAGAAGCAATAAATAGCAGTTTTGATCATAAGCTCTGAAAGCCCTGGTGTACATTCTTAAATGACTTCTTTTCTGGAGCATCAAAAAGCTTTGACGGTTCTCACCAGGCAATTCATTCTGATGGGCCCCCATGCTGCACCCCGCTTGGGCCACATCCCGGCACGCGCCCCCGTGAGCCACAGCACGGGCAAGCCAAGAGGTTGTTTTAAGAAGGCGTGTTTGTGCGGTATGCTGAAGGGGTCAGGACAACATCAAAGGTAATCTTAAAAGGAGAACCTCTCTCTGCCTCCTCTTTTTATTTCAGAAAGGTCATTTCTAAGCCAACTGTTTGCAACAAGGTCTCTCCAGAGGAGTTTACTCTGTTGTTATTTTTTGCTTGGGATTACAATAAGTCGCTTATCCCCCAAACAGATTTAAGAACAATAAACAAATACAAAAGGAAAAGGAACATCTCATCAATAACAAAGACTGCATCTAAAGGCATTGAGTCTTGTGACTCCTTTACATCTCTTTCCAAGCAAAGCAGGAGTCCTACAGGGAAAAGGAATCAAAAGATAGGAAAATTATAAAAATAGTAAAAGGATCCCGTTTTAGTTAGGATCTTGTAATTTCTGGGGAGAAATGGAGCTAAGCAGAATCTTAGCACTTTATCTGTATGCAGGCTTGTTTGTCTGAAATTAGTTTTCTGCTGTGTCCAGCGTAGTGAAATGTGGTAAACCATAGTCTTCTCAGTGCATAAAGATACTTTCCCTAAATTTAGGGCTTATGTTATGAAGTGGAATTGTACAAAACACGAGAAAAAACAGATCTGCAGCACAGTGCTGACCAGCCCAGGGTGACGCCACCTGGAAAGTAACTTTTTTGTTGACTCTGATGCCTCAAGTGATGTGGGTTTTCCTTTTCTCAGACAGAGCGCAGATACTAAAACTGTGCAATTTGGTCCAATTATATTCTCCCCTGTCCCCTCCTTCCCCCATTGATTTAATGAAGGACTTTGAGATACAATTCATGGCTGACAAATCTTCTCTGCCCAGAATGTTTATTAGACTGACAGCAGCCTGCACTCTCCTCGTTTTCTGTCGCCACTTATGACTCAGATGAATTTTAATAGGAGCAAAAAGCTTTTATTTGCTCTGTAATTTCACTTAAGGATCATATCCTTCAGAAGCTGGCAGCCACTTGTATGTCTTGATTGCAAAACACACACTCAGGAGTAAAGAAACATGCATGAGATGTTATTATTCAACCTGTCACAGTGTCGCAAATCCACTTGGAACCCAGGCCATCAAAGTGCTTCCTTGGGACCCTCCCCCACTCCTTTTCAATAGGCCCTGTGAAGAGCTGGCTTACAGATTGCACGGTCCAGGAGGGAATGAGAGGGGGAATTATGTTTTGTTTTTGCATCCCTGCCACCATGATGCCCACAGGAGGCTTTGAGTTACAGCAGCTCTTCCTGAACAAAATGGAGCGGCTGTTTTTTCTTATCCAAAAGAAATTTGGCCTGGTAGGGATCCAGAGATCTTCAGGTGGTGGTTCCAACTTCACCCATCCACACTTCCTCAAACCATTCTATCTTGTTTCTGTTTGGATAGACCAAATTGTGCCTCATAGATTTAACTCACAGAGATGGCAGGAATTCTCTTTATTAGAAATGTTCTGTTTCCAAAAAAGAAAGAAAGAAACAAAGAAAGAAAGAAATGCTCAGTTTCACTGAACTGCCTTGAATGTGTCCCTAATTTTTTGAGGGTCACCTACAGAAGGTGCCACAAAAATACTTGCCTATAAATACCGTTTTCTCTCAATGCTTGTAAAATCGGGATGTTATTGTCTTTCCGTGCAGAGGGCTTCCTTGTAAATACTTCATTTTCATCCGTCCTAACCATCTTGTCACATCAGACTGCATAATGTGCCTAGAAAGGAAAGCTAACCCTTTCTGTCATAAATACAATATTTTATATCACTGAAAAAATTAAATTTTATGTTTTGCCCAAAATGAACACTGAACCCCTTTGTCTTAACTTATTGATACCAGGGAACAGCAGCTCTCAGGAGGGGTGTGGGGAGTCTGTGACAGCAATCTGCTGCCATCTACTGGCAAGTGTTCACAGAGTCACTGCCTTTATCCCGCTGGCTCACCCAGCTCCTGGGATTTGCCTTCACTGGGTTAAGTTTTAAAAGCAATGAAGGGAATACAAGTAAAATTCTCACTGCTTCCTTTATAAAGTTTTGAAATGATTTCTTTAAAGATATAGGATGATGATTATTTAACATTAGTTAATAATCAGAATAGTTCTTGTTTCAAAAAATCTCTAAAATAAACAGCTCACAAAATGTGCCCGAAACAAATATATTTAGATGTTGTGTACAATAATTAAAAACTATATGACCTTTAAGGGCGTTATTGTTAAAAGCTAAAAACATTTTGAATGGATGCTACTTTTGAGGAAGAGTTCGTCATTTAAAGTCATTTATGATTTTGTTTTGTTTTGTTTTCCCTAAGTATAAGGTGCGTGTCTTAACCAAACTCGCTGCAGAATTGAACAAATTTATGCTGGAAAAAGTGGCTGAGGACACGAGCAGCATTCTGCGTTCCCCAATGCCTGGACTGGTGGTAGCGGTCTCTGTCAAGCCCGGCGACATGGTAAGGGGCTGTGTCGTCTCAGTGGAACATGCTGGCTTCTCACTTCTGTCCAGAACGAGGGCCAACAGCACCATCACACTCTTTGCGCTGCTTTCTTGAGTCCCATGACTCCCACAAAAGAGCAGAATCTGTTTGGCTCATCATTCTTTGTATGCTTGTTTCACTTTGGATTAGATTAGTAAATATTTGGGCACCTCTCCTCCTAAATGAGCTGGGACTAGAAGAGAAGGAAGGCTAGATTCATTCTGATATTGCAAATTCAGTGTTCAGGGAAATGTTTTACTTAAAATTGCTATTATCTTTCTAGTACTGTGTGCTTGAAGCATCCTTGAAGAACTCATGCCAAGGAACAGCCTTCCATGGAGGAACTTTTTGCATGATTTTTGGAATAAATGTCTAATTGGGGAAGAGAGTTTTAAGGAAAGGGTAATTCTATAATCTGGGCAGTACCAGAGTACTCCCCCAACTTGATAAATATAATTTAGGATCACAGTTTGAAGTTTTTCATCTTGATCTTATGACATTAAAGCATAAATCAAAGCTATGTTGATATTCCTCATGTGTTCAGTCTCAAGATAACTTGCTATGGATGAATTTGTAGGATGCATGCATTTTCTTAGAGCATGGATAGAAATCTCTATTGATAAGCAGGAAAATGAAAAGAAAACAACTGAAGGCACAATCAGAAGATTGCTAAGGGTGCTTGAGTACTGGCGTGTTGAGTTATGGGCAGGAACACAGCAGCCATGCACAATGGTCTTTCCTAGATACACATGGCGATTCCCAGTTGCAGCTCAGTTACGTCTTTGGGCTTTATGTACTCCCCTGGGAAGGTCATATTAGAAATGCTTCCTGATTTCTTTAATAAAGGTAAAATATCCTCTTAGCATTGAGAGAGAATCGTGTAATTGACAGTGGCTTCTGGAGGAGTATTTATGATAAATGAATGTTAAGAAAACATGATCCGTTTTAGTTGTGTAAACAGTTCTGAAATTGATATGTGAATTTAGAAAACTGACTTAACAGTTACTTTACCTGATGATATAGAAATACAATTACTAGCTTTTCCAGAAAAGCATAAAAGAGACTAGTTATGCCCGGCCCCGGCCAAACTGCAACCAAAAAATAGCCGGGAATTGTGGCGAGTACCTGTGGTCCCAGCTGCTCGGGAGGCTGAGGCAAGAGAATCGCTTAAGCCCAGGAGTTGGAGGTTGCTGTGAGCTGTGTGAGGCCACGGCACTCTACCGAGGGCCATAAAGTGAGACTCTGTCTCTACAAAAAAAAAAAAAAAAAAGAGACTAGTTATGAATTGTTATGTTTATTTTGAAAGCAATGATATTCCTGGAAGAAGGTACTTATTACAATTGTCTAATACTCGAGTTAGCACTCGGGATTTGGGAGGGTAGCACATGAGAGCTGTCTCTGTGTGTGTGTTGAATATGGGGCAGGATTGGCCTTGTATCTGTTCCTTCTACAGGATTAGGCTGCCCCTCGGCCTTGACATTAAGAATCACACAGTAACATATGAACTAGCCACAGTCAGCAGGATCTTTTAGTGACTAGGACTGCCTTAGGTTGGTAAACAATCTAAGGGGCTTGTTTTTTACTCGTCTGGAAGCCACATAGTTTGTATACTGCCAGCCTGAGCTTCTCAGTCTTGTGTGGCTTTAATTATAAAATCACTGCTGTGTTGTTGTTTTTTTTTTTTTTTAATAAATGCTTTTCCTTAAACCCTTACACCTGAGTACAAATCTAAGCGGGGGGTGGAGGGTAGGGACAGGAGGGCTGATGTTGCACTTGGAGCCCCACGTGCCTGGCGTCCCTCACAGAGGCTGCTGAAGGCCAGAGCTGCGTGGCCTTGTCCTGCTACACAGCTGCCGTCTCCTGGTCCTGCTTTTCCACATACCAAACGGGTTTGGCCTTTGTACTTTCCATTTCCTGGTTAATAATTTAGCGTGGGAAAGGAGGAACAATGTGATTTTAGTCCTCGGTTCATTGGGGGAGCCCAGATATTGAAAACACCCACCAAAAATTAAATGTGGGTACTCAGGGTGGTTTAATTGGAGAACTAATTGTTAAAAATGTTACTGCAGAGCCATAGGGACTGTATTTATGTATTCCTTTAAAGCAGAGTACATGGTAGGGGCATGCCCAGTGAACTGGCACATCCCGGAGCTCTCCTTCCTCTTACAAATGCTGTGTGCACGTGGGTTTTTGTAAGTAAGGCTGCCCAGGTGGGCCCACGCTGTCTTCTATTTGTCTTTTTTGGTCGTCACAGAATTCCTTTCATATTCTGTGCCATTGTGTTTTGATAAAACAGTGTTTTCTCTTGAATTACTACTTGGGAAAATGTCCCAAAGCACTGATACTGAAACCAAGTGCAGGATGAGGAGTTTCATTGCTGGCTTTTGTAACAATTCCCATAGTTAAATTCTGCCTCGTGTAATTAAAACACAAGAAACTTTCCTTGGACCAAAGGCACAGCACTTAACTTCAGGCCATTTTAAGAAAATACTACTTGTGGCTTTTAAGTTTTGCAGTTTTAAATTATTTTAACGCTGCGGGACGTGTTGTTTTTCTCAGCAATAACAATGGTTGAGCGGTGTTCCTCTTTTATCAGTGGGAAGATAATGGAGTCCGTCATCTCCGTGTACTTCAAGGAAAACAAGGTCCTGAAAACAGCTACGAGCCTTACAAGTTTTCTGTTTTTCTCTGAAATGTTCTTTTTTTCCAGTAATCTGTAATTTTTATGTTTAGCTGAAGTAAAACTTGACAAATCTTAGTATGACAGGCCTGGCAATAGTAAGTTCCACCAGTCTAATAAATCATAAAAAATAAGTTTTGTGAAGTAAACAATTAGAACAGAATTTTAAAAACTTCAGAAAGAAGAGATTTGGGGTGGCTGTCGAGAAGTAATAAATCTACTCATGGAGCTTGTCGAGCTCTGTAAGCTGCTTCATTTGAAACCCGGTCCCTCTCTGCGCTCAGAAGCTGTGCTTTTTTCTGCATGCTTTTTTAGCTTACATGGCAAAAGTTCCCAATACTGTTTCAGGGTCTATTATATACTATTTAACATTAATTGTGAGTAAAATAAATTTTTAAATGATTGTATAATATGTGCAAAGAAGATGTTAATAATAAAATACATATAAGCAAACAAGTCAGTAAAGAACAAAGTAAGAGTGGATTTTTAAAATGAAGAATCACAAATTTAATTCAGAAAACAATTGATAGGATGTATTAAGCATGTCTTTTCTACATCCTTTTTTTAGTATGCCTTCTAAAAATGTTTTTGCAGTAACTGATTTTCATTTCAGTTTGAACCGTACCTATTTTTCTCTATATAAAACACCATCATAAACTGGGAGGACTCCTACAAAGTTTGCATTTCTATGACTTATTTTAATTTTTTAACTTCTGTCTTTATGATAGTCTTCAAATAGAAATATTAAAAATATATGTTCTTTCAGAATAGCAGTAGAACACATTCTTCTTCCCAGGTACTAACATTAGACTTAACAGCTACTGAATTTGTCACACAATTTTCATTTTGGCTTTGAAGTATAAAATAGTCTATGAGCACATCTGTTAGCCTTTTGATACCAGAAACTAAACAAAAAGACACAACCCAGGGAGATATTTTAATATTGCCTTTAATTAAGATTCTTTCAAGATGTGTTTGGATTCTACAGTCATCTTGGATTTGCTTCAGAAATATTCATCTTATTAAATACAGGGTGGACATAAAGTCCATAAAACTGGACACTATTTTAAATTGCACACTAACTTTATGGGCACCCTGTACACCAAAAAATTACAGGAGACACAAACTATACCCCTTTTACGTTTATCTCTTAAATATGAGTGAAACAGGTAAAATAACAGGCTGACACCAAGTACCTCTTGCTGCTGCTACTTGCCACACATTAGCAGGACAGACTTTGGTTTGATGGGCCAAGATTCACCTTGTAAAGGAACTGATTGTTAGTAGAAGGGCAATGAGGTGTTTGGGATTGTTGGTCTGGTGAACAATGCCAGGCGGCAAAAACAGTCTACTAGACTGTGCACCAGGGAAAAGAGGACACCTGTAATCACTGGTAGCTGCATACCACACCTCACCCTGATTTTTTTCCCCCTGTGTGTGCTCTCAAAGAGGGCAGGATTTCTAAGCAGGTGGGTGACAACAGACAATGGGACACAGGAACCCCATTGCAGAACATGGCATTCACACCTCCCCTTTGTCTGCAAAGCGCCTGTGTAATCGAGCTTATAGCCCATCCTGGGGCAGTGGCCAATTTGCCAAGAGACCTTTATTTTTCATTTCTTGAAGAAACAGGATTTGCAAAACTCCTTAAACTCTGAGGATTGCAGATGAACAGGGCTGAGTCGACGCCCTGCTGTGTGCTCCTCGGCCTAGTGCCTATGTGCCTCGTCCAGTCCAGTGTCAGTAATTGTGGCTTTTCCTGACAGAGGAGCTGCTTGGCTGCTTTGAGTTTCCAGTTTTGGGATACTTTGATTTATAATCATAAAATAGTTGTAATAATTAAATGTACATATTTTATAGCAGTAGTTATTCAAGCAGTTTATTTACATGGTGCTAGTTTCTCACCCAAACCTCAGGTTGTATCTCCCAACATACACTCAAATACACAGATTCATGTGTTTATTAACATATTTAAACTTTGAGATTATGAAGTATTACATGATACAGAAGGTTGTAGACAGTTGTCCAACAAGCACTCCTGTGTTGTGTGCTCACCTTTACCACATGCCTTTCAGCTTTAACTTAACAATAAAAATTGACATAGACCATGAACTTGCCCTGTGGCTGCTCCCCAGTCTAATTCCTGTCCTGTCTTCTTCAGAAGTAATGACTCTTCTGAATTTGGCCTTTTAATCTTTTCCAGATAACACTTATTTTTAAATTTTAGGGTTGGTTTTTGTTCGAGATAACAATATGGGAATTTTTACAGTTTAACTTAATGACAATTATCAATAAATGATAAAAAATATTTTTATGGATCAAGAAATTAAATACTGTAGGAGAGTCTTATGCAAGCTTGGCCTTTGATTTGATTTTTCAAGGAATGACGTAACTGGGATTAGAGGTGATATTATCTTTGTTTTAAACATGTTTGAAGATGATCATTTTCTCTCTCTCTTTTTTTTTTTTGGCTGGGGCTGGGTTTGAACCTGCCACCTCTGGTGTGTGGGGCCAGTGCCTTACTCCTTTCAACCACAGGCGCTGCCCTGAAGATAACCATTGTCAACCTTACCAAGATTTGAAATGTTTTCTCTTCTAAAAATAAAAAATGCAAATAATAATACATGTTCTTAAAATTCATTTCACTGAGTCCTTTAAAACAGCATTTCAGGTTAGTAACAACTAAAACTGATTTGGACACTAAATTTAAAAATGGGCAAATTTATTTCAATTTTAATTCCAAGGTGATTACCGGCCATGTGCATTTTCGAAGTGCTATAATAAAGCATTTTTTCCAAAATAACCCCCCAAAACAAAAAACCAACTCCCAATACATTTCATAAAGGTAGAGAGAATCCAGGCTGATTTCTGAAGGTATTGTAAATGGCATCAATTTTGACTAGTTCTCTTTGTAACTATAGGCCTTGGCTCTGTTTTTGCACTAACTTAGAAGGCAGTAGGGAGTAATATTTTTCTTCATTTTAAGGAATTTAAAGAAAACCTGGACCCGTTTTACATTGGCTGTGACTCTGCATTCCCACCCTGAGTTCCCACTGCCCAGTTCCTGGGAGTCAGTCTGAGCACCCGTGTACACATGCCGTGCTCAGAGCAGGTCACTGAGCTCAGCTGCCTTCCCGCCCTGTGTCTGGTGACAGTTCCATCCTCCCTCAAACACTGTGGCCTCAGTGCCTCTTTTTCTCTGTTTCATACAAAAATGTGGGGATGTACATACACATTTCTTCTTCGGGAAGTATCAGGCCACATTTTCCAGCCTGTCTCACCAGCTCAGAAAGAGGAGGTGGCAATGATCAGGTGCCCAGAGTGCTTTTCCCCAAATCTGAGCTGCCTTTCTTCACATCTCAGGCCTAAGGAGAAGTGTCTATAACAACGTGATTGCAGGATTTCCACTTTGTGGCATGGTCAGCAGGGCTGACATTGATCTAGGTTTTTCGGGTGGCCCAGCTCCACAGAATGGGACACTGCAGGGCCGGTCAGCCCTCTGAGCCTTCTGTCTAATTTGGCAGAAAAACACAGAATGTAGGACAACAAAAGAAGGCTCTCCTTTTTCTATAAAAAATTCTCTCTCCCACCCACCCCTCTTTCCCAAAAAGGGGACTTAATTTTTCAGCTGCACGGAGTGATTTGGTGCTCACTCTTGCATTGAAACAGTTGCTGTCTGAACAGGCAGGAAACAGTTTTCTTTTAATTGCCGAAATCATTCGGAAGTGCTCGGTGCCCTGCTTCTGTACAGCAGATGCTGTGCATTAATTGGCCTGCGTGGAAGTGACCAGGGTTCCTTGCAGCGGGCCCAATTTTAGGCAGAGGGTTTAAATAGCTTAGTTATTATTTTGTATAATCTGGCGTACATTGTGTGCTCCTGCACGTGTCGTATTTCATGGTCTGCAGTTTCTAATGTCATGTGGGTTTCAAAACCTGCGTTTCTCTGGTAATGTACTAGCAGCAGGTAAGCTCAGAGTACCATCCATCAGGAGCTAATTTTTTATCCAGATACTCCAATGACTGATGAACCTGTCTTTTGTATGAATGTTTAGCACAGTAGAAAGCCATATGCCACTGGCACGGTTTCCTCGGCACTCTTTACAGTTGCTGGCGTGGGCTTACAAGGGGGGTGCTTGATGCCGTTTACGTCCTCTGGCCTATATTTCAATGATAACGCCTTTGAAACAGCCCTGGGTTTGGACGACAAAAGAGGGTAGGGTCTGTCTTGAAGGATACCTGACTCCCATCATCATTTTCTTTATCAGAAATAGGACTGCACACTCCTAATAGGGAACCTTGTTTTGTTACTACCCGTCTGTTCAAAACAGACCTCAGCCCATTAGAAGGGCCTCCCTTGTGTGGGAAGACCACAGCTGTTACTGTAAATCTCATCCAGTCACTGTATCACCCCCATTTTGTGGCTCTGAAGGATGAAATTGAGAAATGAAATACTGTGCAGTCATCCTTCACATCTCCAATTTTAGGCCTTTGCCATCATTTTCATGCTTTTATTCCAAATCAAATAACATTAGTGAGCTATACCACCTTCTGATGAGTATCTGGTATTGAGTGCAGCTTTCAAGTCTGTACTTTTGGGGGCTTCCTTTTATGCTGGGTGATCTTTTTTTTCCCCTTTCTCTTTTTTCTTTGGGCATTTTCTTTGAGCTTTCTTAGTGGCGAAGGCAGTTTGCAGTTTGAATGATACATGTTGCCAAACGTGTCCCGTCTTAACATGTTTTCCAACGGGGGCGCATGTGCGGGAGAAGCTTCTATGTCTTTTAATCTTTGAGGAAGGAATGAAGAGAACTTGGTAGAAGGATATTGGGGGCTTTAATCAGAAGTAAGAAGTGGTTTAAATCATTAGCACAACAAAGCATGCTATAGGCTTGAAGATAGAAGTCTCTGGGGAAAGAGTCCTCTGAAAATAAATGGAACTTGATAGATTTCCATATCATTTATAACTTCCCTTAATTACACTTGGAAGACTCGCCAGTAAAACTGGAAAATTGGCAGCCTATATCCATTAAAGTCATTTTGCCGACCATGGCAAGCAGCTGGCTTTACTGGATTTTATTTCCCATCACTCACAATTAATCATCAGCTGGAGATGTCTGAAACTCTTCAGCACTGAGCAATGCTGGGTGACAGGCCACAGACCATGAGAGAATCTGCTGAGTAAATGGGCCGAGGTTTTTCTCAAGCTTACTCACTTTGGGGCAAGGCCGACTCCCTCTTAATGAGTGCCGCTCTGGTAATCGGATGTGAATGTGAACCTTGACCCCGTGTCAAAGGAGAGGACGCAATAAGCCGGATGAAAGATACAGGATTCAGGCCTAGAAACTTTACACCAATTAGACAAGGAGCCGGGAAATACATCAGGCCCACTAGGTTTATCAAAAAGACTTGCGAGGCTTGTGACCATTTTGTAAGCCCAACATTGGAGACATCCTGTCACAATCATTAAGTCTTTCTCAGACGATTCACAAAAGTGTTGGAGGAGTGTGTGCTCATATCCTGTGGAGTGGGGCTGCACAGGGATGCTGCTGGCAGAGGCTGAATGTTGCACAGCCCCCACTGCACGCCCAATGCCTGGCCTCCCGAGTACCTGGGGCCCTCCGGAAGGTGTCGCCTCTGCTGGGCCCACTGCCCAGCTCCCTGTGTGCGCATCCTGTGAGAGCTGACACTGCTGGGCAGCAGGCTCCCGAGTCCTGAGGGGAGAGCAGAGCGGTGCTGTCTCAGTGCCTACCCCGTCCATGGAGCACATCCCTCCAGTGACAGCCGCTCCCAGAGCCCAGGCAGGCGTGCCTTATGTCCCACTGTATTCTTTGATATATGTTTTGTACCACATTTGGTTCTCTGACTTGATTTTTAAGGCATGAAGTAAGTAGGGATTGGATCGATGTGTCTCTGTGTAGAACATGATCCTGTCGAAGAAACGATCTTTGTCTCAAAGGGTACAAGGAGCAATGTCTAAGAGCTGAGCTTGGGGATGAGTGAGTAAAAATGGTCCACAAAACAGACTGCTCCAGGTGAAGGGAGGGAGATGCGGACAGCAGGTTTCCCCTTGTAGCTAAACACACCAGGTAGACCAGCAGTTACAGTGAGAGGAACTAGAGGGAAGACCAGGTGTGAGGAGGCACCTGGAGTGGCCGGGATCTGATTCTGTGACCCAGTGCCATACTGTGGATTGGGCGGGAGCTGGGATCGCTTTGGATCCAAACACACTATTTTTGGAGGGGAAGAGTGTTTCTCTGTCACCCTGGGTAGAGGGCAGTGGCATCAGCATAGCTCACAGCAACCTCAAACTCCTGGGTTCAACAATCTTCCTACTTCAGCCTCATGAGTAGCTGGGACTATAGGCATTCACCATGACACCTGGCTAGTTTTTCTGTTTTTAGTAAAGATGGAGTCCTGTTCTTTCTCAGGCTGGTCTTGAACTCCTGGTCTCAAGTGATCCTCCCACCTTAGCCTCCCAGAGCACCTAGATTACAGGTGTGAGCCACTGGATTATACTTTCTTTAAAGTATAATTTATATATTTATTGAATACCTTTAATCGTGTATTATATGAGAGCATTCTTATAGGCACTTTTTTTTTTTTTGGTAGTTTTTGGTCAGGGCTGGGTTTGAACCTGCCACCTCCAGCATATGGGGCCGGCGCCCTACTCTGTTGAGCCACAGGTGCCACTCCTCTTTAAAGTCCTTTTAAACAATTTATCAGAGTCTCTCAACCAAAGGGAGGGACTGTTTTTACTTTGGGACTTCTCACTTCTGATTGTCCCTGGCAAAAGTAGAGGTTTTGTTCTTCTGATTGATTGGGAACCCAGCCCTTGCAGTCACCTGCCATCACCTCTTTGCAAATTGCCCACCTAACAAGCACACAGAGGCTGGCCAGGAAAGATGAGTGTGGGCAGTGAGAGCAGAGCCACCATAAACTCCTTGTCGACCTCCAGCTGCCCTTTGGCACATCTGTGGGACCATTGTCAGGCTGGACTTTGCAGGCATGACCATTGGAAATCTTCAGGCCTTGCTACTTTTTCATATTTGCAATTTAACTGTTAATCAGTTACTTAAAGATTGGCATTAAGAAGCTGGCTACCTTAAGCAGGGCCATCTGTCTGACCAGCAGATTCTGTGCGGTGGCTGATGGGATGAGAAGGGGGTGCACCTTCTGGCAGAGGGGGCAAGGTATGCCAGTCACAAGAACCTGCTGGGCTGGGTGGGGACATGAGAAACGAGCATGTGGGTACTCTTGGCGGTGTCCGTCCACCTGTGAGGGTAATAGTGATTAGAGCTGAGGTGGGGAGTTGGTTCTCAATTTTCAATGTAATTTCTGTTCTGTTCTGTCACGTCTCAAAACCATTTCCTAGAAAGTCCCCTGGCCCTGGTGCCTCGGTGCCTAGTCCCTGGGTCAGGGTCCACCTCAGTGAGTCCAGATTGAGCCTGAGAGGCCTCTCCTGGCACCAGGGCTTGCGCTTGTGGAGCTGTGTCGCAGGTGTGCTGTAGTGGGACTGTCCCTCCCCATCTCTCCTGGTCCTTTCCTGCCTTTGAAGAGAGAAAAGGCTCTAAACTGCTGACGTGAGGGAGTGACCCTTCTGACCCGTCGACGTCTCTGTGCTGTCCCTCCTTCATCCCCCTGCATTGTGGAGAATCGCCCTTGCAGGCTGATGCCTCAGTCTTCGCAGATGCAAATGCCAAGTGAAGGGAATCAGAGGGCAGCGGGCACAGCGCTTCCCAGCCTGGCTCTTCCGCAGCATCTCTCCTCCGTGCCAGCAGTGAAGCGCTGGCATCCCCTCTCTTCCTATATTTCTGTGCCAGGAAAACACAGCCCACCACCTGAACAGCACAGGAGAAGAACACGCAGGGCTCAGGCACTCCGGATTGCCAGCAAGACAGCTTGTGCCACATGGGGGGCCCGGAGGGGGACTTGGAGATTATCTGGGGATTTCAGGAAAGAACATTCTCTCGGTACTTCTTTGGCCTCAGACAGGCATAGCCATCATGGTGTGAGCGGCCAGGAGCCCCACACCAGCATGTCCCTCATACCCCACAAGGCTGTTGGACTCTCTCATTCCAAACGCTCACAGAGATAAGGGAGAAATCTGGCCCAGCTCGTCGTATCCACCCATCAAGGCCGAGAAAAGTGAATAGGTGGCTTTTAGTCATAGCTGATGCCTGTGCAGAAGCCCAGGTTTGGCCCCAGTGGGCCCACACTGGCTCAGCCTGGCTCCCTCTGGCTCACTCAGATGGAAGGCAAACGTCGGAGCAGGAGCCTGAGGGAGGGCACGGGCCGAGGCTGCTGCTCTCCCTGCGGGGAATGGGCAGAGCTCCTGACATTACTCCCTGTGTGGGAAAGTGCTGTCTGGGAGCACTGCCTCGTCAGAGCCCCTGTGTCATCTGGAGATTGGGACTGTGGTCCTCAGGCCCTGATGCTGAGTTCTCCAGGGGTACAGACTGAAACTCCCATTTTTTAGTAACAGCTTCACTGAGATGTAATTGACATAGAATTCAGCCTTTTAAGGTGCACAATTCAGTGGTTTTATTCTGCTCAGAGCTGTGCAGCCATCATCGCAGTCCATTTTAGACTACTTTCACCGTCCCAAAAGGGAACTCTGTCCCCCTCAGCTGTCACTCTCCTTTCCCCCTCAGCCCCAGGCAACCTCACCCAGTTGTCTGGAGATCAGCCTCTTCTGGACACGTCAGGTAAGTGGACAACATTCCATTTTTGCAGCACCTCTGTCAGTGGCAAAGACAGCCTTAGAGATGCCTGGGAAGCCCCACCACCAGTGTCCCCAGTCCTCTAGTGTCAGGATTTTTTCTAACAAGGACTTGATGGTGGAGGGAATGCCCTTTATCTGCTGTCCCTAGAGATGAAGAGATCCCTGCTGCTGTTTACAGGTGAAACTTACAACGCATTTGACAAAGAATTTCTTAACAGCTTTGGTCTTAAGCATTATTATAAAATTAGAAGGCTTTGAAGACTTATAGCCATTCTCTCTCCATTTTTTAGGTAGCAGAAGGTCAGGAAATTTGTGTGATTGAAGCCATGAAAATGCAGAACAGTATGACAGCCGGGAAAACTGGCAAGGTATGTCCCGGAGTTTCCACCAGCCCTCACTGGCCTTCCTCCTCTGAGCGATGGACAGTCTAGCCTGAAAGGGACTATAGGGTGATCTCTTCCACCTCCCCCATATTAGGATGGGGGGGCTCTTCTCACTCTCCCTGAGACATCCCTGCCTCATGGAGAATGGGCCTTCCAGAAGAGTCTGCATTGTGTTCAGGTATTCAAAGAACTGTTCTTCATCTTAATGTCTTTCAAATTAAGGGGTCTTTAATTTTTAATGTTTACATCTGTCTTGGAGGCAGTTTGAGACTTCAGTGACACAGCAGGAAACGGTTTTACAGATTGCAAAAATTAATGCAACTCTTCAAGAAAATTTTTCCACAAAGACAATTCAATCTTAGATCAGGGGCTGAGCACCTGCACACGGGTGCAACTGAGTGACTTAGGGAGACAAAAGGAGAGATCTGTTCATCCTGGAATTCAAGGGCAAAACATCTTTAACTGTATTTTTTCCTTGAAGAAAATAGAAAAGTCCTTTTAAGTAATAAATTCATTATTCTACCTGTGCCATCACTGGGTAAATAATCCTTTCCTGAGGGATGTTTTGGTTTGGAAGTGTCTGCAGGTTGGAGTGTGACTTGGGGGCAGGGCTGGAGACAGCAGCAGAGGTCAGCTGTGTCCTGCACTTGGCTGCGCCTTGGGGACATCAGGTGCAGTGAGAGATCCACCTGCTCACTCCAAGTTTATATCAGAGACACAGTCTCTGTCTGTCTCATGATTTGTTGCCCCAGAAGGCAATGAAACTGATTCCCAGAGAAGGACCCAGAGGTGCCCTGCCTGGTCCTAGATGGGCCAGCGGAGCCCAGGCAGAGCCTGGTGGCCCTGGGTTACACAGGCAACTGTGCGTGTCTGTGGGGTTTTAAGAGAGAAAAATAGCAAGAGTTACAGCCTTTTAGGAATTCTAAATTAAATCACTTTTTTATATGAATAAGAAAACAGTTTCTGTTAATGTGAAAATTGCTTTATTTGTTCCCTGGGATTATTTAACATTTATGCTGTGCTAGGATGAGATTTCCATCCCAGAGGAGGATGGCCTGGGTGTGGGGGACAGAGATGGGAGTCTGATGCATGCCAAGGCCCCTGTGCTGCTGGGCCAGGGTGCTGACGGAGTGTGGGTCACATCTGTCAGTGTGCTTTATTTCCTGGCAGCCCAGGGCTGCTTTTTAGGGCTGTGAAAGGCCCAGTGAGTTCTGTCCTTTGGCCGGAGTCCTTCCTGACTGTTCTGGTCCTCTCTCCCCACCCCCAGACCTCTGGAATCTAGCCCAATAGGGCCCAGGAGGAGTGGCAGGAAGCCCCAGCACAAAGTAGCAGGCCCTGGTTCTCACCTGGGGGGGGTCACTTTTCCTCCCAGAAAAAAGGCTCATTAAAAATTAATCATAGACAAACATCCGAGGCAGCCTCTGCCAGCCAGGCCTTGGAAGTATTCCTTGCATGGGTTCACATCCTTCTTAAAGACCCTGGACTTGAGTTTAAGAAAAAAGGCCCTTATAGGCTGCTCACTGTGGAGAGGCAGGGACACGGGCCAGTGCACCAACCCAGACATTGCCAGCGTCTTTCCTGTTTGCCAGTTGCCCATGCAGCCAATTAGTTCTAACCCATTGTTCATTTTCATGCCCAGGGAAGAGCCTCCAAGAAGTCAAATGACTGTCTCCTTCCCCTCCTCCCTGCTAATTTTAAATCTGTACACAAATTTGGGAAAGAAAAACTTGATAAAAATGGAGAGAAATTGGGGGCGGGGGGGGGGAGGGGGAGGTGAAGATAGAGTTCCACATTGCCAGATGGTGCCACAAAGGGCAACCTGTCCCACCTTTATTTCATTTCCCTTCACAAGGAAGGTGTCAGTTCGGTCAGGGAGATCCTCCTCTTAATCAGTACCTGTTTTGTCTGTTGGATAATTTTGTCATTTGTCTTTTATACTAACTGTCCCATTAGCTCTCCAAGAACATTTCCTCAACCTAAACCCACAGCAAGACAGGGAGGCTGTGTGCTCAGAACTCAGCTGGCATGGACCCTTCAGGGTATAGAGTGCCACCTGGACCTGAGGGTGCCCCGTGCAGGGGCCAGTGAGCCAGCTACAGCTTAGACCCCCAGAGAACATCCTTCAGATGGGCACTTTTTAGGTTGACAAGGACAGCGGCGGGAGCAGGAAAGTTGGGGTCACAGCCAGCACATGGACATCCCTGTTCTGCAGGCTCCCCTACAGATGGGCTCAAGCGGGACAGCTGATACCTGTGCTTACAACTCCCAGGCTGTTTTGTGTCCAGAAACAGGGTCAAAAATTCCTCCATCTTGGTTCTGGTTGATAATTCTTGCCCTCCTCCCCAATTTCCTTTTTTTATTTCAAGGTAAAATCTGTGCACTGTAAAGCTGGCGACACAGTTGGAGAAGGAGATCTGCTCGTGGAACTGGAATGAAGTATTTATAGCCTTGCCGTCATCACCCAACTTAGCCATTTGTATTGTTCCCTCACACTCGATTTATTCCAGCATTTACAGGAACACTCCTGCGCTGCAGGTCTTACGTCGTCATGTTTATTCCACATAAGAGTCAAACCAACCTTCTGCCAACTTATCACCGATGGAAATGTTTGATATACTTGCACATATGATTTGTACTTCTGCTGTGAGATTTCCTAGTGTCAAAACTAAATCAATAAAACCAAGCATTTGTCTAAATATTAATTTGCCCTTTTTTGAATGAAGACAATGTACACATAGTATTTATAGTCTGTTGGCACAGCCTGTAGCCTAACATTTCTTTGTCATCCTTTTAAAAAAATATGAATTCCAGTTCTCTGCCTTTAGTTGTATCAAATCAGCATTTGCTATTTTATAATCTGATTACCTTAGTCCTTCTGTAATTGAGGACCTGACTGCCCAAAGAAAGACCAGATGCTGATTTTGGCAGTGCCCTTCCCTCTGTGGTTCCATATGGGTGTAGCACTGATGGATGTCCCCTCTGGGCTTGCTGGCTGACATGGGGACTGTCCACTCTGCTGGTGAGGAGCAGGCCCCCAGGTTGCCTCAGTGCTGTAGTTGGTGCAGCAGGCACAAGCCGTCAGTCTGCAGCTCTTTGCCTTTTCATTTTTGTGAAGCAAGCTTCCAATGAAGACAAAGAGGCTAAAAATAATGATCATGTTTTCGTGCTAGATGCAGTTAGTGATCAGACTCTTCAACTTAATGGTAGACTAAATGAGGTCTCCCAGCGGAGATGAGGTCACTGAGGACCAGCAGCTGCATTTTCATTTGCTTCTTAAATTCTTGGAATACGTTTCATACTTTGCTGGTGAGCAGAAGCAGAGTCGTGTGCCGATTTGAATCTGTGCTGACAAATTATCAGATGGAGGTGGGTAGTAATTGGTACTTCGTGCCTTGCTAAAATTATTTTAAGGGCTGTTTGTATTTGGAAGCTAAGCTGTCAGGCCTGAAGAACAAATTACTAGCGTGCTGGTTCTTCTCTGAAAGGCCACCCCCAAATGCTGCTCCCTTTAGGAGGCAGTGATGGGCCTGGCTGCTGAGAGCTGGGCTCAGATAAACTTCCATTTGAAGTCCGGGGTGCTCAGCTGCATCTACCAGCAAGTGGGTGTTCATTATTTTGCTAGATTAAAATGAAAAGACGCTTCTACCAAGTATACCAAAAATGGGGATTAGGGGGAGAACATACCACCACCACTTTTATATTTTTTTTCCCAAAACATCTAGTTTAATTTTAAGTGATCACCTTCAATAGTTTGTATGTAAGCTTGATATAAATATTAAGAATGATATTCTATATATTCTAAAATACAGCATGTTTTTCTTGAAGATTTTTTTTATTATGTTGATGGTGAACCATCTAAAATTGGCTCATTTAAAAAATTTTTGTAGATGTTATAGGCCAGAATCAATGCAGTGGGACTGCTAAAATCTAGTTGCCAACACACATCATTACATTCATTTTAAATGTTATCTCCAGATTAAAGCAAAGCAAAAAAAAAAAAAAAAAATGAAGAGGGGGAGGCGGGGAAGAAGAAAGGAAGGCATGGTAACATGAGTTCTCTAAGTCCCATTCAGGGGAATTAAAATCCTGAAATGTTCTTACCTAATACATTTAAGCCCATGATGCTCTTTAAGCAGCAAGCAATAAAGTAATATTGGAAAGAAAGATTTGAGGGCACAATCTTGTTATTAGTATGTCAAAATTATTTGTAAAATCAGCTGCCATTGAAAAAGATGGCTTTTCCTACAGATCAAGTTATTGACGTGATATGGTAGAAAGGGCACCACCCAGCTCCGGCTGAGCCGGCCTCACACCAGGGTCACTGCGCCTGGGCTGCAGAGCCATCCCTACCTCATCTGTCCTCCCGGCGGGTGTAGCGCAGCCCGTGCTGCCCCTCGGAGTCATAGCTGTCGTGGTGCGGAAGGTGGACCCACTCGGGTGGGTGGGTGGCCGTGCTGTACACAAAGCACTGCACTGTGGTGTGGGGTGCCAGCATGTCCTTAGGGTCGCCCTCGCCTGGGCCCTCGAGCACCTGCACCGCCACTGTGGTGCGCTGGTACATGTCGGGGCAGCCTTCAAAGTCATCTAGGAAGCGCAGCATGGCCTCGTCCACTGTGTAGATCTCGCCCTCCACGCAGCGCCCAGCGCCAGGCAGGTTCAGCATCCGTGGGATGTTGTGCTCCCCGGCGATGACCAGCGGGTAGGGCTGCAGTGTGCGGGCGCGGGCGCGGAAGGCAGCGGAGCCATGGGCGCTGTCCAGCAGGACTGGGTGGTTGGGCTGGCCGCACTTCAGGGTACCGTACAGGAAGACCAGGGTCATTGGGTGGCTGCCGGAGAATGATGTGACAGGTCAGAGTCAGCTGTCCCCCACCCAGCAGCCAGATGTAAATGACCAGTGTGGCCTGGGTGCCATCGGGCTCTGGTCATGGACGCAGAGCCAGACACTAGAATGTCGCACAATTTTCTCATCAGGAAATGTGGCTTTTTTTCAGTCATTTAAAAATATAAAAGCCATTCTTAGCTTGTGGGCCATTTAAAACCAGACACCAGGCCAGATCTGACCTGGGAGTTGCAGTTTGCTTGCAATTGTGACTTGGCTGACAAGTCTGTAGCAGACAGGGCAGGTCTACTGCAGTGGGAAGATGAGGTTCCCCAGGATCCCCTGCACTACCTGGCTGGACCCAAGCAGAACTCTCACAGGGACCCCACACACAGCCCAGGCTCCCTGATAGCCCCTTGGTGCCAGCATGGGAGGTGCAGCAGAACCTGAACACCTTCCCCACTCTATAAAAGATGGCCTTTCTCTCCTGAACACTGACCCAGGCCATCCTCTCAGAAATGTGAGCTTGTCCTCCTGACTGCCTTGGCCTCCCTCATACCCTCTAGGTCACCAGCCATGACTCTGGAACCCCCGCCCCACTGATAGCAGCTCAAGGCCAGAGGATACACTGGCCACACCCCAGCAGTGACCTCCCAGATCCACCCTGTCTGGAAAAGTTGCTGCTCGTCTCCTGCACCCCCAGCACAGTCCAGAACCCACTGCTTTTGGTCACTGTGTGCACCAGGCAATGCCAGCCACCACCTAGAGCTGCTGATCTGGGAAAAGGCACATCTGAGAACAGCTGTGTCCTGGAATCAAGGCCTGAAGAACTGTCACTTTCTTGTCTTTTTTTTTTTTTGAAATAGGGTCTTGCATGATTGCAAGAGGGACTTTGCCTAACAATTGCAATCAGTGTAACCTGGCTTACTATACCCTCAATGAATCCCCAACAATAAAAAAAAAAAAAAAATAGGGTCTTGCTCTATTGCCTGGGCTGAAGTGCAGTGATGTGCTCACAGCTCACTGTAGCCTCAAACTCCTGGACTCAAGCAATACTCCCATCTGGGCCTCCCAAAGTGTTAAGATTACAGGTATGAGCCACTGCACCTGGCCTGCCATATTCTTGGTCAGTTTTCAGTCTTTGTAAAAGGACTTTGAGAACTGCACAATACATTTTATAGAAAAATCAGAAACCACCACCATATGTATGTGTGTATATATTTATATGTGTATGTATGTATATTTGTAACCATTGTAATCCAGCTACAAGAGAATTCAGGTTTCAGTACTAAATTTACATTCCAGTTGTGGCAGTGTGACCCAGCAAAACTTAACAATCACCTCTCAGCATCTCCTTTTTCAAGGTCTTAGAGGGTAATGATGCTTCATGGTGACTCACTGAAGCGACCTTGGCTCCAGTGTGAAAGTAAATGTTTACCACTTGCCTGAGTCTGGGCCACAAACTGTTACAGAATGACAGAAGAGGTTTGTGTAAAATGATTCCAACCCACATGGCAATGAAGGCTGAGAGGTCAGGGCTGCCCTTCCCTGTCCCTGGCTGCCCGTGGCATAAGGACAGCCTGTGGCAGCTTCCGAGAGCCGCAACTGCAGGTGCAGGGAAACAGAAAGATGCGTCCACCAGCCAGCGATGTCTGGCGGTGACACCCGCGCACGCGGACGAGTGGCCCTGAGAGAAGGCACACTGAACTCACAGAACTCCCATTTTCTTCTCACAGACACAAGTGGTTCTAGGCCTTCTCACAGGCCCAAGGTCTCTGGGCCTCTGCGTCTGTGACCTACTTGCTGCTCACCCCGCCTCCTCTCTGCCTCTCAGCTGGGCCCCAGCCTGTGCCACTCTGTTCCCCAGATTTCAGGCACATCACACTGGAAAAGGCATGGTGCTAGAAAACACCAGGCTGGCCAGGCCTCTTGGCAGCCAGCTAGCCAGGGTGGGGACTCTGACAACAGTGCAGGGCCACAGATTAGACTTGGGGGACTTGGTGGGAGTGGGGCGCACCTGCAGTGAGAGTCGAGACATGGATAAGGAGGAACCTGGAATGGGGTGGTGCAGAGGGAGAGGACGGGCAAGTACTCCAGCTAAAGTTGCCAGAACTCAGCTGCTAGGGGAACCAAGAATGAAATGACATGTGAACAGAAATGGTGGGCAGTGAGAGGCTGGAAGGTCTGGAGAGAGTGACAGGGGCAAGGGTACAGGGCTGACTACCACAGTGGGCAGAGTGCACAAAGGACTGGCGTGGGTCTGGATGGACCTGCATGGGGTAGGAGTCACCCACTGTCCCCACTCCTGCACCCCAGTCCCTGCCAGGGCTGCTTTGTTCCCCTCCAGCCTGTCCCTTGTACAGACCCCAAGCCCACCTCCTACCGCAGACTGTGCTCCCTGCACTGTGCAGCCAGCTGGTGCTGACATGAGACCACCCATCCAGACAGGACACCAGCCCCCCTCAGCCCCCAGACTGCCTGGCTCAAGTCCTCTGACTCAATTTTAAAAATAACACATACCTGTAACATAACTAGTGAAATAGCTTTACGGGAAAATTTAAATTTCCTACCCCCTTCTACTTGCCAGAGGCAATACTTTCAAGACTACTTTAACCCCTGCGTTTGGTATTTATCTCCACGTTACTTATACCACTGCTTTTCGATACTTTAGGTTATGTTATACCTCTCTACCCCCAAAGCAGGTGTGCCTGGCGCTTTAAAGCACAGACTTCAGAACCAAATTGCCTGGGTTTAAAACCCAGAGTCTACCACTTATAACTGCCACTGTGAACCTTTCTGGGCCTCAGCTTCCTTAACTGTATGACGAGGTCATAACAGCCATGTGCCTCTGGAGGCTGCTGAGGGTTAACACACGTGGGAGCCCCGTGTGCTCAGGAAGTTGCCTTCACCATCACTACAGAAGCTCCACGCTGGGCCCCCTGCCACGCCACAGTGACACAGCTCTTGGCTAAGGCAGTAGTACTTTATGATTGCGTTTCCTTTCTTGGACAACTTTGTGTTTGTAGTGAAATTAAAAATTAATTCATGTTTGGTTTTGTTCGGGTTCTAGGACAGTGGCTCCGCCCTTTTCTGAAAGCAGTGACAAGATGGGCCTCTGTTCCCCGCCTAGGGCCCTTGATGTCGCTGCCATCGTGGCCTTCCCTTAGTCTCTCTCTGCTGTGGCAGCCGCAGCCCTTGCTGGGTTGACTGCCTCCTTTTGCTGAGGTTCATTCCTTCCCACCCTGGATTAATAATGTGGCTGAGTAGAAGATTCTAGAAGTCTTTTCCTTTAGAACTTTAAGAGCATTTCTTCAACATTCTCTAACTTCCCCAGATTTTGCTGAGAAGTCCAGTGAGTTGCGATCCACCGTCTGTAGCGCTTCTCTGGAGGCTCTACAGGTTTTCCCTTCATCCCTTGGATTCTGAAATTTTACGATGTGACTTATAGATCTGTGCTGGGAATTGTTTTCTTAATTTTAAGTTATTGTGAGGGTACAAACGGCCAGGTTACCATTTTGAACTTGTTAGACAGAGTCTGTCTTGTAGTTGTCCAGCACCTACAAGGTGTGCCGTACACCCCACCTTGTGCCCTTCTGTGGGAATTTCAATGTAAGTACTCCTCACCTTGGATCCCAGGGGACGTTCTTCCCTCGCCTTCCTCTTTGTTTTCTTTCTGGATCTCCTAATATTTAGGTGATAAATATCTTACTTCAATTCTCCAATGTTTTTTTCTTTCTTCCAGGCTTTTTTTTTTTTTTTAACACTTTATGGTGTTAAATTGGTCTTCCAATTCTTCTATTATTTAAAAAAAATTTTGTGGTCAGGAACACTGGCTCACACCTGTAGTCCCAGCACCGGGGAAGGCTTGAGGCCAGGAGTTTAAGACCAGCGTGGGCAATATAGTGAGACCGTATCTCTACAAAAATATTAAAAAATTAGGGTTGGGTATGGTGGTACACACATCTGTAGTCCCAGCTACTCAAGAAGTGAGGCAGGAGGATCCTTTGAGCCCAGGAGTTTGAAGCTGCAGTGAGCTATGATTGCACCACTACACTCTGGCTTTGGCAAAGAGTGAGACTGTCTGGAAAAAAATAATAAATTGCCATTGTTTTTTTTTTTTTGGCCGGGGCTGGCTTTGAACCCACCACCTCCAGCATATGGGACCGGCGCCCTACTCCTTGAGCCACAGGCGCTGCCCGCTTTATTTTTCTTAATCTATGTTCCTTTGTAGACACAGACTTTTATTAAAGTTTTTTTCTTTTCTCATCCTTGCTTCCATTTCTCCTAAATTCCTCTTTTCTCTTTGTTTTGCTATCTGTGTTTCATTAGGAGGTTTTCTACAAGTGTCAGCAATCCCTGGCTAGCCTTTCATGTGGAAAACTGAGACACTCTTTAGAATCAAGACTGCAGCTCTGCATGAGGCAGAGAAAACCTGAGAGAGCCCAACTGTTAGAGGGCTTGTGTGGGGCCCTATTGAGACTGTAGCTCAATCTCAGAGAACTGGAGAGAGCCCAACTATTGGAGGCTTGTGTGGGGCCTTGAGGACAGTCTGGGGGTCCCCAATAATCTGTCTGTGGACTTTCCCTTAACCCCCATTTTCAGGCTGCCACTGCAAGCTGGAGCTACTGTTCCCAATACCCAGGTATTCTTGCCACGCTCTCCAGAAAGGCACCCACTGTCCTCTGCTGGGTTGGAGGGGAGACTGTAAGGTCTCTGCTGCTTCCTGGCCCTGCCCTTGCCTTACACACCTGCAGCCCAGAGTTCTAGAGCTTCTCTGGTGTCCTCAGACTCTTAGGTCAGCTTTATCTATGATTCCTAGTACTCTTTTGAATACATAGAAATGGGGACAGCAAACATCTTTATTTTGTTCCTCATCTCAGAGGAAAGGGTTTTTTTTTTTTTCTTTTGGCCGGGGCTGGGTTTGAACCCGCCACCTCTGGCATATGGGACCGGCGCCCTACTCCTTGAGCCACAGGCACCGCCCAGAGGAAAGGGTTTTATACTGTCAACATCAAGTGTGACATTAGCTGTGGGCTTTTCATATATGGCCTTCATTGTGTTGAGATAATTTCCTTCTATTCCTAGTTTTTTTTTTTTTTTTTAAACCATGAAATACTGTTGAATCTTGACAAATGTTTTGTTCTGTTTTTTTTTTTTTTTTTTGAGACAGAGTCTCATTCTGTTGCCCTGGGTAGAGTACAGTGGCATCACAGCTCACAGCAACCTCCAACTCTTGGGCTCAAGTGATCCTCTTGCCTTAATTTTATTTTTTTCCTATTTTTAGTTGAGATGGGGTCTTGCTTTTGCTCAGGCTGGTCTCAAACTTGGGAGCTCAAACAATTCACCCACCTTGGCCTCCAAGAGTGCTAGGATTACAGGTGTGAGCCACCATGCCTGGCCTTGTTCTGTATCAGTTAAGATGATCCTGTGGAGTTTTTCCTTCATTCCATTAGTGAAATTTATTACATTGATTGATTGTCCTTTTGTTGAACCATCCTCGAATGCCAGGAATAAATCCCACTTGATCAGGGCACATAATCCTTTAAATGTGTTGAATTCTGTTTGCTAGTATTTTGTTTAAGGATTTTTTTCATCAGTCTTCAAAGATACAAGGCTGTATTTTTGTTTTTTGCAGTGTCTTCGGCTGGCTTTGGTATCAGAGAACTATTGGTTTCATAGAGTAAGTTTGGAAGCATGCCTGCCTTCTTAGAATTTCTTAGAAGAGTTTCAGGAGGGTTGGTATTAATTCTTCAAATGTTTGGTAGAATTCACCAGTAAAGCCATCTAGTCCTGGGGTTTTTTTGTTTTTGAAATTTTTGAATGTTCTTCAGTCTCCTTTTTATAGGTTTTTTCAGTTTTCTATTTTGCATGATTCATGAGTCAGTCTTGGTATGTTGTGTATTTGTAGTACTCTAAGTTAGCTATTTTTTTGGCATACAGCTTGTTCATAGTGCTGCTGCCTTTGGAGAGTCATAGTTACTGTGTCTTCATCCCTGCCCCCCAGGCTAGTATTTTATTTCTTACAATCTTTTAATCTTTTTAATTTCTGTATAATGGGTTTTAATGTCCCCTCTTTCACTTCTGGTTTCAGTTATTTAGGTCTTTTTATTTAAAGGTTTGTCACTTTTGTTAATCTTTTCAAACAACCAACTCTTGGTTTCACTGATTTTCTCTATTGTTTTTCTACTGCCTGTTTTATCTCTTCTCTAATCTTTATTATTTCTTTCCTTCTGCTAGTTTTGGGTTCAGTTCTGCTCTTTCAAATTCCTACTTCTCTATACTCTAGTTCCTCATCTGTCATGTTCAGCCCATCTCCAAGGCTGCTGTTAAGGATCCCAGCCAACAGGACACATGTAAAGTCTTTTACACTGGCCAGGTGACTCAGAACCACAGCCAAGAGTAACTCAGAACATGCCTTTGGTTTGTTCTAGCCAGGAGAGTACTTGGCCCCTCGGCCAGGTTGGAAGGGGTGGCACTGCCACTGCAGAAGGGGATGCCACCGTCTGAGAGTCGTATATTACTGTCTTTAGCCCTGCCTCATGCTAGTTTTTCCATGACACTGCGTTAGGGTCAGATTCTTGGATAAAACACAAGAGCATAGTTGAATAAATAATAGATAGAAATAGCTGTAGGTGAGCCATTTGGGCTTTGCCAGAGTAAAACGAAGATTGCTCTGTCTCTGCTTTAATGTGAAGCAGATGCACCCAGGCATGTCTGAAACACGACCCTGAAGGCCAGGCCTGTGAGATCAGACACAGCAGGCACGCAGCCCTCAAAGGGAACTAGTAATCCAGGGTGGACTTAGAGTTCTGTAGATGGACATTTAGACACATCACGGCAAGTATAAAACATGCACTGGGGCATGATGACAGGTCCACACTGAATTCCCACCTCCACCACTTAGCACCTGTAGGTCTTTACGAAAGTTATTTCAAGTCTCTGAGCTTTTATTTCCTCCTGTTTAAAACTGGGTTTATCATAAGTCTTCCCAAGAGCTAATCTCTGCTGCTTGCTGACTGTGTGCCAGGCATATGTCCCCAGTGAATGTGAATTCCCCCTTCCCTTCTCTACCCCATTCCCTCCTTTATCAGGATCTTCTAGCGATATCTGCTAACTATATTCTTCCCAACAAAGCCCCTTAATAATAAAAATGAATACACTGTAAGTGGTAGAGGGAATCAAGCCATATGAAGTCATGCTGTAGGCTTAATTTCTCAAAACCGGAAGAATATTTGGGAAAGTGGTAGTACATAGAAATGGTGGTAAGTAGGCCATAGATTAATTCCAACTCTATGGAATAAATATCAGCTCAATAACTTCCTAACTTTTCTTTAAATTAATCCCATGACAGATAAAGCTCAGTAACTTTCTTCTATAAGAGGTAATAGAATATTCCATGAAAGAAAATGAACCAATAAAAGTTAACCTTCACCTCTAGGAATAATTTAGGAGACAACTTACTTTCTACATTTTATCTACTGAATTCAGTAAATGTACCCTTTATAATACAAAATTAATTTGAATGTACTATTTGTGCAATAAAAAGGAAAATTACTATTCCGCATTTCTGTCATCTTTTATAAAACAAACATCATTACCTTTCTGATTGTGTTTTGAACACCACACAGATCCTGCAGGAAGAAGCTTGTCCCTGTAGGGATTGAAAAAGGATCAGAGTTAAGCACAGAAACAAGCAATTAATTCCCATTAGAGGATTAAGCACTTACGTTCTCTTTGAATCAGAAAAGCAAATTGTGAATAAAATGGTGTGCAAGCAAGAGGTTACTGTCCAAGTTAATAAATTAGAGAACTGAAGGGCAGCACGGGCAGCCACAAAGCCTGCTGGCAAGGAAGCAGGGAGGGTTTTGTATCCATGGGACAAGACGGCCCTTCTCTTAATGACGCTGTGGAAATCTGGGGGGAGTAGAGTCTGTGCCATGTGATGCCAGTCTTACTGTAACAGATGGAGCCCCAGAAAATAAGCCTAAAACCATTTTCCAGCCTATTGCATCACCATCCCTTGTGCACAGATTTCCTTATAGCCTCTCACCATTAACACACAGAATCATCCAATTTGGACAGTTTTGCTTTGGGGTTTCAGAGCGGATTCTTAAAGAAACTTGAACCCTATCTCCCTGGACGTTGCCATGCACTGAGGAGGGAGAGGGCTGCCATGGCATTCACAGCCCACGCTGAATCTGTATCCCAAACCCACTGGTCACAGATGATGTGGACATCCTCGCATCAGCACAGAGGTAGTACTGGCTCAGAGTGAGTCCCCAAAAGGTTTAGTTCAGCAAAATTTGGTTGGTTTAACAATGTCAATATTTAAGAAAACAAAACACTCAATGGAGATGCCCATCTGGCCTAGCACTGCTTGAAATGCCTCTGTCACTTAACTCAGCAGTTTTCTTTCTTGAAACACAGTCCAGCTATAGTTTCATATTTCATCACAAAAGCAGAAATTGAAAATGATTATGAATCCTTCAGATAATTGGATTTTTCTTAATTTTTTTCTTAGCCACCTGGTGGCAAAAATGTAAAAGGCAGGATTTAAGCCTTTTATTAAAATAGTTTACAAATTAGAACTATCAAATTAGAACTATTAGCTATGCCTGGCCCATATTTAGAAACACACCTACACATACCAGGTGAACCCAACAAGGAAAGGGCTAATATTTAACTCTAAAATTAATCTGCAAAAGGATTTCCAATTGATACAGGCTTCTAGCATAAAAACCACCAGTAAAAAAAAAAAAAAAAAAAAAAAAGATGATTCAATAAAATATTCATCCTGTATGTATGAAAAATTAATGAAGAGAAAATGTTAGTATAATCTATATGTCATCACTTCAAAGTGTCTGTTTTCTCCCCGTGATAAATCATCGGGCCACCAATAATGTGTATTGCCAGTTCTCAAGACTGGGTTAGAAAAAAACAAAAGAAAAATGACCAGATTTGGGTGGCTTGAAGT
This sequence comes from Nycticebus coucang, assembly GCF_027406575.1. NCBI lineage: Eukaryota > Metazoa > Chordata > Mammalia > Primates > Lorisidae > Nycticebus > Nycticebus coucang. The sequence continues at coordinate 11,791,835 of NC_069794.1, read as the reverse complement.
CTGCGTCCCTGTTAGAACAGGCTCTGCCACTCACCACTGCCGGGGGCGGGGGAGGGGGGATTCTTTCAGAACCAGAAACGCCTGGTCCGGAGACCTAACTGGCAGGGAGCATCGCTCAGAGCGTCTTTGGGTGTGCTGCGTGAACTAGCTTCTGTCATTCCACAGTGTCATCACTGGGGCCGGCAGAACCTTGGCCTACCAGACCCACAGGGGACACCAGGCCACTGAGTGCTAGTTTCAAGGCTGTCAATGGCTGCCTCACGTGGCCACCAGTAGCCACACTGGGTGCCGGCCTTGAGCAAACCCTTAACGTCCCGAGTGTGATGGAAATATGGTAAGAAGCATATGCGATGCTGGGCATGTTTACCCAGAAATTTCTCTTATTTTATAGAAAACTTGCATCTCAGACTAGTGGCCACTTCCCTTCCCTCCCGTGCTGTAACATTATTTTCCCTGGAGAAAATGCTGAGTGTCTGATATAGTTACACATTAATTCTTCAGAAGTTTCTTAGAACTGTAGGAAACAGGTGAAAAAACAAAATGCCTTGAACTTTCAACTTAAGCCTGGCCTGGGAGCACGAAACAAGCTCCAGGGTCACTCTTCCCCGCATGGCTCAGGGGTGACGTGCCAGTGAGGGCTCCGGGCCGCATCCTGTTGGTGCTTTGATGGCTTCGTTTTGTTGCTTGCTGGTTTCTTTACAGCAAAGACAAGGGCTTCCTGCTCAAGCAGATCCCTCGCCAACCCCGCTGAATGCCCCGGAAAAGTTCGCGGCAAAACACCTTTCTTACATTAGCCGTGCAGGCCCCGCTGAAGCGCTGGCCCTTTGAAATCAGAGGCTGGGGCTCCTCTTCACAGTTGTTTGCTTAAAACTATGAACTTTCACAGGTCTGTAAAAACAAATGGGGGCTCTATGGTCCCTGATGCCATCTCATGCCCTCTGAATGCTGCCATGGCAACCACTGTTGCCCATGCCAACAGTGAATAATGATGGTTTCCATGCCACATCACTTTAAAGGCAATTTGTATTATCATCTTTAAAACACACAGTGACCTAAAAAAAAAAAAAAATCTGAAAAAAAAAGGAAAAAGAAAAAAACAACAACACAGTGACCAACAACATGGATATGACCTTCGGCTGTACCCCTGTGCCCACTTTGAGAGTAAGGACAGGAAGAGCTGGAAAATCCCAAGACGCCATGCTGGGATGAGCTCTGTGCAATCCGGCAGGATGGAGAACCGGCTGGGCCACCTAGTGTGTGGCCAGAGTCTGCCAGGGCCTCAGCCCACATTCCAGGGCGGCCGGGCGTGGAGGTGCTACCAGCTCCGCTGCCTCCTGGCAGGACAGCTCAGAAGGCACAGCAGAGGCCTGGCAGCGGGAGCCAGAGCCACAAACACGTGCTAGGGCAGGTGGCCAGCAGGCCTGACGCCTGACACCAGAGAGAAGGTGCCAGTCAGCCCACACTTGGAGCCCCCTGCCCTGCAGGACCCGAGTGCCACCTGCCAGTCCTACCTGGGGCTCTGAAGTGACCCAGAACAACACCGCTGCCCTAGCCTCATACTGCACATCGCTAACAGTCTCAAATCAATGCTCAAAACAACAAATGAGATCATCTCGCCCCCAGCTGTACCCCATTTACAAATGGGGAGGCTGAGGCACAGATGATGTGACTACACAAGGTGAGATGGCTCAGCCTTCACACCCACTCTTGACCTGCACATCCAGGGGGGCACCCCCCAGTGGCTCCAGCCACTTCAGAGCCCCAGGCAGCTAGTGGCCTGGGCCACCTGCACACTCGGGCTCCTGTCACATCCCCCCATGACCAAGACCTCAGAGACACTGATGCATACCCCTTGTTGCCTGCTGGGCTTGCACTGCTGAAACTCTCTCCATTTCATTGTCCTGAAATTCTCACTTTTACCACTGAACTTGTGTTTTGTAAGTGAAGTCTGCTGGGACAGGCAGCACTCATGTGAGCAGAGGAAAAACACAAGCACAGACTCCCGGGGACCCAGTGCAAGGCCTGAGTGCATCAGGGAGGGAAGCAGGACGCCCAAGGACATGAGACAGAAGGACCTTATCATGTCCTCTCCAGCTGGTCTTGGGCAGCCACATACCCAGAAAACCACGACCCAGAAGGCTAGGGCACCCCTGGGTGGCCTGGAGTTCCTGTCCCTGTGCCCTTCCTCCGTCACCAGTACTGAAGGCTGACAATGGTGAGGGAGAATTGGTGCAAGTCAAGAGGTGAAACAAAGACAGCTGAGTCAGTTTTCTGGCAAGAATAAGATACACAAGCGCTCTCCAGTTAGGAAAGATTGTGTTATTATCTGTAATTCCACATGTGAGTTAAATGCCTTTAAACTGAAGCCAACACTGTCTGCTACAAAGTGAATGATAAACTCTGTGCAGAGATACTAGCTTCCTATTTTAGTCCCTTTCACTGCACCCCTCCTCCTAGCTTTTCATTCTCATTGTGTACCCCCATCCCACTCCTGTACCCCCAGGGAATCACTGGCCCTGAGCTTCCCTAAATCGTGTCTTCATCTCACACTGTGTCATCTAGTACAGTTCAGTGCATGCAGTAGACACTTCATAAATACTTGCTGCAAGAAACCAAGTGGTCATCCCCACTCAGTCCAGAATCCCAAAGAGGCACCAGGGGCCTCCTGTCTGTTTGGAATCTCTCGTGCTCTGGGTCAATGGTCACGCACAGGTTCAAATATAACCTCGGAGGGCGGCACCTGTGGCTCAAGGAGTAGGGCGCCGGTCCCATATGCCGGAGGTGGCGGGTTCAAACCCAGCCCCGGCCAAAAAACTAAATAAATAAAAATAAATTAAAAAAAAAAAAATTGTCTACAAATATAACCTCAGGTGCAAATCTACAGGCATTGTGTTGGGACCCAGGCTCTGCGCCCCTCTCCTCTTCTCCACATGGCCAAGTACTGTGGACCCTTAGACCTGGCCCGGCCAGGCCAAGTGTCAGTGTGCCCCTCACAGACACTGTGACAATGCCCGAAGACACAGAACTCACCGTGGGCAGCACCCAGAGCATGGCAAGGGGAGGGGTGAGGAGGGGTCCTTGGTTCAGGGGCCCGTGCAGGGGTACATTAGAATCACAGACCTGTGCACCTAATCTGGTATAAGTTATATCTCAAAGACAGTTGACTAAAAAACGCTACAGGAGCTTTGCAGGGAAGGCAGTATGTGGGCACTCGGGCTGCTATTACCATCATCTGAGACTATTCTTATCCAAGTTCACAAACTTTACATCCCAAATCAAAAGCAAAAGCTCCTCACCTTTTCTTTAGGGTTCCACGAGCATCCCAGCCTGACCAGAGTACTTCTAAAAACAAATTTGTTTTCTGGAACCTAACACTCAATAATACAAAACAAGAATGAGAGACACCTCTGCCCTCAAGCCTAGACTGGAGGAAAGAGGCAGCAGAGTGAAGGTCGCGCAGCCCAAGGTGGGGTGAGGGGCCATGTGACCCCCCCCACAGGCAGACACTGGACGGACCCAGGGCCCCCGCTCCCCACCCAGGACCCCGTCTGCACTGGTACTGACCAAGCAGTGGTTTCCTGTGATTGGGTAGCGGGAAACACAGCAAATGATCTGCCTTTAGAATATTTTTCTAGGCCTGCTAGAAAAGAGTGCGCAGCTTTCAGCTCCAACGCTGACAGGTGCTTGGAAGGCTTATTCTATCTGGAGCAGCAACACCCCTCCCTGGACACGGAACAAGAGCCAGGAATCTGTGCCTGTTAAACAGGACCCCTGGGTCTGGCTGAAGGAGGACCTTCGACTCTCCCTTCTGTGTTCCCGAAGTCGTTATTGCTTCAACTTGGTGACTAGTCAGACAGAAAGTAACCGAGGGCTAAGAACGCCACCCGGGCCCTCTTCTGACATTCCTTTTCCTGGAGCATGCCACTTTCCATTTAAGAACCTTTGGGTTATTAGAGGTAGTTTCACTAACTGGGCTGGAAACAGGAATGGGTGGACATTAGTGTACTATGTGAAAGGCTTTGTTTGGTAGAAACATCTTAAGGTTATGTTTACATTAACTCAATATAGCTTTTATGTGATTGTTCTGCCTTCTTAGGTGAGAAATGGAGATTCCAACTTTAAGCAGAAGCACAGAACAATTACAAAATATCACAGCCATTCTCTTCTGGGCAGTTTGCTAACAGAATATTCTAGAACAATGACAGCATATACCCATTTAAGCAACTCTTAGTCATTTTAGAAGTCAGACCTACTCAGAAGTGAAGAAACAAAAGTTAAAAATACAGGTAAGGCCTTGGCTAGCTTCATTTAGCAGCGTAGCTATCTGGTTGCTTTGGGAGCAACAGGTCTCCTAGGAAGAGGACCAGGCTTAGAGCCGAGAGGCTAAGGTCAAAGCCATACTCCCGCCAGCCATCTCGGGGAGGCCCACCTCACCCAGGCCCAGCACAGCAAGGCCACACAAGGCGCCAGGAGAGCACAGGCGAGTCTGGTTCAGCTAGCTGGGGGCACAGGTTCTAAGATCTAGCCAGGGAGCCTTCACCCAGTAGCACACAGTGGAATAAGTCACTCAGAATGAACCAAAATATTCCGAAGAATACTTTGGAAAATGACCACCAAATACAACTGTAAGGTGTCAGCCACCCTAGGGGTACTGCCTGCCCTAAAGAAGGGACCCTGAGTATAACCTAGAGACCACCACGGCCTGGCCCTCTCTGCCTGTCTGGAGCAAGCTGGCAAAGCACCGGCCATCTTAGGCCCTACTAGACCAGACTCCACGTCCCACTGCCCAGAAACACAAAACCAGGAGCTAAAGGGACTCTGACGGCCAGGGAGGGAGTTGTGCCGTGGTCACCCAGCTTCCTGTGCCAAAAGCAGCAAGCTGGGTTGGGGAATAACCCAAACTCTCTTTCCCATGGGCTTTGGAAAGAGGGATTTAATTCCTCTGGTAGCAATAGCAGGTTTACCTTCAGAACTACTTTTGCGAAGAGTGTTATTAAATCCAGGTTAAATCGGGGCCCTGCAGAATGGCTCCCACAAAGAAGGGTGGCTAAAAGAAGGGCCATCGACAAGGTGGTAACTCGAGAATACACTATCAATATTCACCAGCGCGTCCACGGAGTGGGCAAGAAGCGTGCCCCTTGGGCACTCAAGAGATCCAGAAATGTGCCGTGAAAGAGATGGGAACTCCAGATGTGCGCATTGATACCAGGCTTAACAAAGTTGTCTGAGCCAAAGGCATACGGCATGTCCCATACCGTATCCGTGTGCAGTTATCCAGAAAAGCAATGATGATGAAGATTCACCAAACAAGTTCTATACTTTGGTTACCTATGACCTGTTACCACTTTCAAAAATCTATAGTCAACACGGATGAGAACTAACTGGTGATTGTCAGACACAAATAAAATTATAAAATAAAAAAAAACAAAACAAAGAAAACAAACAAACAAACAAAAAAAACAGGTTAAATCTTCTGAAAAAAATGTAGACTACCTGGAGGTAATCAGGTAAGCAGGAGGCAGATTAAAGGAAGGTGTGCAAACCTAGGAAAATTAATTGCCTACATCAGCTGCCAACAGAAAAGAAATATCCCCGGGCAGCGCCTGTGGCTCAGTCGGTAGGGCGCCGGCCCCATATACGGAGGGTGGCGGGTTCAAACCCGGCCCTGGCCAAACTGCAACCAAAAAAAAAAAAAAAAAATAGCCGGGCGTTGTGGCGGGCGCCTGTAGTCCCAGCTACTTGTGAGGCTGAGGCAGGAGAATCGCTTAAGCCCAGGAGCTGGAGGTTGCTGTGAGCTGTGTGAGGCCACGGCACTCTACCGAGGGCCATAAAGTAAGACTCTGTCTCTACAAAAAAAAAAAAAAAAAAAAAAAAAAGAAAAGAAAAGAAAAGAAATATCCCCAACACAGGCATGCGCACACACACACACTTCATTTGTAAACGTTAAAAATAAGCAAGCTTTTTGAAAATTAAAGCACAGAACTCAAAATTAAGCCTGATGGTTTTTTTTTAGTAATTACCTGTTCCTGGAGCATTCTAATCCTTTCAGTGCTGTATAATTACCCCAAGTTAAAGTCAATTAAAACAACCGGGTGATGTTAAAACTATGAATTACAAGTATGACGGGGAGTAGGAGAGAGGAAATTAAGGGCATATTATTAAACATGCTTTTAAATACCTTATATGAAGTGGATCCATTTACTCACATTCCTACATCCTAAACACACAGCTAGTCACTGTTGGCTGATAGCAGCCTGCATTGAGTTCAAAACTTCCAGAAAAATGCATTGCACTGGAGTGACTGATACTTCTAAGTAAACTAGATGCCCTGACCTAACAGAATGGGAGCCTATTATAGGCTACATCCCTACCAAAAAAGTCCCACTTTTAAAAGCTTTATTATAGCTGAGTTCTGCTGACGAGCCCTGGCCAGGACTGAGAGGCTGAAGCCAAACACACCATCTTGCCTTTGAATTTACAACTCTTGGCCTCTCCAGTGTTGGGCATAGATCCCAGGACCCTAAATATTATTTAACACATTTTGGTACATACTCTGCTTTTAAAATGCACTTAAAAGCCAATGCATGGTCCACTCTCAGGATAACAAAATCCCTCGTGAAAATGTGAAAATCCCCTGTCACTGTGTTATGGTCAGAGAACAGACCAGGCTACGTTCAGTTTAAGGTTTAAGCACCTTTTCAAATCAACTAGTTTCAAAAACAACAGAACAACAGTTTTGTTTCTCATTATAGGAGGTTTTTTGTTGCCTTTTTTTTTTTTTTTTTTTGTAGAGACAGAGTCTCACTTTATGGCCCTCAGTAGAGTGCCGTGGCCTCACACAGCTCACAGCAACCTCCAACTCCTGGGCTTAAGCGATTCTCCTGCCTCAGCCTCCCGAGTAGCTGGGACCACAGGTGCCCGCCACAGCGCCTGGCTATTTTTTGGTTGCAGTTTGGCTGGGGCCGGGTTTGAACCCGCCACCCTCGGGTATATGGGGCCGGCGCCTTACCGACTGAGCCACAGGCGCCACCCGGTTTTTTGTTGCTTTTTAAAGTGTTTGGTCTTTTTTAGTCATGATAAAGTGAAGAACTCATTGAAGTTAAAATTATGTTTATTTAGCAACTTTCTTCACTGAATAGCTCAAGCATTGCCCTTATTTAATTGGAGGGGAGATATTTATAGGAGCTTTGTCATTCCCTCACCCCAAACTACTTTAATTAAAAAATAAATAAAAAGCCCCCCAAATGTATATGTAAACAGGAAGAGAAAACCAAGGCCTCTCTCCTTTCTATCCCTCAGCTGGGCCACAGTGGCTCACTCCTGTAGCACTCTGGTAGCCTGAGGATGGATTGCTTGAATGAATCACCATAGAAACAGATTAACATAGAAAAACCATACAATGATCTTAATAGATGCAGAATAAGCATTTGACAAAAGTCAACAAATGCATGATAAAAATTCTCAGCAAACTGGGAATAAAAGAGGACTTCTTCAGTCTGATAAAGAGCACCTATGGAAAAACCTACAGCTCAGGTTGTCTTTTAGGGTGAATAGTCACTTTCCCCTTAGCGTGGCTACAAGGCACGGATGCCCACTCTTCCCACTTCCATTCAACTTTGGATACTGAAAGTTCCAGCCAGGGTAATAAAAGAAGGATAAGAAACAAAAAGCCCACACTCTAGAAATATATTTTTAAAAATTATCTTTTCTTTTGCAGTTGACATGACTGTATAGAAAATCCTAAGGAAACCTTACTAGTTTCCTAGTAAAAGTTACTAGAACTAATGAGTATAGCAAGACCTTAGGGTATAAGTTCAATATACAAAAAAACAGTTGTATTTTTATATACTACAAGAGAAAACCTGGACCTTGTAATTTAAAACTCCAACATCATTTATAATAGCACTACGAATTTGAAATTAGGGTGAAATTTAACAGAATATGTCTAAGATCTACACACTGAAAATTCAAAACACCATTGAGAGAAATTCAATGTCTAAATAAATGGAGCGATAATGTTTTCATGATCGTTTTCATTGTTAAAATACTAATTATCCCCAAATTAAGTTATAGATTTAACACAATCTTAATGAAAATCCCAGCAGTTTTCTTCTTTTTGTAGAAATTGATTTGATTCTAAAGTTTACATGAAAGTTTGAAGGATCTATGATAGCCACAACATTATTGAAAAAGCTGAACAAAGTTTATATTTCAATAATCACTACAAAGCTACAATTAACAAGATAGAATTAGAGAAAAGACAGACATTAAGATCAATGGAATATTCTTTTTGAAATGAAAATGAGGTAGAATTAGTGGTGATGGTGCACAACCCTATGAATATACTAAAAACCACTCAGACACTTCAAAAAAGGTGAATTTTATGGCATGTGAATTATATCTCAATTTTAAAAAACACTACTTAAAAGAATCACTACAACAGAACAGAGTCCAGAAGTAGACATACACTTGTATGGTGAACTGTTTTCAAGAAAGGCGTCAAGGTAACTCAGTGGAAAATGGATAGTCTCTTAAATAAATGATGTGGGAACAACTACATATCCACATGCAAAAAGATTTAAAAATCTCCTATAATCTCATTCCATATACCTAAATTAACTTAAAATGTATGCAAATGTAAGAACTAAACTTTCTAGGAAAGAAATCCTTTGACAGGACACAAAGCGCCCATAATAACAAGAGAACATGAGTAACTCTTGACTTCATCAAAGTGTAAAGCATCTGCTGCTCTCAAAGGACCCAGCTAAGTAAACAAAAAGGCAAATGGAGACTGGTAGAAAATGTCTACAAAACACTTATCTAATAGAAGCCTGTATCCAGAACATACAGAGAACTTGTACGATTCAAGAAAAACAACCCAATTAAAAATGGGCAACATCTCAATAAAGCTGTGAAGATGTGTAATTCTCTACACAGTTCACTGTGAGTATAAAAGTAACATTCAAATGATTCTATCATTTCTTTTTTTTTTTGTAGAGACAGAGTCTCACTTTATGGCCCTCGGTAGAGTGCCATGGAATCACACAGCTCACAGCAACCTCCAACTCCTGGGCTTAAGCGATTCTCTTGCCTCAGCCTCCCGAGTAGGATTCTATCATTTCTATCATAAATGTAATTGTTCCTAGGTGATGGTCAAATTCTTTAAAAAAAAAAGCAATCTAGCTCTCAAAAAGATGTTGTATTACATAAAATTCAGTTATTTATGCCAGTTAAAAAACCAAAGAACCATGGTTCATAAAATAAAATATGGAATAAAGACCTGCACGTGAACGCTTACTGCAGGTCTGTTCACAATAGCCAAATGGTGGAAAGAACCCAACACCCAGCAGCTTGGGAATCCACAAACCGAGGTACACAGACGCAGAAAGCTGGACAGATAAACCTCAACTGCACATGCTGAGGGAAAGCCAGACCCAGGACTGCGTACTGCACCTGCCCACGACATTCTGGAAGAGGCATAGGCCTGGGGACAAGGGGGCAGGGAGGGGGACTGCAGAGGGCCCTGACAGCAGGTTAGGGGTGGTGGTGGCTACCTAATAGACATTTGCCAAAATTCACGGGACCTGTAGTTAAAAAACATTTACTGAACTTTAAATAGTAAGTGGATGAATTTTATTGCATATTAACTAATAAGGTGATTTTTTTCTTAAAAGCATTTGAATAACGTCCTTTTATCCACCCCATTTTTACTGGCTTTTTTGTAATATGTCAGTGCTCCATGAATATCAGGCCTCTCTCCTTTGCCACTGTGGCTCACCCTTCCTCTCTCTTTCTCTTTGAATGAAAGAGCCAGGGCAATCTCTCCAGGTGCACCTCGCTCAGCTGTGGGCTCAGGGTTGCTTAACTTCTAAAGACAACTGGGAACAGACAGCCCACCCCACCCCCCGCCCCCACCACGTGGTAGCTGAGTGGCCAGGGGCCACCTCCTCAGACTGGTCCCAGGGGCCTTACCCGGGATCACAGCCAGGGACATTTTTTCCATTGTTTCACCTGCTGACCCTTCCCAGCTAAGGACGCTTACTCTCTGCCATCTCTTGGCCCTGTGAGATTGCTTCATCTTCACCATTCCCCTTCTTCACATAATCTTTGTTTTCCTAGACTCTTGGCCAAGACTGTTTGGGTAAGTGTGTTCCCAGGACAGTGTGTCCTGAAGTACAATGGAGCAATTTTCCAAAGAACCGGGACATGTGATCTCACGAGACTGGGACAGCCTGGGCAGCACTCCCACCCCCCACAATCTCCCGCAGGGGTCAGAACAGTGGGGTGTCACTTCATCCCCAGCACAGGTTCCCAGACCACTGGCATGGCCTTAGGCACACTCACCTTTTCTCTCTAGGGAACTCTGCACTTGTGGGTGAGCTCCCAGCTATGCGCACCTATGTCTCATTAAACTTCTGGGACATCTCGTTTTTATATTTCTAGTTATATTTCTCCTATTATTTTGCCATTAATTATTCACAAAAGTTCCCTGGACTTTGTTTTATATTTCCTCCTGGTTATCATTTTCTGTGATAAGCAAGATTTCCGTATCAGAAGAGAGTGAGCTGCCTATTGCGGAAGCTGTCAGTGCCTGTGTCCATGTGAGTCCTGCCTCTTCTGACTCACCTTGCTGCTATGTCTGGCCATGGAGGCTCTTTTGAGACATGTGATCTGACCTCACCTGGGGCTATTAACACCGAAAGGAGATGATACTCTGAATTGTGCAGGCCAAACTCCTGTAGGAGGTAGTGGTCACCTGGCAGATGGAGTATGTACCATCTTCAGCAGAAAAGCACCTCCGGGCAGCAGAGTCCCCCCTACTTGGAAGAACTTGGGACACCTCTACCTGGGACCCTCCAGGAGCAGAGGTGCTGTTCACTAGGGGACCCTGTGCTCATGACCTTGGCAAATGGCCAGACTTCTGAGCCTCCGTTTCCTTCTCCATCCAGTGAGACCCCAGCACTTACCAGAGGAGAGTGGAGTCCACCCCGTACCAAGAGAGCACAAGTGCCTGGCAGGGGCAACAAATGGGTGTTGTTTTGAATGAAGTCAAGAGAAAAACATTAATCCTGCTTAATTCATTCGCTGTCAGGCCCCAGCATCTCCTCGCTCTGAGAAGGTGCTGGAAACAGCAATAGCGCCAGGGCTTCGGCATGGCCAGTGCAGCTGTGGGATGCAAAAGGGCCAGCCTGGGATGAACTGGGCTGGCCTGTCAACCTTGCTCAGCCTCACTGAGGGCCTAGGTGACTCCCAGATAGGGACAGAGACTCTCATCAGGCCTACCTGATAAGTGCTGCACGAAGGCTAAAATTACTGGCAGTGCGCAGACATCACTGTGGAATTTTATTCTATAAGATGGCAAGTTCCCGCCCACTGCCCATGTAGACCTTGACAGAAACTGCCCTGGACAGTCTGTACAACTGAATTCAGTGCAGGCCAGAGTTTTGATTTCCATCTTCATAAGTACACCTCAGTTCTTGCAGAAAAGTAAATGTTTCCTTTGCATGAATAGCATCCTCTCCAAAACAGGTGTCACAGCACTGATCACACATAGCGCCAACTACATGCCAGAGACCCTTTACCCATCTTAACTGACTTGGCCCTCACAGTGGCCTGTGGGGCTTCACCTGGGAGGAAACTGGGCAAAGAGCACAGATGACCTGCCCAGAGCCAGACAGCTCGTAAGCAGCTGAATAGGGCAGGAAAAAAGTGCTCCCATTCCCCCTAGAAGGTGGCTTTACTAAAGGCCTATCTAACAGAGGAAAATAAACTGTCAAACAGAACATAAGAGAAATAAACTCGCAGCACATAATTGCCCCTCTGAAAACTGACAACACAACTACCCCCTTTGTTTTGTTTAATGGAAACATCTGTGGCCTAAATTGTTGTCTCTAAGAATTCATTTTCTCAGCCTTGAGGAGCCCTAAGGAGACAGTGGGGGTGCGAGCTCCCCACTCCAACTCTGCCGCAGTGCACAGCACCAGACTCCAAGGACTCAGATAAGCTGGAAAGAACACCTGTCACTGCTTCCCTTCTGTTCCCAGTCTCCTGAAGCAGAGAAGGGGAAAAAAGCCATTTTTACCCTTTGAAACACCAGCCACTTTCCCTCAAGTAGCCGGCATCATTTACATGCCTTTCTCTCTGCGCCCTGGCCACACACTCACTCCTCTCTGGAAAATAAACTTTGTACTTCTTCCTATCCTAATCACTGTGTGAGGATTCTTTCCCCAACCTGCTGTGAACACCTAGTAAGCCCCCTAACACTCTCCCCACCCCCAGATACTTAGAAAAGAAGGCAAATCAATTGAAAAGGCCTTGAATTGAAAGCAAAGGCCACATAATCTACTTAGATGAATCACATGTTCACGTCTGTTATGGGCCAAACTCCATCCACGCCCCAAATTCACATGTTGAACTTCCAACCCTGTACCTCAGAATAAGTCGATTTGGAGATGTCTTCACAGAAGAAATTAAGTTACAAAGGGGTCAGCAGGGCGGGTGCTGGTCCAGCAGGACCAGTGCCCTTCTGAGGGAAGGAGATGAGGACAGACTTACGCAGAGGGAGACCATGCGGGGACACAGGAGACCAGGGCCATCTCTAGCCCAAGGGAAACCAACCCTGCCGCACCTCTGCCTCAGACTTCCAGACGGCAGAACTGTGAGGAAACACCCCTGTGTGTGATTTAAGCCCACCAGCCTGTGGTCCCTTCTCACGGCACCAGCACCACAGCAGAGTAACACATGCCAACAGGGAACACAGCCCGGCACTGTGCCCACCCTGCTAGGACACCCTTTTCCACTCTCTCTGTTCGGGGATCTCAACTCTTCTCTTGGCCTGCTGCCCCCTGCACTCAGGCCCGGGGCCCCGCCACTCCACTGCCCTAGGTGCGCCACCTCACTGTCCATACATGGTCTTGCTCAGACTGAGCTCCCTGTCTCCCCAAAAGCCGGTTCTTTCCCAAGGCTGGTGCACTCACAGCTATCCTGTCCTGTCCTCCACTGCCTGGCCCTGCCACACCCAAGGGGACCTCAGCAACCCAGCTCAACCCTTTCAGACCGTAACCTTTTCTAATCTGGGTCTCCCTTCCAGGATCCCCACCCCAGCACCTTCACCCCAAAGCCACACTTATCTGCTTGAAGCTGAGCTTAGACCCCTCAGTGCCTCCCCAATGACACTCAGGATGTCCCATCTCCTTTTCCAAGAAACTGACCTCCCTGGCCTCGACTCTCACCCTGCAACCATAGTCCAAGCTCCCCAAGTTGGGCTGCTGGTGCTCCCAGAGCCTCCCGGGCTTTCCCACCTCCTCATCTTCATTAACCCCCCAAACACCTGATCCGTACCTTACCACCCACACCCATCCCGTCCCACATCCCAGCTCAGAGACTACCTCTGCCACAACCTGTCCCTGATTTTCTGCACCTCAGTCTTATCTTAGCCTACATCTCAGCTATTTTCTCTATTAAATTCCTTAAGGGCTGGGGACCCATTTTAACTTCTCCATTGCTGTAATGCAACATGTGTAGAAAAAGAACACACTGATTCATCTGGTCCCTGGGATTCTCAATTAGCCAATTTCTTTTCTCTAATTAGATCAGGAAGAAATGACAAGAAGACAGCTTTTGATAATTAGTTTAACTGCCAACAGAAATACTAGCTATCCAGAGATCATTAGCCCCCATTCCATACACACACTGTGCGCTCCGCAAATGCAGAACTTGGGAAGACACTGGCCAGGGAAGTCGATGCTCAGTTCACTGTAGCAGGCACAGTAACTGGACCACAGAACCCAGCGCTCACTGAGGCTGGAGGATGATAAAGACACGACCTCTACCTGCCAGGTCCCACAATAGGAAGGAGGCTGGGCCCCGAGTCCAAAAAAATCTCTGCAGTGGACAATAGGGTATAAATGGAGTTGTAGAAAAGGTACACTTACTGGTATATGTCGAACTGTGTCTCCCCAAAATTCACAGGTGGAAGCCCTAACCTCCAGTAACAAAATGTAACTATATTTAGAGACAGAGTCTTTAAGGAGATGATGACTGAGTTAGAATGAAGTCTTTAGGGTGGGCCTCAGTCCTGTCTGACTGGTACCGCCCTACGAGGAGGGAATCTGGACACAGGAAGAGACACCAGGGACGCCCACACAGCACACGGAAAGACCTGGGGAGACATAATGAGAAGGTGGCCGCCTAACAGCCACGCAGAGAGGCCGCAGAAGAAGGCGACCTTGCCAACCCCTTAGACTTCTGACCTTTAAACGTGGGAGGAAACCCTGATGCTGACATCAGTCTGTGGGGCTGGGTACAGCAAAGTGATGCCCTGCTCCATCCTACGCCAGGGGGAAGGAAACTTGGAAACCTTGTCCCGAGGGAGGGGGCCAGACACAGTTAACTCACCTGTTAACTGAGCCCACTGATATGGAGTTCCCAGAATAGGTAAAGCCACAGTGACAGAAAGGGGGCTGGGGACTGCCAGAGGCTGAGGGACAGGGAGTGGGGACTACTTGGTGTGAATGGGGTTCTCCTTTCGGGATGATGAAAATGTTCCAGAACAAGGCAGAACTCACGGTCACATAACATTGTGAATGTACTAAATACTACTGAATTCTTCATTTTTAAATCATTTTCTGTTAGGTAAATTTCACCACAACAAATCTTGAAAAATGATACAGATAGGCTGGGCGCCCATAGCACAATGGTCATGGTGCCAGACACATACATGGAGGGTGCCAGGTTCGAACCCCACCTGGGCCAGCTAAACAATGACAACTGTAACAACAAAAATGATATAGATAAAATATACTGCTTGACTATCATATGTGTTGAATACCAAAGAGAAGATGTTTCTACAGTGTGTCCTGAAGAACAGGAAAGAGAGGGATAAATTCTGCTTCTGGGTGACTTAGAAGTCACTCCCAGTTACTACACTTAGAGTGAACTAACCCTGATGAGGTGAAGGGGAGAAGTTACGGTGGAAAGGGAAGGGGGACTTCCAGGCCGGGAGGGTGAGCTGAGGCACCCCAGTGGGAAGGCCCAGGGGACTGGGAATGGGAACCACCTCCACCCTACTGGGAACCCAAGGGGAAGGAGCGGACGGTGGGAGCCTGGGATGGCAGTGCGGCGTTGACGGCAGGAGGCCCTGTGTCGGTCTCCCAAAACACATGTGAAGCTTCATCATTTATATTCCAGACCCTCCCCAGGAAAGTCTGATTTAGTAATTTAGGAGTTAGGGGACAAGAACCTGTACTTAAAATACAGTATTTTGTAAAGAACTCCAGGTGATTCTGGCAATTACAACCTTTTGGGAAACTACTGATTGTGGGAACGGTCTTCCAGTTCTATAGCGATGCTTTTAGACTAAGATTAACTCTTAGGTTAAGGAGGATGCATCTTGCTCTATATACTGTAAACAAAGACAAGATCCACTAATTCATTTTCATGGGCTTTTCTAAAACAGATTTCTCCTTAACCTTCATCTACATGGAAAGTTCAATTAACCAAAAATTTTTAATGTGAGAAATTTGCTTAACATACTTTTTTTTTTTTTTTTTGAGACAGTCTCACTATGTCACCCTCAGTAGAGTGCCGTTGAGTCACAGCTCACAGCAACCTCAAACTCTTGGGCTTAAGATTCTCTTGCCTCAGCCTCCCAAGTAGCTGGGACTACAGGCGCCCACAACAATGCCCGGCTATTTTTTTTTTTTTTTTGTTATTGTTGCAGGTCTTATTGTTTTAGCTGGCCTGGGCCAGCCTGGGTATATGTGGCCGGTGCCCTACGCACCGAGCTATGGGCACTATCCTGTATACACATTTTTTAAAATGCTTTCAGTGTCCAAGTTATACCAAAGGAAAACAAAATACATAAAAAATGACAATAACATAACAACCTTAGGATAACCAAAAAGTAGCTTGGAAGTTTACATATTACCCTTTAATTTTCCCCATTGTTTTGCGTAACTGTGAGACCATTCTGTAAACAGTAATGCTAAGTACAAATTTTTAAGAGCATTATATTTTTACCCTCTTATGATTCAAAGTCAACTGAAATATGAATATTAAGCAACAAGAATGATCATTTGAGAAGTATGGAATAAATGACACTTTTTACTTTCAACATCTGGTGTCACCAGCATAACGTGGTAGGCAGAGTGCTCTGTGCTGGGTGTGCCCAAATGAGGTGGTAGCCACAGTGTTTGTGGAGGGAGGTGGAGCCCCAGGCTCAGGTCACCCCTTTCTAGAAGCAAGATTTTAACCACACCCTAGACAGCTGCTATTCCTGGGGAATATGCAGGTTTAAAGGACGGCTGCCATGTTGCTGTTTCATTTTAAGCACAATGGTGCCAGGGAAAGATGGAGTAACCCAGACCTGAAATAGCCTCTCTATGACATTTCACAAGCGACAGCCAGTCCACCTCCTCCTCCCCACTCCCTGGCCCACTGTACCCTCAGCTCTACTCCCGGAATTCAGAGTTAATCTTGTTCTGACTGGCACAGTTATGACCTACCTACAACCCCCAAATCCAAATCTCTGTAAAATCTTCACGCTGTAAAGGAATTTCTGTACAGATCAGACTTCAAGAAAAGGAGAGATTTCAAAAGGAAAAGACACAAGCCTTTAACAGTCACAACTAAAGATCGAGTGTCATCTTGCAATAGGATTAGTTAGAATGTTAAAGCCTGGTCCAGTCAACCCACCAGACAATTTAATAATTTTCAATTGCATGTTTAACAGTCGTTCTTGTTTTTTTTTTTTTTTTTTTGGCCGGGGCTGGGTTTGAACCCGCCACCTCCAGCATACGGGACCAGCGCCCTACCCGCTGAGCCACAGGCGCCGCCCGACAGTCGTTCTTGTTTAAAGGAACAGTTGAAGAACCATAGTGCTTATAAGACATAACTGGAAAAAATAACAGCCCTGATATTACACAATCTGCAAATAAGTTTTGAAATGAGGCCCCTGCCCTGCGGCCTTCACAGCAAAGGAAGGCCTTCACTGCAAAACCCTCTCTGCAGAAGCCGGTTTCTCCCATTCAGGTCCTTGACCCTCAGCCCTCCCTGGCTGTTTTCCCAGTTTTTTACATTGACAATGATGCCTCCTCCTCCTTCCTCGCCTAATTCTACCTTGGATGACCAGCTCCGAAATGGCTTTGCTTCCACTCCCCACAAAGCTGGGCCAATCCCTCCAAGACACGTGCTGGGCCATGCCTTAACCATCTGGCCACGTGGGTTCTGGGATTCTCTCGGACAACCCTCCACCGAGCCCATCCTGGCATCCCTGCCCCCAAACACAGGCCAACAGACACAACACAGAGGAAGTGAGGGATGTTGCTTCCAAGATGAGGTTATAAAAAGATTGAGGCTGCCATCCTGGGGCTGCCTGTGCTCTTTTTCTCAGATCCCTCAATCTGAGGAAAGCCACTGCCACTCTGTGAGCCCTCTCCAGAGATGCCACGTGGAGAGGACTGAAGGCCTCCACCAGCAACCAGAAAGGACCAGGCCTGCCAGCTGACATGGCAGGAACTAAGCACAGCCAGCAACACCCTGGCTGCAGCTTATGAGAGAGCCCAGTCCAGAATCACTCAGCAAAGCAGCTCTCAAATCCTGTCCTGTACAGACCATGGGATAAGATTTGTTTTCTGCCATGAATTTTGAGAATGATTTGTTCCTCAGCAACAGATACAGTCCAGAGGGCCAAGTCCAAATTTCTTTGTGCCACTTACAAAGGCCATTACCATCTAACCATGCCTCACCTGCTCTGGGGTGTAATCTGGTTTTCTCTGTGCTCACAAGGTTACTACTGCCTTCAAGGCCCCTGACTCTTCATTCCTCCACATCTGCCTGGAAAAATCCTATTCAACCTACAAATCACTTCAAACATCACCTCTTGTGATGTCCCCCTGAACCCTAAGCCCTGGGGGCAGAATTGGTCCTTGAACACTCTCTTCAAACCAGCTGGGGCTCTTCAACACTCAACCCTGGTTCTGGGGTTTGGTGGGGGGTTTGTAAAGGTCTGCGTGGTGAATAAATGACTGGTTAGTTGCCAACCTGATGTCCCTTCATCCCTGAACACTTTTAATATCTGTTTCCTACTGGGAAACAGTAGGAAAATGTCTGTTTCCTCTTATCTAACAACACATGAATCCTTATGATATTTTAGATTTGGGGGTATTTTGTTGACTGTCCCTCAATTTGGTTTTGCATAATATTGGCCTGTGATGAGATCCAGATCATGCATCTGTGGCAGGAATTTTTCAAATGATGCCATGTTCTCACTGCCTATCAGGTGGTGCATGATTTCAATTTGTCCCTTACTGATGACGTTCACTCTGATCCCTTGACTAAGGTGCAGACTGCCAGGCTTCCCCACATGAAGTTACTCTTGTGCTTTTATAGCTGACAAGAATTTTGTGAGAAGAAACTTTGTACAGGTATCTCATTCACCAACAGACTTGCCAATTGTGCATTTATTTTCTGTATGGACTTCATAGTTTCCTATTATATCTAATGCTATCATTTTCTATGCTCAAATTGCCCCTAGTTGGACAGATGGAGCTAATTCCATCAGGCTTGCCTGTCCTCTGGACCCATCTATAGAGGATTAAACATCATACTTACTATAACAGCCACCAATATCATAACTCATCTGAGGAATTACTGAGAATAAGACATTCTCCTGGCAAGCCTGGAAATCTCTTGTAACTGGGAAGACAAGCCACCAATTAACTCAGTAATCCTGGAGGAGCAAAGTTCAGTCCTGTAGTAGTAAGGCTATTGTTAAACATTAAGCATTTTATGACAGTTCCTTGAAGGATTAGTGGAGAAAAACTGCAGGTAGTATTTTTGGAGATCATTTCCTTGAGTACAGACTCTCTTGGCACCTATGAGATCACTTCCCTGAGGACACAGCCCCTGCATGTCTTTGCTTAGTAATCTTTCTTCTCATTATGTATCTTCTAAATAAAAGGACTCTGGGAGACGTGCTCAGGGCTATCCTACACCTATGGTTAGCCTCACCTCTTGCAAGGTGTACTGTCAATCCGTGTCTAGCGTGATCATTTATGTGGTCGCGACATCTGGTGAAGTTGGCAGAACCTGAACCAGGCCCTGGACTGAAGGGGAACAAACACTCGGGGGCAAGTGAAGCCTTTGGCAAACATAAGAGGAAGATTACGGGGAAGCAATGGGTAATTCCCAGTGCACTGAATCACAATATCTCCAGCTTTTATTTTTTGCAGTTTTTTTGGCTGGGGCAGGGCTTGAACCCACCACCCCAGTATATGGGACCGGTGCCCTACTCCTTGAGCCACAGGTGCCGCCCATCTCTGGCTTTTAAAAACATTATTGAAGGGTGGCTCACTTGGTAAGGCGCTGGCCCCATATACCAAGGGTGGTGGGTTCAAACCCGAACCTGGCTGAACTACAACCAAAAAATAGCTGGGCGTTGTGGCGGGCGCCTGTAGTCCCAGCTACTTGGGAGGCCGAGGCAAGAGAATCGCTTTAGCCCAGGAGTTGGAGGTTGCTGTGAGCTGTGTGAGGCCATGGCACTCTACCGAGGGCCATAAAGTGAGACTCTGTCTCTACAAAAAAAAAAAAAAAAAAAAAAGAAAGTCGATTAAATAACCTAATAAACAACACCACTCCTTCAGCACCTCCATATCCAGACAAGCCTTCAAACCCAGATAATTCCTCTACAACATCCGTCATGAAGGCTTTACTAGAAGGCAGGAAAACAGGAGATTTTACTTTTGAGGACACTTTGGGACTTTTTCTTTTTGTTGTGACTGATATTCCACCCAGTCCGTAGTATCCACAAGGGGGACAACAATATGACCATCTTATGATTACTTTTAAAACCTTCAAGGACTTAAAACAGGCTGTAACACAATATGGCACGCAATCCCCTTTTCTAGAGGCATATTACAAGGACTAGCGCAAGAACAGCGACACCCATCCTCATCATTCTTGGAGCAATTACCTCATTTCCTGTCTCAAGATATTCCAGGCTCATCTTCTACTTTGCTAAGGCAAAGACCAGCCCTGAGGGACTTCTCCAAAGAGCTCTTGTTCCCCTTGGCAAAAATGCGATCTGGAAGCCAAGTTCTGGATGTGAGGGTTGCTCATTGCTGTTGGGGTATTTCTGCCGCCTGCTCCCTCAGGGGAATAAGTGCCCACATCTACATACCGCACAATGCACATTTTACTTCTGCATCTATCCGTATTTATGGAAAACCACACCAGTATACTCAACCCAATCCGTACCATAGGATTCATTCCCATGCTGTGTGTTTCTGTATTCCTAACTCTCTTCTCTGACACTGGGAACCAGGCTCCCATTAGGTTTAGTGCAGTGACTCATCTGATCAATCCTTCCATTGTAACTCATTTCCAATCTCAGCCACCACCACCTCCCCTGCTTGGGCTCTGATCTTGCGTTCACAGTGACCCCCCCACCCCACTCAGCCTTGGACTCTCCACACCAGCTTCCATCTCTCCGTGGGGGAAGTGGCAAAGCTACAATGCAGGGGCACGTGCTGAAGGGCGTGGGAGGGCTCTGCTGCAGGTGTGGAACCCACCCTACCAGGCCCTTTTGTCTCATGGTGAGTCTATGTCTTCCATTCTCAAGCTCCCCTCAAGACAGAAGACGGCTGGTGGAGTTCCACCACAATGTGGCATCCAAAGGAGGAGGGACGTGGGAGGAAGCTGGGCGACCGGGGCGCTGCTTCCTGTTGAACCAGGTTCCTCTGTAAAACCTCCCTGCAAGTCCCATGCATTTCTCACCTCTCATTCACCATAACTTAGCACAGGAGTTCTTCTGGCTAAAAGAGGATCAGTAACCAAGGAGAGAATGGCCACTCAGTGCCGTTGAGCATTTTCTGCCCTTCTCACTTTTTATATTTTCTTGCCAACACTCTGCTGTCAGGGGTTACTGAAGACCCCTGAATGAATCTCTGGAAGCAGTCTGAGCCCCCATTGAGGCTTATAAAGTCTCAAGGACTATCACCCTGCTTGCACAGGACCTCTCAGAGATGCTTAGACGGCTGCTCAGATGATGTGTCAGTGTGTCTTTGTTCATCTAGAAAATCCCACATCTGAGAAAATGTTAAAACTGGCCTCCCCAAGAGCTTGCTGAGTCTTCAAGAAAACGACCCCCTATGAGCACAGTTTATAGCCCTTTAGCTGTGTGAAAACACAGCGCCAGAGCAGATCAAAGCACCAGCCCCAAACACTGCGGCACTAAAGGGACAAGGGAGCAAAGAGCGATGACAAGGGTCCTACCTCTCTGCCAATCAAAGGACAGGAGGAAAGGAAAACAGGGAGAATAACGCAGCAGAGGATAACCTCAAACAGGGGAATCACACGTGAGAACCACACTTTTGGAAGTAAGGAGATTTATTTTGCAAAATCCCCCAGGAGGCAAGCTTTGGCAATACACGTCAGATGAACTCATCTGAATGGATGCCGTGTCCCTGCAAGGAAAATCAAAATGGCTGTTATTTAAGCCAAAGATGTTACAGAAGTTTTTCCCATATAAATGAATGTGTAAGTGCCATTTTTTGACATTGTTCTTATATCCTTCGGATCACAGATGTACAGTGACTCCTCGCAGTTGGAGAAAGTGTGGGCTAGGAGGAGCATACAACTTTATAGATGTACTTCACTTCAAGGGCAGGTAAAACCTTGCCCTCTTTTATTTAGCTGTGTGACCTTGTTCAGGGTATTTTATCTCGTAGCCCATCACCTGACAAATGGGGATAATAATTGCCACCTCAAGGACTGATGTATGGAGACAGTGTACATGTATACAAACTCTGACCCACCAGTGGTTTTATTAAGTATTATTCCCCTTCTAAGAGAAGGATAACCACAGAATTACCATAAGGACTAAGTAACAGGATGCATCAGATACACTACAATACACATAATGCCTGGCATGTACTCATCCATACAAAAAGCCATATAGTACCTCTTTGGTATGGTTGACTAATGTTCTTTATAATGAAATTGAACTTTTGT
Source organism: Nycticebus coucang (assembly GCF_027406575.1). Classification (NCBI taxonomy): domain Eukaryota; kingdom Metazoa; phylum Chordata; class Mammalia; order Primates; family Lorisidae; genus Nycticebus; species Nycticebus coucang. Next base: position 11,769,824 of record NC_069794.1, on the reverse strand, counting down.
GCACAGAAAAAGATTATATAAATGCTTCTCTGCATTAGCAAACAGAGCACACTACAAATGATGTAGCAACTCATGTTTCTAGCCCCAGTATTCATAGTAGCCAAGAGGTAGAAGAAACTCAAACATTCATCAATAGATGAATGGATAAATAAAATGTGGAGTATGCACCCACACAATGGAATATTATTCAGCCTTAAAAACAAAAATTCTGACACACACCTACAATATGGGTGAACCTTGAGAACATTAACCTTAGCAAAATAAGCCAGGCTCAAAAAGACAAACACTGAATGATCCCACTTACATGAGGTAGTCAAATTCATACAGACAGAAAGTAGAATAGCATGGACCAGAGGCTGGGGGAGGGAGAGAACAGGAAGTTCTTGTTTAATGAATATAGAGTTTCAGTTTTGTAAGTTGAAAAAGTTCTGGAGATTGGCTGCCCAAAAATATGAATAAACTTACCACTACTGAAGTGTATACTTAAAAATGGTTCAGATAGCATAATTTACATTATGTGTTTTTCCTACAACTAAAATAAAAAAATAATGTTTTCTAAATGATAGCTTTTCATGAGAATTCAGGGTAATCAGACTGATTAATTATGGGCAGTGCCATGGTAGGTTTATGGAGTTTGTGGCCCAGCACGGAGTTTATTAAGCTACAGAATGGACTCTAGAACCTGTTTACTGACATAAATACTTGGGATTTAGGAGGATACAGCTGACAAAGGAAAAAATGAAACTTGACATCTTTTGCTATGTAATGTTTGCTAAACCATTGGAGAATCACAGGAAGATAAAGCTGGAAGCAACTTTAGAAATTACATTTAAAGTTGAAGAAAGTGAAAACTACACTTTAATCAAACTAAATGATTTGCCTAAGATCATACAGGCAGTAATCACAAGAAGAGTGGGGAAAGAGAGAAATCGTATCTCTTCACTCCCTCTACAATCCTCTGGACGGGGCGGTACAAGGGAACCAGAGCTCCACAAGTCCTTACCTTTGAATGGTGCTGCTCACCATGCTGCCACCAGGGGGCACAGATGTATTGGTCTGGTATTCCCCCAGCCCCCACCTCCATCCCCACCCAGGTCTGCAGGCACCAAAGAACCTCTATTATCCCTAACCCGAACTCCCAGAATATATGTATGTATATATGCACATGTATGTGACTGTATTAAAACAAAGAGCGTAAAGTTGAAAAGACATCCATAAATAAGCTCTCAATCAAAACAAAGACTTGGGCCCATCCTTGGGTAACATCTTTACTAACACCTCACCATTTGATTTATTCCATTCCAGATTGATTTAAAGGTCAATTAATATGCTAGTCGTACATGAAAACTGACCTTACTGCAGAAATCTATTCCATTTTTTAACAATTTGAACCAAACCTTCCTAGTACTTGGCCTCTGATGCTTCAAACCACAGCCACCTTAATAAGTCCATGGGGCAATTTGTCCTCAGTCTTTCTTTGCCAGCCCAGTTCTTTCTGACGTCCCTAATATTAGAAAGGAAGGCCTGTCAGTAAGCCTAATCTTCCAGCCAATTTTCAGAAGCAAAAACAGGGAGATTCAAGTCACAAAATAAAACCTATACACTACTGTTTTTCCAAGTAGATGACAGAAATCTTTTCTCCCTGTTATTTAAAGACTGCCATCGGCCAGGTGCGGTGGCTCATGCTTGTAATCCCAGAACTCTGGGAGGCTGAAGTGGGTGGACTGCCTGGGCTCACAGGTTCGAGACCAGCCTGAGCAAGAGCGAGACCCCTGTCTCTAAAAAGTAGCTGGGCACTGTGGCAGGTGCCTGTAATCCCAGCTACTGGGGAGGGTGAGTCAAGAGAATCGCTTGAGCCCAAGAATTTGAGGTTGCTGTGAGCTATGACACCACAGCACTCAACCAAGGGCGACAAAGTGAGACTGTCTCAAAAAAAAAAAAAAAAAAAAGAAAAGAAATAAATGAATAAAGATTGCCACCAACTGGAGGCCCAACCACAGAAGCCAATAGCTGAGGCCTGAGTTTATAGAGTGTCCCTCAGCACGACCTTGTGTACTACCTGGGGGACATTTACAGTTTCACCTGGAGAAGTGAGACACAACACACAACATTAACAGTGGCATTCTGGAAACTGATCCAGTAGTCACCACCATACTTTCAATAGTGATCATGGTTCCTAAATCATTCAAAGGTGCAGATGCATGATCTGTAGTTCACAAACAAAAATTTGGAGCACCCCATTAAAAAACTATAATGATGTTCATTATACGTAAAGGGCATTCAAAGAAATTACTCTCCCTTTGCATGCAATTTGCTCTCATATAATTAGTCACTGATCTAGCATAAAACTGATGGCAAAAGCAAAGATGGCAGGCACTCTTGGTTACTGATGGCAAAATAAGAATGAGATGCTCACAAGCTGCATATAAGGAATGGATCATTATAAAATGCATCATGTATTCAGATAATATTCTGTAACCCTTTGATTACAGAGTTCTCAGTTGAGGAGATTAAGAATGATTCCTAGGCCAGGTGATGTGGCTCACGCCTACAACCCTAGCACTCTGGGAGGCCGAGGTGGGTGGATTGCTTGAACTTAGAGGAGTTCAAAGCCATCCTGAACAAGAATGAGACCCTGTCTCTACTAAAAATAGAAAAAAAAAAAAAAACTTAGCTGGGTATAGTGGCTCATGCCTATCATCCCAACTACTTGGGAGGCTGAGGCAAGAGGATCACTTGAGCCCAGGAGTTTGAGGTTCCTGTGAGTTATATAACACCATGGTACTCTAGCCTGTGGCAACAGAGTGAGACTTTATCTCAGGGGAAAAAAAAAAGAAAAGGAATGATTTCTGTCCATATAATATTCTGGATTTAATTTTAATATGGAATAGTTACCATATTTAAATAGAAAAAAAATCAGTGAACCAAAGATTTTTTTATAATAGATATATAAATTCAATAATTTGTTAAAGATTATTAAGAGCACATTTTTATAATCTCAAAAAACCTAAAATCAGAAATAAAATAGAAACAACAGAACTATTAGTTGGCTCAAATAAAAACAAACAGATAACATGAGGTGCTGACAAGGACGTGGAGCAACTGGAACTCTCACACGTTGCTGGTGGGAATGCAAAGTGGTACAGACATGCTGGAAAGTTCCTTATGAAATTAAACATACAGTTACCAAATGACCTAACAGCTGCAATCTTAGGAATATACCCTAGAAAGATGAAAACTTTTCACGTAAAAGCCTACATATAAATGTTTATAGCAGCTCTGTTCATAATCACCAAAAACTATAAATAATCCACATGGTCCTTTAGTAGTAAATTAACACCCACTGTGGTACATCCAGACAACAGCAAGAAAAAAAGAATACACTCGCAGATGACTCTCAAAGGCACTGCTTGAGTGAAAGAAGTTGGTCTCAAAGGTTTTATACTGTGTAAATCCATTGCTATGACATTCTGGAAAAGGAAAAACATAAGGATAGAGAACAGATCAAGGATATCAAGGATTAGAGGAGGGGAATTATTTGACCACAAAAGGGGCAGAATAAGGGAGGGCTTGTTTTGTTTCCTGGTTTACTTGGCAATGAAACTGCTCTGTATGAGGATTGTTGATGATGGTTATAAAAATCTACACATATTAAAACTCACAGAATTGTGCAAAAATGTCAGTTTTACTGAGGCAAGAGAGTAAAAGCAAGAGCTAAATTCCGTCCTAGTCACTCTATACAGGCATTAGCCAGACAGTCTGTAACACTAATTCCTGCCTCTACTGTAGCAGATATCTGTTATCCATATGCCCTTCCCATGGTACGTGCTGGACCTATGTGATAACCTTGTAACTTCCCTAACCTTCTGTCACCTTTGAGGATAGGTAGCCCAATACCAAGGGTGCAGGCCAACCTGACCTTCCCCTGAATCAAAAGACTTTCACATCTTTCGTGTCTTTCATTACTTTCACATGCATCCAAGCCCTAAAAATGTATAAAAGATAGTCAAGAGATTGAGTCAGTGGGCTCAGTTTTTAGGACACTAGTCTGCTGAGTCTCCCAGCCGGTGAATAAAGTCGCTTCCTCTTCCAGCTGGTACCTGGAGTCTTTTGTCTGCATCGATTTCCTGCTACATTACTATATACAAATTTAAGTAATAAAAAAATGAATAAAAGCATGACAGCACATTACTACTCTAAAACAGTTAAAAATGAAAAGGTAAAAATTCTGTAAGAGCATTCTGCATTAAATCAAATTAATGCCTGGGATACATTAATTATTATTAAAAGAGACTTGAGAGATGTAAAAAAACAAATACAACAAATGGGCTTTTAAAATTCTGACCTGAATAAACCAACTGCACAGACCTGTTTTAGAAAACTGGAGCAGCGTGAACACAGTATTAGATGATATTAAGGAATTTTTGTTCATTGTTGTTAGGTAGAATTGTAGTTACATAAGAAAAAGTGTTTAAACAAAATTCGTACTAGGATATTTAGGGGTGAAATGACACAATTTCTGGCATTTGCTTCAAAATTCCCCAGAAGCACATGAATGAATAAAACCCTAGAACACAAAGGAACAGGGCAATGGAACAAGCATGGCGCATCCATCTCAGATGCTGGGCATGTGAGGATTGTTATATTCTACTTCCGAGTAAGTCTGGAAATGTTAATAATAAAGCACTAGAAGTAGAGGTTGTAGGGGAGGGAGGTTTCACTTACTTGGATGAGACTATCTCTGCAGGCGCCAAGCTAATGCCAATTTGCCCCTAATTGTTATATAGAAAAGGTAGGAATGGTATGTCTACTTGCCTTTATTTAGAGGTTTTTTATTTACTTAGGTACAACTAAAATATGAGAAAAAGAGAGGAAAGGAAAATAGATATTTTCTAAATGATGCCTACATCATAAAGTTGACTTTGAAAATCATTCATTTGATAAGGAGATACTAAAGCTTCCATGTTCACAGAGAAATCTGAGCACCAGGCGTACCCCTCTTTTCTTCCCACCATAGCTGCTTTCTCTGCCTTTTCCACAGCTATAATCCCAAGCACTGCCAATGTCTGCTATATACGGCTTTGTTACAGACATTCTGCCAAAGCACAATAACACCTCTACATACACCACCTCTACACTGAAACCTGGGCCACTGGAGTTCAGAATGTGTCCATTTGCTTATGACATTTGCCAGTCAGCACAGATGGAAAGTGACCACAGAGACTACAGAACCTAGGTAGCAGCAGCAGGTAACTGAGCTTCTGGAAAGTTCTTACAGCCAATGTATTCTTACTATATCACAGCTGATCTCAATGCCCAGAACACTGATACGCCCAACTTATCTGTGAGTCCACCTGACTTTTGTAAAAGATCTTGCTGTTCACAATTCTTCATGAAACTGTCACATTAACAGTGACTCAGACTTTGTAAATACTCCCAGAAATGCCAAGAAACTGTTTATTCCTTTATGAAATATACTAACATCCTCTTAAAAGCTTTTTTAGGCTTTCATAATCTGCATCTAACTTCGTAAAAAATTGTATCAAAGGAGGAAGACTGATTCAAAGCAGACAGTTGTGATTATTTTAAAAAACAATGGGCTCAAAGAACACTTTCCAAATCTCATTTAATGCTTGTAAGTTAGTAAAACCATCATGAGATAGGCCAGGCACAGAGGCTCATGCCTGTAATACTATCACTCTGGGAGGCTGAGGAGTGTGGAACACTTGAGGTCAGGAGTTCAAGACCAGCCTGAGCAAGACTGAGACTCCATCTCTACTAAAAATAGAAAAAATAGCCCGATGTCCTGGTGGGAGCCTGTACTCAGGAAGCTGAAGCAAGAGGACTCCCTGAGTCCAAGAGTTTGAGGTTGCTGCAAGCCACAACACCACAACACTCTATCCAGGGTGACATAGTGAGACTCTGTCTCCAAAAAAAAAAAAAAAAAAAAAACAAAACCATGAGATAATAGAATTAATCATTTTCATTAACATATCTGCTGCATATTCCTAAGTACAGATGACAAAAGAAGAATTTAATGCTCACAAGCATAATCTGGACTGAGCACAGCATATTATGATATGTTCTCTCTCATTTACTCCTCTTCACTCTAAGTTACCCTGGCATGACTCCGACTATCAGAGCTTCATGAAAACACTCTCGACTAACAGGAGATGAGTTCTTTCCTACCGGTGCCACCGTGCGGAACTGAAGCGAGGATGGTGTGGTTCCTGTCTAGCCAGAGCTCTCAGCCCAGCAGTGTTTAGGCTCAGATAAAAAAAACAATCACACAAGACCAAATAATGACATTTAAACAAGTAAAACAGCAGCTGCAGCAAAATACCAATAGGGTGCAGAGGCAGGAAGACCCCAAGTTGAAGACCTTAGAAGCAAAGCTTCTCTCTGACATCCTCCCAGCTCCTGTCTCTGGTACCCCTTCTTCCCACGGCCAGCCACAGAACCCGAATCTCTCTTCCCCAAGGCAGGTCATGGAAGCCAGACCTTCTTTCCAAAGCCAGCCATAAAAATCTCAAAATAGGACTCCAACCTTTCCCCTGCCTTCCTGTGTAACCTCTGGCCACAAAGAAATTATTGAATGAGACTCTTATTCCAGAGGGGTGCTGCCCTGTGCCTGGGAGAAGGAAATGGCACAACAGAGAGGCCAGGAAGCACTCAGACAGGCCTTGCTGGTTTCCCCACTTATCTATTTGCATTAGCTCATACCCTTTTTGTCTAATCACATTTTTGTACTCAGCTGTCCTGGTTCACGAACCTCAGCTAAACATGACAGTCCACCTTGTGTCTTTGAGTCTTCATGCTGAAGGTTCCTAGGTCACATAAAACTATGATTACATAAATGTGTTATGCTTTTCTGTTGTTAACTTGTCTTTGCCATAAGGTGCTGCCATAAGGTGCTGGGAGAAGAGGGAGTCAAAGAAGGCTTCCGACTATAGTTCAGCTGAGCTCTAAAGAAAGGATTTCACACGTGGAACCAGAGCCTCCCTTCATCCCAAAGCCCTATCCTGTTAATGTTGAGGAAGGGGGGCCTGAAGAGAAAGGCCAGGACAAGGCCAGAAGATAACTATAAACACACTTGGAAGATTAGCATCTGGTCTTAAAGTACCTGCCACAAAACGCCTGGAAGGTTGCTGAGACCCTGAAGGCATTACAAAGTTAGGCAGACCGAACCAAAGCCTCCCCACCCCACCCCAGGATGCCCATGTCCTAGTCCCCAGAGCCTTCGAATATGTAACTAACATAGCAAAGGGACTCTGCAGACGGGATTAAGATAGAGAGCATCTTGAGTTATCTGGGCAGTCCCTAAATCCAATAGTAAGTGTCCAGATGAGAAATAAAAGAGAGAGAAGGCAGATACCAGGTAGGAGGCTGTGTAGAGATGGAGGCAGAGGCTGGAGTGACAGCCACTAGCCAAGAAGCACTCGGAGCCTCCAGAAGCCAGAAGAGGTTAAGGAAGATTTTCCCACAGAGCCTTTGGGGGAGTGTGGCCTTTTGATACCTTGATTTCTGACTTTGGACTTCAGTGAACAGTGAGAGAATAAATTTCTGTTTTAAGCCTCCCTGTTTGTGGTAATTTATTAAGGGAACCCCAGAAAACTAGTACAGTTACTAAGTAACCCTTCTCTGTCTCAGGTAGGGACAGCGAAGGCTGACCTGGCTTCATGTGCTCAGTGTGCCTAAGGGACAGAGAACTGCTGTGCCAAGCCATGGAATCTCTAGGCTGTAGATCTGATGGGTAAGATAGTCATTCCCAAAGGAGAAGGGGCTCATTTCAATCAGCCCAAAGAAATTATCTGGCCTTGTCCGTAGTTTCAGGACTAAAGGCAAAACTGTACATAAAAAGACTGTAGGTGATTAAGCTTGTTCCCCAGGGTTACAAGTTAACAGTTCTGATGCTGCAATATATGGATACACATACTGACCAGGTTAGATCAAGGGGACGGCATAAGGAGGGAGCCAGGTTTCTCACTGCAGGGGCAAGAGGTCACAGACAAGCCTGTGATCCATATGGTGAGGGACTAGAGCTGGAGACACCGGTGTGAACTAGAGTCTAGCTTACTCTAGACACAGAAGGCTACACACGGAAGCATTGATAGACACATGCGCATACCTAGACGTTTCCTTGTTCTACCAGCTGAGGGGACCCAAAAGTGATGACACTGCAGCAGAAAGGAACACACCCAGCGTCCAGCTCTTGGTTTCTACCGCCATTGCTAGCAGATGGAACCAGGTCTCCCTGGAGAAATGGCAGATTCTAAGACTGGTGCAGGGCACATATAAGATGGATCTGGAACATGTAGTGGGGCCAGAAAGCAAGAAAGTGCTCAAAAATAAAAAATAAGCAGCCAACCCACAATGATGTGAGTACATCAGAGGGACACAGGAGCCAAATGAGAAACCTCCCAATGGGCAAAGCAGGAAACATTTGAGGAACAAAATAAGTAGTGCTGGGTCATAACCTAAAGCATAAATCAAATGTCTAAGTCCATAATGATATAAATGACTGAATAAATAAATGTGAGGAAATAAGGAAATTTCCTATTTGTGCAGGAAAAAATTCCAAATAATGCATGTAGATACTTCACCCTCCAGGAATTGAAGCATGACCCCTCCCTCCTAAGTGCAGGGTACTCACTGTGACTTCCTTTCAAAGAGCACAACATGGAAAGGACAGAACATGACTTCACAGTAGACGATCCTGACAAACACAGCTTCAGCCAGGTAATCCAGGTCAACAGCAAAGGGGCCAAGTCATGTTGACAGTAAGCATGTAGCCTTGACACAATGTGATGGAAATGACACTTTACCTCTGTGGCCTTCCCACCCTAAAACCTACACCCCTAGTGGCAGAGGTTCTTTGTGTGGTGAGAGATAAAGCAAATGACTAATTATGCTACTTTTGTTGGGAACTGAGATGTATACAGAAGAAAAGGTATGGATATAAGCACTATGATGTGAAAGAAAAAAAAAACGTGGTACAGAAACACTTTGAAGCTATCAGTACGAACTAAGGAAATATTTTATCTCAATGTTTTCCCTTTTATCTGCCCACAGAAATGGCTTACAAACAACTGCCAACTAACAGCAATGAGCACCCCATAGTCCTGCTTATGGTTTCTAAATACCATTTTTCACTTTCAAACAGCCAACCGTGATACCTTGGAGAAATGGTTGACTCCAAGTTTGTGACAGTAAATATGACCGTGACTTTCTCTTGTTGTTGGGATGAACTTCAAAACTTAATATGACCCACAGGACCCTCTGCTTCACTATCTCTCCAGCCCGTCTTTTCCCTGTCAATGCTTCAGCCACACTCACCTTCTCTCATCTCCTCATATCTGTGGTTGGCAGAATAATGCCCTCCCCTCCAAAGATGTTCACATTCTAATCCCTGGAACCTAAGAATGTGTTACCTCACATGGCAAATGGGATTTCACAGTTGTGGTGAAAGTTAAGGACTTTGATATGCAAAGTTGATTTGGATTTTCCAAAAGGGCCCAACCAAATCATGTAGTCATTAAAACTAGAAAACTCCTCCGGGGTCAGATATAAGAAAGAAAGATACAATAATGAAAGCAGACTCAGAAAAGGACAATACTACTGACTCTGAAGACAGAGGAAAGGGACAAGCAGCCAAGGAATAAGGGCAGCTTCTAGAAGCTGGGAAAGGCAAGAAAACAGACTCTCCCTAGAGCAGTGGATTTCAACCTGTGGGTCATGATCACTTTGTAACAACAAAAATACATCCTGCATATCAGATATTTACATTACTAGTCCTAACAGTAACAAAATTAGTTATGAAGTAGCAATGAAAAGAATTTTATGGTTGGGGGGTCACAACATGAGGAACTGATTAAAGGGTCGTGGCATAAGGAGGCATTAGGAAGGATGAGAACCACTGCCCTAGACCCTCCAGAAGGCTGTTATTATCTTCATTTTTTAAATTAAAAAGTTCAAAATCCAGGCAGTCTACCACAGGAGTTAGTACCCTTAGGCTTGACACTAATATTTGTCTACCATGTAAGAAATATAAATTCCGGGTGGTGCCTGTGGCTCAAGGAGTAGGGCGCCAGTTCCATATGCCAGAGGTGGTGGGTTCAAACCCAGCCCCGGCCAAAAACCACAAAAAAAAGAAATATAAATTCCATGGCCTTGTACATTTATTAACATGATACCACCAGTGCTCAGAATAGCTTAATAGCTGCTGAATATGAACAAATGGGATAAAGATGCATTTCCCCCCTACTGTTATACAGAAAACTTTATTATGGAAAGTCAAACATATACAAAACTAGGGTAATGATATAATAATCCCTCAAATACCCATCTCACAACTTGGAAAATTTTCAACACAAGGCCAGTCTTACAGCTAACATTTAATTAGTTTCGTATTACGTTAACTAGTAGCAAGAGTCCCCTTTCAAGAGAATCATAGGTTCCTAGTTCTTGCTACATGTTCATTTATCTGTGTTAATATGAATTTTAAAAAGAAATCTTAAAACGGGCAAGTCTTTCTAAACAAAACCCAAAACAAAAGTGTAAAGGGGAGATTGACATTTTTCACTCCATAAAATTAAAACTTTATACAGAGCATTAATATTGTACATAAAATACAAAAAACTGGGGGGAGGTGACGCCTGTAGTTCAGTGTGTAGGGCGCTGGCCACATATACCCAGGCTGGCATGTTCGAACCTGGCCTGGACCTGCTAAACAACAATGACAATTGCAACAAAAAAATAGTCGGACGTTGTAGCAGATGCCTGTAGTCCCAACTACTTGGGAGGCTGAAGCAAGAGAATCACTTAAGCCCAAGAGTTTGAGGTTGCTGTGAGCTGTGACACCACTGCACTTTACCAAGGGTGACACAGTTAGACTGTCTCAAAAAAAAAAAAAAAAAAGACAGTGGGGAGGGAAAGTTATCTGACAAAAGATTAAAATTCTCAATGAATAATTCTTACATATCAATAAGACCACAACCTAATAGAAAAATGGATAAAGGGATGAACATACCGTTTCTCCTACTATTCTTAAATGACAAAAGACAAGGGCTTCCAAATGGTATTATTTGTCAGCATACTTTCTCTGGTGCTATAGAATTTACAATGAACATTCTAGAATACAGGATAACAGTTCTCACCTGTAAGCCTGTTTCTTCAGAAATGTGTTGCCTTGGAATCAAGCACCAGAGTCAATCTAAGAATCTTGAAAGTTTTTGGCTTTCAGAATCTTTCCATAGGACACAGGGAAAAGTATGTCCGCTCACATGAAGACCAGAAAGTCTATGTGGCCCAAATACTCAGTTTTCAGACCTGCTGGGAGGTGAGATAGGAGGAAATCAAAAGAAGAAAATTGACTGTTTAAGAGATAAGGGGCTTTAAAACAAAAACCAAGTGACCCAATCCCCGTTAAAAGGCAATCCCAGACCCAAAGATGGAAAGAATTTGGCAAGTCTACTTCACAAGTGGTTTGAATTCAGTGGAAAAATATGGCCCACACACTCAAGGGGCCAAGGAATGCCTTGAATAAAGTTTCCACTGACCTTGAGAAGGGGTTCAAAGTTCTCTCCTCCTTCAGAAATAACAGCTACATCTTTTCCTACAAGTAGGACAAGAAAGAAGAGAAAGAAAAAAGTGTATTCTCAGCCATCAGGCAAAGCCCATTTTAGTAATGTTGACAGCTTCCTTGATGAGGGTTTCCAAGTCTTTTAAAGTCAGATAAATTTAAACAAATGCAAACCAATTCTGAAGTAGACTTGACAAAAATGGTGAACAAGAACCTGTTAAGCCTTCAGATCTAACTTCCAATTTACAGGAAACAGAGGGTATAGAGGAGCAAGATAAACCCTAGGACCCTAAAATCAGCTAAATAAATCCTGAATATGCAGCATCCTATAGGCAATCAACCAAGGGATGTCAAGAAAGCTCTAGAGGGAATGCTCTAGAGCAGGGGCAGCAAACTAGGACCAGGTTAGTAGAGCCTTCAGGTGGATTTTATTTATGTATTTATTTATTTGAGACAGTCTCACTCTGTCTCTCTTAGCGTCATAGCTCATAGCAACCTCAAACTCTTGGGCTCAGGTGATCCTCTTGCCTCAGCCTCCCACGTAGCTAGGACTACAGGCGCCTGCCACAACACCCCATTATTTTTTACAGACAGAGTCTCGCCCTTGTTCAGGCTGGTCTTGAACTCCTGAGCTCAGGCAATACACACCTTGGCCTCCCAGAGTGTTGGCATTATAGGCATGAGCCACACCCACCCACCTGGCCCTCGGGTGCATTTTAAAACAAAACTGTGGAGCCGAGTTGACTATAATCCCAGTGCTTTGGGAGGCCCAGGTGGGTGGATTGCCTGAGCTCAGGAGTTTGAGACTAGCCTGAGCAAGAGTGAGACCCCCTCTCTAAAAGTAGCTGGGCATTGTGGCAGGCACCTGTATGTAGTCCCAACTACTTGAGAGATTGATGCAAGAGGATCACTTGAGCCCAAGAGTTTGAGATTGCTGTGAGCTATGATGCCACAGCACTCTACCAATGGTGACAAAGTAAGACTCTGTCTTAAAAAAAAAAAAAAAAAAACTTTAAAAATGAGGCTGGCTGGGTGGCGCCTGTGGCTCAGTGAGTAGGGCACCAGCCCCATATACCGAGGGTGGCGGGTTCAAACCCAGCCCCAGCTGAACTGCAACCAAAACAATAGCTGGGCGTTGTGGCGGGCGCCTGTAGTCCCTGCTGCTCAGGAGGCTGAGGCAGAAGAATCGCGAAAGCCCAAGAGCTGGAGGTTGCTGTGAGTCCTGTGACATCATGGCACTCTACCGAGGGTGGTAAAGTGGGACTCTGTCTCTACAAAAAAAAAAAAAAAAAAAATGAGGCTGCCTATGGTGCTCACACCTGTAATCTTAGCACTTGGGGAGGTTGAGGTGGCTGGAATGCTTGAGCTCAGGAGTTCGGGACCAGCCTGAGCAAGAGTGAGACCTCATCTCTCCTAAAAATAGAAAAACTAGTTGGACATTGTGGTGGGCGCTCGTAGTCCCAGCTACTCAGGAGGTTGAGGCAGGGGGACTGCCTGGGCCTAAGAATTTAAGGTTGCTGGGAGCTATGATGCCACAGCATTCATTCATTTCAGTATATGAGCCATTTCCATACGGTTACTTATGCAGGACAGTGGCAGAGCTACGCGGTTATGAAAGAGACCACATGGCCTGCAAAGCCTATAAAAGAACTGGTATCTGGCCCTTCCCAGGAAGTTTATCAACCCCTGCCCTAGACTGAAGGAGATAACAGATACTCACCCAAACACCACCTCCATCGTTCTTTGTTTGGAATTGGATTCACATAAATCAACAGTAAAGATAAATGTTTCTGGTCCAGCGTGGTGGCCATGCCTGTAATCTCAGCACTCTGGGAGGCTGGGACTGAGGGGATTGCTTGAGCTCAGGACTTCAAGATCAGCCTGAACAAGAGCGAGATCCACCTCTACTTAAAAAGGTAGAAAAAACAGCCAGGTGTTGTGGCGGACACCTGTAGTCTCACCTACTCAGCTACTCAGGTGAATCGCTTGAGCCCAAGAGTTTGAGGTTGCTGTGAGCTAGGCTGATGCCAGGCACTCTATCCAGGGTGGTAAGAGTAAGACTGTCTCAAAAAAAAAGTGTGTTTCTAAAGCAATCAGGAAAATGTGATCAAGGGCTGGGTTTTAGAAAATAGCAGAGTATTATTGTCAGTGTCATTAGGAGGTGATAACGGTATTATGGTTATACCAGAAAATGCCAGAGGGAGGAGCAAGATGGAGGCGGAGTAAGAGCTTCTTTGCAACAGTGTGCAGTGAGACTGGGGAGAGAAGACTCCAGATACCTCTGGCTTGTAGGCTATGCCCAGAAACATCCCTTTGGGGACACAGGAAGATAGCGAGAGACTTCTGTACCCCAGGAAGACGACAAAAGCAGTGGAGAAGTGGCAAGTGGTTGCATTTGTTTGCTCTGAGGCTGAGCACCTGCCACAGATAGCTGTAGCGGTAACAAGCAGCTAGATTGCAGACAGGGAAGGCCTTCCCTGTGGTTTGTTTTTTTGAACTTGGGCACCTGGTTTAATTACCTTGGGAGAACTTGGGCAACAGTGCAGGTGACTTTAATTGTTGTCTAGGGTCTGGGACTGAGCCACTGGGCCAGAATGGAGCTATCATTGTTCAGCTGTGGGCCAAGCCCAGCCATTGCTGGAGAGCTGCCCAGCAGGCTCCACCTCAGGGTCGCAGAGTGAGGCCCGGGCTGGGAGACCTTGAGTGAGTGATCTAGTGACTGTGAGCAGGGCCAAAGGCCAGGACTGACACACCGGGCAAGAGTGGAGCTTTAAGTGTTCAGCAGTAGGAGAGCTGCCTTGCAGCCTTGGCCCTCAGGGGCATACATTGAGGATGGTTCTGGCACACCTGATAAGCAGGCAGCCACTTCAAGAGAGATCCCAGTGACAGTGCTTTCCTGGGAAAGCCTCTGCTTAGCCAGGGTTACCGGTTTAAAGTGTCTTTTAACTGGGCTGAAGAGAGAGTCAGGCTTGCAACCCTATGGGGTTTGAGGGCAAAGAAGCCAGCAGAGGCCTCCAGTCTCCATCATATACAGCTGAATCAGCTTTGTGATTAGCATCTCATACCCCAGAAGATCACCTGTTGCCCAAACAATATTCAGCAAGCTATATATACTGCTTGTTCTTGGTTTGGGTTTTTTTTTTTTATTTAATTTCAACATTTTCTCCCTAGATTTATCTTTTTGTTTTTCTTTCTTCATTTTTCTAATGTAAATATATTTTTCCATTGTTGTCTTCTTTAATAATAAGGAATTTTTTTTTTTTTTTCAGTTTTTGGCCAGGGCTGGGTTTGAACCCACCACCTGCGGCATATGGGGCCAGCGCCCTACTCCTTTGAGCAACAGGTGCCACCCAGAAATTCATTTTTGATAGTGTTTCTGCTCCTGTTATTTTGTTTTTCCCACAATTTTATCCTGTAAGGTTTTCTGTTTGTTTTGGTTTTATTTATAGTATTTTTATTTTTCCTCTCTATTTGGGGATGTGGGGTGTTGTGTCTGCTCAGGCTGGCAAAGAGCTGCTGACCTCAAAGGAATCACTGACCCCAGCACCCCCTAGAGCTTGGGGTTTTTGAAGGTGTGGGTCAAAGTACCCTCCTATACACCTTTATTATTCCTTTCTTCCTCTTTCTGTAACTCTCTTCTTTTTGGCAATATTCCCTTCTACTCATTCCCCTTCTTTCTTTTTTTAATCTTTTTTCCCTTCTTGCTCATAAATCTTCTCATCTTTTTAGTCCTGTACCAAAAGGAGTCATCAAAACCTTAGGTCAGAGGCAGGGTAACTTAAAGAGCAAGAGGAAGTGAAAGGAAAATTAGGACAAGGAAACAGATAAAAGACAACTCTCATGAGGAAGAATCAGCAGAAAAATCCTAGCAACATGAAAAACCAGTCCAGAACAATACCTCCCCCAGGGACCATGAGGTAGCTACTGCAGAGGATTCCACCTATAAAGAAATGTTAGAAATGACAGAAGGGAGATTTAAAATACAGGTGATGAAAACAATGAAGGAGAAACCAAAAGAAAATGCAAAAACAGAATCAAGTAAGAGATGAATAACAGGAAGAATATAGAAAGGATATAGCAGAGCTGAAGGAACTGAAGCAGTCAATTAGGGAACTTAAAGATGCAATAGAAAGTATCAATAACCGATTAGATCATTCAGAAGAAAGAATCTCAGAGATAGAGGACAAAACTCTTGAGATTACTCAGATAGCTACAGAGGCAGAAAAAAAGAGAGAGAAAGCAGAACATTCACTGACAGAATTATGGGACTTCATAAAGCATTCAAACATTCAAGTTAAAGGTATCCCACAAGGGAAAGAAGAATGCCTCAGAGGAATGGAAGCCATACTAGAGAATATTACAAATGAAAATTTCCCAAATAATCACCAAAGATTCTGACACACTCCTTTAAGAGGGATATCAGACCTCAGGTCACCTCAACTCAAATAGAGCTGCTCCAAGACACATTGTGATAAACCTGTCCAAAGTCAAGACAAAAGAAAAGATTTTTCAAGTTGCCAGGAGTAAGCGCCAGTTGACCTAGAGGGGCAAATCCATCAGGGTGACCGCAGACTTCTCTAATGAAACTTTCCAAGCAAGAAGACAATGGTCATCTACGTTTAATCTACTTAAGCAAAATAATTTCCAGCCCAGAATTCTATATTCTTCTAAATTAAGATTTAAAATTGACAAAGAAATCAAATCATTTACTGATATGCAAACATTGAGGAAATTTGCCACAACAAAACCACATCTACAGGAAGTACTTCAACCTGTTCTACACACTGACCACCACAATGGACCATCAGCAAAGTAAGTACCCAGAAATTAAAGGACAGAACCTAACTTCCACAATGATGCAAAAGATAAAATTAATTAATGGACTTTCACAAAATAAGATGAATAGAATGCTGCCACACTTAGCAATTATCTCAATAAATGTCAATGGCTTGAATTCCCCACTGAAGAAGCAGAGATTGGTTGATTAGATTAAAAAACACAAGCCATCCATTTGCTGTCTGCAAGAAGCACACCTAGCCTCAAAAGACAAATTAAAACTCAGAGTTAAGGGTTGGAAGACAATTTTTCAGACAAATGGAATTCAGAAGAAAAGAAGGGTTGCAATCTTATTTTCAGATACATGTGGATTTAAAGCAACAAAAGTCAAAAAAGACAAAGATGAATACTTTATCTTGGTCAAGGGAAAAATATAAGAAGACATTTCAATTCTAAATATTTATGCAACCAAGTTATTAATGCTCCCAGATTCTTGAAACAGACCTTAATTAGTCTGAACAACATGATATCCTATAACACCATACAACAGGGGACTTTAACACTCCTCTTACAGAGCTGGACAGATCTCTAAATAGAAATTAAACAAAGATATAAGGGAACTTAAATGAGACTCTAGACCAAATGTGCTTGATAGACGTAGATAGAACACTCCATCCCACAGCTGAAGAATATACATTCTTCTCATCAGCCCATGGAACATTCTCCAAAATTGATCATATCCTAGGACAGAAAACAAACCTCTACCAGAATCAAAAGAATTGAAATTTTACCTTGTATCTTCTCAGACCACAAGGCATTAAAGGTGGAACTCAACTCTAACAAAAACATTCCACCACACACAAAGACATGGAAATTAAACAACCTTATGCTAAATGAGAGTTGGGTGCAAGAAGAAATAAAAAAGGAAATCATTAACTTCCTTGAACATAACAACAATGAAGACACAAGCTACCAAAATCTGTGGATACTGCAAAAGCAGTCCTGAGAGGAAAATTTATTGCTTTGGATGCCTACATCTGGAAAATAGAAAGAGAGCCCATCAACAAACTCACAAGCCATCTTATGGAATTGGAAAAGAAGAACAATCTAAGCCTACATCCAGCAGAAGAAAAGAAATATCCAAAATTAAATCAGAGATTAATGAAATTGAAAATAAAACAAAAAATCATTCAGAAATTTAATGAAATAAGGAGTTGGTTTTTAAAAAAAAATAAATTGGATAAACCTTTGGCCAGACTAACTAGAAATAGAAAAGTGAAATTTCTAGTAATCTTAATCAGAAATGATAAAGGGGAAATAGCAACTGATCTCACAGAGATACAAGAGATTAGCTCTGAATACCACCAGAAATTCTATGCCCAGAAATTTGACAATGTGAAGGAAATGGATCAATATTTGGAATTACACCCTCTCCTAGACTTAGCCAGGAAGAAACAGATATCTTGAAGAGACCAATTTCAAGCACTAAGATCAAAGAAAAAATAAAAAAACTCCTAACAAAAAAATGCCCTGGTCTGGATGGCTTCACACTAGAATTCTATTAAACCTTCAAAGAAGAGCTTATTCCTATACTGCAGAAATTATTCCAAAAAATTGAGGAGGAAGGAATCTTCCCCAACATGTGCTACAAAGCAAACATCACCTTGATACCAAAACCAGGAAAAGACCCAACTAAAAAGGAGAACTTCAGACCAACTTCACTAGTGAATATAAATGTAAAAATTCTCAACAAAATCCTAGCCAATAGATTACAGCTTCTCATCAAAAAAGTCATCCATCTAGATCAAGTAGGTTTCATCCCAGGGATGCAAGGCTGATTTAACATACACAAGTCCACAATCGTTATCCACCATATCAACAGAAGCAAAAACAAAGACCAGATGATCCTCTCCATAGATGCAGAAAAAGCATTTGCTAAAATCCAGCATCCTTTTCTAATTAGAACACTGAGGAGTATAGGCATAGGTGGCACATTTCTTAAACTAATCAAGGCCATCCATGACAAACCCACAGCTAATATTTTACAGAATGGAGTAAAACTGAAAGCTTTTCCTCTTAGAACTGGAACCAGACAAGGTTGTCCTCTGTCACCACTATTCAATATAGTACTGGAAGTTCTAGCCAATACAATCAGGCAAGACAAGGAAATAAAGGGAATCCAAATGGGAGCAGAGGAGGTAAAAAACTCTCCCTCTTTGCTGACAATATGATCTTATAGAGAACCCCAAAGACTCATCCACAAGACTCCTAGAAATATCCAAAACACACAGCAATGTCTCAGGATATAAACTCAATATCCACAAGTCAGTAGCCTTTGTATACAAAGACAAGCCGAGATGAAAGGCCAATTAGGAACACAACCCCCTCCACCATAGCTTCAAAGAAAATGAAATACCTAGGAATATACTTAACAAAAGAGGTGAAGGACCTCTATAAAGAAAATTGTGAAACCCTAAGAAAAGAAATAGCAGAGGATATTAACAAATGGAAGAACATATCACACTCATGGCTGGGAAGAATCAACATTGTTAAAATGTCTATACTTCCCAAAGCCATCTACAGATTCAATGCCATACCTATTAAAATACCAACATCGTACTCTCAAGACTTGGAAAAAATATTTCTTCATTTTGTATGGAACCAGATAAAAACCCTTACAGCTAAGGCAGTTCTTTTTTTTTTTTTTTTTTTTTTTGAGTTAGGTAGAGTACAGGACTGATCATCTTATTTGTTTGTTTTTATTTTTGTTTTCTTTGGTTTTGTTTTCATTGAGGCATTTCATTTGTTCAATATGTATTGCATCCCTAGAGAAAGAATCGCAGGATTTTCCCTCCGTGTGTTTTCTTCTTGCTTCTTCGTGGTCCGTGATGCCAGCTGAAGTTGTCAGTACAGTGAAACCAAACCGGCAGGATGGGAGCAGACAATTCTGCCATCTTTCTAGAGTTGCACAGCAAACCTGGGGCTGATTGCTCCACACTCGTTTAACCTGTCTGTGAGGTTCTCAACGATTTTCCCAGCTCTGCGATCATCGAGGATTTCAAATTTCCCAATGTAACCATGCTTCATCATCACAGCGGACAATGGGGTGGCTCCTGTGGCTCACGTTACAGTGGCACGCACGGAAAGACGGGGGTCGGGGGGTGGCGGGGAGGCCAGGCAGGACTGCTAATTTTGCCCTCTGCCCTAGACAGACAGAGGGCCTAGAGTTTCAGCACACTCGCACACATGCCCCTGCGGTTCGGAGGCGGCTGCAGACAGCCACAGCTAAGGCAGTTCTTAGTAGTAAAAAAAAAAAAGCCAGAGGCATCACCATACCAGACTTTGGCTACATGGCCTCAGTGGTCAAAACAGCATGGTACTGGTACAAAAATAAAGACATAGACATTTGGAATTGAATAGGAAACCAGGAAATGAAACTAACATCACAGCCACCTAATCTTTGATACACCAAACAAGAACATACCTTGGGGGAAAGACTCCCTATTCAATAAATGGTGGTGGGAAAACTGGATATCCACATGTAAAAGACTGAAACTGGACCCACACCTTTCTCCACTCACAAAAATTCATTTAAGATGGATAAAAGACCTAAATTTAAGGCATGAAATGATAAAAATCCTCAAAGAAAGCATAGGAAAAACACTTGAATATATGAGCCTGGGGAAAGACTTCATGAAGAAGACTGCCGCTGTGGCAATTGCAACAACAAAAAAAATAAACAAGTGGGACTTAATTAAACTGAAAAGCTTCTGTACAGCTAAGGAGACAACAACCAAAGCAAATAGACAACCTACACAATGGGAAAGGATATTTGCAAATTTTGAATCAGATAAAAGCTTGATAACTAGAATCTATAGAGAACTCAAATTAATCCACATGAAAAAAGCCAACAATCCCATGTATCAATGGGCAAGAGAGATGAACAGAACATTCTCTAAAGAAGACAAATGGCTAGCAAACATGAAAAAAATGCTTATTGTCCCTAATTGTCAGAGAAACGCAAATCAGAACCATCTTGATATATCATCTAACCCCAGCTAGAATGGCCCACATCACAAAATCCCCAAACTACAGATGCTGGCTTGGATGTGGAGAGAAGGGAACACTTTTACACTGCTGGTGGGACTGCAAACTAATACAACCTTTTTGGAAGGAGATATGGAGAAACCTCAAAGCACTCAAGCTAGACCTCCCATTTGATCCGGCAATCCCATTATTGGGCATCCACCCAGAAAGAAAAAAAATCCTTTTATCATAAGGACACTTGCACTAAACTGTTTATCACAGCTCAATTTACAATCGTCAAAATGTGGAAGCAGCCTAAATGTCCACCAACCCAGGAATGGATTAACAAGCTGTGGTATATGTATACCATGGAATACTATTCAGCCATTAAAAAAGATGGAGACTTTACATCCATTGTGTTAACCTGGATGGACGTGGAACACACTATTCTTAGTAAAGCATCACAAGAATGGAATCCTATGTACTCAATACTGACATGAGGAGAATTAATTACTTAGTACACGGTAGGGGGTGGGAGAAAGGGAGAGCAGAAAGGGAAGGTGGGAGGGGGTGGGAGATGGGAAGAACAGAGAGAGGAAAGGAGGGAGGGTGTGGGGGGTCTTGGTGTGGACACACCTTTTGGGGGTGGGACACAATTGTAAGTGGGACTTTACCTAACAAACACAATCAATGTAACCTGATTCTTTATAACGTCAATGAATCTCCAACAATAAAAAATATATATATCCTTTGGGGGTGCATGCTGAACTCAGGGGTGAGATGTTAAACTTTTTTTTTTTTTAAGAGTCTCACTTTTTGCCCTGTGTAGAGTGCTGCTGTGACATCATAGCTCACAGCAACCTCAAACTCGTGGGCTCAAGCAATTCTCTTACCTCAGCCTCCCAAGTAGGTGGAATTATAGGTGCCTGGCTATTTTTAGAGACAAGGTCTCGCTCTTGCTCAGGCTGGGCTCGAACTCCTGAGCTCAGGCAACCCACCCTCTTCAGCCTCCCAGAGTGGTAGGATTATAGACGTGTGTTAAATTTATTTTAATTACTTCAACCAGCACCAAAACCAAAACAAAACCAGATAAAACAGATATTGTAACAGAAGTGAGGGCCTGAAAAACGACAGAATGTATTACAAGTCACTTCTTTAACATTCCTCCATACTCTTTTGGGGAATTTTTTATTTTTTGAGACAAAGTCTCATTTTGTCCCATCCCCCCCCACCCCCCATAGGGGACTGAGGTGTCGCAGCTCACAGCAACCTCAAACTATTGGGCTCAAGTGATTCTCTTGCCTCAGCCTCCCAAGTAGCTAGGATTACAGGAGCCCACCACAAACCCTTGGCTATTTTTAGAGATGGGGTCTCTCTCTTGCTCAGGCTGGTCTTGAACTTGTGAACTCAGGCGATCAACCCACCTCAGTCTCCCAGAGTGCTCAGATCAGCAGGCAAGAGTCACCACACCAGCTGTTTGGGGGAATTAAAACCTGCATTCCTGGCAAACCCCAGTAACCAGGGACACAGGAGAGTGTCCTCTATTCTTTGTACCATAGGCGCAGCAGAACTCATGAAGATGCTATAGTTAAACAGCAATAGCCCAAAGCTGAAAACTCCCTTTAAAAGCTCTATTTCAGCTTATAGGGAGGAGAAAGGTTTTTTTGGGGTTTTTTTGTGGTTTTTGGCCGGGGCTGGGTTTGAACCCACCATCTCCGGCATATGGCACTGGCGCCTTACTCCTTGAGCCACAGGCGTCACCCAGGAGAAAGGTTTTTTAAAAGGAATCCGCCATCCTCATCATTTACTGACAAATTAATAAACTTTTCTTTCCTTTTCCTCAAGCCACTTGTCCTTGTTCTTCGTTTGGTGAGGGGTCAAGCACCAAACTTTCAATAATAATGTGGTCAAACATGAATTGTGACATTTATTTGATACATATTCAGAAATTCACTATACTATATTCCCGTGTTTTTATGCTGGCTTAAAATTTTCCTACTAAAAAAGAGAAAGAAAAAAAAATCAGAAAACTTAGATCAAAAAGTTTATCCCCAGAGAACTGCTCTTTCCAGGAGCCCACTGGCTGCATCCCTCCCCTCATGGGGTCCAGCAGCAACACACTAGGCGTTCGCCTTTCTCACAAGAATCTTTGTTGTTTTTTGAGATAGAGTCTCACTCTGTTGCCCAGGATGCAGTGCTGTGGCATCATAGATCACAACAACTTCAAACTCCCGGAGTGGTGATTCTACTTCCTCAGTCTACCAAGTAGCTGGGATCATAGGTGCTAGCCAGGATGCTTAGCTAATTTTTCTATTTTTAGTAGAGACAGGGTCTTGCTTTTGCTCAGGCTGGCCTTGAACTCCTGAGCTTAAGAGATCTTCCTGCCTCAGCCTCCCAGAGGGTTAGGATTACAGGAGTGAGCCACCGTGTGGGGCTCTGAACACAGTTTTGCGTTAAGCTTTTAAACTTTGCTTATGCTATCTGCCACCAGGAATGCCCCTTTCCACCACTCTGCTTATAAAAATCCATTCTCTGCTCGAGGTCTGGTCTAAATGGTATAAGTGGAATTTCTCTGCCAAATCTCATCATTTACTGACAAATTAATAAACTTCTCTTTCCTTTTCTTTCTCTTTTTTATTATCTGCCAATGAGATTATTGGTTTTGGAAATGTGATAAATGAATTTACCACAAGCCAGCAAAAGGACAGATTTTATTAGCGATAAGAGAGGGTAAAGAGGCACAGCAGAGGGGGGACCCCAAATGGGTAACCCATTTCAGCTGTCTAGGGCAGCAGTTCTCAACCTGTGGGTCGTGACCCCTTGGTAACAATGAAAATACATCCTACATATCAGATACTTACGATTCATAACAGTAGCAAAATTACAGTTATGAAGTAGCAACAAAAATAATTTTATGGCTGGGGGTCACCACAACATGAGGAACTGTATTAAAGGGTTGTGGCATTAGGAAGCACTAGGAAGGTTGAGAAGATAGAACGTATATGTCTAAATACATATACAGCTTTTCCTACCCTGAGGGGATGAGGTTGAGAAGATAGAATGTATATATCTAAAATATGTTATAAACATTTAGTGCCAGAGGCTTATGGGCAAAAGTTAATTTAAAACTGCCCTTGTGTGGGAATGTGGTCCCACCTATGGCATTTCACCTTTCCTGGGAGTGGCAGTGCAGATGGAACATCGATTGTACTGTTTGGTGAGCTTGTTTAGGCCCAGAAAATGGGGTCCATCTCCAGCACTGAGCAGGGGGAACCTGCATCAATGGGACATTCCCCACTCCTCTATATACTATGAGGTATTCCCCATACCCTCACTCTGGGCTCCAACAGAACACTGCCTCTGTTTTCATTCTTCTCAACGTTTAGCTCTTTCCCATGTCTGTTATC
Source organism: Nycticebus coucang (assembly GCF_027406575.1). Classification (NCBI taxonomy): domain Eukaryota; kingdom Metazoa; phylum Chordata; class Mammalia; order Primates; family Lorisidae; genus Nycticebus; species Nycticebus coucang. Next base: position 11,746,034 of record NC_069794.1, on the reverse strand, counting down.
TTGAGAGCACATGTAGTGGGAATAAGATGGAGTCAGTCAGGCTGGGCCGAAACAACACAGCTGGTCTAGTCAGTTTAGGTCCTATCTGATTTTCACCTCATGTCTTCCATTTTTGTTTTGTACATTTAGCTCCAATTTAAACATGTGTATCTTGAAGAGTTTAGAACAATTTAGGAGATTAAATTTTGCATTGTAAATGTTTTAATAGGTCACTTTTGTTCATTATTAAGACAAAGGTTAATGTGATCTTTGAAATTTTACATAAAAAACTGTGGGTTTGGAAATGGAAAGGCAGAACAGACTTGGAGAGACTACTCTCGCTGTTCTCCACAATTGCTGGCCTTCTGACAATAAAGTTTGGTGGACCTAGTCCCTGTCTCTGCATATTGGCTGGACAGGGAGAGGTGGCCAGACCCCTGTGTCCAGTAACAACCTCACAAGGCCATACAAACCCCAAGAATTTCAAAAGCTGGATCTTTTCTGTAAATCTAATTGAGGAGGTATCACAACACCTTAAACAGAGCTGGTTCTACCTATAAAGCTCAGAAACCCTGGGTGGGTCCTCACAGCCTAAACAAGGCAGTTGCACTGACCATAGAGTCCTTCAACTGAATAATGAATTCCTGTTCAGCAAGATGCTGAGTGGTCATGTCTAATGGAAGCTCTCTTAATAACATCCCTATTACCTATCCCAGTGAAGAAGGTTCTAGAGAAGACTGCTAAGATCACTTGATTTTGTCCTTATTGTCACCTTTCCTTGAGTACAGTCCCTCTTCAAACACTGCTGCACTACACCTCCATGCCAGCCTGCGGGGTGTCCTGACCCCTGGTAAAGGCCTTGGCTTGCTGTGGGTACAAAGCCTTCCGATGACTCCACTTCAAAAGTGGACATGAATTGGAGCTTTTAAGAGATCTCACTGGGTCAAATAAAGAGTAAAATGAACAGGTAACATGTTAAAGATACAGGTTTCTGTCCCTCTTTTGTTCCACTTATTGCTACCCACTATCCAAGCTCACCAGGAATAACCACCATTTCTAGGACTAGTATTAATAGGGCCCGTAAGATCAATTAGTCCATACAAAAGTCTACCAATTAGAAATTAATATAACTTTGCAAATTCAGCTTTTAAAATAGAAAGGCTCTCTGCTAGGATATAATGTTCTGCTTATTCAGGAATATCTGACTTCTCCTGGGAGTAGTTTCAGGAAAGCAAGGTTTTGGGAAGAAATGAGAACAAACTGCATTTCCCTTACTAATCAAGTCCCTATCAGCATTTCAATAAATTGAATGGGGCCAGGGGAAAGTCTTCATTTACAGGCAAATGTACATAAGGGTGTGTGTGTGTAAGACCTACACCCTTCACGTAGGTCTAGCCAACTGATTTAGAGATATCTTGTAGTTTTTAATTAATGATTTCTCCTTGGGGCATTCAGCAAAATGAGTAAGTTGCTCTTTTTCTTTTTTTGCAGTTTTTGGCCGGGGCTGGGTTTGAACACGCCACCTCCAGCATATGGGGTCTGCGCCCTACTCCTCTGAGCCACAGGCGCCGTCCCCTTTCTTTTATTTATTTATTTTGCTCTTTTTCTTTTTTTAAAGGTGACAAGTCTACCGCATTTTCTTATTTCAACACTAATCACCTAAGCTTGGTGACAAGAAGCTGTGTTCAAAGTACATCTATGTTGGGTTTTCAGTGAGACTGGCTGTCCTGACCAACTGAGGGAAACAGCACAATAACCATATTTCGCAATCGGGAAGAGAAATTTTTCCAAAGATTCAGGTGTTTCCCTAACGACTTCAAAGAAACCTAACATCGTAAAGGCACAAATGCAGAGTTTTTAGATTTTTTTTTTTTCCATCTTTTGGTCTCCTCACAAAGTGAACCAAAAAACAGAATTTCTGACAAGTGTTGGACTCAGGCGGCTCAGAGGGGCCTTACAGCCGCCTTCGGGGCAGGCGTCCCTTTGCATCGATCGTCTAGGCTCGCCCCCAACGTGCCCTTCCCGCGCCTCGCCCCTGCGCGGAGCCCCGTCCCAACGGGTGCGGGTCACGATTCCCCTGCCTTCCGGCTGGCCCCGTGGCCGCGCCCCAGGCCTGCCTCGCCACCGCCCGCGGGGACGCCGGTGCCGGGCTCGGCCCAGACTCCTCGCCGGCAGAGACGCCCCGCGGTCCCCGGGATGCCCGCTCGGGGGGCGGGATCACCCGGTCTCCGCTCGCACCCAGCGTCTCACCTGCCGCGCTGCCGGGACCGTCGGGCACAGCCGGCCGGGCGGCGGGGCGGAAATGCGGGGCGGGGCGGAGCGGAGCAGCGCGCGACACCCAGGCCGCCCGGGGCGGCGCCCCCTGCAGGCGGGACGCGGGGCTCGGCCGCCCCTGCAGCGCCCCGCCCCGCTCCGCTCACGCGCCCCGCCCCGCCCCGCTCACGCGCCCCGCCCCGCCCCGCTCACGCGCCCCGCCCCGCCCCGCTCACGCGCCCCGCCCCTGCAGCGCCCCGCCCCGCCCCGCTCACGCGCCCCGCCCCTGCAGCGCCCCGCCCCGCTCCGCTCACGCGCCCCGCGCCCCGCGAAGCCCTCGGGGCTGCTCCGCGGCCGGCTCCGGAGCCAGCGGACGCCCAGCCCAGTCACACACACCCTAACACACCTGGGCTCTCCGCCCAGCCTGGTGCCTGCACAGGGAGCAGGGGTTTGTTGTTGTTGTGTTTTCTGAGACAGAGCCTCACTCTGTCACTCTGGGTAGAGTGGCTTGGGGTCCTGGGCTTAAGCGATCCTCCTGCCTCAGCCTCCCGAGTGTCAGCTCAGACTTGACTCAGCGTTGGGCCCAGACTCACCTGGGTCCTACCTCCTCAAACACAAAGGACTCCACAAATTCTGGGACATGCCACATCAGATAAATGCCCAAGGCGAGGCATCCTGTTGGACGGATGGTCAGCCTCAGCAAGGCCTCCCCTCTGAGCATGCGCACTCAGCACTGGCGCTGGTGATCTCCCAGGATACTGCTCGCGTATTTATCAATTGTCCATTTTTGAATAGAACTGTGATTGTGACGATGGAAGGACCTGGAAGACAGAGCAGGAGAGCTTGTTCCCCTCCAGGGTTCTCTCTGCCAGGAGGTTTGGTTTTTGTAGTTGTTGTAATTTTTGTTTCTGTGAATAAATCCTGACTTACCACTAATCCTGTGCTCCCTCCATTCTTACAGACCAAGAACCTGAAATTCCAGTATCCTATTCACCTGACTCCTGGCCCCAGGACTGATGTGAGTCCCAGAAATAAGTGAGCACCATAAGCATAAGGGGAATTTTTCTGTAGAAAAAGTGTTCATTTTTGGTGTAAGCAGTGCCACTTAGGGTCCCACGGTTACAGGGATGCAGAGGTGGATGGGAGTTCCTTGACAGGGGCAAAAGTCACAAGTGTCTCAGGAAATGAGTTGGTCACTCCAGGCCAGTGCTGTGCTTCTCAGTTTAAATTTGGTTGGTTATCCAGGATCTCTTGGCAAGACAACTGCTCAGGTGATTTTAGGAACTGGGTTGACTCACCAAGTCAGTTTGGTACCTGGAGTCTTTCACCCAAAGCGCTCAGCTCACCCTTTGCCTGAATGCCTGAGCGAAATCCTGGGGCAGTTTCTCTGTTTATTCTGGTCTGTTTGCTTTGCCTTTTTCCATTCTCCCCCCAGGGCAGGGTCACACAGCTGGGAAACTGCTAAGCACAGTAAAGCTCAGCAAACATTTCCTTTATCAACTCCAAGGATTTAACAAATTCTTTTTAACCCAAATTATTTGGCCATTTTTATTATCTAAATTGGAGCAGCTAATTGCTGAGCTTTGTTTTCCAGATCCGGGTATAATAAAATAAATGCCTATTAAATAAATGCACTGCTACTTAATACTATGCAAATGAGGACAGCCTATCTGCTTCTCACATCCAGCATACAAGTACAACCTAATAGATGGGAAGTGTCTTCTGCCTCTTGAAATTATAATGGGAACTAAACAACAGAAAGGAGAGGCTATTTAAAAATAAAGAAGTCCATCTGAGTAACACTGTAAAATCTACTGAAATAGTCTAGAAATTATTAAAAAGACAACATTGGCCCTCAGTAGCCTGCAGCCAAAATCCAACACACCACCTGGTTTTGTACAACCCTTGAGCCAAGAATGAATTTTTTTTTAATGCTTGAAAAAAAGTCAAAAGAAAAGTAATAGTTTATGAAATTCAAACTTCAGAATCTGTAAATAAAGTGTTACTGGAACCCAGCCATGTTCTTTGTTTACATCTTTGTTTGTTCTTTGTTCCATGACCGCTTTCCTGGGAGGGCAGCAGACTTCAGTAGCTGCCACTAACAGCATATGGCCTGATAAGACTAAAATATTTGCTGACTTCTCATGTAAGGAAAAACTTTGCCCACCCTGCAAACTTTGCTTCTTGCTCCAGCCTTTGTTTCAAATCTCCACTTTTCTGTTACAGTTGATGTGTATGATTCTACTGAGAGAGGATAACTGAGAAGGGTGAGGTCTAGAAGACCAGGTCTTCTCAAGGAGACCACAAGGATACACATGCAGGGTCCTTTCCACGGTGACTAAGCTCTTGGGAATTTGTAAACTTGACTTCCTGAAACTTGGAAATGACCAAGTTCTGTGAAATCCTGTAGTTCTGTAGGAGCAAGAATAGCATCTCCTGCTTGATTCAAACTGGCCAATGAGAAGGGTACCTGTGGGGTGGAACTTTCTGACTGTCAATAAAAAGGGAAAGACCAAGGTAGTCAGGGAGCGCAGCCATTTGAAATTCTTCTATGCCGTAAGCTCCGGGCTGGTGAATAAAGCCCTTCCTCTTATAAACGTGGTGTGTTTGGGTGCTCTTTCTCTTGGTTGGGCCTTGTCTTCCTGCAACACTACTGCCCTGAGTTTCACAAGCCTAAATCCTTTGTGTGTATGTTTCGAGCTCCTCACACCATTGTATACAGGGTAGAGCTTCAATTATTTGGGCTCAGGTAATCCTACCTCAGCTTCCTTAGTAGCTGGGATTACTGTGCAAGCCACCAAGTCTGGCTGAATTTACTTTTTGCTCATTTCCCTCTGTAAATCATATGAACTTAACAAAAAGACTTTATAGTTTTTATGTAGGATTCATTAATTAGGTTAATTTAGAAAATTTTTCTGCAAAAAATAGGAAACTGTATATAGTGTATATTCTGTAAATCATTAGATTTCTTACTTCCATTTCTAAACCTGGCTTTGCATTTTTTTGTTAAATTTGAAAGCAGCAGGATTATTATTTCTTTCTTTTCATTCTGTGAAGTTATTTTACTTGATACAACAGGTCTCACTGCTGAAGAATTTCCATAGCAAAGTAGTTAAGGATGGGAAAAGCAGCCTCATGCAGTCATGTTCACTCACATTAAATTCAGTCCTGGTATTTCTGGAATTAATGTTTTAAAGATGATGTCGATTGCTGTCAGGTTTCCTTGAATAAGGCATTCACCTTTTCTCCATAAAAATATAAGCAATATCTTTTCTAAACAGCATATGCAATTTTCTTTTCTTTCTTTTTTTTTTTTTTTTGTAGAGACAGAGTTTCACTTTATGGCCCTCCGTAGAGTGCCGTGGCCTCACCCAGCTCACAGCAACCTCCAACTCCTGGGCTTAAGCGATTCTCTTGCCTCAGACTTCCAAGTAGCTGGGACTACAGGCGCCCGCCACAACGCCCGGCTATTTTTTGGTTGCAGTTTGGCTGGGGCTGGGTTTGAACCCGTCACCCTGGGTATATGGGGCCGGCGCCTTACCGACTGAGCCACAGGCGCCGCCCAGCATATGCAATTTTCTAAGCAATTGCAGTTGTGATAGTTTACGCTGTTCTTTCCTGTCTTCTGTAATTTCCGGAATAACAAGCAGACTAAGCACTATATCAGACTATTTCATTAGTTCTGGTGAATAAATCCTTAATCATGGATAGGAGAATAATGTTAAGAATTCTCCCAAGTGGGCGGCGCCTGTGGCTCAGTCAGTAAGGCACCGGCCCCATATACCGAGGGTGGTGGGTTCAAACCCGGCCCCGGCCAAACAGCAACCAAAAAATAGCCGGGCATTGTGGCGGGCGCCTGTAGTCCCAGCTACTCGGGAGGCTGAGGCAGGAGAATCGCTTAAGTCCAGGAGTTGGAGGTTGCTGTGAGCTGTGTGAGGCCACGGCACTCTACTGAGGGCCATAAAGTGAGACTCTTCTCTACAAAAAAAAAAGAATTCTCCGAAGTAACCAGACCAGCCAAGTATACCATCCACTATGCTTGAAGTTAATTACATTGCAAAGAGTCATGGCCAAGCCACAACCCATCTCTAACCCCGTCACATTGCCAACATTGTCCTTGAAATTGGAATCAAGTGATTGGAATTTGCTATCCAAATTTGCTATCCTTTTTAAAGGGAATAATGCCAACCTGGTGCTTGGGAACGTAGATGTTACAAGCAAAGTGACCCCCTTGGGTGGCTAATGGCTAACTTGAATATGTCGAGTGCCTCATGGGCCAGGCACAGAGGGCTCTTCTCATTTCTTCCTGTGAACAGTAGCACGAACCAGACATTGTTGTTCCCATGCTTCATGTGAAATGGCTCCAAGTGGCAAAATAACCCACTCAAAGGCACGCTGCCAATAAACAGAACCACAAAGACTGGACTCACAGCCAGCTGAACTGAAAACCCTCTCTAACAAGAGAGTTGAAAGAGGGACACTGGACGATGTCCCGCCAAATCTGGATTATTGGGACTAATCATTTCTTTTTCTTTCTTTCTTTTTTTCTTTTTTGAGACAGAGTCTCCTCACTATGTCAACCTCAGTAGAGTGCCATGGTGTCAGAGCTCACAGCAACCTCAAACTCTTGGGTGATTCTCTTGCCTCAGCCTCCCAAATAGCTGGGACTACAGGCACCCGTCAACACCTGGCTATTGTTTTGTTGTAGTTGTCGTTGTTTAGCAGGCCTGGGCCGGTTTGAACCCGCCAATCCCAGTGTATGTGACTAGTGCCCTAACCACTGAGCTATGGGCACTGAGCCTAATCATTTCTTTTACATCTGAACCTCTTTGTTAAAAGTACTAGTTCTAATAAATGATCCTTTACTGTAGTTCTCTCAATGAGGAGCTTTCCTGTATATCATCATTGGTCCTTGCTCATGCATTATGTAGTAAAGGCCAGGGGGAATTTCTTTTGCTTTTACAGAAGAGGTTATGAGGCTAGATAGGTTGGCCAAGGTTTTTTGATTGGCATGTGGCCCATCTTAACCCAATCAAAGATTACCAGGTACAAAACCACAGTTGGACAAAGTCGGAATTATTGGCTCCTGGCAACCAGGATGGACTCAGCCCAGTGGAGTCCTGGGATGCCTTGGCAAACAAACGTGAAGTTGGGAGATTAGGAGGAGGGGTGAAATTTAAAGGAGCAGTGTTGTGACAGGTTCAAGGCAAAGAGGGCTGGGCTCGAAGGGTCAACACTAGGTCTGGACTGCAGTGTGGACCCGGGGTCCTGTGACCTTGGAGACTACAAAGTTAGGATAGGTACAGACTGTGTATCCAAAAACACTTTTCTTTTTTTTTTTTTTGTAGAGACAGAGTCTCACTTTATGGCCCTCCGTAGAGTGCCGTGGCCTCACACAGCTCACAGCAACCTCCAACTCCTGGGCTTAAGCGATTCTCTTGCCTCAGCCTCCCGAGTAGCTGGGACTACAGGCGCCTGCCACAATGCCCAGCTATTTTTTGGTTGCAGTTTGGCCGGGGCTGGGTTTGAACCCGCCACCCTCGGTATGTGGGGCTGGCGCCCTACCGACTGAGCCACAGGCACCGCCCCAGAAACACTTTTCATTCATTCATTCTTTTTTTTTTTTTTGAGACAGTCTTACTTTGTTGCTGTTAGTAGAGTGCTGTGGCATCACAGCTCACAGCAACCTCAGTCTCTTGGTCTCAAGTGATCCTCTTGCCTCAGCCTCCCAAGTAGCTGGGATCATACACACCTGCCACAATTGCCCAGCTATTTTTAGAGATGGGGCGTCCTCTTGCTCAGGCTGATCTCGAACTCCCGAGCTCAGGCAATCTGCCTGTCTTCCAGAGTGTTAGGATTACAGGTGTGACCAGAGACCCTTTAAAATGAAGCTCTACACCTGGGTTGGAAATGGAGGATGCTTGTGGGTTTCAAAACATGCTGGATCCACCAAGCAAGGGTGGGATGTTTCACTTTTACTGATGGTTTCAAACAGCAGCATTTCCGACAGTGCTTTTTAGGAGGCTTGTCTTAACCATCAGTAAGCAAGAAACCAGCGATTGCCCAAAGAAGGGGGTTATTTAACTTATGACAATGTCATCATGTCCTCGGATGACATGTTTCCTGCTTATTTTGCAGCTTTTGTTACCTGTGCTATCTCAGCCTGATGGGTGGCAGGGGGCAAAATTTTACTTTTTCAGTATTTGCCTTCTCAGGCCATCTCAGGACTAGAAACCTTCAAAATGTTTTATTTCCACAAGGATGCTAGAATGTCAGACCTTCTTACATTTCACAACAGATTTTTATGAAGATTTATATTATAAGCATGCAAAATAGCTCACCTTTACAATGTTTTCCAGTGGCTGTCTCAATATGATTTCAATTTTTTCTTGAACCTAGAGGTCATGATTAAGGCTACTTGTAAACCAACCAACTATATCATTTCATAGAGGAGAAATTAAACAAAGCAAGCATCACCACTGGTATTTTCCTTAGAAGCAACTGAGTTGTGGAGCAATTTAGTGACTCCTCCAAGGTTCCAGGGACTAACCGGAGGGTTTGAACTATTTGTATCTAATTGAATTTTTGGAGCTTAAAAGCCAGTGACAGTGACCCTAGGTTGGATCACCTACACCTTCTCCCTTGTTCTTTCCGCTCCATCACCTTGTTCTGTGAGATCAATAGTTTCCTAAGCCAGTACTCTGAATGCTATCGTCCATATACTCCATCAGAAAGTTCTAGAAATGATCAAGTTTTGATATTCCTCACGACTAGCCATCAAAATTAGTCCTATTGAAATTTAACTTCTGAGAGTGAGTTGTTTTTACAAAAGGCATAAAAGTGCAACTTAAGAGGGAAAACATTTTCTCAAACCCTTCTCACAAGTAGGAAGGAGAAAGCTTTATTGGTTCTGGAGAAATGCCACATACTTAAAAATAAATGATTAGAAATGTAGAACAGGCAAGGCAGTTTGGATGAACAATGTAACAGATTAAAAGTACTTGAGCTAATCAGACTTGGAAACTAAGTGATCAACGTACAAATCTGAGATTGTTTCTGAATCATTTAATTACAGGATAAAAACAAGAAAAGTGAGGGGTTTTTCTCCCTTCGATTATTTACCAAATAGTTTTATATGCCAAGCACTGGCCCAGGGCTTTATATAACTTTTCTCATTTAAACTTTCCAATAATTCTGTGAAAAAAAGGTAGTAATATTTCTTGGTAGCTGAGGTGCTAGAAGATTAAGTTGTTTGCTCTTTTAGGTTCCTAGGGCTGCCATAACTAGGTCCCACTAACTGAGTAGCTAAAAAACACAAAAGTGTTCTTCACCTTATCGCCCTCGGTAGAGTGCCGTGGCGTCACACAGCTCACAGCAACCTCCAAATCCTTGGGCTTAGGCGATTCTCTTGACTCAGCCTCCCAAGTAGCTAGGACTACAGGTGCCCGCCACAACGCCCGGCTATTTTTTTGTTGCAGTTTGGCCGGGGCTGGGTTTGAACCCGCCATCCTCGGCATATGGAGCCGGCGCCCTACCTGCTGAGCCACAGGTGCCGCCCAGAAGATGATTTTTCTAATCTCTATTCTTTCAACATTTATTAGCTCTAATTAGTTTATAAAAAAAGAGGATTCTCCCTCATCAACCATGGCTATTTGCTAATCATGTAATCTTAATAGGTATGCTGAATCCAGTTTTCCAAAGGGTATCTGACTGGTCCATTTAGGGAAGACTTAGGGACAAAGATGATAAACATAGGCCTTTACAGAATCCAATAATTGTAAAAAATTAATAAGACTGTAATAATTAGGTGTAATAAATGTTCTTTTTAAAAAATGCACTAGGTTTCTAGGTAGGTATCATACACTTAGCTCCTACTAGGATCTAGACAAATGCTGCCCATTAGAAATACAAAGTGAGCTACAAAATGCAAACCAAAGGCATAATTTTAAGTTTAGTAGCCACATTAAAAAGTAAAAAAGATACAGGAGACAGTAATTTTAATGTTTTATTTAACATAATATATCTAAAGTATTCCAATGTAATCAATATAAAAATTACTGGGCTATCTCACATTAATTTTTCATACCAAGTCTTCAAAATCTAGCATGTATTTTATGCTTATAGCCCTTCTCAGCTTGGCCTGGCCACATTTCAACTGCTCAATTCAAGTGCAGCTATAAACATTTTATTATATTAACTTTAATTTTCACAGCAACCTTGCAAATTAGACATTCTTACCTGGTCTTTTTTATATGAGGAAGTCAAGGCTTGGAAAGATTGGCATTGTAATTTTGGCTTGCTGTACAGATGTGCAGAGGCGGCCACATCTATTCCAATCTGGACCTTGTAACATACAGGAGCTTTATTTCCTGTTTGGTAGGGAAGGGGATCAGATTTCCACCTGAATTTGGGCCCCATCTGTCCTTCCTTCTTAAGAACCTTCTTTCTCCAGGGTAAGGCCAGCCTCTGTGCTGAACCGCACAGAGGTCTTTAGCACCTCTCTCCCCACCCACTTCCCGTCACCAGCCAACTCCAAACATTTCTCCAACCCACTGCCACTCAGCGACACCAAGCCACCTTCATCTCGATGCTGGATGCCTGGAGTGCTCTGCTCATATCCTCTCTAATTCCTTCCCCACCAGTAGCCGGCCACCTTGTCAAAATGTAAATCTAATCTCCCCTGCTTTGAATCCTCTCATAGTTTAATAAACACCACTGGGTCTTTGAGCATTGGCATAAGTGGGCTGTAGTCACCTTTGCCAGCCCAGTCAAATGCCCTTGGATTCAGCTTCCTCACCACAGGGCCTTTGCATATGCTGTTTCTTCGGTGTAGTCCAGATTTTTTTCAAACTTGATATTGCTGTGTTCTGAGCTAGATGGTTCTTCTGTGTGTGTGGGGGGGTGGGTTTCCTATGCATTATAGGATGTATAGCAATACCCTGCCTCACCTCTCCTGCCTACAATCAGTTGTAAGAACCAAAAATATCTTCAGGCCTTGCCAAATGCACTCCCTCCTTGGGGCGGGGGGAAGCAAGAGGTCCCATGATTGAGAACTGGCCTCCAGTAACCTTCTTCTGCTCTATCAAATCTTAGCCTACAGTCCACCTTCTCAGGGAGCCCTTTGCCGAGTTTATTTAAATCAGGTCTTGGGCGCCGGCCCCATATGCCAAGGGTGGCGGGTTCAAACCCAGCCCCAGCCAAACTGCAACAAAAAAATAGCCAGGCGTTGTGGTGGGCGCCTGTAGTCCCAGCTGCTTGGGAGGCTGAGGCAAGAGAATCGCGTAAGCCCAAGAGTTAGAGGTTGCTATGAGCCGTGTGATGTCATGGTACTCTACCCGAGGGCGGTACAGTGAGACTCTGTCTCTACAAAAAAAAAAAAATCAAGTCTACTTCTCAGTTATTAATCTTATCCCTACTGGAGATTTACTTTCTCACTCAACTGTCCACTGCTGAGGGAAAGGGACCAAGTCCACTTCCACTTACCTTTGTACTCTTCGTGCCTAAGACAATGTCTGGCACATAGTAGGCGCTTAATATTTGTTGAAAAAATGGGACAATGCTTGAAACACAGACCCTCTTTCAAAACCCAACTTACCATTTACTGAGGTCTACTAGTCTGAGAGCTCCCACTTATCATTCCCACTTTACTGACAGGAACTGGGGCTTAAGCAATGACAAATGACTTGTCTGTGATGTCACAGTGGGAGAGCCAATGCCCAAATCTGGGTTTTTTTGCCCCAAAGTCCAAGCTAATTGGGTATGAATATTGACATAGATGTCAGTGCCTTGGTGCTGGACTTAAGTCTTCTGTTCTGCATGATATTTTAAGTCCAAAACTGGAAATAAAATGTGAAAAAATTGCTTAAGAAAAATTGCTTAATAGAATCCGAATCCCAGGAGGCCCTGTCAAGGCCTGGTAGGCTGTATCTGACAGGATAAAACTTAAAGGAAACAAAAGTAAAGGTGAGGGAAGAAAGGTAGCGGTAAATCAGGGGAAATCAACCAGCCAGCCAGCCAACCTCTTACCAGATGGGATGATGCTGGCCAGCAAGCAGGTGAAGGGTGATCTCCCAACCTTGTGACGTCCCCAGGTTTGTGTGGCCAGCAGCCTCTCAAATGTCATTCGTAATGAAACAACATTAAAACCACATCGGATAAGAGAGGAAGCGGGAGACAGCCTTCCACTTCAGTCTGTACAGAAGGAAGCCCAAGAAACAAAGAAAGTGACTGCTGAAGAGGGAAACAGGCGAAAAGAGGGCTGCCTGGTACGCTTCCAAAATTTGCGGAGATAAAAGACTTCCTGAAATATCCATCAAATTAATGACTGTTTTCTCTGGAAAACAGCTGCCATGGAAATCCTGAGAGCTGAAGCAGCAAACGCTAAGGAACTCGTTCTGTAGGCAGGGGTCCAGATTTACACATCTTGATTTGCAGTATCAGTAGGAAAAAAAAAATTGGATCCTGAAGGGGCTTTTATAAGAAACATTATTTTTTCTTTACTCTCAAAAGACAAGGACTGTTTCAGAAGAAGAAGTTTTTTGGAAAACTATCAACAAAGCATATAGTGCATCTATTATACACCAAACTAAGCACTAAAGGAACATAAATAATGAGACAGCCTCTCCCCCTCAGAGAGCTATAAATTATTACTCTAGTTTTGGGGCCATGTAAGAAATATTTGAAACATGTCACTCCCTTTTCTGATACATCTCAACCATCATTAGTTACAATTACTGGCTTACAACTCTACATATCTGGTCTCCAAAACATGAGTGTTGAGAATCAAATTCATCTCAGTATGGCTTGGCGCTCGCAGCTCACTGGTTAGGGCGCTGGCCACATACACTGAGGCAGGTGGGTTCAAACCCAGCCTGGGCCTGCTAAACAACAACAGCAACAACAACAACAAAATAGCCAGGCGTTGTGGCAGGCACCTATAGTCACAGCTACTTGGGAGGCTGAGGCAAGAGAATCACTTAAGCCCAAGAGTTTGAGGTTGCTGTGAGCTGTGATGCACTCTACTCAGGGTGACACAGTGAGACTTCTGTATCAATAAAAAAAATACAAAAAACAAAATTCATCTCAGTATGAGTCTATTCACTCTGTTTTCTGAACATGGACAAACACTATTGCAAGCTAATGAAATGCTCCCCTAAAATAGAAGCCCCATACTAGAAAAGATTTGGCCATTTGGATTTCATTTTAAGAAAAAGAGGACACACAATTCACTGACTTAAAAATCATCTATTAAGAAGGCAACACAACATTTTCACACTAGTTTGTGTAATAATTTTACTGCATAAGAAATTACGGAGATTGCACAATTCATTAAGTCCATAGCATACAGAGTAGAACCAATCTCAACAGGATGGTCAGATCAAATAAAACAGGAAAAATAATTCTTAACAATGCCACAAACTCCCCAGTTGTGGCTCCTTTTGAGAGAAAATGTTGTATTTTTCTGGATAATGTCTGTAGTTCCATTAAGCAAGATGGTAAACTGCTTTACAACTAAAAACATATAAAAGCAACTTAGAAAGAGGTGTCATCTCTTAACCTTGCATATAACAAAAATCAGAGGAGTGCCTGCTTTTGACTAAAACATGGCTTGAATTTTCTATTGATAGTGGCAATGTATGTGTGGAAACAGCACAAGTTAGAGAATCCAAAACAACAACAACAACAACAAAACCAGAACATTGCAGGAGGCAATTTCTTCCTAGAGAAGAACAGCATACACACATTTCCATCCCTCATTCAATTATTTACCCTATTCAAAACATGAACATACAAATAAATATTTCCTTATAAATGAAATTCACTGTATATTGTTTTTAAAAAAGAGATAAAAAAACAAGAATCTTAATTTGCTCTTTCTGGTCATTAAATAAAAATGCTAATATACAGACACATTTGATATTTATATAAATCGTAGGAGCCAGGCTGTTCTTTCTTGGCTGCCATTAAAGTTTAATAGTGCTAGTCCACACACAACAAGGCATATATCCCAAAATGCATATTTAACTCTACTAAAAGTCATTTCAAGGTAATTTTTTCTCTTTTTCTTTTTAATTAAAAAAGACTATTTTTGGAATTTTAGAATTACATTTGAGTCATCTGAAAAAATACAATTTCAATGCAAAAATCATATCAAGCATTCAAGAGTATATTGCTGGTGCTGTAATCTTTTTGCATGTCTCTGTTTTCATAGAAAAAAACAATAAAAATAAACAAGATGTTTAGACTTAAGTAGTTAAACTTAACAGCATTATATCAATGATATGCCTCATGTACACATACGCAAACTCAAAAAAATGCAGGAAAAAGGATCAAACGTCTCTTTTTTGCATTTGTTCTAGCTTTCTTCTTAGAAGGCCATAATTCTCCTTCGTTCCTGATGCCACAGGGTCAAGCTGCAAGGAGATTTCATAGTGTTTCTTGGCCAAGTCTAGATGTCCCCAGCGATGATACAGCACAGCTGAAATAGCAGGAGGTGAAATTCATTGGAAATGGTTCTGAATAACTTGCAGTATTCCTAACCACTGTGCAAAGAAATATTACAGACTCTTTGCAAATAGTTCTCAAAATCCTTGCGTTGAAAAATATTGTTTGTACTGAAAACTATTTATTGTAATCTCACTCCTGGTGATTGTAGATTTACCCACCGCCAGTTATGTCTAAGGCTCTTTGTAGTACTGGATAGGGTCCATCTGCCTGTTGCAACATTATTACATAAAGAAGTAATGAAAAGAGTGCATTAATTGTCATTGAAACTGCCATGAAATTTCCAGGAAGCCAGGCTGGGTAGTGTGGGGCCAGGCCCTGCTTAGAGCACTGATGTCCCAGAAATCCAGCTGCTCATTTTAAATAAAGGTTTTCCTTCCTCTTTTGGTGAAGCCGCAGCTTGTTTATTGCCGCTTGGAAGTGAGGCCTCTAATATCAAGATGTGACCTTCAAATGACAGTTGCAATAAACCTAATTATAAACCTGTGATTATTATAGCGATTTTGTTAATAAAACTAACTTTCTATATGGCCAGAAGAGCATCTGGGGATACTTTCTGACTTCTGTGACAAGCACAAGACCAATGTGGAGGAGAAAATTCATGTGACGGAGCATCTGAACACTGATGACACTGCCATGCTGTACTCTAAAAATCTTAACTATGGAGATGTAAAAAACAGAAGAAGGCTGGGTGGTGGCTCACACCTGTCATCTTAGCACTCTGAGAAGCTGAGGCAGGAGGATCCCTTGAGCTTAGGAGCTTGAGACCAGCCTGACCAAGAGCAAGACCGGGTCTTTACTAAAAGCAGAAAAATTAGCTGTGTGTGGTGGCCAGCACCTATAGTCCCAGCTACTCAGGAGGATCACTTGAGCCCAGGAATTTGAGGTTGCTGTGAGGTAGGCTGATGCCACAGCACTCTAGCCAGGGTGGCAATGTGAGACTGTGTTTCCAAAAAAAAAAAAAAAACCAAATGACAACAAGAAAAACCAAGAGGAAATGAATTCTAGGAAAAAATGATTATAAATGCATTTTTAGCCACAGCATAAAGGGATATAAGAAAGCAGAGAAAATCAGGCTGTAAGAAGATCTCCTATGGAAGCAGGAAGGAAAAGGAGGTAAGTTAGACACCAGACTTCCACAGGACTTCTCAGCTTAATGTCCCAGGACCCTTCACACAAACAAGGAACACCTGAGTTGTAACCACTAGACGGTGATAAAATGAATGGGCAATTTGGGGGCTTGCTATGGTCATACACTCAAACTGATGAATGTGACTGCCACTTTGCTATCTTTTAAATGTAATAACTAAACCACTTTATAAAACCAGATTGTGAAGGACAATACAGGCTAGATTTGAAAAAAACTTCTCCCAACACTGATTTTATAGAAATGCACCCATTCCATTAAAATTATATAGAACTTCAGTATGATTCAAGTTGAAAGTTTTTCTTACCCAAATTACCATGGTAACTTGCAGCATTTGGATTCGCTCTAATTGCCTTGAGGAATAAAGCTTCAGATTCCTAGAAAAATGAAAGACGTAACAGAGAAGGTTATTTGTTGTACACGAAGCAAAGCTATCCTTGGTTATATACCCTATGGTTCTCAAACTTTAACATCCTCCTTTTGTACCACTGTATTCTTCCAGAAATGCTCGGGAGGCCCAGTGGGGCCACCCTCTTCTGACAGGAGGCCCCAGGAGCTAGAAGGGAGCAAAAGTGATTGGGGCGGTGGGAGGCGGTGCCAGGCGCAGAGAGGGGGTGGATGTGCTCCAGGGTTCTGCCACCTGCTGCCCTGCAGCTGCTGGAATGCACCTTGAAGGAGGTTACTGGGGTCAGGGTGCTATGGAAGATGAGAAAAAGTTGGGGGACAGAAGAGGCCAGGCTGCCAACCAGATCCCTGCAGGTGCTGTTTTCAGTCAGCACTAAGGAACACATTTCCAGGGCTCTCGAGGCAGGAGCTGGGACCTATCTCACCTCTCTGAAGAACCAGCAGCACCAGAATGCAGCCCATTCAGCTGGAAAGAATGAGCAGGGAGAATAAGGAAGGAACAGCCACCTGTCACCTAAGCTGTCACAGTATTGGACATGACCATGACCAAACGCCCCTAATAGGCATGAACTGATAACTATGCAGACCCGTTCTTCCTCTAAATAGTTCTTACTTCCAATCTGGTCACTAAGAAACAGGGAAAAGTGTCTTCTTACCTAATCACTGCTGAACTGCTGCTGGCTGGACAGGACCCTCCTATGATCATCTGAGAAATAAAGATGCCTAATCTGTTACTGACCTGTGCCCGGAGCTGTTTACCCTACCCTACACTCGCATTCCTAATCAGTGGCAAATGCTGAGCTTAACTAACCAAAGCTCTTGGTTTGAGGGTTTCTGCAGCTTCCACCTGTGCTATGCTGACTTTCTCCACGTGGACTTTCCGTATCTAAGATTACGCACTTTCTAATGTGCAGGAGGACCAGTTCCTTTGCCCCGTAATGACCTGTGGCTCTCCTGAGAAATGGATGGGGAATGAGAGTGAACATCTCTGAAACTACTACTTTCAGACAGAGCTGGCAGAGAAAAAAATTTGTATTTTAGAACTGTCATCCAAGAGGCACTGCATAAAGACATCAGGATAACATACAGGATGTCAGTTCAAGGTCAGTGTCTACGTTCCAAGTTTCAGTAGCAGAAACTTCTACAAAGAGGTTCAAGATGTTCCTACCACATCAGATAGGCTGCCAAAAAAAAAAAAAAATCAAATGGATTGTATAGTTTTGTAGCGGTTTCTAAGTAGCTGTGCTGCTTCTGATGATTTCAAACATTTCCATTTAAAATCTAAAACCTGAGAAATAGGAAGGAACCAAATCTATTTTAAAATCTTCCCTTCACTGCACAGCAAGTATTGTTAACTAGAGAACTGGTTTAGGGCTAGTACTTGGGAGGCTGAGGCAGGAGGATCTCTCTCTTTTTTTTCTTTTTTGTAGAGACAGTCTCACTGTACCGCCCTCGGGTAGAGTGCTGTGGCGTCACACGGCTCACAGCAACCTCTAACTCTTGGGCTTATGCAATTCTCTTGCCCCAGCCTCCCGAGCAGCTGGGACTACAGGTGCCCGCCACAAGACCTGGCCATTTTTTTGTTGTTGCAGTTTGGCCGGGGCTGAGTTTGAACCCACCACCCTCGGCATATGGGGCCGGCGCCCTACTCACTGAGCCATAGGTGCTGCCCCAGGAGGATCTCTTAAGCTCAGGAGTTTGAGTCAGCCCGGGCAACATAGTAAGACCCTGTGGCTTAAAAAAACAACAACAAAAAAGAAAGTTAGGAGTTTTCTAAGGAATGCCAGATTCGTTTCTTTAGTCATTCACCTAACTACTCAAATGCCAGTGAGGATGGGCATCACCCAGGACGATGAGGAGTGGGTCAGTTTGGGAGACACAGTGGTGTTGAAGACAGGGAGTTGACACCTTTTAGGGGCAGGTGGGGGCTGGAGGGAGTGCTGCTGATTCTGCAGGATGCTGTGGTGTGGCTGTGAGGAAGCCAGGTGGAGACAACTGGGAGCAAAGTAGAAACACAATGGCACACAGAGCTAAGGGCAAAAAGGCACCAGGAGGAAGGGCTAGTTTTGGGGGTGAGCATGGCTCAGATGGCTCCATCCCAGGTAACCAGGGCAGCCTGGGCCTGTGTCTGGGCACCAGGTGTGCAGCCACTTTACAACCCAACATCTGTGGGTATTCAAACCCCATGAAATGCTCATCTAATAAAACAGGCTTTTTTTGTTTTTGTTTTGTTTGAGACAGTCTCACTCTGTTGCCCAGGCTACAGAGCTAATGGGGTCAGCCTAGCTCACGGTAGCCTCCAACTCCTGGGCTCAGCAATCCTCCTGCCTCAGCCACCTGAGTAGCTGTGACTACAGAAACCAGTTAATATTTCTGTTTTTAGTAGAGACAGGGTCTCATTTTTCTCAGGCTGGTCTTGAACTCCTGAGTTCAAATGATCCTCCTGCCTCACCTTCCCACAGTGCTAGGATTACAGGTGTGAGCCACTGTGCCTGGCCTTAAATCAGTCTTTTAAATGTCCCTGTTCAGGAAAGCAACAAACTGTTTATAAATCGATCTTCTATAGAGGTGTCTGAATGCTTCAAGACCCAGGCCATAAGCCAATTTATGCCAATGAACCCGTAAACTCGCATTTAAACCTGGGATTTTTTTCATCAATTAAAAGAAAAAGAAATTCAATGTTTTATGAAGCATAGTAGACAAAACATATTCAAAAGAGGTTTAGGACTGAGAAAGGGCTTGCAACGTGTGTCTCTAAGTAGGAATAAGACCAAGTTCAGGTCTTGGGGGCTGAGGTCATCCCAGCCACAGCCATGGGAGGTGGGCAAGATTCGGGAAGGTCACAGAGGTGGTCTGAAGTGAAGTGGAAACCATGACCCCAGTGCTCCCTCCTTCCTTCTGACTGAGTCAGGGCAGAGTCTGAGCCCAGTGTTAGAGCCACACCCTCTAACACAGCGGTTCTCAACCTGTGGGTCTGAGACCCCTTTGTAACAATGAAAATATATCCCACAGATCAGATATTTACATTACAATTCATTACAGTAGCAAAATTACAGTTATGAAGTAGCAACAAAAATAATTTTCAGGTTGGGGGTCACCACAACATGAGGAACTGTATTGAAGGGTCACGGCATTAGGAGGTATTAGGAAGGTTGACAACCACTGCCTAACACCTGCCAGTCTCCCTGGGAAGGTAACAGAGGGTGACCTCAGGCTCAAAGCCTTGGCCAGAAAAGCATCTAGCTAAATAAAATGTTTCATTTTCAGTTACCTTCTATGTACAGTAATGACAGGACGTGTCTGCTCGAAAAAGCACAGGGCTGGGCAGAAGTAACACCGTTCTGTGCTTGAGTGTGATATTGTTATATTACAGAATTTTGTGCAAATAATGCAAATTACAAATAATGGAACCAATAACACCCCCTTTTTATGAGCTGGTAACCTATGCCAATATTTTATTATAAAATCATAAATATGTAATTTTGTAACACACCAACATCGCATGCAAGTACAAAAGGGCAAAACTTTTGCCAGACCCTATATTTCCATTAAAAATCTATTTAAAGAAAAATATCAAGAAAATAAGTCAGTTAATATCTAGACTTGGCAAAAGAAATTAATCAGGGTGGGGCATAAATGTCTGGAGTTTTGGAAACTGCTCTATCAACTGCTCTGAAACCCCTGGGCTGTGGAATTAGCAATACAGAAAGAGAAAGAGAGTGGAAGCGACGCTCTGAGCGCTGGAAAACACGACTTTTGTAGTTTTATCACATTAACCCCAAACTGGAAATTAAATGGCAAGAAGTAATATAAATTCAAATACGTTTTATCCTTAGACATGTATTTAAGGATCACTAAACTATTTTATATATATGTGTGTGTATACATATATATATACACACACATACCATTTAATAGTTACAAATTATGTTTTTGTGTATTTTTTCAGATCACTCTGTCAGGAGGTTGAGCAGATTACTACCTCCATTTCAGATGAACAAACTGAGGCCAGGAGCAGTTAAGTGACTGCTGTTAAGTTTTCAAAAGGGCTGCCAAGACAGGATAAGGAGGCACGCTAGGACCACACAGGTATCACGAGACTATGCTCCCTCTGCACATCAAAGACTCAAAATGGGTTCCCAAAGCCTGACTGTTTCAGGGCCAAATTAGAGCTGCCTTTGGTCATTTCATGACTACTAACTGGGCGCTCACTAACTGTCCATCACCAGCTGGACAAAAGCCGAGGAGACACAAAAATAGAACTGAAGACTGGGCCCCAATCTCCAGGAGCCTCCATGGGCTCTAAGAAGATGTGCTAAGTGAGCGACAGGGTACAACAACAGGTGTCCAGGAGCAAGGCGAGCTCCAGACGGCAGAAGCCTGCCCTGCCCTGGGTGAGTCAGTGGGCACAGATGCTCTCTTCCCCACAGCATTCCATCCTGCTCCAAGCTCAGCAAGGAAACAGGTCCTCTGAAACAAACAGTATTAGGGACACAGCCAACCAAGAGAAATAGGTATCATATGTGCATTATGAGAGGAATACTGAGCACTTGTTTACAATTCCAAATCCTTAATTGAAAAACTACATTAAATGCCTGCCTGGTGGCTCCCATCGTTGCTGGGGAAGTCCCATCATGCCCCCCCTGCATGGCAGTTCCTGCAGAGCTCCTGGTGAGTTCCTGACTTCAGATTCCATTTCTGTGCCCTTATCTCAGGCCCAGCGCTCTGGCCTCAACAACTAGCAAGCACATGGTGTAGAGAAATGGGAAACTGATTTCTCCATTCTGCTTTATGGAGTATTTTCTACTTTATCTGGTGGGGGAAAAAAGAACAGTGTGAGCCGGAAGCCAAATGAATCCTGAGTTCTGTCCCCTTAATGGAAATTCCAATTTATAAACTGGGATGGTAGAAAAATCAATACAGTGATTATATAAGGCACATCTTGAAGATGACTCACTGTAGCTGGGTCACTGGATGAGGACCGAGACTCTGGACTCGCCCCCGGCGGACAGATGGCTGGAAAGGTCATTTAGAAGGGAAACCTGTAAACCTCGCCTTCCCCTGCTATGCAAGTAAATCCATCAAAGACAAAACTGAACTGCTCCACAAGCCATCTCCGGAGCCCAATCTAAAAATGCTGCACATGTGTGGTGAAGCCATCAGAGTCCCCAACTTTCAAACATGAGGGACACGTGTGCAATGTCTTACTATAATGACATCTAATGAATAAGAAGGGGGAAGTAAATCCAGGCTGAAATATTAATCAGTTGCCCCTATTTTGCTCATGAAAGGAGGTAAGGCGCTGCTGCTGTAACGTCCGTGTCAGGCACCCAGGATGCCAGCCAAATCTGACCTGGCGCACAGAGATGATCTCAGGGCATCTGTGTTCCAACAGCTCCCTTGGTGATTCTGTCTGACATACAGAATTAAAGTTTGAGATCCCTGGTGTTTAGGAACATCAAGTCCCCTTCAATTTACAGGGCCTACTCCCGACCGAGCCTGGAGGCCCAGCCAGAGCAAAGATGTAATATCTGGGGTCAGAAACCTCTGGGCCTTACTGATGGATGGCCTGTAACCTAGATGAAGAAAAACTCAGAAGCACAAGAACCAGTAAGGTATCCTCCATGGGCCAATTATTCTTGTGGGCAGAAGACAGAGCTCACAAATAAAACCCGGAGCTCCAGCCAAGGGTGACAGAGTCAACCCCTTTGTGCCAGGGGGGGACTAGGGCGACTCCTGCACTACCCTGAGTCCTTCTCCTCCACCCTCCGCACAGCAAGTGAGGCCAGTGTGTAGCAGCCCCCTGCCTGCTCCCATCCCGGCCAACGTGGGGCAGCCGTAATTAATTCTGATGAGAAAGGACACCGAGTTCGACCCCCACATGCATCTTCTGGGCAACTTCTCCAGGAAGCAAACTGACCAGGCCACCCTGACGCCCCACTGCCGCTGTTCTGGCTTGATTCCGAATCTAACTGGGGCAGAAGTAACACTTATGACTTCTGTCAGGTGCTGGCATGAACTGCAAGAAATCGCGGCTGCAGTTTACACACCTTGTATTTCTGGGATTTCCCCAGCACGTTTGCCAACGAGAACATAAGAGAGTGATCATTAGGTATTAATTCCAGTGCCTCTCTTCCAACTGCCTCCGCTTGGGCTAAATTACCTGGGAGTAAAAAATGGAAAAACAAGAAATATGTTAATATTGTACTTGCGTTTTAGTCTCTATAATTAAAAGGGCTTCGGTGCATAATACACAGCAGTTATGAATAAACTACTTAGGAAAATCCCTGCAGAACGCATTACGTACACACCTACACACCATCTTGTCAGCGGTAAAGCCACTACAATTCAGCACGATCCTGACATGACACATAAACAGATTTTGATTAACTTGTATATAAAATCTTTTATTTTTCCCCCAGATACCAGTTATACCCAAAGCAGAGAAAACAAGTCGGTAAAATAAGGGTATCATAGTAACACTTTTGTATTTATCATATTGAAGTCCGTGTTCTGTGTTTTGCCTAGCGACAGACATATATCAAAGCACTTTACTATTGATATATAATAATTGTACACATTTATGGGGTACACACGTGATACTTTGACACAGGCACACAAAGTGTAATGATCAAATCGAGGTATTTAGGATATCCATCACCTCAAACATGTATCATTGCTTTGTGCTGAGAATAGTTTAAATCTTTTCTTGTCGCTATTTAACATATACAATAAATTGTTAACTGTGCTAAGGAACATTAGAACTTACCTTCTGATCCGTTTGCACCAATAAATCAAACTCTCTCCACCTCCCTCTACCCCACCCAACCTCTGGTAACTTTAATTCCATTCTCCTCTCTGCCTCCCTAAGATCCACTTTTTGGATCTGTGTCTACCATCATCATTTCTTAAAGAATGTTTGGATTTTTAAAGGCAAGTGTGCAGAGTAACTTCTAACCCCATGGCTGTGTCAACTGAGAGCATCTCCTCTGTGTAAAGTCGGTGAACTTGGAGCACAGACCTAATACCATCCACTTTTTAAGCCTACCTTCTTCAGAAGAAAGGAGATACCACATCTCTTCCCCCATTACTCTGCTCCAGTTCTAAGTGAAGTGGCAAAATGAAGTCTCATTTTCCCAAACATCCATATTCCAACGTCTATTCTTTTAGAAAATCCTACTTTATAACATAAAATATTTAGCTCCATATTCATTAGCGTTTAAACTAGGGCGAAAGCACAACAATCTCTATCTCCTAATTATTCGATGGTGGAGCAAGTCATTTAATTCACCTTTCTGTACCTGTATTATCAAGGAGTATGATCATGTTGTTCCATGCCAGACTGTGCTCTGGTTTCAGCATGGTGGCATTCCTCCACGCATTCAACGCGTCAACATGACGATTCAGATCTGCATACTGAGAATAAAGCACAGGCCAACAAGTCAATATTGTAGATTCAATTTACAACCTTCCCTCTCTGACATGCTATTAAAAAACTAAAACCAAACAAAACCCCCAAAGACAAAACAAGCAAAAGAAAACACCTAAACATGGGCGGTGCCTGTGGCTCAAGGAGTAGGGCACCAGTCCCATGCCGGAGGTGGCGGGTTCAAAACTAGCCCCGGCCAAAAACCAAAAAAAAAAAAAAAAAAAAAAAAGAAAACACCTAAACAAATAAGACAAACTTTTATTTATGGAGCTTTTTAATCATTTTGTCCTTAAATAATCCCAATGAAGTAGATATTATCATCCCCATTTTATAGATTATGTAAGGCACAGGGAAATTAAGTAACGTTCCCAAACGTGCATTTGTAGAAATGATTGAGCAGGAATTAGAACCAGGTGGTCGAGCTCCCCAGCCCTAATGTCTTAATTATTACCTATTATTTAGTGATTCTAATTAATGAATATAAATCATATTTCAGACTACTGAAATACTGCAAAAAGACTATCATTCGTCTTTTTACAGAAAGACTTCATAAGTCCATCTTTGACAAAGTATCATTTAGAATACTACACAAAATACTGGTTTTTCAAATAATTTCATAATCAAGAGCTGTGTGTGTTCAACTCCCCTTGGGAAGGATGGTCTAAAATTCTCTGCCTGCCTATCCCTAAACTTAATATAAAAATATGAGGATATCAGACATAATTTTTGAACTTCTTAGAAAAGTCACCTATGGTAATATAAAACCACCTGGCAATTTGGAGCCTGTTTGCCTTGTTTTTTTTTTTTCTTTTTTTTGTAAGACAGAGTCTCACTGTACCGCCCTTGGGTAGAGTGCCATGGCGTCACACGGCTCACAGCAACCTCTAACTCTTGGGCTTACGCGATTCTCTTGCCTCAGCCTCCCGAGTAGCTGGGACTACAGGTGCGCGCCACAACACCCAGCTATTTTTCTGTTGCAGTTTGGCTGGGCCTGGGTCCGAACCCGCCACCCTCAGCATATGGGACCGGCGCCCTACTCGCTGAGCCACAGGCGCCGCCCGCCTATTTGCCTTGTTAAGGAAGGGGAGAATTATCTGTTGCTTTCATTTGAAAGGGAATTTTGTGTAACATTGATCTGAATTTGCATCGTTAATAAAAGCCCATAGAGGGAGAAAGTGATGGATTTTACGGCAGGTCACCCTCTTGCCCTTAATGTGGCTGAAACACCATTTTATCTGAATGTACTCGATCCATTTAAATGTGCAAAAAAATATAAATCATCAAGGTTTATCTGAGTTCAAGGTGGTTCCCTTACTTACTGCCAAGTCTGTCTTTTCTTTGGGTAACAGGGACATTCTGACTTGTCCCATAACACACACAGCAAATAGACGGCATATTATGCAAGAGAAGGAAAGATTTAATTAGTTATGGAAACCTTTAAAAGGACCCATTTCCTAAAGATGTTGCCAGAAATTTCCCACAAGACTCAGAAACTCAGGCAGAACCTGTGGCTCAGTGAGTAAGGTACCGGACCCATATATGGAGGGTGGTGGGTTCAAACCTGGCATCTGCCAAACTGCAACAAAAAATAGCAGGGCATTGTGGAAGGGTGCCTGTAGTCCCAGCTACTCAGGAGGCTGAGCCAAGAGAATCGCCTAAGCCCAGGAGTTGGAGGTTGCTGTGAGCTGTGACGCGACAGCACTCTACCGAGGGTGATAAAGTGAGACTCTGTCTCTTAAAAAAAAAAAGAAAAAAACAGGGCGGTGCCTGTGGCTCAAAGGAGTAGGGTGCTGACCCCATATACTGGAGATGGTAGGTTCAAACCCGGCCCTAGCCAAAAATTGCAAAAAAAAAGATTCAGAAACTCAAGTTACAGTATTTTACCCTAATGAGGAAATGATATGAAAAGTTAAAAAAATAAATATAATTTGGGATGCTTATTTAGCCATCATTTAAATGACCCTATGTTATGTCCCTAGGATTTCTCAAGTCAATTCTTTCCAGCAAGTGATAGGCATTTGAGTCACGTGGACAAAATCCACGGTGACATTTGAACACACCCAGGAAAACCAACATAAATTCATTTATACGATACAGCAAAACTCTTCACATACATAGCTATCATTACTACCACTGGTGTTACTATTTACTGAAGAATGACAACAGAACTGAGTCCTTCTGTTTCATGTGCTCTGTCGTGACCTCAGTTCTTCTTATAGCATCTATACGAAAGGAACAAACACTTTAAGGGAAGCAGGGAAAAATGGTAGTTTAAGAAGAACCATCCATCCGGAAAGAGGATGGGTAAGGTGCACATTATTCACCGATCAGTCCAGCGTCTGGACTTCTGTACTCTGTGTGGCCAGGGCTCGGGGTCTGTAAACCACTCCATGTTAAGTTTCTGCTAACAAGTGTCACAGGTGTCAGATGGTGGGGAGAGGGGCGTGGTCATCCCCCCGACCCTCACTCACTCCTTCCTTCCCCAGCAGTGTCTCTGAAGTGGCTGTGTCCCCTCCTCTGCAGAGCTGGAAGCAGTGGTTGTTTCTCCATGATCTCAGCTCTTGAGGTTGTGGTAACCCCGGAGCTCCTTCTGAGTTCTTAAATTCCTGTAGCTCTGCCTCCTCCTGTTTGTTCCCTAAACCTACGGGATTTCCTGTATTTACTAATCTTTGAGTTACTATTACCTTTCCATTTTTGCTCTCCCAAAATCCCAATTTCCTCTATTAAATTTTCTCCATTTAAAATAGTTGGCATGGGGTGGTGCTGGTGGCTCAGTGAGTACAGCGCCGGCCCCATATACTGAGGGTGGCAGGTTTGAACCCAGCCATGGCCAAACTGCAACAAGAAATAGCCGGGCATTGTGGCGAGCACCTATAGTCCCAGCCTCCCTACTCGGGAGGCTGAGGCAAGAGAATTGCCTAAGCCCAGGAGTTGGAGGTTGCTGTGAGCTGTGACGCCACAGCACTCTACCAAGGGCAACAGACTGAGACTCTGTATCAAAAAAAAATTAAAAAAATAAAATAGTTGGCAGAGTTTATGTTCTCCTGAACAAATCCTAACTGGTAGAATCAAGCCTTGCACCATAAATCATCTCTGGTAGTACCTCCAGCCACTGCTACTTGTCACTCTGAGATAAGGAATATGTCCCAGGGAACCCAGCTCTGCCTAATTTCCTGCCTCACAAGAGAAATGCATCACATTCTCTTCTTATCTGGGCTAGAAATCAAAACAAATTTCTGTCTTTTGTTATTAAAGAAGGATTTCTAAACCAGAACATTTTAAGTTATTACCTTCCTCTTACTCGCCAATATATAAATGGGTTAGCTGAATTGTTAGATTAAGCTCTTAACGCTTTTAAGCTGTCAAGCAGGCAAAAGCTGGATAATTAAACCACAATGGAGAGCAAAAGCCTCAATGAGCAGGAACAGTTGGCGGAAGGGAAGGTAGGAAGACCGTTTCATGGCAGCCTAATCGGTAAACAATATAAACAAAGAGTCATGTGAGGTTTCAGCCCGTTCAGTCCCACCGATGATCTTCCAAGTTCAAGTGTGATGAATCCCAAGACTGGAGCATATGATAAAGCTGGTGTTCTGTATTTTATGTTCCTTTCTTTGTACGTAACTCTTACAGAAGGCACTTTAAGCATAAATCTTCTGTTTTCTGAATCCCAAGGAACCACAGGGACCAGCAGCTACTGGGCAGGAAGACCCAGGGGCTGGAGGTGGACTCACTCATTCTGCAAGTAACAACCGAGAGAAGAGTGGCCCCCGGAATGAAAGAACTCATGTGGCAATCAAGCCTCAGATTTCACTCAAGCACTAGTTCAACAAACCCAGTAAACAGAAACAATGACACATGCCCACTGTATTCAAACCACCCCCCTGCACGTATTCAGATAACACCACCTTTGCCCCCCTCCCCACTCAGCCCCCTTCTCACATCATTAACTTTATGAGGAACAACTCCACCTTGTACGTGAATTGGAGTACAGGGTCCTTGGGATTCATTACATTTTCACTTAGAAGATTTGAGGGCCTCTACTTGTATCATTACAGTGAATGCTTTTCTCTGTAATAGCTTCAATTCTCCCTGAATCTTCAGGTTTCGTAGAGGAAACTGTTCCAACATCAAAGCGTGTAACCAGTTCACAAAGCACAGAATTTTAAAGTGTAAAAGAAAACAGAAATGCATGCAAGTCTGAGTGCTCCTAGAGGAAGTTCACAGGACAACAGGAATATCTAGCTGTCACTCTTCCTTGTCCAAATATCTTGCTATTTCAGAGATTTAGCACATTCCTGCCACCTTCCTCTCTGGGCCCAGGAAGAAATAATTCCTCTTTTCCACTCTGGAGTAAGCACCTAGAAGAGGCATCTTCCTATGGCACATAATAACTAAAACACGCTCACTTTAAAATTGATAATGCCATCATTATCCGCCACGCCAGGTGGCTTCTGCAGGGGGGAAGGTCCAGCTGCTGCCACTGGTCAGCCATGTGTTCCTGCCATCTTGTTTCCTCCATTCATAAAATTCTATCCCTGCTGGACATGGTGGCTCACGCCTATCATCCTAGCACTTTGGGAGCTCCAGGTGGGTGTATTGCTTGAGCTCATGTTTAAGACCACCTGAGCAAGACTGATAACCCGTCTCTACTAAAAATAGAAAAACTAACCAGGCATTGTGGTGGGCACCTGTAGTCCCAGCTACTTGGGAGGCTGAGGTAAAAGGATTGCTTGAGGCCAAGAGTTTGAGGTTGCTATGAGCTACGATGCCACGGCAATCTACCCAGGGTGACAGAGTGAGACACTATGTGTCAAAAATAAATAAATAAATGAAAAATAAAATAAAATAAAATTTTATCCCTACAGCTCACAAAACCATGACTAACCAGTCCAGAAACAAAGACATTAAGGTCAAAGACATTCACAACATGGCAAAAATTAACACCTGGCTTTCAATAAATCTAAAGCAGTTTTCTAGGCTACTCTCCCCAAAAGGTCCCTTCTGCTCTTGCTCAATTTGCCAGGTCAAAATTCAGATAGAGCTGCTTCCCAAATGCAGGACCAAGGACAGGGTATAGGAATCACCTGGGGGGCTTATTACTGTTGTTTTTAAATACAGATTCCCTGTGGAGTTTCTGATTGATAACTCTGAGGAGGGGTAAGACAATGTGCATGTATAAACAAGTTTCAGGAACTACTGGTTTGTTTGTTTGTTTGTTTGTTTGAGATAGAGTCTCGCTTTGTTGCCCTCAGTAGAGTGCGGTGGCATCACAGCTCACAGCAACCTCCAGCTCTTGGGCTTAGGCGATTCTCTTGCCTCAGCCTCCTGAGGAGCTGGGATTACAGGTGCCCGCCACAACACCTGGCTATGTTTGTTGTTGCAGTTTGGCCGGGGCTGGGTTTGAACCCACCACCCTCGGTATATGAGGCTGGTACCCTACTCACTGAGCCACAGGCACCTCCCAGGAACTACTGGTTTTGATAACGTAAGGACTCCTTAAAACCAAAAAGCTTCAGGCCTTTAAAATGATAATAAATAGGCCTCTCTTTAGAACACTAGGATGCTATCCCATTGTTAAGGAAGTTAAAAATCTGGAAATCTACATAAAAACTTCCTTTAAAAGGCCCATCACTGCACATGAACTCCAGTTTGGCTAAAATGAACAAATAGTTTTTCCTTAACAATTTTATCCAAAAAATCTAAGTATACTAGAAAAAAATTAAATAGTCGATTGTGGGTAGAATACAATCATTCTTGTTTAAAAAATTTTGTTATTTGTATGTGTCTTATTTTGGGGGTCAAGAAAAACAAAAGCAATCAGATTTATAAATAGTCTGTCAATAACTAAAAGTATAAAGCTACTATGAAACACATTATTTTCTATTTCTATAATGCCAAAGCCCTTTCAAATAAATTATGTGCCCTCCGTGGCTGAATTTTTTTGGGGGAAATGTCCCTTGCAGTTGGAAAGATCTGATCCTTTCAGAAAAAAGAATAGGAAACTCACAAATCACACTACTGTTTTTTTTTTTTTTTAATCTTAATGTTTATTCAATTTTTGTTTTAGAGACAGAGAAACTGATGTTTATCAGAAAGTTACCCCTTGGAGCACTGTTTTACAGGACAGGAGGAATTAAAAAAATTTTAATTTATTCCTCTGTTTAACCTTTTGCCTTGGTCTCTTAAACTTGATTAACTCAATCTGAATTGCTCTCTAATTAGAGCTTTAAACAATTACACATAAGGAGCTCAAATAACTGCCTTCAAATGAGATAAACACATGAAAAAGAACTTATAAAACGTAGGCCAAGTGTGGTGGCTCATGTCTGTAATCCCAGTGACTTGGGACTGAAACAGGGGGATCACTTGAGGCCAGGAGTTCAATACCAGCCTGGGGAACATAGCAGAACCCTCCAATAAGAAAAAATTAGCCAGGCATAGTGTCACGTGCCTAGAGTCTCAGCTACTTGGGAGGTTGAGGCAGGAGGATTGCTTGAGCCCCAGAGTTTGAGGCTGCATTGAGGTATGACCACAAAACTGCACTGTAGCCTGGGCAACAGAATGAGACTCAGTCTCTAAAAAAGTTTTTAAATTGGAGAGTGATAGGTGGTGTCACTACTATCATTCTACTATAACTAAGAAAAGAGACACAGGGCATGCTGAGCTTACCAGACGGCCGAGGTTGTAGTAACAATCTGGGTATTTCCTTCTGTGTTTAATTGCTGTCCGGTAACTTTGCTCTGCTGCTTCGAACCGTTTCAGGCTGTTTTGCACGATGCCCAAATTCATCCATGCAGCAGCAAAATCTGGCCTAGAAGAGTATTTTATAAAAGAGTAAACAAGAAGAAGAAAGGCTTGAGGCTGGAATGCAGGAGCTCGCTTCGTCTCCAGCATAATTCTAAAAACAAGGCTTACTGTATTTGTACAGCCATAGACAGCAGCTCCTCTGCTTCCTGTAACTCATTTCTTTCTTTTAAGATATTTCCAAGATTATTCATGGCATGAACATACTTGGGATTTAATCTGGAAGTTGAGAGAGAAACCAAGACGACCGTTAATGCAGAGAAGTTGTCACTAAACTCTCAGGAATTGGCCACCATATCTTGAAGGTGGATCTTTAAGAGGATATGCTTTTCATGCTAGACAGCAAGAACAACCCACGCACAAAGATGTTATTCTTTCGCGAGACACGCCTGCCGTACCTCACAGCTTCCCGGTAGTATCTGATGGCTGCCATTTGGTTGCCTTTATCAGCCAGGTTTTTGCCGACGTTGTAATGAACCTGAAAACAGATGATAATTTGGCTATCAGCAGACAGACTTCTTAGTTCAGAGCCTGGAACTCTATCCTGGCTTCTCACTGAAGACAAAAGGTAAAGGGATAAAAAAAAAAAAAACAAAACATCCACCAGAACTTTGGCTAAAATCCTACAGTGGGAAAAGGGCTGTTTGAGCTTCAGTCCTCAACTCTGATAAGAAAAGATCAGAAGGAACGTACAAGCAGGTAGCATCACTAAAGCAAGATAGATGGGAAACAACAGAAGAACTCACTACAGAAAACTGGAAAACTGCGAAGATGGGCTGTTTCCTTTTTTTTTGAGACAAGGTCTCTCTGTATCATTTAGGCTGGCCTCGAATTCCAGGGCTCCAGTGATGCTCTTGCCTCAGCACCTCAAGTAACTGGGACTACAGGTATGTGCCACCATGCCTGGCTTTTTATTATTAAATCCTCAAATCCCCCTGACCTCACTCCCCCTTGCAGATGAAATCACAAAGTCCAATCACATGTAGAGATGAAAGGAAGAAACCATGATTCTATCCACCCTTTTACACAAATGCAGCCCTGCCTGAACACCTGTCTTCTGTTGCAGCACGAGCATTTTACTTTATGCCTATTTCGGGCAAAATGTCTTCCCCAAACTCACAGGCCAAAATGATAACCTACAACGTGATGGCATCAGGAGGGTGAAGACCTTGGGAATAGGTCAGAGCCCTTATAAAAGAGAAGCGCGAGAGTTCCCCCTCTGCCCCTTCCTGAGGACACAGTGAGAAGCCGGTCTGGGAACCAGTAAGCAGCCCTCACCAGACGTTCAATCTGCCCGTACCTTCATCTTAGACTTTTTAGCCTCCAGACCGTGAGAAAGCAATGTTTGTTGTTTAAGCCAGTCGGTCCCTGGAACTCTGTTATGGTAGCCTGGACTAAGGCTACACCTGATAGAGTTCATCTTCCCTCTTTCCCTCAGGTACTGATGATGCTGACTGTGTCTGCCAGGGTGCCATCGCTGAGAGACCACAGTGGGCAAAGCCATCAGACCTCTTCGTCCCGGGGTTGCCGCCAAGGTGTCAAACAACCACGTGAGTACACCTGTCACCACAAAGGGCTCAGAGGGTGCGACAGGGCAGAAGGGTTTTGGCAGAGTGAGGATGCCCAGCTGGACGAGGCAAATGGGCAGGGCTCCAGGGGTGGGGGGGCACCTGGTTTGAGCAAGAGCCCCATTTGTCATGGGAGCGCAGAGGACAAGGGGCAGCAGGCAGGGAGCCCTGAGCAAGGGCAGGTTTGGTTTCATCACTGGCTCAGAGTGGCTGAAGCTCAGCATGCTAACTCTATGAGTGTCCCGGGGCTGCTGCAAAAAGGCACCACAAACTGGGGATCTTAGCACAACGAGGTCTTGCCCCTTTAGTCCTGGAGGCCAAGATGGAGGTGTCAGCAGGGCTGGTTCCTGCTAGAGGTTCCCAGGGGAGACTGTCACTCCTGTCTCCTCACTCTGGCACTGCTGGGGATCCCTGGCGTGCAGCGGCACTGCCTGATCACGGCCTCCGTCTCCTGTGGTCTTCTCCCCCTTGGCCTGTCTCTGTGTCTCGTTTCCTCTCTCGGATGGACACCAGTCATATTGGGTTAATGGCCCCCTCCTATGTGATCCCAACTCAACTTACATTTTAATTACACCTGCAATAAGCCCATTCCCAAATAAGGTGACATACCCAGACCCCAGCGTTAGGGATTGAGCACATCTTTTCGGAAGCACAATTCAACCCACGGCCTGTAAGATGGGAGGGGAGGGTGGCAGAGGCTCATGCTCAGATTTCTGTCCCTCGGGGTGAGGGAGAGGCTGTGGCTGCAGTCCTGGGGACAGAGGACGGCAGAATAAACTAAGGTGATGGTGAAGTACTGGAGGGATTTGGGGAATGTCAAGGAAGCAAAAAACACAGGAACTGGCAACGTACTGAGCGGGGAGAGGGAAGTGAGGTGAGCGTGAGAGCCAGGCTTCAGTCAGATCACAGAGGATGAGAAGGGACGGGTAAGCGGGGACCGGAACCAGGCCACTCCGGAAGTCCATCGCCACCATCCATCTACAAGACTTTTCATTGGCAAAACTGCAACTTTATACGCATTAAATCCTAACTCCCACTCTCCTCTCCCCTGGGCAACTGCCGTGCTACGCTGCGTCTCTGTGAATCTGGCTCATCCCGGGACTTTCCTAGGAGGAAGTGTACTGTACCTGTTCATCTGTGTCACGTGGGCCAGAGTTTCCCTCCTTTTTACAGCTGAGTCATATTCCCTTGTATGGGTACACCCCATTCTGTTTATCCGTCATCTCCGGACAGACACTCGGTGCTTCTACTGGAGCAACAGTGAATAATGCCACTGTGAATGTGGGAGCACAGTGTCTTAACCACTGGTTTCAATTCCTTGGGGTATATGCCCAGAAATGGAATTGTGGATCATACGATAATCTTGTTTTTAATTTTCTGAGGAACTAAAGTGGTTCATTTTATGTTTTATGGAGAATTTCACCTCCATTAAAAGGAGGGAGAGAGAGAACGAGGAGAGAGGGCACCTCACTGACCGCAGAGGGTAGGAAAGGAGGCCGGGGGGGCAGGACACCAGCTGTCGGCCCGCCAGGAATTCTCAGGCCGCTCTGCAGCAAGGGCGCCAGGAGGCCAACACACCGCACTTTCTCAGCCACACACGCCTTAGAAGAAACGACAAAGAAGGGAGTGGGGACTTGGATTGAGCCCAGGGCAGCAAGATTGCACAGGCTCGGGAGGACTATCATCAACAGTGGCGATGACGCCCAAAGCTCCTGTGGGGACCATATCCCGTGAAGCCCAGTAGCAATCCCAGAGGAGATGACGGTAGAGAAATGTGTGGGATTAGGGGTAGGGAGTGTGACTGCTGCTAATGATAATGATTCTAGCAGCTGAGACAAACCGGGCCGCCTGGCAGTGGCTGTTCTGTGCACATGTGGTCTCTTGTCACCACAGCCCTGGGAAGTGGCTGCTAGGACCCTACCTTAGGAGTTGATAAACGGCTGCCACTTCCCTCGGCTCTTGTCTAAGGCTGTGATGCTGGATCTGAACCCAGGCTCCCACGCCTGTGTTTCTTCTCACTAGATCCCAACCTTCACTTACTGCACTGGGTGAAGACGGGGGTCACTGCCCGAGGCAATTTCTAGATCCACTTATTCCTACCACTGGCTTTTTTCTTAAATGAACGCTTCTTGTTATGTGTTACTGTCCCCCAAAGTTCATACGTCAAACCCCCAGGGCCCCAGAGTATGAATGTATTCAGAGCAGGGTCTTAAAAGAGATAAAATGAGGTCATATGGGGGTGCCCTCATCCAGCCAACTGGAGTCCTTATAAGCAGAGGGGGTTTGGACACACAGAGAACTGGGGATGGTGCACACAGAGGGAACACCAGGTGAGGATGTGGGGAGGAGGCAGCAGTCCACAAGCCAAGGAGAGGAGGCCTCAGAGGAAACCAACCCTGCTGTTACCTTGACCTTGGACTTCCAGCTTTCAGAACTGTGAGAAAATGAATTTCTGTGGCTTAAGCCACTTAGTTGGAAGTACTTTCTATGGCAGCCCAAGTAGACTAATAAATCTTGAAATACAATAGCACATTCAAGTAACATTATGTCTGAACACAGCTTCAAAACCACCTCTGAAAATTGAACTACCTCCTGCCTTATTAATCTTAACCTACAGTTATAGCATTTTCTCAAAAATACTTGTATTTCTGGAGGATTATGGAGCCGTGGGACATTCTTTAAGCACACACATAACAGATTTTTTTCAAGCTGCCAATTCAATAGTATATACATTTATGTTTCCCTACTCTAACGAAAGGAAACACAAGCAGAGAAATCACAGGTAATGTAAAAGTGTACTATCGCGCACAACTCAGAGCAATTTAAACTTCCTCAACAAAATTATTGCCCATTCATAGGCAGGTTCATCCTTAAATTACAGCTGGGAGAAGGTTCAGTTAATGCTACCATCAGAGCAGGCATGGAAAAAACGAGTGGCTCTAAAATGGTTAGAATTCGCACCTCCCCCAACCCAGCCTGGAGGTGTGACTTCACTGTCCCATGCACAAAAGAACCCAAGGCTGCAGAATCCAACCTGCCAGCGACATCCTTGTGGTCCCTAGAATACAAATACAGCTTTCACTCAGACTTCAACATGACTCCTGTCTCTTCCACCCCGAGTTCCTGCTGTTTTCCTTTGTTCCGGGCAAATTCTGCTTTCTCAATAAAAAGCCCAGACAAAGAGTTCAACTGCCCTCTGCAGTATGACAGTGTTCTGTTAGAGCTCAGGATGCCAGAGACCAGGAGATCAAGGGAGAAGGACCGGGACCCTGGAAATCCAGACTGCAGCTACTTAAATGGAACTAGTTAAACACCTGACACAGCCCTGGGTGGTAGTCCATAGTTAAGGATTGGTAATCAGGTTTACCCGGAGGCCAGCCTTACCCTGCAGGGAATTCTTTGAATAGAAAATAGCTGCCAAGATTGTAAAGCAGAACAAAATCTCACAAACAGGTCACTTAAAATAGTGTTTGGAGAATGAGTGATTTTTGTTTCCTTGTTATATATAAAAGATTGAAATAGCTTGTTTATTCTTCAACTTGCTCTCTAATATTTGTAAATCATATGCTGAGGCAACTAGCACAGGAGAAGCCAAACATAAACACTTCCATGCAACCTCATAATATAAAAATGCAAATGAAATCAGAGGTCAGTAACAAAAGGCACAGTTAGGTCCCGGCTAACCCAGCTATTAGAAACATCCTGCCAACATTTGATGTTAAATTTGAAATTTTTTTTTTTTTTGTAGAGACAGAGTCTCACTCTATGGCCCTCGGTAGAGTGCTGTGGTGTCACACAGCTCACAGCAACCGCCAACTCCTGGGCCTAGGCGATTCTCCTGCCTCAGCCTCCCCAGTAGCTGGGACTACAGGTGCCCGCCACAACGCCCGGCTATTTTTTGGTTGCAGTTTGGCCGGGGCTGGGTTTGAACCCGTCACCCTCGGTATATGGGGCCGGCGCCTTACCGACTGAGCCACAGGCACCACCCTTGAAATTGTTTTAAACATATAAAAATCTTGGGTCATCCCTGGTTCATTCCTTAAGAGGATAACTCATTGTGGTGTATGATCCTTTTTATTACTAAAAGAATTTAGTGTTGTATCACAGAGTTGCTATTCAGGGCAATATGCTTTTTAAGACTTAACACCTAAAAATGACTGTTTATATATGCCTGGTATCTCATCCACAGTACACTCAATGAATCCAATTTCCATTTGGCTCAATTCAATAACTAATACTGGGTGCCTACCATATGCAAGGCATTCTGGGTAACTTAAATGCAGACCAGGCACCAACACAACCTGCCTGGATGCTGCAATCTTTCAAAAAAAGATGAATCTGGCTTGGAGCTGGTAGCTCAAGTGGCTATGGCACTAGCCACATACACTGGAGCTGGCGGGTTCAAACCCAGCCTGGGCCTGCCAAATAGCAATGACAACTCCAACCAAAAAATAGCCAGGCATTGTGGTGGGTGCCTGTAGTCCCAGCTACTTGGGAGGCTGAGGCAAGAGAATCGCTTGAGCCCTAGAGTTTGAGGTTGCTGTGAGCTGAGATGCCATCGCACTCTACAGAGGGTGACACAGTGAGACTCTGTCTCAAAAAAAAGAATCTTAGTCTATAAAGCAGGCCCTAAACTAGGCCCAGTTGCCAGGTACTCCCTTAACAGTCAATGACTATTAAGAGAAACTAATATACAAGATATGTATTCCCTTTAAGAAGTTGAAGGAAACCAGAATCTTCTAAATGAGATGCCTTCCCTGAAACCAACCTAGCTTTTTTCATTTTTATTATTATTATTTTTTGCGGGTTTTTTTTTTTTTTTTGGCCTGGGTCAGGTTTGAACCCACCACCTCCAGTATATGGGGCCGGTGCCCTACTCCTTTGAGTCATAGGCGCCGCCCTCAACCTAGCTTTTTTCAAAAAGGCAATTTTACAATGCCTTAATTTGTAATAGGAAATTAAAAAAAGAAACACTCTATCTTGCTTATAATTGGAAAAAGTTCTTGGAAAAGGGCTATCACCACTGTGCCTGTTTTAAAGATGAGGTCATGTATGTATCTCTTAAATTAAAAAGAGAAGACAACACACACACACACACACAGACACACAGACAAACATACAAACACACAGAGACACACACACAGACACAGAGACAAACACACACACACACACAGACAAACACACCCTCCCCGTGACTGTGTGCCTTCCCACATGTGCATGCCCTCTGTTCTGGGCTATAAGGTATGAAAACCACTTTTTTGTGCAGACTTTTGGGCTCAGATGTCATTTATTTCCCACCTCCCTTTATTTACTAGAGTACCACTGCGCACCACCTTACCAGGTCTCTGTCCAGCCATCTAAACTGCTACATAATGTCAGTTTAATTTTTTTATGCCTCAGTTTCTCCCTCCTGGAAAAATAAAGAAAATAATACCCTCTTTCCCCTAAAACCTTAGTGAGAGGATAATGGAGATTAATTATAGAGTCTCTATAAAGAGATCTGAGTTCCTCGTGGTAAATAACTATGTATGGAAGGGGTAATCACTGCTATTCAAACAATAAAGTAAAAATGAAGCAAATCTATTAACTTTTATGAAATTAAATCATAGGCGATTTATTTTTGTTGGCATAACATAAATTGGTAACTCAGAATCAAATTAAGATAAAAGCTCAAAGTAACTCACTCTTATTATTGAAGTCTCTTAGTTGTAAAATATGAACAAGATGTTTTAAGCCAAGGAAAAAACAAACAAGGAGTCAGCACCTTTTATAGTCTACTACCCATCACTTCAGGGTCACAATAAAATGTCTACTGTTCCTTAGCTTTATTTAGATAATTTTGCCTGAAATCACTGCTTTCCCTCAAATACAGAATGCATAAATGAGACAGAATCCAAGAACCACTCCATGCCCCTGCCCTGGAGGATTACATTTAAGCATCCTAGACAGCTCTGATTCTGAGGATCTAAGAAAGAATAAATCATTATTTAATGATAATAATCTATACGAACAGCAAATTCTTCTAACCTCACTCCTAGGCCCAGCCATCCTGAGCAAACAGCACTCCCTTCCTATCACTTAAGGAAAACCTAAACTAAAATGAGCCCACGAGAATTAACATTTTGTGAGCAGCTACTACGTGCTAAGCACTGTTAGGGCCTTTTTAGTTCACTCAGCACCAACAGCAAACCCAACAGATGAGTACTATTCCCTTTTCATAGAAGGCACTGGAAGTTCAACAAAGTTTAGTTTCATCCAAAGCAGCACAGCTGGTTGAATAAAGAGCTTAGATGCATCAGGGATTCATCCAGGATACCAGTGAAATAAATCCCTACCAGACTGCTCCAACAGAAACCATCGCCAATTTTAAAGTGCAGTCCTGTGTCACTTAACAATGACAGGGACACATGCTGAGAAATGTGTCCTTAGGTGATTCTGTCTTTGCGTGAACGTCAGCGTGTACTCACACTAACCTAGATGGCACAGCCCACTGCACAGCAAGGCTGGATGGGCAGCCTGTGCTCCTGGGCTACGGACCTGTGAGAGTGTGTGACTGTACAGAACGCTGTGGGCAACCACGACACGGCAGTAAGTGTTTGTATCTCTAAAGACATCTAAACACAGAAAGATACAGTAAAAATATGGCATTGTAATCTTACAGACCACTACTGTACATATAGTCTGCCAGTGTCTGAAACACTGTTACGCGGCGCATAATCTGCTTTCCTAATCTGAGGAAAGGAACCACAAGCACAGAACTCAGCGGTGATAAAGCCCTTTACTACTATACGGACACAGCGTAATTCAAACTTCCTGAACCAAATTACTGCCCATTCGTAGGTATTACCACCTTCTGTGTACAGCTTAGAGATGGGTAGTTAATGCTACTGCCACAGGATGCATTTGGAAAAGGGGACCCAAATATTAGATTTATGCCTTGCCCAAACCCAGCATGGAAATAGGACATCACCCCTGTCCCTGCTGCCACTACTTAGAAGGGTGAGATTAGGTCACTTGGAAAATGAGTAAGACCTCATTTAAGTAATCCGCTTCACTCACGCATCAGCTTTTCATGATTTCCTTTATTTTGGCTAAGTAGAATTTTAATAAATCTTAGCAAAACCATAAAAAAAAAAACCCACAACAAAGACAAACTCAAGTATTTGGTCATGATCTCCTATTAGATCCTATATGATGTAGATATCTTTATTCAGTTGAGAACTTCAGGCATTTTTTAGTAAAGTCTTTGAAAAAGAAACCTGGAAGCCACGATACCTTAGCATTGAGGGGACACACAGACAGGGCGCTTCTGAAGAGCTGTTCTTCACTCCGCCACTCGCCACTGCGAATCACACATCTCAGCATGTTGATGAATAAAGTCCCCAGTACGAGGGCAGCAATTAGTTTCTTAAGAACAGAGAGACACGGTGCATATCATTAGTGAGACGCAGCCCACCATTCTGGTTCTCTGTGGTGTCATCACTCTCAGCAGATACCTTTTTCTTACTGTGTTTGCTTAGGGCTCCAAGCCCAAAGGTCAGCAGCATGCAGTACCCGGCGCTGGGGAGGTACAGGACTCGCTCTGCCACCACGAAGCCCACTCGGAAGAAGAGGTTGCTTGCAGGGAGAAACGGGATCACGAGAAATCCCAGGCCCAGTGTAAGGATCCTGGAAAAGGAAAAGTACTAAAATAAATGGCTGTTTTCAAATTTCTTAAGAAAAATTTCCTATGCGACATTAGTAATAAAGAATTTTCTTTTTCACGCCACTAATTGAGAAAAAGGTACCATTGTCTGCAAAAAAACATCAGCAGTAGAGAGGAGTTAGCCTGGAAGTGTGGGGATAAGACATAAGAACATTCCTCAGGTGCTTATAACCCAGTCTAAGGATTAAACCTGTAAGTCATGCAACTGTGAATAAAGTTAGAATGACTGCATTTAAAGGTTCCTCTACTCCTAACTAAGTCTCAACCCATGTAGGTATTGAAAAGTTCAGTGGATACTTGCCTCAATTAGATTTTCATGGAAAAACTACTCAATGTGGTTTGCATGGAAAAAAAAATCCCTCTGTACTTAACAGGAATAACATGTAAGTAATTTAAGTGTTAAACTTTAGTTTTACACAAACTCAAATAAAGTAACATAATTTTTGTTTGCTCCGTCTCCACAAATTTCAGTCATGCAGGAAAAAGGCTGACCACTAAAACACTTCTAGGACTAGCCGATCATTTCTAATGCCCTACAAGAATCAAGAGAATAAATTCAAAAGAAACTATTTCAATCTAGAGCCCCTTCCTGGACCCTGTGCCTACAGTAGTAAAAAATAAACATCCTATTTCACATGTATAAATGAACAGGGAATAAAGTTTGTTGCTCTTTACAATTACCAACCAATTTAAGACACAGGTAAACTTAAAATTTAATTTATTTTGAGAAATTACTAATCTAATTCTATAAACACTTAAAGGAAATCATCTTAAACAGTTTTCTTTTTCATGAAACACATTTGTTTTTCCCAATAACTTTTTTTTTTTTTTTCTGTCTAGAAAGAATAGTCTCTTTGGGACACCAGCTTATTCTGTACTCAACAATAATAGAAGGAATCACCATTGCATTCACCAGGGTTTTTTGAAAGAGAATTGTGGAATAATGGGCACAACACACATCAATTACACTCTCTGTTCTGACCATAAATTACTCTTTACCACCTACAGCGAAAAGGATCTTAAAATGCTACTTCACGGGGAGGGAGGCGGGGGCGGGGAGGGTAAAGCGCTCATCCATATGCCCTCTTCCAACCTCACTCCCTGCTCCTGTGAGCTGGCAGGCGATGAATTCTGAGTGGATGGAACCCATCCCAGCCATAAATATGCATTTGAAACGAATGTCCTCAGACGTTACCTCCACAAAATCATTAAAAGCATCAGTGCTGGATTTGCAAAACGCTTCTGACTCAAGCCGTGTGGAGTTAAAATCCAGTGCTGCTGCTTACCTTCTCTTGTGGCCGTCCTCAGAGCACAGAGCCTGGCATATTAGGCCAATTAGGCAGAGCCAGAGTGCTGCGGGTGCAATTACCCTGCAGTCGCTGACGGACTTAATGAGGGGGATGCAGCCCATTGACCAATCAAAACACAGCCACCAGGGACACAGCAGCAGCCAGGCATTCAGTGAATAGTAGTAATTATAGTTTATGGCCTGTCAGTCAAAGGAAAACAAACATTTATTTGATACTGAACTTAAAAATCATAACATATACACATATATCTTCTAACTTCATCTCTGAGGCATTCACACGCTCCTAGTCATGGAAAGCAATTGCATAAAACAGAATGTTGCCAATTTGTATATAGGGCCTGGGACTACAGTCTGTAACTTATTAAATGTATTCATATTTTAATATACAAGGATACAGAAAAGCCATCAGACTAGATAGTGTATTTGTTATATTTCTGGCCAAACTATGACCCACTTCTTTAGTGCTGCTTGAAGTCTACGACCCAGGAAATCTGAGACCCAGGGGTCACCTATGTGCCTAACAACTTAAGAAAAGGGTTCCACGTTTCTCCTCTTGATTTTCGGTCTTCGTGAAATGCACAGCTAAGAATTGGTGGCTTGATACCCTTGCCTTTTAAAAAAAAGTAAATGGAAAAGAATAAAGAGGGTGTTAGATTTCTAAATGTTCAATTTGGTCTCAACACAGCCACAGGGTTAGGAAGCACGTTAACAAGACCAGTAAGAACCTGATGTTAGGAGGGAACATCCCGCTTTGCTCCTCGTTAGAGAGGAAACACAAGGAGCTTACATACACCCTCATACAGCCCGTTTTCATCCTAGAATATCCTTGGTAACAGAAAACAAACATGAGGTGCCCCATTTACTAGGGATTTTGTGGGTATGACAAGGGGTGAGATGAACAGGAGGGACAAGGGACTTGGGAATCTCGTGAGAGAAGAATCCAGAGGGGAACAGGCTCGGAACTCACCCTCACCCACACGCTGTCGGCAAAGGAGGCCGGGTTGTCCACCTCGGTGAAGGCTGGTGGGCCCGTGCCCATGATTTTCCAGCGCATGTAGAGCATCCCAGCCCCTCCGGAGGTGAGGAGGGCCATTCTGAAGAGCAGGCCCCCATTCCTGAGCATGCCAGCATTCTGCAAGGAGATCCCAAAGCCACTAATGGTGCGGATATTCAAATAAGGATGTGGCCAAGCCAGGTACAAATGTGCCGCAGTTCGCCTGAGCTGCCTTGACACTGTGCTTTAAGCACACGGGTGATTTTAGAATTTAACAATCACAAGAAGTACTTTGAAAGTGGCATTTTAAAATCAGCTGGTACTTGACATTTTCCATGTCTGGGTTGGAGACAAAAGTAAATACTCACCTCTAATGACTTGTCCTTATGTAGCATCTTCTGGGCAATTTCTAGAACGTTGAATTTGCCTATCACCAAGATGTCAAATACTGCGTTCACACCCTGAGGAAGCAAACCAAAACAATGAAGGATGGGAGAGCCTGACTCTGATTAAGCAGCAATTACATTCTACGATTGTTTTTACTGAATTTAGACAAAGAATGCAATGGACTATATAATCACAGAAGCTCTTAAAAACAAACAAAACGTAAAACCTATGTTTCTATGAAATTGGCTCATGGTAATGTATCACATTAATTATCTAGTAGTAAGTTCCTGATAGTAATGATTCACATAGTCTGCAAATCAGTACTGCAAGATTGTAAGATTCAGGATTGCTAGAAATTTGGGGTTCCCAGGGAAAGTTCTTCAAGGTCCCCCCCCACAACTTTGTAACTATAAAAAGCAGTCTTTTTGTTCATGTAACAGAGTGGTTTCCTGGGTAGTAATTACGATGGAAGATGAAGATACCAATCTACCTGGAAAACCCAGCCACATGAGTAAACCACAAATGCTGACTGATGTCGGCACACTTAGTGTAAGGAGGCGTTGAACATGCATGACAATCTTTGATGGAGCTCTGGAGAGCTCTTGGGCAGAGGCCTAGCTGTCCAGTAGTTTTCTTTCTCCCTTTTTTTTTTTAGACCGAGTCTCACTATGTCACCCTCTGTAGTGTGCTATGATGTCATAGCTCATAGCAACCTCAAACTCTTAGGCTCAAGCAATTCTCTTGTCTCCGTGTCCAAGGTAGCTGGGACTACAGGTGCTTGCCAAAACACCTGGCTATTTTTAGAGATGAGGCCTTGCTCCTGCTCAGGCTGGTCTCAAACCTGTGAGCTCAGGCAATCTACCTGCCTCAGCCTCCCAAGTGAGCCACTGCGCCCGACCTGTCCAGTAGTTTTCTACCAGACACACAGCTAGCCCACATCTCTCCTGCAGCTGAGTGGGGTCACATGCCTGAGTTCCAGCCTATGGCACCATGAAGGAGATATGACATGCACCATTTGGGAGGTTTGTTGTAAAGCCTGGACCTGGTCCACCACTTGGTTTCCTCTTTCGCTGGCTGGGATGGAGATGCCCAGGGTGACTTTGGCAACTATGCACTGATGGTAGCAGGGCCTCAGCCACACTGGGCCAGTTGTGTGGGGACAGCCACCTCTGTGGATTTGAAGCTCCATCTATAACTGTTAGGTGAGCAACAAATAACTTCATTCAGCAGCTCCCCCTACATTAACAATTTCCAATAGCAGCATAATAGTTTCTTTCTAGCACACATAGAAGGAGAGGTAAGAATTGGGTTCTATTCTCTACCCTACAATGGACTTTCTACAGATGCCCCTGAAATGGGCGGTGCCTTCTAGGAGAACTCCCTACGCAATCTGCATAAAGTGGTCTGAACGTGCTCAGTGTATGTGTTTAAAGCCGCCCCTGAATGACCCAGGTCTTTAATATGATTTTCTTTGTGACAAAGAAGATCATAAATCATCAGAAGTCAGAGGTAATTGTGGTTTTCAGAGCAAGGATGACATCCCTACTTAACCCTCTCCTATAAATGCTGGGAGCCACTAATTATCCAATACATGGGCCAGTGCTAGGTTAATCATTTCAAAGAATCCTGATTTTATTCACCACGTGATACATGATCTTAGTGGGTCACAGAAGACCATTTCTGCCTGGTTAGAAACCATTTTCTGCAAGGCAAAACTTCCCTGCACAGTTTCAGCTGTCTTCTCACACTGTTCTCTGCGAGCTGCAGGACAGACACTAAGGGGTGACAGAGCCAGAGTCTCGTGGTCGTGAGGATTACGCCAGACACAATATCAGCACTCCCTCTCCGTTCCCACTTTAAGCGCATCATCAAAACATCCGCATTTTAATCAC